>NW_026542600.1:70924545-71557835 GCF_028750875.1 Macrosteles quadrilineatus | reverse complement strand
GCTATCAGCCAAGTAGCTACAACTAAGGTTAGTGTACAGCTTCCTAAACTTCAACTTGGTACCTTCTCAGGTCAACATGAAAAGTGGATGGCGTTCAAAAATTTGTTTGAAAATACTATTCATAAAAATGATAGTATTTCTGGTGTTGAAAAAATGAGTTATTTGTTAAGCTGTCTTGAGGGAGAGGCACTTTCAGTTGTTAAAAACATCCCTATGACTAATGCTAATTATTTTATTGCATGGGAATCTCTACTTAAAAGGTATCAGAATACAAGATTACTAATCTCTCTTCATGTCAACAATGTGTTAGACTTACCAGTTCTTCACAATCCCTCAGTGAAGCAACTTAGAAGGTTTTTGTCTGTTTTAAATGAAAACATTGAAGCACTTAAAGCTCTAGATGAAGAAATTTCTCAGGAAAATTTAATTTTGACCTCTCACTTGTTAAGAAAATTTGATTCTGATTTTCGCCATCATTTTGAACAGAGTCGAAGTGATAACTCTGTAACTCCTAAGTTAGATGAGTTAACCAAGTACATTGAGTCTCACTGTGTAAATCTTGAAGCAGCTAATCTTACTAATGTGGGATCATCTCTTAAGGGTACCTTAGGCCACCACACTCAAGTAAAACCCCCTCAGCGCTCAAATAAATCGGCGCTTATTGCAACTCCTCGCACTGTTTGTACATTTTGCGCAGGTGCAGATCACAAAATCTATCAATGCAAAGGTTTTCTTAAATTGACTTCACAAGAAATGTATAATTTTGTTAAAGGCAAAAATTTGTGCACCAACTGTCTTGGCGATAAGCATAAGGTAAAGGAATGCAATTCATGGCGTACATGTTCTACGTGTAAAAGAAAACATCACTCTCTTTTGCATTTTATGGATTCTGAAAATAATCCCTCTCCTAATGTGTCTAAAGGTAACACAGACAAACGAGCTCCAAGTTCTGACTCAAATAAAAATGAATCTGGTTTTGTTGGTTTGACAAATACAGAGAACACAGTTCTTCTTGCCACTGCTTTAATTGTGGTAAAATCAAGCGAAGGTAAGACCCTAGTTTGTAGGGGAGTTTTAGATTCTGCTGCTCAGTCTACCTTCATTACTCAAAGATGTGCTCAGTCTTTAGGGATTAAGCGCTCTCATGCTAATAAAACGCTTATTAATGGCATCTCGTCTGCTCAGGTGAAAACAAAAGGGTTAACTCATGTCACTCTCCAGTCCCTTAGTGGATATGTATTGGCAAGCTCTCACCCTGTCTTCATTTTGGATAATATCACTCCAGATTTACCTCGAGCTAAGATCACTCCTGAAGTTCGCTCACAGATGCAACATTTAATGTTAGCCGATCCTACTTTTGATAAACCCGCTCCTATTGATGTTCTAATTGGAGCTGACCTTTTTGCCTCCTCTGTGAAAGGCCAGTTTTTGTCACTTGGTGAGAATATGCCTGTAGCAATTGACACCATTTTTGGATATGCGCTCTTAGGATCGACCCCTGTTGCCTCAACTTGCAAAAATTCATTTCATGGATTAGTCACACTCTTAACCACCAATAGTTTGGATCTTCACACCTCTATCCAACAGTTTTGGGCTGTAGAGGAACCCCCTCTTACAAGCAAGCAATCCTTAGCCGAGGAAAAATGTGAAAAACATTTTGTATCTACGCACTCTCGCACTCCTGAAGGAAGATATATTGTCTCTTTGCCTTTCTCAGACGATCCGTCAACATTAGGCAACTCGAGCAAAATGGCAAAATCCCTATTCTGGTCTCTGGAGAATAAATTTCGTTCTAATCCTGATTTCAAGGAAACTTATGTTGATTTTATGAGAGATTACTTGTCTTCGGGACATATGACACTCTGTCAGTCACCACGTCTTAAAAATAATCCTCATTACTACCTTCCACATCATGGAATTTTTAAAGATGGAAAATTAAGGGTAGTATTCAACGCATCAGCACCTACATCAACATCTCTGTCTCTCAACAGTATTCTTCATCAAGGACCAAAACTCCACAACAACATATGTGACATCATTCTCAACTTTCGCCGACATGCGGTTGTTTTTTCATGCGACATCAAGCAGATGTTTCGACAAGTCCTTGTAAAGGAATCTGATCAGATATTTCAACTTATTTTCTGGAGAGAGAATGATAAGATGCCTCTTCAAATCTATCAGCTAGCGACTGTCACTTATGGGCTCACATCATCGCCCTACTTGGCAAATCGTGTCATTCAACAACTCATTATTGATGAAGGAAAAAATCATCCTCTAGCCGCAACTGCTCTAAAGGATCAGATTTATGTCGATGACGCCCTATTGGGTAGTAATTGCGTAGAAAACGCTCTTTTGTTGAAAAATGATGTGGTTCAGTTACTCAAAAAAGGAGGTTTCGAGTTAAGAAAATGGTCTTCGAATAATCCATTACTCTTACAGTCGATCCCTGAAGATCACAAAGAAAAACCTATTGGTTTTCGAGCTCCCGAACAACCAGTTCATAGTGTTTTAGGACTTAAATGGATTCCTAATGAAGATGTTTTTTCTTATTCTGTAGGAACTCAAAATATTAAGGAAACTCCTACAAAAAGAATTGTTTTAAGTGTGATATCACAGATCTATGACCCGTCAGGATGGTTAACTCCTGTAACCTTCTGGTCCAAATCCTTCATGCAATACTTATGGACACTTGGTCTCGATTGGGATGAACCCCTAGACGACAGCGTTATATCAGTTTGGAACAAGTTCGCCAATGAACTTCCATATATTGAAATGCTCAAGATACCTCGCTACGTGGGACTTTCTTCTGCTAAAGATATTCAGCTACATGCTTTTTCTGATGCAAGTGAAGCAGGATATTGTAGTTGTGTTTACCTGAGAGTTGTAAATTCACAAGGAATTATATCGACTTATCTTCTGATAGCGAAGTCAAGAGTCGCACCTCTGAAGCGTATTTCCATACCTCGCTTGGAGCTCTGCGGAGCACACCTGATGTCTAAGCTCCTAAATTACTGTATACAACTTCTCTCACCTCACTGCAAGATTAGTTCATACACAGCTTGGTGCGATTCCACAATCGTGCTTTCATGGATTGGCATGCCCTCTTATCGACTCAAGGTTTATGTGTCAAATCGAGTTGCAGAAATACAGGAAAACATCCCACCTTCATTTTGGCAACATATTTCATCACTAGAAAATCCAGCGGATGTTGGGTCAAGGGGTACCGCCCCACAAGATTTGATTAACCACACACTTTGGTGGAATGGACCTGTCTGGTTGTGTAACTCTGAAGAAAATTGGCCAAAGTCTGTCTGTAAATCTTTACCTGAAGAGTCTATCCCTGAAACTAAGATTCTCACAGTTAACACTCTCTCTGCTGTTCCGGATGAACCATTTTCTCTCCTCACTCGCTTCTCATCTTGGACAACACTACTTCATGTTTCCGCATACCTGCTGCGCTTCATTCATAACACCAGAAATAAAGTTAAACAAATTGGGAATTTAACTTCTCAGGAGATAAAAGAGGCTCATAACCTGATTTGTAAATTGGTTCAACGAGAATATTTTTCTGAAGAAATCTCATGTTTGAAATCCAATAAACCTTGCTCTGTACGCATTAGACGCCTAGCTCCTTATCTGGATAAAGATGGCCTCATTCGAGTAGGGGGAAGAATAAACAAGGCTGATATCTCTGAAGATCACAAACACCCCGTCTTGCTACCTAAAGGTCATAGGTTAGTTGATATTTTGATTGACCACCATCATGTCTTATATTTGCACTCTGGTCCAACTCTAACTCAGGCTATGCTGGCAAACAAGTACTGGATTCTCAGTGCTAGAAGCTTAATAAGATCTAGGATCTTTAAATGCATAAAATGTTTCAGATGTAAACCTCCTCATTCTTCTCCACTCATGGGGGAATTACCTATGAATCGAGTTACACCTTCAAGGCCATTTTCCATATCTGGTGTAGATTATGCAGGACACTTCTTTGTGAAGCAACATCTACTAAGACGAGTTCAACCTATCAAGGTTTATATTTGTATATTTATTTGCTTCTCTACTAAGGCGGTACACATAGAAGTAGTAACCGACCTAACAGCGGATGCCTATTTAGCCGCTCTTACCAGATTTGTCTCCAGACGAGGAATCGTTTCAGATATTCACTGTGACAATGCTACAAATTTCACAGGTGCATCCGAAAAACTCAGACGCAACTTTGAAAATTTAATCAAGGATTCCACAGTACAATGCTACGCTGAGAATTTCAATATTAAATTTCACTTCTTACCTCCACATGCACCTCATCAGGGAGGCCTTTGGGAGAGGGCCGTCAAAAGTGTGAAATTTCACCTAATAAGAGTCATTGGACAACAGACCCTGTCACTGGAAGAGTTTTCGACTTTAATCACCCGTATTGAAGGAATGATGAACTCTAGGCCTATAACTCCTCTTTCTTCTGATCCCTCGGACCTAGAAGCTTTGACGCCAGGTCATTTTTTAGTAGGTGGTCCTCTTATGACACCTCTTGAACCTGACTTGCGTAGCATTCCTATCAACCGATTAAAACGCTGGCAGTTAGTCCAACAGTTCAGTCAACATATCTGGGCTCGCTGGCAGAAAGAGTATCTGTACACTCTTCAAGAGAGAAATAAATGGGTCAACCCCAAGAAGAATATTGAAGTCAATGACTTGGTTGTCATTCATGAAGACAACTTGCCTCCACTCTCCTGGAAGCTTGGACGAGTTCTCTCCGTTTCACCTGGTACTGATGGAATAGTACGGGTCGTGCACCTGAAGACCGCAAGTGGACACCTCTCTCGTCCTGTGACAAAGGTGTCTGTCCTTCCTATGGAATAGTGAAGAGGAGTTACCACCCCCCTTTTTTATTGATTTTCTCATTTTTTGTGTTGTTTTCAGAACCCAGGGGTTCAGGGGGGGCCGGTATGTTAAATATTTAGTAATTCAACTAAGGACATTTAATAAAATATTTATTTAATAACATATGAACTATATACAGTCAAATATAAACAATTAATCAAGTAGTATTAACATTCAAGTCAAGTTTTTAGTTCAGTTATTGAAAGGATACAACAGCTGATATGATGACATCACTGTCCAAAGTTCACTACAGCACTTCGTACTAGTCAGTTCAGTTTAGACTCACCTCTCTCACAGTACACAGTGCTTACCTTTTGGTTTAGTTCATATTAAATATTTTAATCTCTCTTTCTCTCTTACCGCTCCAAGTGCATTATTTCATCATTTCTCATTTAAATATGGATTCCAAATTTATAGTACCAAGTGTCAAGCTAGGATCCAAGAAGATATTTTTATTTAAAGTAAATGTGTTGTAAATTTTCGTGTACAGTCCAGAATATTCATGAGTAGTGAATTGCTTTCTTTTTATTAATGAAGAAGAGTTTTAATTTAAATCAGTGAAGAATTACATACTACACAACAATAGTCATTTCTCAACATCATCTTTCATCTGTGGTCCTTCGATTCTCGTCACTCTGGCCAGAGCCATCGCTTCTCTGCTCATCTTGTTCCTGTTCTACCAAAACCCTAATGGATCTTCAGTTTTAGGATCTAAAGGTATTTCTCACAATTTTACCTCTTAATACCATACATAACATCAACATGGACCATAACATCCATAACATCTTATGGAGAAAATGAAAATTGTTGTAGTTTACTTGTTTATGGATATATATTGATAAAATTTTGGCAAGTTTATTTATTTCATCCTATACTATTGACGTATGGTCAAAAACGCTTTTTACCTTCCCCGTAGCAGCAAACCTAAGCACTCGTTAAATCTAATGTTATTTAAATAGGGAATAAATAAATATATCTTATTTATGGAAAAAATTTAATCCTGATTACAAAAAAGTAATCAGACAAATTGAAATTCGCTTATTCTGCAGGTTTGCTGCGGCGGAGGTATTTTTATGTATACCGGTAACCTATAATATGTACAACTACCCGTTGATTCACGGGGGTACAATTTATAAACCACCATTAAAAAAATATATATCAAGATAAAATCATTGACTTTACACCTCTACAGTATTGGTGTATAGTCAATGATGAAATTTAAACCACTAAGTAGAAGATGAACATGAGGCAAACCCCATTTTTGAAAATCTATTGTGTAAAAATATACGTTATACGGAAGCTGAACATTAGAAGGAATGTTAAAAGCAGCGGGACCTTCGTAGTATGGGGCTCATAGTAAAATTACTTACGTCTCTATTTCATACCTTACGTCCTGAGGTGGCCAAGTTGGGTACGGTCATATCCTGAGTCACAGCTCTTTTTGACGAAGACGACAACCCCTTGAACGAACACAGAGAATATTTTATGTTTATCTCTCATTCATTGTCTTTGAAACACATTCAGGCGCTCACTAGTATCCAATGGCTATATATAGCATCGATGTTGATTTAATGCGCCACTATTAAGATAAAAGTAAATAATGAAATAAGTAAACAAAAATGTAAATAAACAAACTGCTGTGAATTATATGGCCAGCTGTTGTTCATAGAATTAATTGAATAAGGTAAACCTCTAAAACATGTAGTGCATCCCTTTGGAAAACCTCCTGTGGGGTGGAGCCTTTAGAGAATTGGTTCATACCAATAGTTTTCGGCAAATCTACCTGAGCTTCATTTTGATGTGCCATATGCCTATGGTTTCTTTAGTAAATGGTTTTAATAGTTTACATAAAATTTAACTAGCTGTTGGCCCGTCCTACGTACGGGAATCAAGTAGTCGATTATTACAGAATATAATTCAGAACAGTTAGTTTACACGCATAAAGGAACATTCTGGCAGTTTTAATAGGAAAAATACTCTTGTAAACAAATAATATCATGTTACCACCTATTTCTATCATCCAATTATAGGCCTATACGAAATGCATTTAAAATCGGATAATTTTACAATAAAACAGTGATTGTAACACACACACCCACACACACAGACATCACTTCGACCCACTTTTTTTGGAACCAGGGGGCCCAAAACAGATATATACACTCAAACTCGAAAAATGTTTACGAAAACAATACTTTCTTCATATACTATGGTATAGGGGGAGAAAGTAAATTGTCGTACATATTTTTTCGAATCATAAATTTTACCACCCGTACGGAAAATACATTACGATATGTAATATGACAATTAAAATACTATACAGTGTGGGTTTCTAAATACTCTAGATGCTTTTATTTCTTTTTAAGAGGTTGGTGGCCTCTTTTAACATTGCATTTGTCCGTCCACATATCCAATTATCCAGCAAAGCAAGGAGTGAGCTGGTACAGTACTAGGGTGAGCTGTACTGATAAAAAGTACAGTAGCAGTGATCAGCATCCGAACCCACGACATCGATGCCTTGGGCCCGTGACCGACTCACCAAAAGATACTGGTGTGCGACCAGTCCATGGGTTATAGAGTGAAGGCTCAAATCCTGCCAATGACAAATGCCTTTCAACCATATAAAAATCCTGTTACCTGGTGGTTCGGAGCTCACCATAATATGTTTGTCATTTATGCATAAAAAATAGGTATCTCAAACTATGAGATCTTTCACTGCACAGGGGAACTCCCTTACTAATAGCCATACCATCAAATAATATTTAATATTTGATCAGCCAGCCAGGCCGAAATCAGTAGATATATAGCATTTGAGAAACTAATATTGTTACAATAAATTATTATGACATAATATCTAGCATTTAGCTAGGTCAAGTGTATATTGTAATATGTATACTTAACATATTATTTCGTAGGTTTCAAAAGTGAACTTAAGAACTCGATTAAGAAAAATGAATAAATTATTTACTTAAATGAACGATTATTTAAACACTTTTCAACGTTTTTACTACAACTAGAAAGAAAAGAAAATTGAGAAAGCGTGATGTCAATTTAATTAAAAGTTTCCGGAACCGAACGACTAGAGGCCTTCACTTACATTAGTCTGCTTTAAATCCCGGGAAGTTTGAGTTTCCAACTTAAATTTAGGAAATAAGAGATAAATTTATAAGTGAGGTCGATTCAGCTTGTTTTTAAAAACAATGTACATTTCAAAAGCAATGACTTTTTAGGCTTCCATTGTATGCTTTATCTGTTTCACAAGCTTAACTTATTTTATGATAGACTATGAGTTAACAATTTATAACAGTTATGGAGACGTATTAGTTCAAAGTAAAATCTGCAATGACAATCTAAGTATATTCTTATAAGTATAAAATGCAATTACTTTAAAACATTCATAGAATATATAGTAAATATACCTTGCAGTACAAAATTAACAATGAAATCGGGAGAGACATTATGACAAAGTAAGTGGGGGGATAAAGCTAGGAGGGCTATCACTTCAAAAGTTTAAAAAATGAATATTAGTTTAAATAATCAATCTTTATTAATTGAGCAAAAATACTGATAATGAAATCAACTATTTTATATCTCATATTGAGCACGATAAAAAGAAACAGTTTGCTTCTATTAACGTCAAAAAGCTAAATTCCTCACTTATTGCAAGAATTATATGGACTCCTTCAATATATTTTTCGATTATTATCATTCGACCCTAACCTAGATCATTAGCTTTAAATTGGCAACTTAATCATGTTACAGGGTAAACCCTCATAGTAATAAATATATATAAGATGTATATACATTATTATGTGTCAGCTCGATAACTTGAGTAAAGTTTCCCCGAATTTGATGAAATTTGGTAAAAATGTGTACACCAACGTTCATTCGAAATACGAGTTTGTGAATTTGCATTATCGGACTATGGGGACGGGCTTATGGGGTGGATATTGGAATTTTCCACTCCTGACCCCCCCCCCCCCCCAAAAAAAGAGTGTTTGCAATTTATTTTTAAACTTTTTTTGTTTTAAAAACTAATTCCGATAGTAAATAAACGAATATACGTCTTAAGACAAATGCAACTATAGGCAATATAATCGTAGAAAAAAGTTCAGAAAAGGAACATGTAAATATTGTTTTATCCCAAGTTACTAAGCTAACTCTTCCTTAATTGTAACTACAAGATATGGTACAGTTACTATCTAAAACTTTCCCTAATTTTAGTTTTGATCAATACTAACCTGAAACAATTACGACTCTGTGCCTAGGGCGGGCCTATAACCGACCTAATTATTGTCTACAGTAGTGTCATTGATCTACTCACGTTATGTGTCATTATGTAAAACCTTACTTTAAATGTCTAATATGTTACTTTATCAGAATATAATTAGTACAACTAAACTCTGTGTAACTAGTGATTTACATGTTTAAGGGGTTTTGACATATTTTTAATAAAAAAATTTGAATACGTAATAAAGCCAACCATGAGCCACCATTGTATCTTGACGTGAGGAAGTGTCTAATGGAAAGGGGTTCAACCTTATGTGACAGTATATGTTTCTTTTTTCCTCGACGAAAATAAAAGTTTGGTTTTAGCAAGATCAGAAATTTGACGTATTTCCTGGAAGACAACCTACTGTTGAAAGTTTCGAGAGTCCATTCTAAATTCCAGAGGATTTATTGGGAAACGAAAAGTCCTTATTGTATATTTTGTAAATATCCTCGGTTCTTATAGCTGATCATTAATAAATGCATGCTCAACAAGGAAACCAAATCCTTAACGTTTGGCTTAAGAGAATGTAACTAAAATTTGCTACACTATAAAAAAGTAAGCGTGAATTCAACAATGCCTGTATTATGATAGTTCATCGATCTTCATATGGAGACGAATAGTTTATTCGCTTGGCAAAAATACTGAAGGAAAAGAATTCCTCAATACATTTCGAAAACGTTGTAAATGTAGTTTTACGGAAAGTAGCATTCTAATATTTTACGTTACAAAAGAAATATTTTGGGCTAGAATCATGTTATTCTGTAGACAGCGAAAATTATTCAATTAATATAAAAAGTCTAGAAGGAAAAGTCTTTTAGTGACCAGTAGTTGTCATCTTTACTATTGTTTTGACTTTCGTGGATCCATTAATTTTATTTATGATCCATTTTTAGAGTACAAAGGTTTCAGGGAACATTCGACATGATTGATTACATAAAATAGTGTGTTTATTTAGTAAAATTATTCCTTATCAAGCTCGAGGAAGCTAATGGTATGTATTTAACATTGCGACAGATTTATGTAGACCAAAACTAGTCTAATATCAATACAGTAGTGTAATGGATATTTGATTGTACGTACTATTTGCATTAAATCTACTGACTTATTCAAACACGTGTTTCAGATTATACATTAAAACGTAATCTAAGCAGAGGTTTATAGCATATTTCAATATTCTATCAGTGTAGCAAACATGCAGGATGAAATAATTTTTTTTTTTTTTATTCGTGATTAGTTGTTTAATACAGTAGTGAGTTACTGCTATAAAAATTATGTTACTTAGGCTATTTAAGTAGGTTAAGCAGGTCTTGATTCCACTAAGAAAAATCAACAGATGGCTATCCTGGTCCAGAAAATGTGGTATCTGCCACATAGATTTTATCCTACCACAAAATATAATTTTAAAGAGAATATGTTTGCTGTTTAGAAAAATTAATTAAGTCCATTGTAAATAACACAGTTGGTAAATAAATTGTGATTTCGATTTCGAGATAAAAAATGTAAATTTGTCAATCTTACAGTAATATGAAGTTGTACGATAGGGGAAACAAAATAAAATAAAGTCTTTAAATAAAGAACTAAGCGCTTTCTCTATGGCAATGCATCGACTGGGTACTACGAGTTAAACTCCAACATGGGTTCGATCTCCCACATTAACTCCTTGGAAGCAGCAACATTATCAAAGATTCTACCTCCTCCGGAGTTTTATATAAGCCCAAAGTAGGTCAAAATACAAGGTATGTAAACATCAAAGGTACAAATGCTACACCTCTCTCTTCTGCTGCTTGACATTCATATGACTCAGCAAATCTACAGCAAAGAAACACAAAGCACCAGAGTTTGTTTTGTAATAAAGATCATTCTATCTACCAATAATGTAATAGCTTACCTTTTTGTTTTATGTTGCCTTGAAGTTCTTTATGTTATTCAATTCCTGATGCGCATTTCGCCACAGGTTGTGTGATTGAATAACATCCAAGAACTTGAAGGCAACATAAAACAAAAGGGTAATTTATTAGAACTGTTCTTGAAACTGGGTTTATTACTAAATAATGTAATGTTCAAGCTTTATCTGTAAATTAACGCAAAACCTTCATTTAAAGTAAACAAGCTTGCTTTAACTGCTTATCTCATGGACATACTTCTAAACCTTTTTTAATCTAATGTTTTATGTAAGAAATGTTCTAAAAATCATCACTATGCTTCATGAATCACCAAAAGAAACACGGCCTTCCTGTCAGTGTTTCTAGTTTTTGACTACTGTCAGCAGTCGTAATATTAGTCGTATTATCTTACCTTGAAGTTCTACATCAGCTCACACCGCCTCATACGGTCACCTATGTGATCCAGGGAGTCAAATGTCATTTATCACTCAGGAATGCTCTTTTAAGTTATTATTACCTGTTTCACCATACTACACTCCAATCATTGGAACTTCTAAGTCAACAACTCATTAATCTCTAGGAGTAGTTGATTGTTACATTA
The DNA here is from genome assembly GCF_028750875.1 of Macrosteles quadrilineatus. Taxonomy (NCBI): domain Eukaryota; kingdom Metazoa; phylum Arthropoda; class Insecta; order Hemiptera; family Cicadellidae; genus Macrosteles; species Macrosteles quadrilineatus. Next base: position 71,546,197 of record NW_026542600.1, on the reverse strand, counting down.
AGCCTCGATTCAAGAATCATCTTTGCCTACAAACTAAAGGTCGACCACTTAGAAATGAACCTGCGCGCTTAGCATGAATAATCCACTATATTTCCACTGTTTTATTATTTACATGTGTACACACATATAAAAAATATATATATACACTAGCCTGCTATGAAAGGTGAGGAATGGGGCTTATCTTATATTAAGGTTTAGTGGGTTTCTAGAGTGGGTGAACTATTGGTAACTTAATTCCCATATTCTCAGTTCTTATGGGTTGCAGTTTGGAGGCAGTTGTTTTATTATTTTTGAAGACAAGGAGCTATTGAAATCAGATTTGGAGTGTGATGAGGCATGGTTGACTACTGGTTTGTCTTTATAATTATTTTTTACATCTTGACGATGACCGTTCATTCTGGTACGGAACTGGTTTTTTGTTAGGCCTGTATACTGAGCTGGGCAGTTCTTACATTGAAGCTGATACATTACATTGCTGGTGCTGCAGGTGTTGTGTCCTTGAATCTTGAAAACTTAATTTGTGGCGTTGCTGGAAAAACATGGGGGGGGGGGTTGATGGGACACGTTTTCCATCTACGGACTGGTGTCTGATCTATGGTGTCTCTATGGACTTATTTAAAGGTAAGCATGCTTTCCTGTCAATTTCCTTAATAATTCCTGACAAATGCCCTGAGAAATTTTTATATCAGATAACCATTTGTTATTTTCGATTTTTTCATTCAATAGTACGGAGGACACGTAACGGCTTTTATGTAAAGTGATCAAACTATTTTTTTGGTTGGAAAAACCTAACAATTGTGAGTAAATGATGTGGAGCTTAGTATTTTATATGGTGCTAACATATTTCATAAAATAATTTGTAGTCAAAGAAGCCACCTAATGAACAGGTAATTGAACTCATTAACTTGCTGTAAATGGTCTCATCTTCCCTTTCCCCCGTGTTTCATCACTTCTTTCCTCGGTCCACCCAATCATTCACTTTTCACTCTAACAATTCGGTAGTTTTCGAATGATTTTATTACAATTGTATATTATGGTACCTTTAACTCTCTCATAAACACAATTGTACAGCTCCCATTGCTGTAAAAACTACCATTCAAAAGTTACTGCAACTTTTGGGAATGTTCCATAAAATATCATATTTACTCCCACCACTTGCCAATGATAGGGGTTGTTGACAAACTAACGGGAGTATGTATATGTCAGATTGCTGATGCAGTTTTTATTTTTTATATTCTCTAAGAATTGTACATGACTAGCTTTAATCTTTATATTTGTCAATAATTAGATGTGAATCAACCGTGCGTTGAGATTCACTACTCATATAGCAAGGCGCGTCATAAAGGCTTGTTATGTGTGATCAGTACATGCATAAGAAGTTGTATAAATGATAATAAGGTCGTAATAATGTTGTATTATTTGTCTAAGACTGTTTATTTTCTCCCAGTAATACAAGAGAAAAGAATTTATTTATAAAAATAAATACCTCTGCCTTAAAAAATAAGGTTGTCAATGACACAGAAAAATAGTACACATAAAATATCGAAGGATTATACAGCTATAAGACTGATTAATTTTGATGTTTGCCATATAGATGATTTCTCATTATGGTCAATGAACCTCTTAATGTTTCATGAATAATAATTTTCAAAAAGGATTTGTCCAAATCATATTGTTTCCAAAAGTTCACAAACAATTTTGATAATGTTCCTCTAGAACCAATAAACAATCCAATCACCTCAATTTTCGAAATTTTAAAATTTTGCTTGAAATATTCAAAGGTAGAATTATAATTTTTTTTCTTTTCTTCATTTACTTCGTTAGCTTGATTTATGTTTATTTCAAATCGAATTGTAGGATCGAGAATTATGCCTTTGTTAGTTTCTCTTTCGATCAATAAAATATCTACTCTTCTGGTGCTTCCGTTAGAAGAAAGACCGTGTACTTCTTCTTGCACTTCCCATGCATTATTCCTTTTTCGGGAGGCATTTGCTATGATACTTCTTATTTTGTGGTGCCTTGTGTTTCTTAGAAGTTCACCAAACGGACAGTAATAATAATAAAATAAGGTAATTTACAATGCAATACATGAAAAAGAACTTGAAATAATATTTTTTAACTAAATGTCCCACGTATCAGTCTGAGGAAAAAGTACACTGGCTTAATCACAATGATATACATAATAAAGAACAAAATTATACCTAGATTATGTTTATATTTTGTGAAAGTAATTGGGAGAAAATGTTGGGCCCCCAAGCCAAAGCCTGTTTGGGGGTTCCTTCATTATAAAATAGAAAATAAATAAATGAAAGACTGCAATCAGATAAAATAACCAGGATTATGGATTAAAATGTGAGATCTCTATACTTTACAAAGTGTCTTAATACAGTATAAACTTAAATTCTAGAAAGGATAAAACATAAAAATGTATCTCAAAACTAAGGTTTGAAACTATCAAACCATTAACTTGAAAACCTATTGTGACGTCCATGGCATTTACTATGGTGTTATTAATATTTAAAGAGTATAGTCCCTTAAGTATTATTCAAGTTTTAACATAGAAGAAGCAGGAATCTGCTTTAATTGTATTTAAAACTTACTCCCTGACAACCCATGCCCATGAAATTTCCCTACACATATTAAAAGTAGCCTTTACATTACCATGTATTTAGATAAAACTACTTAGATTGATGCTGAGGTAAGATTCTCTGATTGGACATGATGGATCTGATGATGACCGGTGTCACTGGTTGAGTTCGATCAGCACTGTAACATCTTTTATATACATCTAGTGTAGTCAGTATTCAAAGTATAAGTGTAACATATTTATTATAATTGTAAATAGAGGACTATTTTCATCGTCAATACGCTTTTTAAAGAAGTGTACGGGCTTTTTCAACCGTTCATTTGTCCATTTACATAAGCTTCGAGCATGTTCGTGGAACGTATCCAGCAAATTATGAGATGAAGCGGTACAGAACAGGAATTCACTGATGAAGTTTAGTGGCCCTTCTATCACTGCTATGGATCTGTAGTCAATTGCGTTAGGGGCACTCCTCACTATAAGCAAAGACCTTTAAATAGTTTTTCCTGACCATTCAACCTTTTTATTAGATTTTTTTTGAAAATATAAAGTCCAACCTTATTAAAAAATACAAAAATAACTATGTTTCCTGCATAGCCTATGTTTTATTCACATTATATTATACGATCACTTGTGAAACTTATGAAATAAGATTTTACGTACAAATTAGTTTTTTTAGCCACTTGTGAACAAACAGTTAGCCCCAAACATTGAATACCGAAACTCGAATCTCAAAACCTGAACGCGAAACCTGTTCACTTGGTCGAGGTTTCAACTAAATTAAGATACGTTACTTAAAAATAAAATTGTTGTGATTCAATAAAAACTGAGAACTCCTAACTCAAACACAATAACATGGATATGTGACTATGACTAATCTTCTATACTATTATAAAAAGGAGGTGATGTCCTTCTGAACTATTTAGTTTACAAATTGTATTTGCCCATAAAATTTAATATAAACAGTGGTAAATAATATTTACCTGCTTAATGGTATTTCTCTAAAAATTATATTATGTAAAACATATTATGTACAAAATTAATTATTATCACTAAATTCTATATCCGTTCAGGCGATAAAACTCCAGAGTCAAAATATCGTGGATACAATTCCAGGGCTGAAATTCCGGGGGTAAAATCCCTGGTCGTACATTTTGAGCTGAACTCATGATGGGGTAAAATTCCGGCCAGTTCACTTAAGTTTTATAATTTTTTTTATTTGATCTGATTAAATTCACCACCGTGAAAAGATACGTGTGATTCCACCTATAGTTTATTACACTCATGTTGTACAGCTCAAAAGTTAGAGGGTGGAATTTTACCCCTATAACTGTGAAATCAAGTTTTGCTCTGGGGGTAAAATTCCAGGGGGGTTAAAATTCCAGGGGCGTTAAATTCCAGGGGGGAAAATTCCACTCCCCCAATCGGGTCAGTATTTTTACGTTCATCTCGTACATACAGACATACAGACATCACCTCTTCTTTATAATATTATAGATGTAATCCTGTTTGTATTCAGCATAAATAAACAATAACTTTATTCACTACCGTAAATTACTAAACAGGTTTTTTGGTTACCCCTTAACCTAACTTCTAACTTCTCCTCTTCTCATACCTCCATGATTCCTAATCCCTTCCATCTAAGACTAAAGCATCTCTCCCCACACACTCTCTTATCGAGTGATAAGCTGTTTGATTGCCTCAACGTGTTCTTGTGGTTGCTTTAATTGCTTTGCAAACTTTGGGTCGCTTAAGACGTTATCGTGGTTTGTTGTGATAATAGCATATAAATATATACAGGGTGTTGAAAATGTCTGGAACCAGCATTATATCTGGTGAGTGGTTAAAGAAATACAACTGATATTTTGTGTACGGATATACTATGGTTTTACCTATCTTTTGGTGCCTTATGACATTTTTTACCACTTATAGGGAACGTCCTGTGGAGGATGCAGTAAAAAGTTTTAATGGAAGGCTATGGTAAATGATACATCGTTTTAAAGGCCATTTTATTCTGAGTACGGAACCACAAGTTTCATCTCAAAAGGACCACCCTAGCGAAAATGGTGACTGTTTGAAGTTTTTGAAAATAATTGAATTTTAAATTTCAAACAGTCGCCATTTTTGCTAGGGTGGTCCTTTTGAGATGAAACTTGTGGCTCCTTACTCAGAAAAAATGGCCTTTAAAATGATGTATCATTTACCATAGGCTTCCATTAAAACTTTTTACTGCATCCTCCACAGGACGTTCCCTATAAGTGGGTTTTTAAATTTCAAACAGTCGCCATTTTTGCTAGGGTGGTCCTTTTGAGATGAAACTTGTGGCTCCTTACTCAGAAAGAAATCGCCTTTAAAATGATGTATCATTTACCATAGGCTTCCATTAAAAGTTTTTACTGCATCCTCTACGGGACGTTCCCTATAAGTGGTAAAAAATGTCATAAGGCACCAAAAGATAGGTAAAACCATAGTATATCCGTATACAAAATATCAGTTGTTTTTCTTTAACCACTCACCAGATATAATGTTGGTTCCAGACATTTTCAACACCCTGTATATATAAGCTCTATGGCTTGTATTTGAGAAAAACTTAATTTATATATCCATATTGATAAAAAATCTAGTTTAACTAAACAATAAATTAGTCCATTACTTTCAATTGCACAGAATCTTTTTACAAGATCGAACATTGCAAAGGACTAATAGTTACTAGTCTACTAATAGAGAAATTGCTGTAACATACAATGTTTAAACATAAAAAAGTAGTATTTAAAGTATAAAAGAAGGATTGCAGTGACGCAACCGAAACATTTTACGTCCAATTCTTCGAAATTGTCACCTCCCTTGACCAAGATTTGATAATATCTTTAAATAGCTTACCTTGTAATTTAACCTAAAGTATTATTTGCGGTAATTAAATTTGGATTTCACTTTTGTTTGTTTTGTGTATTGTGTAGGTTGTTTTATAATTGTTGCAACTGTTACAACATACAATAACATTCAATAATATTTTGTCCGCTTCAACTTAGGCGCCTGATCAGAGTAGTGCAACAGGACTTTGGCTGGTCGTAAGGGTAAATTAAATACACCATTTAAAAGTGAAAAAGTAATCCTATATATAATATGAGTGAAGTTTGAAAATTTAGTACTTCGATCTAGGAATCGGCACCTTACGGTGTAACTAAGTTCTGCTTCAATAATATATTCTATACCAGTGTTGTTACATCAAGGAATAATCTAATTTAACATGGGCTTTATGGGAAACCTTTTGCCATGAAGGTTTAACATTTTCTTACTTAAAATAATTGTAACAAATTAAAGTGTATTATTGCTTTATGCCACACAGCAAAAAAATAACAATCAGATTAATACCATAGAGCATATTATACTAGAAAATTAATAACAAATTAAGTCAAAGTCAAGTAGTGAAATTAATGAGAGGATAAAACAAAATACTATATAATAACTCAAACCTGTTAGCGAATTTCCCATATAGAGAATAAGCTATTACCGCAGGTCTCATGGTAAGACCTATACCCGAGACCGATTTACTTTTTTCGTTTTGAGGTCCCCAGAGGCCAAAACACCATCCGATCAAATTAATATATAAGTGTCCGTTAGCGCGATGACTCGAGCAAAAATGATCAGATTTTGATGAAATTGGGTATAAACGTGTAAACGTTTATTCTAACGAGTTCGCAAACCAGAATAATCGGACTATGGGAACGGGGGTTTATGGGGTAATATTTGATTTTTCAAATTTTTGGCCCTGAAAACACAAAATTTCATAATTTCTATCCAAACAATTTTGTAGAGCTTAAAAAAATAATAATTTTATATATTGAAGCGTTGTTGTATGCCCAACGGTTACGGAGATCATAAAAAAAATAATTTAAAATTCCCATGTGATTCTAATGGAGAATAAATTAACTGTTGTAGTTTGCTTGTTATGGATATATTTAAACCAAATTTGGTTTATTTAATACTAAGCTATCGACATTGCAATAAAAAACACATCTAAATATCTTCCCTGTAGCAGCAAACTCACTAAAATTAACGTTAATTAAATAGGAAATAAATCTGACAAATTTTAGGGAATATTTTAGTAGAAATCCAGCCAGGTAAATGTAAAATCGCTTAGTCTGCAGGTTTGCTGCGGCGAGGGTATTTTTATATTTATCGCGTAACTTATTCGAGCTAATTTATTTCGACTTGACCATTAGTTCATGGGGAATTAAATAAAATTATCTATTGTAATGCATCTTCCAATATAGGTTTAGCAGTAAATGATCACAACACTCTTCAAGCTGGTACTCATAAATTGAAGTGATTTACAATAATGAAGTACTGTATTTGCATTGTTGCGGCGAACGTGTCTAAACGGGCTGAGGCGTTCCCTCATGAGAGGTGGGTATGTATACTTCGTCGAAAGAATATATAGTGGAAGAATATTAGGAAAATCGACCTAACAAATTCTGACTAAGTGGTAACTTAACTTTTATAATTTATCTCAACAACCGTTAGAGATAGAGCAAACCTTGTAGAATAAAAAAGATGTATTTTTAGACGTTCTTTAACTTTTGTATTTACAAAAATTCTCTAATACTAATAGTTTGTGAAATATTGTCAAAAAAGTGAAAATTGGCCGCCATTTTCCAAGATGGTGGCTGAAGCACAGCTGGGATTTATGGGGGCTTTTGATATTTTATTTATTTATGCTTACTAAACAACTGTGCAAAGTTTCCACTTAGTCCGAATTTGTTAGGTCGAATGGCAGTTTTATCCCTAAAATTCTTGGACTAATAGCATTGTTGTAGTCTATTGCAAAACTTGTGCAAAGCTGTGTTAACCACTCAGTGTGGCAAAACTAAATCATCTAGGCCTAAATATAGTTTTTTTCGGTGGTATTTCTTTTATTGTTTCGAACCATATTTATGGATATTTGAATAAGCTAACTTAATTGCCGTAAGATATAATATCAATTTTTGGGACACTTAGATAACAATTAATTAATTACCAACCAGGCAAGTTGTGAGGTGAAGTTCAAAAACGAAATCACAACGCACTTGATTTAACAGGTTAGTTTTAAAAATATATTGTGTCTATGTATATCGTTTATCAGTGGTTTTATGATTTATAACCCCTGGATATTCCAATCTGCGTACAAAAATATCCAAAAAATTTAGGCCCAACATTAATAACTTGTGTACACACAATATACATATATATGAATAGCCGATTAGGCATGTAAGTTATGAAACTTGGGCGTCCACCGAAACATTTTAGAACTATAATTGACCATACCATTTATACACAGGTTAGTTGAAAAATGTTTTAGGAACTAGGCAAAATAAAATTGCCTGATCAATGTTACTCCAACTGCTTATTTGGCGTTAATCATAAAAGGAATGCGATCCTCCATGTTTCACCTCTTCTTTAGAGTATGCATACTCGCGTATATATAAACGTTGTTATGATAAAGAGAAACATTAAATTGGTTAGCAACATATACTTCTCATTAAAATATAGGCAAGGCATAAATTGAATACCTAAATTAATTATGCATATTAGTCAGGGTAAAATTAACTTTGAGGTGAAAAAAATTGCTTTAAGTTAATTTAATATTTAATATTATTGTTTTTATTCAAATGTGAATAAATAAAAACAATAATTAAATGTAAAAAATAAATTATGATCACAAAATAAATTGAAAATGCTTAGATTCTTACATTAGTTGTAAAAGAAAATAACATGTATTTACTCTGGGACATTTGTATGTTGTTTTAAGTAGGCTATTATTAGTATTTGGAATTTTTTGACTAATGGGTTTGTTAGTTACAAAAATATCAACAAAATGTACGCAATAATTAAGAATAAAAACTGTTCTTTACCTAAACCAAGTCAACCACAGGATCACTATAGTAATGGATTACAAATAGACATCAAAATAAGTGTAGGATAAATGGCATTTACCAAAGACTGCTCGCAGAGTATACTAATGATTTTCGCCGAGCAGTGTTCTGTCCCCAGGTACTAAGTAATTAAAAGTTATAATATTTCACTATCTGAGAAAAAGCTAGATACTGTATGCTAAGATACTCAAAACAATGTGTTTGTCCATTTTATTCGTGCCACTTTAAGTGTTGTAACTAATAATTAGTGAAACCTAACCGCTATCCATCCCGTTTATGTAAACAATACTAAAATTTTTGATTGGTTTTATTCCAAAAGAGTTATACAGGGTCTGGTCATCACTGTTACACAAATGTTTCGGTGTAAGTACAAAGTGAATTTAGTGTGATGATGCATATAAGAGGTTCCAAGTCTAAAAATTGGCTTCCCAAATAATTAATTAATTTTTGTTCTAAAATAAACATGTTTTAAACACAATACAGCAATTTCTCAATGACCTACAAACGGGTTTGAGTATTTGATGTCATTTTCGCGCTCTAAATTAAATTTGGAATAATAACCAGTCGCAAAATGTTGGAGAATCTATAATAAAACTCCATTGTAAATAGTTCAATGATAAAAATTTAGGTATTTTATAAAGAGGAAAAAACATTGGTCAATTGCATTTTTATACGCTCTGTATACAAAAAGGTAGCAAAATATGTTGAAAAATGCGCGATTTTATAAGCTTTCCAACCGTATGCTACACTATTTTATTTATGTTTAGATCTGCTTATGTTCGCTGTAGTGGTTTGAAGACTCAAAACACGGGTTTTTACATTTTAAACATAGATAGTAGGCTATTATTAGATAGGCATTCAGGAAAACTTATATTTTGGATTAATTTTTATCAGTAAAAACATAAAAACAGTCAAAAGGCCCCTTTGTTTCCTAGTATTCAAACCACTAAAACAAACAAATGCAGATCTAAACCTCAATAGTGTAGCATATGGTTGGAATGCTTATAAAATGGTGCAGTTGTCAACATATTTTGCTACCTTCTTGTATGCAGGTGTAGAAAAAAGCAATAGACCAACGACTTTAGAACATATATCATAGACATCCATTTTAATCTTTGCAACTATTTACAATGGAGTTTTTACAACTGATACTCCATAATTTTCAAAGTTTAATGTAGAACACGAAAATAGCATCACCTACTCAAATCCGTTTTGCAGGTAATTGAGAAATTGCCATATTGTGTTTAAAAAGATGGTTATTTTACAAAGAATTGAAATAATTCATTGGGAAGCTAATTTTCAGACTTGGGACCTCTTATATGCATCATCACACTTCAATTTTTTTGTACTTACAGCAAAAAATGTGTGTAACACTAATGACCAGCCACCCTGTATAATGTTGACTAATCCATCACTAAAAGATTTTGACAAAATATCTGTAATTGTCACTGAGCGGAGCCAGCAAAGCTCTTATACTACATTCCTGCTTTTTTACAAATACTCCTCCTGAGCGGCCGAAGCGATCCGCACGAAATTCAGCACAGTCATAGTAACTAACTATGGGAAGGTATCAATCTAATTTGGGTCAAATCGGAGTTCAGGGCGTAACCCTAGGTGAGAAATTTAACAAAGGTCTTACGCGTTGATAGTCACCATGACGTATTTGCACGCTAAAGGTCGATTCGTACTCAGTCCAGTCACAGTTCCACTACAGTACAGTTCAGTTTCAGTTGTATCCGCAATTTCTCAGTCATCTGTCTGTCATTTGGTTTCAGTCAGTCTTCCATCACTTTATTTACAGTGATGTTACAGTCAAGAGATTGCAATTAAAACACAATACTCTATTACATTTTCATCTTTCATTTTGTTGAATTTTACAAACAGTAGTTTTACAAAATACAAACACAATAATTTAAATAGCAACAAATCTTTTTTCACCGCACTATGGTGTTTTTAGCGGTTTTACATACGTAAATTGGTGGCTGAAAGTTACGTTTTGCTGGCCATGCCAGCTGTCATCGTCATTGTGGGGACCGAGCGGGTTTTTACATCCCTAGGGCATAAAAATCAGCTGTTCGCTTATTTAATTAAAACAACAATGTATATTAAATACACAAGCTGCATCCATAGCATTGCGGTAGACTTGTTTTTTGTCACCGTTGCCTAGCAACTGTTTATTATTATATTTTGCTGGTTCCTCAAATTATTTCTTCACATAATCTTAAAGTTGTAGTTGTGTTGGCTGTTAGTGCACATTATTATTGTGGTGAATAGTGGTAATAGGGAATAGTGTGGCGTTAGTAGCACGATCCGAAATGGTTTTGCAGCTCTCGATAGTTTAAAGTTCTCGACTTCGTCTCGAACTTAAAAACTATCTCGAGCCAGCAATACCTCATTTTTGGCACTAGGTACGAAATGTACTATTATAACCTCAGACACGTCCGTCAGGCATTCGAACATCCAACATATCGGTGGGAAGAAACCCGATATTAACTGACGGACCTCCGTTGTTTGTAATGTAGATATCACGATAGAAAATCTATTAAAGGATTTTTTTCTAATGTGACGTGCTGTAACTGATGTGTGTGTGAACCGAAATTAAGAATAAAAATGAAAACACAAGATTCGTAACATATTAATCACTAACAAGCCATTTATACAACACACATTACAAATTCAAGAATAAAGGAATGAACAATCGGATTAATACAGTTGAGCATAATATACTACAATAGACACAATAACCAGTTAGGCCAATGCACCATTGATTTTAGACACTGCAAGTAAACATCCCACTCACGTTAACAACAACTTTGGAGACTGCAAGTAGACATCTCATTTATGTGAACCAAATGTAGCATTGAATGACATCTCATTTATGTGAACCAGATGGGGCATTGAATTTGGAGACTGCAAGTAGACATCTCAACTTATGTGAATCAGATGTATCATTGACTTTGGATACTGCAATAGACATCCCACTTATGTGTACCAGATATACTATAGCATGGGAACATTTTTGTTAATCAGTTAACATTAATTGTTTTGTACCCTTTAAAACAATGAATAACCGATTAATTATGAGACTACAAATACTTCATTTAGGTCCTCCTAAAAAATACACCAAAATGATTTACAGACAAGTTACAAAAATACGACGTACTCTTGATTTACAGGTAAGTTGGAAAATATACATTTTCTAGCAATTAGGTAAAATAAGGTTTCCTAGTGATAAAATATGTCTCAAACTGCGTATTTAGGTGTTAATGATAAATTGAATGTGATACCTCATAATGTTTCTCCTTTTCTTTTGAGTGTATAGTATTCACTTATTGATGAAGCTTGTGTTAGCCAAAGAGATGTGTAGTATACAATAGATTTCTTAATTAAAATTGTTTATAGAAATAGAGGCTATTTTCTTTTAAAAAAATTATTGGTTGTAGGTGGAATAACATTCCTTAAATTCAAACACACGATTTTAAATAAAATACAATTCTTGAAAAACTAGATTCGAACCACGGAATACGGGAATGTGAACTTTGAATGCTAACCAATAAAACATAATTGCTTAAATTGTGCTCTTAAATTTCCACCTGAGTTTTACTCGATTTTACCTTTTTACATCGATGGAATTCCAAATTTACTACCTCATGAACTCATAAACAACCTGATTATCATGTTATTAATACACCTTGATGAGATATAGGGTTCATGGAGTAGCACTATATCCATTTAGTGAGGCGAGCTAAGCTCTCACTGCTCCATAGTCTATATATTATTAGGGGTGTCGCACGAAAAAAAATGTTGGGGTGAGAGACTTTGAATTTCCCAACTATTTTACGTGGATTTCCCAACTATATTGCACGAATTTTCCAACTCTATTAGACAGATTTCCCAACTATATTGCTCGAATTTTCCACCTATTGAATTTCCCAACTATTTTACGTGGATTTCCTAACTACGTTGTACATATTTCCCAACCCTATTACACGGATTGCCCAACTATATTACTTGAATTGTCTAACTATTTACTCAGATTTCCCAACCAATTAATATTAAACTTTAACAGTAAGAAGGATAGGCCTATTTTATCTTTAGAGCCTCTTTATAGCTACATACACAAATAACAAGAAATGAAGGTTTGTCTTACACTATTGATTTGATTGTCTATCTTAATTTTTGGTTGTGTCTGAAGTGTCTCAACAAATGTTCACACTTTTGGTCTAGGCCTACTGATCAATAATACATTAAGTTCACAGCCTCTTAAAATCAATTTTTCAATAAACATTCAGTGAATACAGCTCTCCACGCGCAGCTTGTAAAGAAATTTCTCTAAAAAGCATTGAATTACCATGTACCTACTTAAAGATTCTATACGTAACCATAATTACTCAGCCTATGAAATTTCCAACACTTTTTTACTTTAATTATAAGTCATATATTGACGTCTTTTTAGTTTGAAAATAAACCATTGAGTCTTCATTTTAACGACAGATTTTAACTACCCAAAATCCCAAGCCATACCTTCAAATAACCAAAAATTCCCAACTTTTACAATTTTCAAATATGATTTGGGGGGGTTGGCTCCCCCATACCCCCCCTAGAGTAAATGCATGTAAATGCACTTAGACTTTTGATTAGCATGAGGTCCAAATTAAATTTGCTAACTATGTTCAAGCGTCTTCCATTGTGCATAATTGGTATGTGAGTGCTCCCAAATTATGGCTTAACCTTTTTAGCATACTCTTTAGCCACATTTGCACTAAAATTTGCAACATATGTTTGAAACTTGTATATACTTTGTATCACTGGCGTTAATACATTGGTACATTTCATCACTAGGGCCTAAAGCCACTCTTTTCGACCAAGCTCATTGGGAACAATTGATTCGTCACCCTGCTCAATATTTCAGGCAGACCACTGCATGTACACAGTTTATTTTACTGAGCAATACGCTCTTTAGTCTAAAGTTTAAATTATAATTTTTGTTTCGCTTGAAAGACCTTTTTCGCTCTTTACAATTGTTTCGGTGTATTTAGGGTAGTGAAACGAGTTAGTCTTCCTATACTCAGATGATAAATCTTTGTGTAGAAGGCTACTAACATATATAGTTTCAATTTGTTTTCTTGCATTCCAGTACTTTTTTGATATAATACTTAAATCTACAATCAAATTATTTTTATTATAATGTTTTAGTAAAACCATCAAACTAGAGGCACAATAACGTAGCACAGAAAAATTCATTTTCTATAATTAATGGAAATGTGTAAATAATGTTCACACTACGTGAGTGATTTTTTAAATTCCAGAAATTGATTATTCCCTTTAAAATCTACTTTGAAATGTTATTCGATACATATTTTTTCTAAAAATAAAAACATTCATTTTAACTCATGGTCTAACATAATTTGTATGCTATAAAGAGCTGGATTTACTGATTTCATACAGATTATATTCATCAAATGTATTTTAAACAGTGGTCGCCATTTGACTTGCCTGTCATTAAAACCTATTTTAACAAAATTTCTCAAACATTGTCTTTTTGTAAATAAACATTTGATCAATTATTTAAAAAATTGTCAGATAGTTGACAAGTGATACTTATAAAACGTGAATTGTATGAGAAGATAATTAACAGTAATTGTATACACCGATTTTAAACTTATAATGCAGAACATTGTGCCATCAGTGGGATTAGCAGCTTTAATGGCCCTCGCCTACATTTTGTGTCTCTTGACCCAGATGTAATGCAAAAGCTTTTAGTTACAGATTTTCGAAGAGCGTTGGCAGGTTTGGGAGGGGGGTAACGCAGCTACAGGTCCTGAAAACTCATTCATTTCACACAAAGACCCACAGAGTATGTTGATTTTCCCTTTTCTCACTTTGCCTCCTGAGGTGTTTTCTTTGTTACTCTACTGCATTGTGGTGCAGCTGCGATATAAATGTATTTTCAATGTAAAGACTTATTCAGTTGTTTATCAGCATGTGACTATGTTTAAATAACTTCTTGATCAGCATTGTACGTGTTATTAAATTAACGGAAAGTAAATAAGAGAAACGTCTTAAAAGATATATTTACGCTTATACTGTTACTCACAAGACGGTAAATATACAAAAAAGATGGTAAGTGGTGATCGATTTCGATTGGACACTCCAATCATCATCAGACCCAATAGGCGAATCTAACTATGTTTAACCACAAAAAAACTTGAAGGAGAACGTTTTATACTTATTTTCAAGTTAAAAAATTAATTTTTACTTTATTTTTGAGACGGTACGTATATTGAATTTTAATGCCAAAAAGGTCAAAGAACACACAGATAAGCATGGGACAAACTATGTATTCTTATAAACATTTCACTTTAGAAACTCACCTCTACAATAAGACATCTAAAAATAATTACATTTTTGTTAACATTACCAAGACAAAAGTGCATAACAGTTGAGCTATCTGTTCTAACAGTCATAATATCAGTCAGAGCACCATAGATGTATCTTATATATATTTAGTTTTATGTATATTATCAGTCCATACACACGAACATACATATATTAGGAAATACAGTTAGGAAGTATAGATTACTAGGGAAGGTGGAGTACTAAGCTCTCTAAGAAAATAGTTTATATTTAAAATATCGTTAATGTTTTACTTCATCAAGTATGTGGTTGAAGTAGGTGGTTCTGATTTCTCAATTTCTGCTGGTTTCCTCGGAGTAATCTTTTTTAAATCCGTTTTTTGTTTTCGCAAAGGAAGTCCATATTCATCCATTACCCTTACATCATGTGATCGCAAATCTGAGTTTTTAATTTCATTACTCCGAGAAGAAGATGTAGGATTTTCAGATTTCTCTTGAAGGGAAACTACTTCTTTTCGTTCTTTCAGTTCATCCTTCATATTCATCGTACTCGAACCATGATTGATGTCGTCATTTGAGTTTTGAGTCAACGACTGCTGTTTGCCAACATCTCGTTCAAACGTCATTGGATTACTAATTTCCGGTTTCGAGGCCAACATTGTTTCTCTATCGTCTTGGTATACAGGCTCAACTTGATCATTGCTCAAATCAACCCCATCTAGTGTTGTATTTTCCGTAAAAAATGTTTCACGAGCTTCGGAATCGTTCGGGTCCATAATATATCCCATTGCCTTCACAAAATCCTTCAAACAGTCAGGACAGCCTTCAACATCTGATTTATAATCACCATCAACTTCCTCAGCCTTGTTTTTTATTGGAGCATCTAACTCAGGGGTCAATTTGGGATCGCCTTCTGTTTCAACAAAGAAAGTATCTACTGGCTCATAAGTACCATCTTCAATCCAGGCCATTTCTTGTTGATCAATAGGATAACTAGGCAGCAAGGAAAATATTAAGGGAGGTAAATCTCTTATAACAGGATCTGGGTCATCCTCTGTATACTCCTGGAGAGGAAGATTGAAACTTCCACGCTTTTTAAAGGATAATACCATATCGATCGTTTTAAAGGGAGTAGATTTTTTCACCAGGCGGGAGATTTCTTCATCGATAAAGCTGGAGATGGAGGATGGCGATGGCTGTTGTTGCGAAGATCGCACAGTGCGCGGAGAAGAGTACAGTTCGATCTCGGTGTTCAGAAACTGCGGATTGGCCACTGGGATGAGGGATCTGCCAGGTGCAGTGAGCCGGCTCTGTAACAAAATAATAACACATCTATTAAAACATACAGAACTTGAAACGGATGAGATCAAGAATGATATTCCTCTGGTTTGCATACCTAATTCGTCGTTTTTTTATATAGAATATAAGCATTTTAAATTATTTTGTGTATACCCTAGTAGAATTTTTTATGTAAAGTGACTGAAAAGCTTTAAGGGAAAATTCCACACCCCTCACATTTTTGTGGATATGCAGGGGATTAAACCCATTCCTCCCGAGGTGTAGTGCACAAAGTTAGTCAGTTGGCTATCAAGACACCCAATTCGAGGTTTAATGTATCTTTAAAATCATTTACTTTTAAATATTATTTTATTGTGTGAAGGCACAGTGATTATACAAGATGAATAAAAAGTCAAGACCCCATCTAAAATTTTTTTTTGTAAATATACAGAGATATCCTTTTGGTGGTCGTGCAAAATTGGAAGGAAGTTTAATTTTATGATTTTGAAATTTTTTTTGTGTCCCCTAAAAATGAGGAATTTTAAGGTCAACTCAAAACCTTTAATGTAAACCCCTTCAAGTTACATTATTTTGAAGTGCTTACAAAAACTTAAATAATGGTGGAAACCAGAGATAGCTATCTCTTCTTTATCCAAAATGGCAGCCCGTCAAATGTATTGAAGTCTACACATTAAAAAGATAAGGAAAAATGAATGTAATGGTAATATTGGCTACTATTTTGGACAGAGAAGATACATAACGAACTCTGGCTTTCACCATTCCTTACCAGTTTCTCTCGCCAGTTTTTGTAAACACTTCAAAATGAGTTGTCACTTGAAGGGCGTTCACTTAAAATTTTGAGTTGCCCCCAAAATTATTGGGAGACACTCAAAGTTTTCAAAATCATAAAATGAAACCTCCTACTAAGATTGCACGATCACTAAAAGGATAACTCTGTATATTTACTTAGAAAAATATTAGATGGGACGGTGTCTTAAATGTGTATTCACCCTGTATATGCATTTACATATGGTTTAATATAACTTATTTTAAGTATAAATTTTGTTTATTTGCGTCAGCATAATTCTCATGACGCCTTACAGGCCTACAGGGAGATGAATGTGTTTCAAGATAGGCAAATAGAAACAGTTTAAAGGAAACCTGTACATGCTGTAAATACAAACTTTTCACTCTAATTGTGGTAAAACCCGAGGTATTTGAAAGAAAAGTTTACCATGGGAACAAGCATATACGTTTATGTTGTATTTTATTGTACAAGTGCTAAAATACAATCATTTTAAGGATTTAGAATTCAAAAACAAAATCAATTTGTGGACTTTAGTATTATACCGACCAGTATAAAAATTACTAAATTTGTACAGTAATTGTATTTAATTGGTTACCCTTAGAATTGGTTAGGTTAGGTTATCTTCCGGTTGTATCAGGTTCTCTTATTCTAACCTAACCAAATTTAGGTGTTTTCGGTATAATACCAAAGTACCTCAATTTGATCTACAAAGCCTTTGGCTGGTATCAGAATAAAAACAAACGTTACGTACACTAAAGGTTGTTAAAGCAAGTTTTATTTGATCTCTAGGTATTTATAATTTATGAAAAATTAAAGTAAAGCACGCTGACTAAAATATCGAATCATGGCAACATATATGCTATGGGTAACTCAATAATGTAATCTAAAGTTAAAATTAAACCTCTATAACCAATAGTGAAATTAGCTCAAACCACTTAAGCTATAAACAATATTCGGAGCACATGAAACGAGCCCGAAATTTTAATCCCCAAAAAGGTTCACTAATCTTAAGCATGGAATGAGCCTGGGTCTCCCAGCCACCCCACTCCTAGTACCTTGTACCGTCGTTTTAAATTTTACATACTCTGCAGTCTCTGTTTAAAATAATTTTTAAATTGTGTGTATATGTAGTAGTGTGTTAGTAAAGAGTGTTGTGTTTGGTTGGGTTAGGTAAACAGACTATATCTTTTAGTAATGTAAATATCTTTTAATAATCAATATTTTAATAATGTATCTTTTAACAGTGTACCTTTTAATATTGCAAATAAATGCATATACTTTAACTGTGTTATTGGTTCTTTCTCCTTTAAAGACCCGTTGTGAAAGTTCTAGAGCCCGGGCTCTTTTCGCACCGTCCTGGGAGGGACCTTGGAGGTCCAAGCGCTTTTCAAGCATCGGCCTGAGTTTTTGGGCTCTTTTCATGTGCGTCTTCAATATTAATCCCACCATTAACTATGAGTACATTTTACACTATAATAAAATTCATACATTCACAGAAATTTGGCATATTTGTGTTGTAGGGTTCTTAAACGATTATTTTTTGCTAATGGACACTTGTAAAAAATAATGTAGAACTGGGTAGCATTCTCAGTGGAGTAGTGGGCACTGTCAGTCTAGCAACCCCCCCCCCCCCTCCCGGCTGGTAGGCCTACCTCACGTGCATGCTAGCTGTCATCCATTTCAGTTGTTGTTTGACGTAAAATGTAAACTCTTTTATTTATTAAATTTAAAAAATGTATTAATAGTTACTAGCAGCCAGCGTCACTTCGTGACTTCAAATTTGTGATATTTTTATTAATTTACAATTTTCTATTGCTCTGAGTTAAAATGAAAATCTATTTTTCACGTGATAATCAAGTTATCACTGTCTTGTGACTTTTATTAGTTCACATCACATCCCTGTTATTTGTAAGCTTGCCCTATTATTTTCATTGAGCACGCGATCTCTTCCAGGCATCTTAGAAAAAATACAAATACTGATGAAACGTACATGAAAACACAATATCCAACGTCATTTTCTTATTTACATTTTAAACAAATACCAATAGTTTACTTAAATTAACGAAACATCAATAAAACATACTATGAAAACACAAAATCCTATCAAAACACAAAATCAAGTAAGTCATATTCTCATTTACCTTTTATGCCATTTAAATTACAACATTTTACTTAAATTCACTATAACGTCATCAGCTGTAAGATAACAAAATTTTCGTAAGGATGAAAGTAAAATTGTATCATGGCCATCTGTTTTGATGTAAACAAAATGTAAACTTGAAAAAGTTCAGATTATTGACAACAGAATTCAGCACAAACTCTGAAATTTTCAAAGCCTATAAGAAGAAGGGCGTACAGTACTACAAGGCCGTTGATGAAGCCTTTGCCAATCTAAGTGCTCTAGTTAAGTTAGGTTGTAGGTTTACCGATAAACCATGTTGGAATCGACCATAATATATCTGTGATGCTAGACCCCCCCCCCCACATGTTAAAATAAAGCCGTAACACCTTAGCTGACATGAGGTGCATTGAATCTGAATTTGATGTCATTAAAAACCCTACATTGAAAATTTTGAATGAATTACAAAAGAATCAGGGGTTAAAATTAGTAAATATTCTCTCTGATAACACGTATTTTACCAACATCGTTGAATTAATGTGAAATTACCTCAGAATGAGAATAATAAAATTACCCCTTATATATGAATAAGAGATTACAGCTCAGACTTTAAGTAGTAGTGTGGCACAAGCTTTGAAATATTCATATTTTAAGGGCCATCCGAATTTTGCTGGTTGTATTGCGACTGTAAAATATATTAAAACGATTGATAGCTTGTTAGAATATTTGAACAGCAGGGACCCACTTGGCAAGGCTTTTAAAGAGCCCGTAAAACTAGATAACTTGGACAGGTATGAGAGTAGGAAGCAGAAAAGAACTTATCTAGCCTTGATTGATTGATTGTAAGAGGGTGGACTCATGGTCCAAGCACGTCAACCGAAGCTTATCTAGCCTTAAATCTAATGGTATAAATCTACTTGATCATCCAAGGAAAGCATTTGGACTAGGGATTTCAAGTGATATCAAAGCTATAAGACTTTTAAATGGTTAATCACAAATACGTTAAAATACTCTCTATCATAGAAATGTCCGCAAGACCGTTTAGAACGAGTTATTCTTGTATTCGCAGTAGATGTGGTAACAACATCAGCCCTAATGTCCAGCAATTTACATGGCCTGAACAACGTTAGACTTTCTGCTCAAGGCAATTTTTGGATCGTGATCCAGATTTTCACCAATTTGTTCTCTCATAGTCCGATTCGAGTAGTGATATCAAATGTGACAATGACAAAGATAAAGAGAACGAGGATGTAGTTACTGTTTTATTTCAAAGCACAGAACGATCGTACTGTAAGAATAATATTATACTGCATTGGTAACTTCATCGTAAGAAAGCTTATACCTAAGATTAAATGTCGGGATCGCATTTCTGTCCTCCGATCTGAAAAATATAACATGAGTTATATACTCAACTGACTGATTATGTGACCAAAGTAAGCTTATAAGGGCCCATGAAGATGTATTTAAGATAGTGAAGTGCGTTTACAATGTATTGTCTTGTCAAAAGCAACATAAAGGAAACTTTAACACTAAAAGACTAATTGCAGCCACATGCTGCTATTTTGTAGACTCTACTTTTCAGGGAGACCTTGAGAATATTTTTTTTTGGGAGGACACACGTGAATCAAAATTCATTAAGTTCATTTGTGAGCTATTTTGTGAGATATATTGTCATCACACGGATTGAAAGATTCAGTATCACTTTTACGCCAAACATAAGTCTGCGGCAAAAACTCACCAAACTTATTCTATTCAGAAATGCGTAATGTGTAAGTTGTTTTAGTGTAATAAAATGAGTGTGAAATTACAAATATTGTACTTACTATCCTTTCTTTCCAATATCTTATTATTCCACAATGTTCTATTTGGAACTAACAATGTCAGTTGTCTAAAAACTAAAAATATGTGTGTAGTTTAGAGCTCAAATGGGTTATTTTTTTGCAAGAAACAAAACAGACAAAGTGTTTAATAATAAAAAGAGTTTGAAATGAATTAACAATATTTTATCTCTATGTTATATTTAAACAGAGCAGCATCTACAAAAGGTGTTTTTATAAAGGTGAGTGTATGGGCTGCATCGGCATCTACCATGGGGAAGTGATCCACGAGTTCTTTTTCAGTCGAGTCTGTTTTCAAGGCTGTCCACTAGCATACTCTTATGGGTTCATATATGTACATTCAATGAATTATTCGCCCTGAATAACGTTTATGACATGCTAATATTTGTATGATTTTTAAATAAAATTTAAGAGCAGGAATATACCTCTAAACCTTAGCCAAATTATGAGAACAAACATTCTTAAACTAATTAATAGTATAATTCGTCACTAGGGCCTTAAGTGACTCTTTTAACGAGCCCTAGCTAACAACCTAGCTAAAAAAAACTAGGTAGGAAAATGAGCGAAGGTCGAAAAGACATTTTGGCCAGTTTGATGAACTCTATTTTTTTATTACACTGCACTATTTTAGGCTAACTAGTTCGAAATAGTAAATTTTGTATATTGTTCACCATCTGGTGATACCGTTATACGCGTATTCAAACAGCTGATTCCGTATATAAGACACAAAATGTATCACTCCGCCAACGCAAACATAAATCAATATCCAAATCACTGATGTATTTTTACATTTCAAATTTTCTAAATTTTGCCACTGCTGTGAAATATAGTCTACGTTGTGGCATGATGGTGAACTCAAAACAGTCTAAAGGCCTGTTCACACCGGCGTAGCAAGACGTCTGCAGACGTATTCGGTGTATTAATACGTCGCCCGTGCACTGTTCACACCGCAGCTACGTCTGACGGCTACGTAGCCGGCGAGCCGGCTGTTGTTTGTTTATTTCATTATATTATTTTATATTTGTTAATTTATTGTTTATTTTTATTCGTGTTTCATGAATTTCAGTTAAGATTGCCACGGTTAAATTGCAGCTTTTATAGTACGCTGAATTGACAAAAATATTTCACTCTAATTTTAGGCCGTATATAGTTGGCTATAAGATTTGCGCTATATTATAATATTAAAACATATTACCAGAAAACATGCAATAATTTTGCTCATCCATAAGGATTACATTATAAAATAGTCTATGGTGTAAGTAAGACCTATGTCTAGATATAATTAATTAATGTTTCATAAATGTCAGCCCACTATATGAACCATAATAGCCCATGTGATAGATTAATGCGATTTAATAATTTTTAAGTGAACTTTTATGTTATAGTCCAACATTTTACCACTAATAAATTAATTATGAGGTGTAGGGAGGGTGGCGGTGACAGCCCGGTGTGCTAGTGCGCATGCGCGTATTCGGCGATGCGAGCTACGCGTAGCTAGCCGGCGTAGCGGCAGCGCCGTAGCTTCCGTAGCTCACGTATTAATACGCCAGTGTGAACACCCTCTATGAATTACATTAAAAGCTACGTCAGCTACGTATTTCGAAAAAGTATTAATACGTCTGGCTACGCCGGTGTGAACAGTCCTTAAGGACTATTTTCTTAGTCAAAATCAAAGGGCTAGTTTTATAAAACATATTCAGCAGATGTATTCAACTCCAGCTGAATCTCTTTCTCTATAAAGGAGAAAGATATCTACTTTAGACCCTTAAATCGTGTATTGAAACAACCGTTTTTGCTGCAGTATGACGAAAATTGTATTTTTATACAATAGAACTATACAAATATGTAACTACTTACCGAAGCTTGTTGGGGAGAAGAGTTCAGACCTGTCCACCCCACGTATCCGGGACAACATCAAGAACATAAAAAAGCAACGGGTTAACAACAAGTACACATATAAGCACACGTACATTTACCACCTATCCCCTAAAGGATTAACAGAGTGTTTTAATGTACTTATTTGACCACATGACGATAACGTTTTCACTAAAACGGTTAAAAATTGAAAAATGTAATTCTTGCGCCAAAGGATTCGGTCTCCAAAAGATCTAGCTCATGAACAAAACTTTTTGCAAGACTAAACCCGATACTAGATATCCTTCAGAACACATCATTGACTTTTTGTTATATATAAAGTCCTTCTCCGTGGGAATAAAAGGTCTGCTAGGTTCGTGAGGTGAGAAGGAGTCAGTTTCAAAAGTGGAAACATAGAACCACAAACATGCAACACAAAGGAAGACACAAGGACTGCGTTTTGAAACAGATTACAATGGAAGTATAGCACAAAGCATTGTCGGTATCAGTGCCTCGGGAACAAAAACTTTGCAGTATTTGAGAGGTTGAAGTTTTAGAATTTAAAAAATAATTAATTCATGAAATTGCCAATTTGTTTGAACTAATACTCTTTTAAAAGAACGTGCTTGTAAAAGGTCTTGAAAACTAAATCATTTTAAAGTGAATATAACAAATGAATTATATTGTTGCATCATCTTCAGCATTATTATCATGCGATTATACAAGTTCAACGAATAATTAAACTGTTAAAAGCAATTACAAAATGAATTATACTATCTAATTTCGTTAAACATAATTGACTAAGGCCATATAAAACTTGTTAACTATATTTTTGACAGCTACGTTATATTTTATCATATTTTATCATATTTTATAAGTGACAATTAATGAACACAGACAGTAATATAGAGTATAAACCATGCAAACAAGGGAAATCAACTTAATATACATTGCACATTATACGACATTAAATGAAGAGCATTGGATAATAATTCAAAGATATATTTACATATTGTATCCTACAAGAAAAGTTGAAAATTTATAACTAGGCATTTTAATGTTGTTGTCAATTTTAATTGAACTCAATCACCAGTACAAATTCGTTTTAATTACAAGAAGGTGAGTGACCAGAATCACATAGCGCATCTGATTTAATATAATTGACTACCGATGATTCGGGTTAAGTTCTTACCAGCAAAGCTAAGGTCCACTCGTTTAAAAACCAGCTTTAGAAAAAACCATACCATGTTTGAGTCATTCGACTATTGCTCCTCCATATAATTGGAACGTCCAATTGTTATCTCAACAAAAAACATTAAATTTAGAAAAATATGAAAAAATTGTTTGATATTTTTTTTATTCGTCCAAATTATTATCATATGTATAATAAATATTTTAGTAATTTATTGTTTGGATAGTTAATAGTATAACATATTTTTTGAATGAGAGAAAGACTAGAGTATATAAAATAATGAAGGTCCATCCAATAATTTACATGTAGGATATCATGCAGTTTGAAACGGATAGAATCAACGAATTTGTAAGATTAAAGAAGATAGAACAAGATTTTTTTAAACTTTCTCATGTCTGGTTTAAGAAGTTACATTAAATTAAATTGTTACTGTAAGTATTCTTTGCTTGAATTATTCGATGGTATAATGTTTAGTCCAATCAATATGAAAGGCTACATGAGAAGGTTTAACTTTACATAAAACACATTGTTAGAGAGATGTCATTGAAATAACAAGACATTTAATCGTACTCACCATTAAGCAGCATTATAACATCTATATGACTACTGGTACATGGGGGTTAATAATTATAATACAAAAATCTCAGAAATCATTTTTTTTTTACAAAATATCCTAGCCTAGGCAGTCATGGTTGGTTAATAACCTAAAGCACTTAAACCTAAGTACGAAACGACACTTCCTTACCTATCATCGCGAAAAGATTACAATCAAGAATGTAAATCAATACATATCGGCAACTGTTACCGACCAACAGTTTTAAAACGCTTACTTAGATATCTCGATGTCAAATGACATGGGGTTTCCAAGTACTCCAGAATAGAAACGTAGCAGACTAACCAAACAAACTATTCATAACACTGATGTATTAAAATATTTTTGTATCAAGCAAGTTTGATACAAATAAAAACGAAAAAATTGTTTTACACTTATGGTTATTGGAGGAGTTTATTATACTTTATTTCCCTCTTGCATATTTGATTGCCAATATGTTTCTGCAGCTGGTACATTTTTAACTCAAAGTCAACAATTTTGTAGTAAGTCCATGTATATGAAATTAATTAAGATGGAGCTTTTTGAGTTGGATAAGCACAAATAATTCAGTATTAAATTATCTATGATTTTACCCAAGAGCTTTAAGTACTGATTCTTAACCAAATAATATATAGGATGTGCTACTTAAGTTTCAAGACTGATTATTTCCCGTGTAGTGGGGAGCTTCCAGACCGGTCCCGAGGACCTGGCTGGGTGTAGGAACGTCTCGAGTAATTCACCCCGGTTGCCGGCAAGACGCCAGAGTGAAAGCGTCAAGAGGAAAGATAGAATGTGTTTTGTGATTACACAAAACTACGAAAACACCGTCAGAGTTAAGATTCAGCGAGTTAAGAATCAACATCATTCCATAGAAGCTGTATGGAAACGCTTTAGTTGCTTCAACAAGCCTATCAAGAAGATGCAACGTCACATGCCATGGTTTTCATGTGGCACAAGCTGTTTAAAGGCTCCAAAAAGACGATCGTGCTGTGAAGCCTGCGACGTCTTGGAACCAAGAAAATCTGGTCAGAGTGGGTAAGTTTTGAACTGCTACGAATAGCCCAGTCAATAAAGGTTTAGAATGGGAAATAATGAGAGTAAGGCTTAATTTTACACTATTGATATATATATATAAACTAGAGGAAAATTGTTACAAAAGTCCCCAAAAATCCCCCGAGCTTCCCCCCCCCCCCAAGCACCCCTTTAAGTTTCAAAGTGTCGATCATTACCAATTTGCTATTTTCTCTGTAATTAATAATCGGATCGCGTACACCTTCAATATTGACTCTATTTTTATTTTTTCTGTATTTGACATTTTTACGCTAAACACAATAATTAATTATCTACAGACTTTTTTACACAAGAGAATAGGTAAATTTAATATTTACTTGTGGGTTTTTCAGTATCATCTTTCTGTAGGTGGTATTATGAAAAATACTTTGAATTAAATAATGTAGACCATCATTTTACAAATATTTTGATATACACTTATATACAGTTATGTATATTAAAACCAGGAAGGAAGAAAGAATGTAAATGGTTCTGTACGAGGGCGCTGACCAGCTGGCATGGCGTAGGGAAATTTGTGCTCCACAGGCAATTTCACTATGTTATGTATTTCGTTGTACTTTTTTATGAAAATAGTTTTTTTAATATAGTGTTTGAGCATTGTACTCTTCGCGGATGGAATGGATTCAAACTACGGTACAGTGTTTCCTTTGGTCTCTGAAGATTTGACGATGAGTAAGGTCTGTGGCAAACCTTTACCAAAACTGTTCGAGGGGGATCAGATACAACGGCACGTGGCAGTTGAGCAGTCACACAGATTTCGACACGAAACAACGTGGCAACGCTTCCACGGCAATCCTCGGTCGCAGATCTCGTCTCCAACTACTTTTTCACCCGTACTAACCATTCCCGGACGGGTGACGGATATATCCGCCTAAGTCTTTGGTGATAAAGGACGCGTGGCGGATATATCCGCTTATGGGTTTTGATGTTCCGGACGGGAAGCGGATATATCCGCCTTCTCTTCAGAGCGACTGGCAGGTGCTTGAAGGACTTGAACGGAATGCAATTTGGCACTTTTGCAGCAATTCAAACCGGTTCGAACAATATTCTGAACAACATTACGATAGTTGAGTTCCAGGAAGCCTTCCAACAGTGGAAAACCCGCTGACAGCAGTGTGTCGTCTCAAGAGGAAACTATTTTTAAGATTTTTAGTCCGCTATTCATAAATGTTTAATACATTTATTTTCCTGAGCCCAGTCTTGAAACTTAATTAGTATATACAGGGTGTCTGGTCATAAGTGTTCAATAAAATTTTCTGTCAAACTAAATAATAATGGTAAATAAATTATGCATATTTGAGGTTTCCAACTCAAGCAGTAAGAAAATTAAATGTAAATTAAGATGATTTTAAAATAATGATAGTTAAAAAAACTTATAGTACCGAATGACACGTATTGTTAAAATAAAGGCATTTTTTTATTCTTACTAAATTTAAAATAAAAATAAAAGATGAACTTTGGGGTGTTGAATAAGATTCTATTTAAGTTTCAGCGTCAAAGTAAAAATTGTTTACAAAGACAAAGACTTAATAAACATTAAAATCATTGTTTCTAGGTTGCTGAGTTCCGCTATAAAAGTATCAAGTATTATCACATATTTCCTCATCAAATAAGGTTATGTTAATAACCTAATTATTAATCTATATTAATATAAATAGGTTATGTATAAGGTCATATGTTTTATCAAATAAGATTTAAAATTATGTATCACCCTTAAAAAAATTAAAATTGTGTACCTTTAATCACAGTCACGCTGCACAGTGAAATTCATGCATCATTTACACAAAACTTATAAATTGTGTCGTATTATATATTATATTATACATTATACAGGGTGGAACGAAGTTAGTGTTAAAATATTTTATGTCTTAAACTTATTAGTATTGGTGACAAAAAGGCACTTATTTAGGTTTCTAAACCCTCACAGGTATGGAATAGCAGACAAATTAATATTTGTTCTAAATATGTGTATTTGCTTTGATAAAATGGCCGTAAGTGCACTAACAATTGTTTTTATTTAGACTTTATTGTCATTTTCAGAATCGTCATTAAATTTCCAATATTACAGACTCGTTGACATGAAACACCTGTATAAGCCTTTATTCTGAAACGGATGTTTGAATTTGTGATTTTTGAGAAAAATGCAAAACTTTTTACATAGGTTTTCTACGTTAAACTGAACTATAGAAAATGTCCACAATAATCTGTTTAATAGTTAATTAATTGATTGTTGTAAAATAATGTGGTATATTTTAAATGTCATATTCGTAGAGCGGAGAGATTTTCAAACATAGTCAATTGTGTAACGTCAAAACAATTAGCTAAACTGTGTGAGGATTAGTCAGATATTGACCTGTTTTCTAAACAAGGTTAATTGCAAAACAGGCCATTGTATAACTAAGCCATACAAAGCTGTGTTTAGAGTAGTACCGGCGTGCCGGATTACCCTCTTGATTTATAAATCATAATTTTACCCTCAAAGTCAAACAACAATTGTCTAGTTGGATGGAGTAACACGCTTAAATATTTGGGTTCAAACGAATATCATTGAGATCTTGAACCTAATGGATAGTAAATTTTGTGTTTGAGTTATTTTAGTGTGTTCGACGTATGAGATATATATTACTAACGCAAGTTTGGTTATAAGAAAGTTTTTTGTAACATAAACTACTTCTTGATAGTGCCTAGGCAAACGTATATTTTGTAAGAGGATGTTTGGAAAGTTCTAACTCAAGCTTTTAAAACACGACGACTTATAAAATATTGAATTGCACGACAAGGCTATACAAATAGTGAACCACCAATACTATGAAACAATACTATGATAATCCATTGGGATTTTCGAACTTTATATCCTAAAAATGACAACTTTGAGGACATTTGTTAAAAAAATTAAAACATTTAATTCTTACTTTTAATACAGTTACTATTATACTATTATCTCGATATTATTATTATTATCATAACAATAAAGTCAAGCGAAAAAAACTCTTATAACTGTAGTAGGAGACTTAATCATCTAGCTTAAGTAATAACAACGTAAAATGCTTCCCATGAAAGTATTTAGGTCAAATATCTAAAGCGTACTTAACTATCATGGGTCAACAACACAACTTGCAACAAAGTATAGATGTACTAAAATATACTAACCAGTGGTTCTGGGTATGAAGATCTCTGCATGTAGTTGTTGTAGTTGGTGTAGTAGTCATTCGAGGGTGCCAGGACGTCTGGGAAGTTGACCACAGGGTCCAGCTGAGGTCTGCGATGACCATGGCTGTACGGCACCAGTCCAGTGGCGCCTGCACTCGCGTCCTGGATCATCATTCGTTGGTACTGAAGAGCGCTTTCTCGCGCCGCCGACTCCTCCGACAACTTCTGTTCGTGCAGCTCTCGCGCTCTCTCCAACTGTATCATCTGCTTCAGCTTTTGGAAGCTTGTGGGCTGCGCATCATCGATCTGCATCTGTCCCAGGCTGTTGCCGCCTACCAGTCTGATGGTGGTTGGCTTCCTCCTGGTGTGCGCTTTGGGCATGTGTCCTGCATTGAACATCCTTGCAAAGTCTTCGAACCCTCTGATCCTCTCCGGGACCGGTGCCTCCTGCACTCTCGGTCTCTGGTATCCGTTGTGCACCAATCGCCCGTACACCAACGGCCTCCTCATCTTGCCGCCCCCCACGCTCCGGATGCTCGCGTGGTCCTCCCACACGTTGTACGCGAAGGGGTCACGATATGTCGGGATCTCGTTGGTGCTCTCTGCGGCTCTGGACTGCCTCTTGGAGAATCTCCACATTGCTCTCAGCTCGTCACAGCTAGGTTCCTTGCTCAGGTCCTGTGTCACGGACTTGACTACCTCGGGAAGATGCTCTGCCGCATCTCGGTACTTGTCACGGGGGGAGGCCGCTGACGCGATCAAAAAATATAGACTGGCCAGACATGTGTTCAGGAAACCAGGACGCATCGTAATCTGAAACAAATATTGATACCGTTATACACAAGCTACATTGACTCATTAATAATCGTTATTTATTAATTGTTTACAGTCGTAATACAAAACTTTGCGTGTTAGAAAATCCGACTTTATTAAACAGTTCTCTCTTTACATAACCACAATGAAGCGGAGTGAACAAAGGAAAACCTTTCATAGTCAACGGGCAATTCCATTTTTGAGCATGCTGTGTTGGAGTTAAACTGAATAAAAAATTACTTTAACATTAATGTTCAAATAGTATTTAAACCATTTTTAACATTCCTTGAAATTATCTTTAAGACACAAAAATATAATACGTGAATACCTATATTATATACATATATATATGAATACGTTTTATATACGTGGATTTTTACGAAGGTTAAGCGTGATTTTCCTAATAAGCAGTACAATTTTTAAACTCTCCCTTGTTATGATGGTAACTCTTTATCCCCCTTGAACTCAAACATTAGATTCACAATAAGTAAGCTTAATTGTGTCAGAGACCTACCTATGTTGTGGATTATGACTACATAATTTCAGATAATGAATAGAAAACAATGATTTCATTTAAACCAATCACCGTATACTTAGACTATATAAATATGTTAACAACAAAGTTAGTAACTGAGACTAATGTTAGAAGATTCGAAAAAAATCAATTTTCGTATTTACATTTACAACAGGTAATTAAGATGGTATAATCGAATTATTCGAGAAAGGTAAATAGACACAAAACGTCCAGATTCTACACGATTACGAGTTGAACAACTAGTGATGCTTACCCAAGAAAGGTGGTAGGAACTAATAATTCTTAGAACAGTTCATTACTACATCTGGGCTTGGTTGCGGGCTAGGGGCCATGAGGGTGGTACAGGGTGATAGGATGGCTTCATTCTGTCAAGATACCAGCGCCAGCACAAATGTTCATCGTGTTATGTAAATATAACATCATCGCCCCAGCGCAGTAGAGGGCGGAGAGTGCAGATTAGCATAAGTGTTCCAGCCCTGGTTAATCCCTTGCTCTGACGATACACCGGTCACGGTTGATTTTGCGAGGATTTATTTATGATTTTCGTGAATCAATGAGGTTTTTTGCAATGTTTTGTAGATTATAATATTGAATACTGAATTCTTTTCAACTCAATTCTTCGTTACTATCGATTTTAATTATGTTGACTACATTTTTCTATCAAATAAAAGTAGCACTGAACTTTCTCAGTGTAATGAAATGACATTTATTTCATGGCACTTTGAATAGAAAATAGAAAGTTTCTAATGATTTGCTTCCACAAGACTCACCGATGTTTAAATACCCCCGCCGTAGCAAACCTACCGACTAAGCGAATTTCCATTTGCCTGAATTGATTTTCAATTAAATCTATTTAAATAACATTGGGTTTAACGAGGACCTAGACCTATGTGTTTGCTGCTACAGGTAAACTAATAAAGTATTTTTTTTTTGTAAAATATTAATAGCTTAGTATTAAATAAATAGATTTACCAAGTGTGATAAAAATATATCCATAATCAAGCAAACTTCAATATTTTACAATATTCTCCGTAAGAATGATGCTTTTTCTGAAGTCCAAATTAATATTAAATTTTTTTTGTTATTACCTGCACAATACTTTGTTAATGTTATTATCTGTAATTTTTGTCACGTTGTTCTTTTCTTGTTATTATTTTTGTTGCAATACTGCTTTGTTTCATGGTCATAATGTAACTTATCTTGTTTTTTTTTATCTTTTCATTCTGCTCATGTGCTTAAAACACATATTTTGTAAATGGTGTAACCGTTGATATGAATAAATGAAATGAAATGAAATGATGTGGATATTTTAAATTTACAATTTCTTTAATTTTCTCCGTTAACAATAACCGAACAAAAACACTTTGACATCCTAAATTATTAGTTTTTAAGCTCTTCAAAAAGGTATAGAGAGAAATTAGGAAATGTTGTGTTTTGAGGCTAAAAAAAGAGAAAACCCAATTTTTACCCATAAGACCAACCGTAAAACCCCGTTCCCATGGTCCGATCATGCTGGTTGGTGAACTCATTCAAGTGTATTCCGCCTTACACTCTCAAGCCGAATTTCATCAATATATATATATGAATTTAAACGGATGGTGTTTTTGGCCTCTAGGGACCTCAAAATGAAAAAAGTAAATCGGCCCTGGGCCTAGGTCTTACCGTGCCACCTACGGTCATAGCTTCTACCTCATAGAGAAATTCGCTAAAACGCATAGTTGTTAAACTTGCATTTATTTTTGGTGGGTGATGTGGATGAATGACAACAATATTAACATCCTTGGCTATGGCTGGTATTGAACAGACAACATAAGCCGTAGCAAACATTTGGAACACGGTAACGATTACTATTATTTAATATCATATCGGACTTTTTACACCATTGATGATTTTAAACGAATTTTGTTACCACACGATTTTTTATGTTTTATTTTGGATTTCCAACTACAGTATTATTTTTACCTCCAGCTATGAATTTTAAAGGGACATTTTTAAACATAGTAAACAATTTGATTTCACGTTTTTCGAGCTAACTTGTCTGAAAAGGGCAAAGTGAAAATGTTCATCTATGTAAATGACGAAAGTAAAATAGTTTACCGGGGGCTTTAGGAGTGGGGGGGAGGAAAGTGTTGCTTTAAGTCCTGACACTGATAAACGTCTTCTTAAAGTCCGCTGAATCGGGATCGACTTTCTCTGTTATGATGGATATTTTATTCAAAAAGCGGAAATAAGCTATCGAATACTAATCTTGAAGATTTACTACCCTACCTTTTGCGAATGACATGATAAAAGACTGATACCAATTTCAATCCTCCACAACCATCGTCACGGAGAAAGATTAATTGTTAACCGAAACGATGAGTATTTAAGCGTTTCCAAGGGTGACATTCAGGGGATATTATTCAATAGTTGGAACTGGAAACAAAATTCATGTAAAACTTAGAGGTAAACAACTGTGCTGCAATGAAATAGTTATTTGTGCAACTAGTGAGCAAAGTGATAAATTGACTCACTCGAGAGAAATCCTTACTCACGAGCCGTAGGCGAATGAGGAATGGTTTCTCGATTGAGGCAATTGCACTTTGCACTCGAGTTGCACATTATATTTTTCCTACAGTTACTATAAAACAAATAAATTGGTAAAGAAACGTAACATATTTTTACACAGAATTGAACTTTTAATATGACATTTAATGATACAACAGTAAAACAGCTGACCAGCTGATTTACAGCCAGTGCTGCCAACGTATTTCGCGCGCATACGACCTTGTCTGCATGTTACGTGCTCATTATTTCGTGCCTTCACGTTGCAAATCTGGAGTGAGACAAAGTAATTAAAATGAGACAATGTTAACATTGTCTTACTGATGAGCGAATTGGCCACTTTGCTTTCTCAAATCAGTGAGAGAACATGTACATTGTTGGGTAGATGTAGGAAAAATCAATTAACACCACCGTTTCAAACCTAAAATAAAAACGATTCTAGGTACCCTTGCTTTACATTCCAAACGACAATTTATTTATTTCGACAGTGAATTCACCATCTTCCATGAAGAAAATTACAGGAAATGTAGTCCCATTGGAATTGATAAGCATTACAAGAAACATATGGGCTACATTAGGTTCGACATATATTTCGCTACCTTATCTGTAAAGTCTTTTGAAAATCTACTTACAATGATGTTATTACAAAATAATAATGCAGCTTACTTACAGATTTAGCAAACTACCAGCTGTTCTACTTTTTTTACTATCACTTTTTATTCACTTTTTTTTGGGAGGTTTTGATGGCACCGTTGATGGCATGCTGTGGTTTTGGTATAACGCATTACATTTCATAATCACCCGACTTTTAAAAACCCAGTCTCCTCATTTGGTAATGATGGTATGTGCCTCCCCGTTTCCTATTTACGTCATACAGGTATAGGTTTGTGTGTTTTTCCGTAAACGCAAGAACTCGAGTAATTTTGGTAATTAAATATAGTATTTAAATATACCCCTAAATAAAGAAACGACATCAGTTTGTATTCTTCGTATGAATGAAATGGGAATTTTAAATTTACAGTTTTTTTATTGTCTCGTAACTATTAGGCGAACAACAACGCTTCAATATACTAAATTATTTGTTTTCAAGCTCTACAAAATAGTTTAGAAAAATTTTAAGATCTTATGTTTCGGGGTTCAAAATGAAGAAACAAATGTTTACCCATTTCACTTCCCTAACTTTGTCACTTGAAATAAAGGATTTAAATTTTATCATTATTTTTTTTATTTATGTAATATAAGAAAAAATGGACAGCTCACTCTAAAGATGGTGTGAATATATTAATGTAGATCTCTATTTGAACTATAGAATAGATGATTTGTTTGTTGATAGTCAAATAGTTTCCCTAAGAAATTTTGTATTTTATATTCATGTCAAAGTAGTGTAGCAATGCATTAAGAGGAACTCAAACGCTTCCGATGAAAAGCGACCCCGAAATATTGAAAATTTTTCGATAGGCTGAGGAAGATTTACCAATATGTTTTATACTTAGCAATGTTATTTACAATATAATACTATCAATAAAGTAATATACACTTTTCCATATTACTTAATCCATGGTGGTATCCTTGCACTTTTGTCATTTGAAAATAAATCAATTATTAGCTTAAAAAATACAATTTATCTCAACCATTCAACCATTAACAAGCTGCAAAAATATAAAAGTTTATGGTAATCTTTGAAGGATAAATGTTTGTAATTGAAAAACTTGTGGAAAACGGATATTAAAAGTAGACTAGGAGTGTGAGCGTGGGCGTTATGCCACTAAGGGAGGGGGTGGATATGATTTTCTGATGAGGTGAGGGGGAGGGTGTAATATCGTGCAACTGTGATTCCATAGCATATCACCAGAATGGCACCAACATTTATAAAAAAAGTCATGGACAAATAAAGCATGAGAATTTTGTTGGTGATAAGTGAAAACTAATAAATGGTCATTCAGTCACATTATCAACAGTCCAGTAGTTTAAGTAATTTAATAGTCTCTTGAATACTTTGTTGTTCTGTAATTGGTTACATATATTTAAACTTTTAAAATTGTAGGCCTATAGTATTGTTAAATCATCGTAAGATGTCTTAACTGCTGTTATCTACTGTGTGCAATATTGATTAAAAAATTATTGAAATTTAAAATGTTTTATTTGTATTATCAGTCTCTATTGCTGTATGTGTAATATATTTTGTAATTCATGAATACAGCTTTCCTATTCTATGTGTTGTTATTTTAACACCAACCTAAACTACTCCTAAATTGATAGTGTAAAAAACGTTTAACTTCCTGTTTAGTAAAATAGTATCTTTGGGGGTGGAATTATGATTAGGTTTTTCTGATAACCAACAGATCAATAGAACGACCTTTTAGTTGATTGAAGCAAGTTTCAGATAGTTTTATTGTATTTGTTCTTACGGTTTATTTTGGATAAATTATCTTTCTCTACATCAAATAACGGTTTGGTAGTTTTATAAAATTCAACATAATGTTTTACACAAAACGTAAAACGCAACACAAAACATCAAAAGAGACCAAAATGACCTTTCCTTTGAGAGGATGCCTGATTTAGCTTAGTGTAAACCTCGTGTTAGGTAACTTCATTGGAGAATTGATTATCTTTATTAAATAAATAATAAATTGTTGAGAGAAGTTCATTGACTTGATTTGTAGTAATGATTTTTAATTTGAACAAATATTTGAGTTGAATTGAGGTTTATTAGCTTCGTCTATATTTCTAGCGGTGCAATGTCAACATGGCGAAACATGTAGTGGATTTAAAAAAAAACACTATTTGAACTGCAAGACAAGGTATGTTTTATTTTAGTCCACACTAAGCAGTTCAGGGGCTAAAAAATTGAATTTAATTGCTGCAAAAAAGTTATCATTCAGCAAATCTCTGTGAAGACTTGAAAATTCAATCTTGGAAAGCTATGTAGATGTATAAAAAAACCACGAGCCCCCAATATTGTGCATGTAAAGTTAAAAATGGTAATAAATAAACAATGAAAAATAAGAAATATAATTTAATCTAGATATCTGTCAGGAATTACGAATTTCTTCACCTCCAAAGTCTATTTTCTAGGTTTTTTTATATTTATTCGTGAAATCAAACGAAATGGCATTAAATTAAGCTATAGTTAATTTGCATAACGCGATTTATTAGTCACAATTTTGAGAAATAAATTTATTAATTTCCATCAATATTGGTATTCTGCTATGGTTTAGCCTATCAAATGGATAAAATAAAGATAAAATAGAGGGGTATTGAAGATGGGGAGGATATGGCGCACTAAAGATTTTGTTCACGAGAAGGGGGAAGTATACAGAGGTTATTACGGCAGTTTGGGGCTAAATTATGTCCATGCCAGGCATAATCGCTTGGACAACAAACCATACTTTACTTGAAAAGATCGGCCGAACAAAGAATCTGGAAGACCCATCGATGATATAATATCCCAATGTATCAATTGTAAAACTCGTTTGCTATAAATATGAAAGTCGATGAGTGAAAATTGGAGAATTAATCGCCTCAAGGATCACTTCATCGACGGCGTTATTGTTTCACAACTCATGTCAAGTTTCAATTTTGGTGAAAATCCCTAGTGGGATAAAAAGGTTTCCACTTTTACTCATGTAATTTAAGATGTATACCCTTTTCGGGGAAGAGCGTTTATACATTGTTTTTTTGTTAAACTCAATTATTAATAGCTAACTATAATTTTAATCGGCACGTTAAAAAAGTTCGGTTGTCAAATTGTAATAATTAAAGCAATGTTTTAATTGCTACCGTAATTCCTTATTTCCTCGGTTAAACATACATCGTGAACATCAATTCGTATTTTCTCTACGTAAAATCGTTCCAATCATGTAAATAACATGGAAATGTAACCAAGAAAGAAGTAATATTAATTCTTAACTTAATAATAATTTACGTTAACTGTAGTATGTTGTAATACGACTACGATCACCAAAACTATATATATCTAATCTGGATATATGAGATCTAACTTGTCTATGTTATGTATAAAAAATACACTATAGTATCAATGCAACATCAAGGGTATTATCCGTCTCCCGAACAGTGTCTGAGCTCGCAGTTATGGAGGTTGCTGGAGACATCCTCTTTAAACTTTTGGCAGTGGAGAGGAAGATAATTTATCAGTGGCGTGGCGAGTACCAGGCAAGAACAGAGAAGTGCACCCGCTAACAGCTGGCAAAGGAACATGTGGGGATGCTGGAACAGGCAACTGATTCAGCAAATCCAACGGGTTGATTGGCGATACGGAGAGTCGAATTTTACCTCACCCAGTTTCAGACAGTCCGACAGACCACGGCTATTTTCGGTCATACCTGTTCAGGAAGGTTGCACACAGACTGTTGGATAAAAGATAATAGGTTGGGCAAGGCCATGTGGTTCGATTGCATGTAATGCCCGGTCACTCCCGGTGATGTGGAGCACTCTACGGTCTTCCGCTGCCCGAATTGGGAAAGGCCCCACCTAGAGGCTCAACACCAAGACTGCTGCCGGTGGACACGGTCATCCCAATGATGACGTAGAGATGATTTAGCCATTTGTCACGGTTCATGCATGGTATTTTCCGTGCCAAGAAGCTCAACCTTGACCGGTTGACGATCTAGGTCTTAAAAGGCTCTTATGCCAGAAACGTTGCGAGCCCTGAGGGCTTAGGTCACATGTTGACCTGACCAAAAGAAACGTCACATAAATCTTAGGTATGTATGTTCATGGTAGAGGGGTTATTTTTAGTAAGTAGTCCAATCAATTCAGTAGTGTCATACAGCAGTATGGTCACCTGTGTGTGTAAAAGCATTTTCCCTCATCTTCCTTGAAAAAGGTATTTAAATAGTTGAGAATATGCTTATAAACAAGTGTAATCAAACAAGAGATCGTACTGCCGCTGCACATAGTTTAACTTTGTGTTAGGTCAAACATTGTTGATTAAATTATAAATACGTTTGTTGAAACATAAATAACATGTTAATCTGTGAACAAAGAAGCTTATGTAATTACATTTGCTAAGAGTTTAAGCAAACAGCACATAGTTTATTTAATATATTTCAAGCTATTACTGTACCTTAGCCCTTTGAAGGGATTCTCTGAAAGGATATACATTTAAAGGAAAATTATTGTCATAAAATATTCATTAGATAAGTTATACCGTATTAATCAGACGTAGAATGTTTTTGTTACTGAGATTAGACCGACTCTTCAAAGACACTCTTGTCGGCTTTACTCCTCTCAACTGTTTTGCTGCGGTAGGTTCGAAGTGGTCTATCGATCTGAAAATTGAACGGCCAACTTTAAGGTTTCCCACTTTCTTGTAAAAGAGGGATTTACTTTGGTTTTGTCAAAAGCTTATTCTATTCTGACAACTAGCTGTTCAATAATCTTGTAGGCTTAACTTGTTCAAAGCTGTAGTACTTTTTAAACGATATTTTATACATTCTTTAAGTAAAAGATCTGGAAATGATCATGATGGGTAACATACATTTTCATTTACCTCGAAGCTCTTACGAAGTGTTTGACAATGTGAAATGTTTGACTACACAAACGATTTTAAATTGGGATTAAAAAATATTACAAAGTTTAGTTATTAACGATTTTATTTTTTATCCAACCATTAAATAGAGTTTTTAATATTTTGACAAACAAAAAAACATATGCAGTGTGGACCACAAAATGTATTGTACTAAATTGTCTTTATTTTCATACTGTTTTCAATAACTCAAAATAGTCAATGGCAGGTATAACATGTTGAGTGTTTTTTTATACTTATGAATTTACGGCATTTCCAATACTGTAGAACTTTAGTTCACAATCAAAATTATATTTTAATTTAGCAATCAAATAGCCTAATATTGGTCTTTTTGCGTCATTTTAAGGATTTAAAAAAAGAAATTTTTGTTTCTTCTGCCATATACGTAATAACATTATATTATTGACTTGCATGTTAACCAAACATTTTGTGCAGAATTTTTGTTATTAAAAAATCCTATCAAGAAAACATATTTTTGTAGTAGGCGATTTATTTAAAGATACGTGACGGACTTCAAGGAAAGTCAAATATGCTTTATGACCCTGTAAAAAGCTGTTGCTTGCCTTTTGGCATTTCTTAAAAATCCCTATCTTATTTATATAAAGAGAGAGCGAGTATTTTGGTATATTCCTTTAACGGAGCGTTTTCTTTGAACGGCTTGAAATACATTTAAACTCAATTTTTGTTTGCAGTTTATAGTCTGTATATATATATATATCTTTAAAAAAAAGAGATGATAAATTTTATATACAAAAATACATTATAACTTTTCTACATATTCGTAAACCACACCTTCTCATGAACGACAAATATGAGGCAATGGGGAAAGTATGAGATGGGATTGTAATTATTGTATTAATGTCTAAAATCCTGAATATATTTTTAATTGAGGAACTACTACCAACTGTATAGTTTTAATGTATGAAGATGTACAGTAAAAGAAAAGAGACTATAAAGCCATGATTTAGTTCTGAAAATAAAGTATGGTTATTAAATTTTTACCTTAATTTTTATTGCTTTGCATTCGATTAACTTACTTTAAAACGTTGTATTTTAAATGATGTACTGGTCCCTAACAGATTCTCTGTTTGTTACTTTCCTTGCGTATTCATCATAAGTCTGGAGATTTTCACATTTTCAAATATAGATTTGTAGAAAAGAAATATCTTTAGGATCCCCCTCATAGTTGTCTCCCCTTTTGGGAACCAAAATATGTATTCTACAACACGAAAAGAACCAAATGTTGCTTACCTTGTCACAGTATGAAATAACATTAATACAATATACACAATATCAAAATATGTCCAACGCACTGAAAATTTAAAAAATAACGAAACGTTTGGTGTATACCTAGTGCAATCACTAACATATTTTCTAACAATATCTGAATATAGTTACCATTAAAAAGAGGTAAATTTCATTGCAAAATACATTGAAAGTCTCCTTGTTAACTTAAGCTTTGACGGGCTGAAATA
Organism: Macrosteles quadrilineatus; assembly: GCF_028750875.1. Taxonomy (NCBI): domain Eukaryota; kingdom Metazoa; phylum Arthropoda; class Insecta; order Hemiptera; family Cicadellidae; genus Macrosteles; species Macrosteles quadrilineatus. Next base: position 71,506,528 of record NW_026542600.1, on the reverse strand, counting down.
GAATATACTCAGAAACGTGGAGAAAAGTCAGCCAAACAGAGTTTAATTTTATTGATTCGAGGGATTTTATTCCGAACGGGCAAAGTGTCTGTGTGAGTTATTGAGTTGCCTACTGTGTGATTTTCGACACTTCTCTGTAAAGGCTGGACTGAGAGAGAAAACTTCCCACACCCTTTTCCAATAATCACACCTCTTTCACTTTGCACAAAAATGCTCTATTTCCTCTGTATTTTAGTATTTCCAGATTTGCAAGTTGGTGTGTGTTATTCTTTCGAATTACATTTTTTACAAACCTGCAGACTGAGCGAATTTCCACACCAAAATATTCCCTTAAAATTTGTCAGATTTATTTCCTATTTGAATAACATTAGTTTTAATGAATACTTAGGTTTTCTGTTACAAGGAAGGTGTATGGTTTTTTATTGAAATGTTGAATTCTTAGTATGAAATAAACAAAATTGCCAAATGTGATTAAAGTATTCCATAAATAAGCAAACTAAAACAATTTATTTATTCTCCAAAAAATAATATTGGAATTGTACATTTTCATTTTTTTAATCATCTCCGTAACTGTTAGGCATACAACATAGCTTGGATATTATATAACATTATTTCTTTTTTTAAGCTCTACAAAATGTTTTTGAAATAAATTGTGAAACTTTATGTTTTTCAGGTTAAAATGGGGAAAATATCTTTTTACCCCCATAAAACCCCTATAAACCCCTGTTCCCATAGTCCAATTATGCTGGTTCGCAAACTCGTTCAAAAAGACCTAGTTTTACACTTTTGTACCAAACTTTATGATAACCGGATAATCTTTACTTGAGCTAACACGCTAACGGACAAGTATATGATTATGATGAACGGAGGGTGTTTTTCGCCTCTGGGAACATCAAAACAAAAAAGTAAATTGGTCCCGGGTCCAGGTCTTACCATGTTAACATACTGGTAGTGAAATCAGAAGAGATTGAATAGTGTGCTCCCTGCTATTTAGATCTATAAATACACTATTTATCTATATAGGAAGTGAACGTAAACAGTGGGTTATGTATGAGCACTAATAAGGAAGGGGCCACGAGAGTAGTGTGAATTCATCTTGTATACATTCTGACGCTGTTCGATTTTTTCACCTACTGATTTTATGCGTTAGTAACACGAACTTGTTTTTTTTTTCATAAAGTACCTATGTCAGTGGCAGTTTTTCGTATATTGGTAAATGAATTTAAGAGTTACTACAATCTGAAATAAAAATAAATCTGAGCAAAAAATTCTTTGATGTAACAAGATAAACTACTTGCAAAATATAACATTACCGCAACATTCATATGATCCCTTCGTCGTCGCTATAGTGGAGAACATGTGTTTTCCATTACAAGTAACACGTCAAATCACTAACACGTAAAAAAATTATCCATACCCTTGAAATCAACCCCTTCACTTGTATAACCTACCAGGTATTTGTGGTGTACAGCCTAGGCAGTTGATTATTGGCCCATTGAAAGTTCAACTTACGGTTGAAACCAACCCCATATGACTTGCATAACCAACTGATGGCAAGAAGTCCACAAATCATCGTAAGCGTTTGTTTTTTGTAATCAGGAAAATAGAACCTTATCTACTTGCACCTACAACTCATATATCAACCCCTGTTTGGAGTCGAGACACGTTTAGCTCAAACCAAGATAAAATTTACTGTTTCCGCCGGCGGGTTTCGTCCCTAATTAACTGCGGGTTATTCGTAAGCTTGCGTGAGATACACTGTACCAACACATCGCGTTCTTACTTTTAATAAAGTAGGATTTCACCAGAAACTTTAAAATTTACTAAGACTCTCAATCATTTAAAACAATAACTTCTGCAAAAGAGTACCATATACTAAACGCTTTGAACTAAATATCCTTGTTATTTTTACAGGTCAAGTGTCCCTTCGCAGGACATAAACTATAGGAAATATTGTTTTGCCTTTAATTTTATATATTTTAATGATTACCAATGCAGAGAGATATACATATGGAAAATCGTAGTCATAGAAAGATTCATAATATAAAGTGGTCTCCTTAAGGACATCCCAAAACAACAAACAAAAGTGTATAGTTAGTTAAAAAAATGCATAGAAATATAAGGATAGATATGTTTAGATAGATAGATATGAAAGGATTAAAACTAAATCCACATAATATTTGAGCATTTTATATGTATGTATAAAATACATACAGTATGTATGTGTGACCATCAATATGAAATATCCATCATATACATACCACTCTCTTAAGAAGTATCATAAGTTGTACTTAATATCACAGAACAACACATAGAAGTAATTCGCAAAAAAATGCAGTTATTACAATTATTTTATTCAAAATATCCATACGTTTACACAATTGACAACAGCACTTTAGTATTTTTGATAGGTTAGGAGAGTATTTTTTGATCTCGGTTTGTACGAGTTTTTTGCCTTTATTTTTTTCATGTATTTATTTATGTCTCCTTAGCTTTTTCGTTCTAACAATACTTAAAGACAAATCTAAACGGACTGACCTTCAGATAAAGCCATATCCAATTACCTGCCCATCCACTGAATGTATAAGTTCAACACATACCTCAAAATGTAAGGTTTAATCTCATACATTACTGGAAACACCATCCAGAAATGTGGTGTCCCAAAATTGCATCAACAAGCTTACATTTACTAAATATTATTTTCTGGGTAGGAAATAACCTATTCATACTAATTGTTTAGTGACTTTATCAAATAAAATATTAAAAGCTTAAGTTAGAAAGTAAAGACCATTAGTGTCAATGAGAAGAACACTGACCAACAATCTTTGCCGCCCAACATTCCAACGTTCTATTGGGCAGTTTGCCATAATGGCAAAACTCGTCCCAATCTGTTCTCTGATAATAAATAAGTCCACGCTTTTGTTTTACCTGGCCTAAACCCCTGTGTTTCCTTTCTAAAGCTTGAAAAAATATATTTGAATGAAGATTAAATGTTAAACCACTACGCAATATAGTTTTATGCAATTCACACATTTGAATGTTTATTGAATTGAAAATTTATAATTATAATTCGTTCCGTTTTTTTAACTCGACAACGTGATTTGTGATTGCATATGACATTAGGCTATAAAAGAACAGACAAAGTCAATTATACAGGGTGTTCCAAAAAGGTGGGGACATAATTTACGTTCTGATTTCTTGGGTCAAAGTAAAGGGAAAATTGAGGATAACATTTTTTCCAAAATCACTTCGTTAACCAGATATCCGCCATTTTGTGATTTGTACATTAACATTTTTATCTTTGAATTTTTTCGACGGATCTTTATAAAACTTGGTATTTATGTTAATGTAGAAGAAACTCATGTTGTAAAAAATATTTATCTGATTCAACTTAAAATTTCAAAACGGTGGCCATTTAAAACTTTTAAACTTAAATTACTCAGAAATGGCTGTTTTTATGAAAAAATGTCAGGTACACTTTTATTTAGCATTTTTAATTTACTATAAAACGATTTCAAGTTGAAAAAGATCTAATGAGAAATAGCTGAAATATTAAGATTTTTAGTTGTAACATGGGGTATAATAAGGCAGAAGTTATTCAGGTTTGCCCCATTTTACAACTAATAAAATAGTATATACAACTATAATACGTAATATTTAAGCTATTTCTTATTCGATCTTTTTCAACTTTGATAGGTATTTAAAAATGCTAAATAAAAGTGTACCTGACATTTTTTCATAAAATCGGTCATTTCCGAGTAATTTCAGTTTAAAAGATTTAAATGGCTGCCATTTTTAAATTTTAAGTTGAATCAAGATGAATGTTTTTATAACATGGGTTTCTTCTACCTAAACATACAAACCAAGCTTCATAAAGATCCGTTGAAAAGATTCAAGGAAAAAATGTCTATGTACAAAACACAGAATGGCGGATATCTGGGTAACGAAGTGATTTAAAAAAAAAAAATTATTATTGACTTTCTCTTTATTTTGACCCAAGGAATCAGTACGTAAATTATGTCCCCACCTTTTTTGAACATCCTGTATATCGTTTTTTTTTTTTTTTAATGTTTAACAAATTTCCCTTTATACGAGCATATACTAGATTTATACCATCTATTGCTATATTGAAATATGCTTGTCGATTACCCACACTATGTTTACAGACAGTGAATCGACAGCATTTGTATTATAGGCTAATAAAATACCGCGTTGATTAGGCGATTTAATGAATGATCAAGTATAACAATTTTAGGCAAAACTAGTTGTTTATACCCATGCTTCACAACGAAGTGTGGATGCAGAACAGAATACAGTAGTGGTTATTTAATTCTACTGCAGATATAGTTTCACCCCAATCATTGGTAATGGATACAACACTAAATTTATTTATATCTCAAAAAATATCTTGTTGATTTGTGTGATTGAAATCTGGTTTATAGCAGAATCATAACTAATGACTTCATCGAAATATAACTGTGATAAGGATCATTAGGTTAACCCAGGACTAAAGTAAACATACCGTAATAAATATTAACAGATTTAACAGATGATGCACAAGCAGTATTTTAAATGAGATTAAATGCAGCCCTTTAATTTGGCACGTGCTCTTAAGAGGGTTTTACAGAAAAATTACATTTCGCCGGAAAATGTCCAATCTTAATGAAGTTGCTATGTTTGATTGGGTGGCAAAGTCAACTGCAAAATCTTTAGATTACAAACGTGGCATTACATTTTTTTATTCAAGTATTATGTAACCGAGAAACTACTAAGTGAGCTTCATTATATTTGTAATTTGAATCGTATACACGTAAATAGTTGAGGCAATAGTCTACATCGATTCAAATTGATAAATAACTAACCATAACATTGAATGTTAATTCGATTTTGATTCATCTTAAAACATCGAAAATGCTATGTGAAAAGTTGGCGATGAAAATGTCGATGTGTAAATTGTATAAACTTTTGGATACTGAGTAGGACGGAAAATAAACTCAAACAAAATAAAGCTTTCAACAACTTAGTGAACGCTCGTTCAGCAGTTGGGCTGAAAGATTTGAATCATCTCCATCCGTTTGATTTGGCAATTTTAGACTGGATTCGCACTTTGGCAGTCGAACTCTATAACAATCACTATAACTTTATAGTTCTTAGATTTATACGAATATTAAGAGATAAAGGAAATGTTAAAAACAAAGTTTTTGATCACTTAACATTTTCAGAAAATTGAAATCATAAATAGTTACTAATATTGTTCTAGTTCAGAATGAAATAGTTACGGTTATATCGTAATTTACTTACATACACTCTGGGGCAGACTTGCCGTAGGTTGTTTCATCGACAAACATATCGATATCAGTATAACCCATATGTGGTGTTGAACAAATAACCGTGACATAAGGGTTTCCAACGAGAGGAAAGTTGTATGTAAACAATATCCTTTACCCGTTTCTTGGAAAAGTAAATATAAACCCCCAATAAGAACCCATCGTTATATAAGCGACTGCTAAAATACAAAGAGAAATCGTATGTTGTGTGGAGCATTATTAAATGCTACTTAAAGTAATATTTAAATAGGCTAGTGGTTCCATTTTTGTTGTTCATAGCTCACTTTGCGATAAGTGTTTAAAGTTGTCTTCAAAATGTTAGGTAACTGATACCAAGTGCACGATCTTTTAAGAAATTAATGTTGTAAAAAAAAATAAACTCTTATATCTACGTTATACATAGTTTTACATTTATGTGTATTAATCAGTTTAAGGACACTCATATTATACTTGGAAAAATGATTTAAGTTTTCTGTGAGCAAGCTATACTTAGAATCTTTTTACACCAGTTGTATTTAATTGTAAATGTTATTAAATCAGTTGAGAAAACCCAATATAAAATTTATTTTATTCACGAGTTTTACTTGCAGTTTTACTAGTGATCTAGAATACTTAAGACGGATTCTGTGTAGATCTTAAATCGTAAAACCAGTATCCTAGAACGTATCGGTATAAGTATCTCTATAAATATGTCGCATAAAGATACTCCTGCCCGTAAAAGAACTACAAATTCTCAATATCCTTCAGATCTTTTGAGTACATTACATAAAGAAAACTCAAGCTGACGTAAACTAACTATTTTTAAATTCATGTTACAGGAGATAGCTATATATATATATATACGTGTGTGTGTTTGTGATACTTCTTTGCCTGTCAAGATTAGTTTCCTGTATATATACAGGGTGTCCCGGAACTCTCTACCAATATTTTAGGGCACTGCTCCTGGGTAAGAAACATAACTAAATATCATATTTAAACTGTCCGGAAGTCCTTAGTTACTCACACAGCTGCCATTTTGTTTTTTTTCTGTTATTAATTTTTTTCTAAAGAATGGTTAAATATACGAAATGGAAACTTTGCACAAACATTTATGACAACTAAACAAAGCAACCAAAAAATTATGACGATTTTTCAAATTCATAAAACAAAACGGCGGCCATTTAATTTTTTTTTAATCAATGGTTTTTGAGTTATTTAAGAAAGAAAATTTTAAATGGCCGCCATTTTGTTTTATGAATTTGAAAAATCGTCATAATTTTTTGGTAGCTTTGTCTAGTTGTCATAAATGTTTGTTCAAAGTTTTCATTTCGTATGTTTAACCATTCTTAAGAAAAAAATTAATGACTGAAAAAACAAGATGGCGGCTGTGTGAGTAACTAAGGACTTCCAGACAATTTAAATATGATATTTAGGTACGTTTCTCACCCAGGATCAATGCCCTAAAATATTGGTAGAGAGTTCCGGGACACCCTGTATATATTGTGTGTATATTTAAAGACTAATTGAATGTCATCATTGAATTTCTTGTTATTTATCAAATTGAGTTTAATAAAAAAATAGGTAAAAGTGTGATTAAGTGATTGAATTCAATGTTAAAAAGCTATAAATAAAATTTTACTCAGCGAATCAGATCTTCTGATAGAAAATTTACTCGAGAGAGCGGAGAAAGAGAAGGCCAAAGTAGTTGACAATCAATCGACAAAGTCTCCCTCTTTTAAAGCCTGATTTGAACACAAATAATGGAAAAAGTTACTTTCATCCATTATTTCTAAAAGCATGCAATCAAGAAAAAATATAGATTTATTTTTTATTAGTCTATAAATACCGTTGACTTATTATTGTTGGAATAGTATATTTTTTAACAAGAGTATAAATTGGGTCATTACATATTTGAGACCATGTTTGATGTGCTAGATTTATCGAGCACTTTAAATGGTCGAGAATATGTAGGACCCACTTTCACTCGTGTTTTGAACGATACCTTTCGCTACACTACAAAGACAAATTGTTTTCTTGATAAAAACGGACATTGGAAATGTCTTTATTACAGTTAGGAACATTACAAAACTCATAGCATTTTTTAGGCAATGCCTTCAATTTAAAGTTAATATTGACTTTGGTTGTTGTAAAATTGAAACAGTTGACAACAAAATAAAAATCTTTGTTTACGTCGGCAAAATCCAAAAAAAGATAATAAACATTACTTTTGCATAGTAAGCATTCTTGTTCCGTAGTAAACAATGTAATGATGAATTTCCGCAAGTGATAAATATGTAACGAAAACAGGTAATTTCACAGTAAAGCTGCATAGTTTGACCATCTACTATTTTTAGTATCATAGTCACTTTAATTACTCCCGCCGCAGCGAACCTGCAGACTAAGCGAACTAGATTTCCACTAAAATATTCCCAGAAAAATTGCCATATTTATTTCCTATTTAAACATTAATTTTAGTACCTAGGTTTTCTGCAACAGGGAATGTAATGAGGGGTGTCTTTATTGAAATGTTGATAGTTTATTTAAAAAAAACCAAATTTGATTACTATATCCATTAACAAGCAAACGACAACAGTCTATTTTGTTCTCTTTAAGAATAATATGGGCATTTTTAATAACAGTGCACACATATAACAAAGCTGCAATATACAAAATTATTTATTTTTTAAGCTCTACAAGATGGCTTAAAAATAAATTGCAAAGTATTTCGTTTTTAGGGTCAAAAATTAGGACACCCAATGTTTACCCTATAAAACCCAACGTATACCTACTTTCACTTAGTCCGATCATGCTGGTTCGTGAACTTGTTCGAGTAAACGTAGGTTTACATGTTTGTACCAAATATCATCAAGATCAGATAATTTTTGCTCAAGTTATCGCGCTAACCGACAGCTTACATACAGTATATTGTATATTATACTAATTTGAGCGGAGGGTGTTTTTTTTTTGTTTTTTTTGTTTTTTTTTTTTTTTGCCTATGGGGACCTCCAAACGTAAAAAAACGTCGGTCCCGGGAACAGGTCTTGCTATAAAACCTACGGTAATAGCTTATTCCCTGTTAAGGAAATTCGCTAAAAAGCTGCGAATACACGAAGCCAGTTTGCCTCTATACAAGTACCTATACAATTAATTGTATAGGTAGCTTTTATCTACCTATACAAGTACCTAATGAGGGGTAACCCTGGGACCCTCTGACCGCACTCGCTCAAATATTTTACGACCGACCCTTGTCTGGGTTGCTCTGGGACCCTCTGACCTATAACCTAACCTGCCTGCTCTACTGGCCTCGTGAAAACACGGCTTAGCAAATCATGTTTTGTGTAAGGTATGACTCTGTGAATATGTAATCCTTTGACATTGTTACGAAACAGTAGGCCAAACGTGCATCATTTGTTCATGCAGAACTCCTGCGGCTTTGCTTTTATCCAATAAAATAATAGAAGCGGCAGAGATATATTTCTTGTTTTTGATTCACTTAAATGTACTTAATTTCGGAATGTCCCATAATGGCGTTGTTTTTTCCCGATTCACGATAAGTTTACATTTGGTTTGGAAAAATCTTGAAGCTAATAATTGTGTTTATTAAACCTGACTCTTTACTGCAGCAAATGCAGCACTGTGAGCTAAAATATATTTTGTATCCCGTTCCCGAAGAAGCACTGGGAAGATTTTATCTACCAATGAACTACTGATTTTAAGGGTTTTAAAATCTCACAACCCTCTCAACCCTACCTGAGGCAAGGATTTTCTTCGCGAAATCAAGTTTAACTTCCCTCGTATATTCCCATCCAAAATTTGCTCATAGATTGTTTTTTTTCGCTGGATACCAAGATACGAGTATTTAGGAGGTGTCATTATTTTATTCTTTCCTCATATTCTCAGCAGCCAACCTTGAAACATATCTATATTTGGTCCGTCATTTATGACGTTTGTAGTCTTCTTATCTTCATGTAATCGAGAAAATTTTGTTTTGAAGATGGTCCATAGCCGTCTCTAGTATAAGGCCGCTCGACTGAAATCTGGCAACGTCGCATCCACGAATACTTGAAAAGACCCAGTATGGATCATAAACATAAACAAATGACGTTTTTGGCCCGAAAATAAACATTATTTAACAATGCTGAAATGGAACTGCCAAAACATATGTTAACGCAATTAGTATAGGATTCGGGCCAACAACGTCATTTGTTTATGTTTATGATCCACACCGGGTTTTATTCTAGTATTCGTGGTCGCATCAGAGGCATAGTCCAGTCGTCTCCCACCATTAGTGCACTGCTAGACGGTTGTGATTAACCTTTTTGTTATACACAATTAGGGACACTATGGTATTCGTAGCGACAGTGTGTTATGTCTCATAAGTGTGTCGTGCCGGGGTGCAAAGTAACCACACAAAAGCATTAAAAACTGAGGGATGTATACAATTATTATTTCACTTCCCTCTAGAAGGTCCACGTCAAGATGAGTGGGTTAAGAGCTACACATTTACACTTGATCAAGTAACGCGTTCTGATTCACAATAATTTATAAATAAAAAATACTTTTTTTTAAATGCCACGTTTTTAAACGCACGAAAAAGTAGAAAATAATTAATACATATGTAGAGAGAATAAATACTGTAAGATTTAAAACGAAAAAAGTGGGGCGCATGCAATAGCTAATTTACAATTATCTTCACCTATTGAACTATTATTATCTATTGAATGTGTCCCACGTTTTTCGTTTTAAATCTTACAATTATATTTTATTCTTTCCAAGTATTTAAAAATTATTTTCTACTTTTTAGTGCGTTTAGTGGCATTTTTTTAAATATTTTTATTTATAAATTATTTTCTACATTTTAGTCTTTAATGTGTAAATATTTTAAATCAATTTTATATGACCTGTTAATACATAACCAAAACCTTATTATCTGTAATCAGATGTTTTATCTTTACTTTGAAATGCTTGTTTGATATTTAGAATCTATCTGGAGCAAAACCTGTGCCTCTTAACCTCTACTCTTCGAAATGTCAAATTTAAGTATTTACAGCTGGCTTAAATTTGTATGTTAAAATTCTTCCAAAATGTAAACATGGAAGTTTTGGAAGCCTATAGGGCTTAGCACAAGGGAAATATGAAAATTAAATGATATAATAGTACATTGTCATCCAATTGTGAGCTATGTATCAAATTTCAAGTCTCTAGGTCATCAGAAAAATAGTTTAAAATTGATTGCAAAATTTGTACCGGACAATAAAACGAGCTTATAAAAACGTTATAATAAAATACACGTTTCCTACCTTAATAGGTTCCTACCTTGATAGTTTCAAGATAGGTTGTGACTTTATCCACAAGGACAAAGTTTTGGATGGCAAATTGTGGCCCAAGAACATTACATTGAAGCGTTTTTTATTCCGGGAACCAAGGAAAAGTGCAGTGACGTAGGACATGTTGCTGTCCCAGTGCCCATCTCGGATTCCTTAGCTTTTACAGACAATAGGCCTATACAAAATCCTCTAACCTCAAATGTGCCTAGGAAGCCCGACTTGGCCAGGGATGTGGCTCCTGTACCTAAAACTAGTAATCATATGGTATTTGGCTATCTTAACATTCAGTGTTTGCGTACTAAATTAAATGTCACCTCACTTTTTTGCGAAGAAAATCAATTAGACGTTTTCTGTGCCTGTGAACATTGGCTAGGAAACGATGAGATACACGCTTACAGCAAACTGAACTCATTGCAACTAGTAGCAAGTTATTGTTGTGACCTGCACAAGAATGGTGGTGTCTCTATATATGTGAAACAGGACTTGCTCACTAGGTCTAGGCCTATTAATCTTGTGCAGTATTGCAGTGAACTCGACATTGAGATAGCTGGTATAGAACTGATGGACAAATCCCTCATCGTCCTCAGCATATATCGCTCGCCTGATGGGCAGGTTCTGAAGTTCTTCGATCTGCTCGACCAGTGTCTAGACTACCTTGCTGGTTTCAAGAAAAACATTATTTTGGGCGGAGACTTCAACATAACCCTCAATGCCAACGATGTAATGGCCAATGACTTCGTAGATCTTCTACGCTCTCATGGACTGTTCATCACTAGTCTTCTGCCTACGCGTGGACCTCGCTGCCTTGATACAGTGGCCACAGATCTTAACATATGGGAATATCAGGTTTGGACAACCGAACCGTATGTGGCGGACCATCAAGCGGTTCTCATGGAAGTCAACTCCAGTATGGTGAGTCCTTCTTTAACAGTTCCTGCATGGTTAAATCTCTATACTAGACATTATAGGTTATTAGATGAAGATCTTATTCCTAGTTTTAAACATGCTCTTTCACAGGTCCCCTGGGATGATGTCTTATTTGGCAAGCAAGCCGAATCGGCTTTTGAGGCATTTTTTGATGCATACAATTCAGTTTTTAATACTTTTTTCCCCTTAAAAGTCAGCAAAAAAGTAAACCCTCAAACCAAAAAAACCCCACTCCGGCCTAGGGACAAATCTTGGTTTACTGCAGAGCTGAAGCAGATACAAATGTTTGTTCTAGCATTCAGGGATAGGTACATGACAGCGGAGACCCCCGCCAATAGGGAGCATTTCTTTAATCTTTACACCAGAGCCAAAAGGTTGTATAGAATTAAAATAGACCAGGCAAAGAAAGCTTCTAATGTGAGGCTCATTGAAAGCTCGCTAAATCCTTGTAAGGCGGTTTGGAACTTGGTCAACAACAACCGTAATACCGGTCAAGGGCCGTCACCTGCCTCTAAATGTTCTGCTAGCCCTGATGACTTTAACACCCATCTCATCAGTACTGTAGCAGGCATTGTAGGCACCGCTCCTGTAGATAATAATGAAGTAGTCAAAGGCATACAGTCTCCTGATGCCAACCTTTCATCCTGGCAACCTCTTACACCAGAGAGCCTTGTCACCATGGTAGGCCATTTTAAGACCTCTCACAGCCCCGACATATATGGAATGACTACTGTCATCCTAAAACACACTGTTAATACTGTTGCCATCCCTCTTTGCCAGGTCCTGAACTCTTGCCTGAGTGCCGGAATATTTCCTAGAATTCTAAGGGTGTCTAAAACTGTCCCCATATACAAAAAAGGAGATCCAGCAAGTGTACAGAGCTATAGACCCATATCTATCATACCAACCTTCGCTAAGGTCTTTGAAACAGCCATCAAACTCCAGCTAGTCTCTTATCTTGAGCGCAATAACCTGATGTCCAATCTTCAACACGGCTTCCGTAAAGACAGATCAACTGTCACTGCCGTTTCTGAGCTCGTACATCGCATTCAACAAGCCTTTGAGGATACCAACACTGTTGCCTTGACATTATGTGACTTGAGCAAGGCATTTGATTGCGTCTCACATGACATTCTGCTTGCCAAATTAAATAAATATGGGGTGCGTGGTGCAGTTTACGACACCTTTGTGACATATTTGGAGAACCGACAGCAGGTCGTCTCGATAGCTGGAGCTAAGTCCCGAGCTCTCAATGTTCCTCACGGGGTGCCTCAGGGATCGGTTGTGGGCCCTGTCCTCTTTCTGATAGCCATAAACGATCTTGAGCTAAGTGGCAATGCACTCAGGTTTGCTGATGACACTACCCTAATTTCTGTTGGTAACAATCCAGGAACTGCCTCAGAAAGAGCTGAAGTGATGTTTAGGGCAGCAAAGGACTGGTTTGAGACAAACAAATTCAAACTAAACCAAGACAAGACACAAAAAATCCTGTGCTCACTTAATTCAAACTTGGCTCAGGACGTTGTCAAGGTAAATCTGCTAGGCTTTACGATTGACCCAAAGCTGAGTTGGAAAGACCATGTGGATAACGTGGCTAAGAGGTTGTCGAGAGTAACACATCTTCTCAGGAAGTTAACGAGACTAGTTGATAAAGCTTACCTAGTTGTGGTCTACCACGCTTTATTCCACAGCCACGTTACTTACGGTCTCCAGCTATGGGGTCATGCAGCTAATGTCTCCAGAATCCTAAAGCAGCAGAAAAAAGCTCTGAGAATTATGACTGGCAGCGGGCGACAGGAGCACTGCAAGCCTATATTCGCTGACTTGGGCATACTCACCATTCATAGTAACTACATCCTTCAATGTGTCAGCTACGTACACTCCAATGTAAATACCTTTACCACCAGACAGCAGGTGCATGCGCATAACACCAGACGCAAAAATCACATTGACGTACCCTATTGTAGGCTCAGCAGGACAAAAGACGCTTTCCCTGTCATGGCCCTCAGACTGACCAATAAGTTGCCGGTTGCAGTAAGGGATTTAAACCACAATCAGTTTCAAGCAAGGTTAAAGTGTTGGCTAAAAGCTAGGCCGTATTACTCACTCAAGGAATTCTTTGAGGACGACCTTACAGGACTCTAAATCTACCGCCATAAAGTTTTTTAAGTTCTTTTGGTCTAATGACCATACGAAAGTCTGTATATACTGTAAATAGTTTTTGTAAATATTGACGCAGCCTATCCAGCTTATGCTGGTATCAAGCCAAGGAGGAGGTAATAAGGTAATAAGGTAATAAAACTAAACGCAAAACATATTGGATATAAAAAATATAAAACTAAAATAGCAATAGTTATATGCATAGTAATAGTTAGTTGCATGTGCATATTAAAATACACAAAACACAACTGCGCAAGACTTTGAAAATATCTTGTCTATTTAAAATATTTCAAATTATCAGTATCAATAAATAGAATATTGAGTTTTCATTTATATAATACATAAGAGGCACAAAACTGTTTGTTAATATCAATAATATTAATATAGTACAAACAAACAGTTTTGTGCCTCTTATGTATTATAAAAATAAAAATTCAATATTCTATTTATTGATACTGATAATTTGAAATATTTTAAATAGACAAGATGTTTTCAAAGTCTTGCGCAGTTATGTTTTGTGCATTTTAATATACATGTATTGCATACATTTCCTATGCAGAGTTCAGAGTTGTAGTAATATTTGTTTATTTCTACCACAGTTCAGTTCTGCATGAACATTCAATGACAAAAATTTAAGATATAAAACAGCTTTCAAATCTCGCACTTGAGTTTGAAATTATAATAATTATCTATATTAATAGGCAAGCATGTTACTTTAAAACCTTGTTTTCTCAGCTTCCGTGCATCGCAGGGACAATCTACGCATACTGTAGTAGAAAGATATTTTCCTGTAGATGTACAGAATTCCTTTATACATTTAAATTGACTCAAAAATAAGCAAAAAAATTAAATTAAAATTAAAACATTAATATGGACCTTTTGGGTTGCCATTCTGGTGACGAAATAAACAGGAAATAAAAAAAAATTAAGAAATTCTAATTACATGTTTTATTTACAGCGTGGGTTGAAAATAGAGACGTAAATATTGTTGGCCGAGTTTTCGACCACAGGACGACCAGTTTATAATAAAATTTAAAAGAATGTCAGGGGAAGCCTAGGCCTATTTTAATAGTATTTTTTTCATACACTCATTAGGTTCCAAAATGGTTCCGTTTTTAATTGCAAATGTATATCACTTGTGCATAATATTCAGGGTTGGAATTAAGTGGTGAATATAAGTTTATATAAACATGTATTAACTAGTATTTCGTAATACAATCTGAAACATTGTAAGCGGCATTTCATCATTCTAAAAATGAATCTATTGAACTGGTTCCATTTTCATAGCTTACAATGTGAATAAGTGCAGTTTTGGCGAAACGTTGCACGTTTTAACGTTGGCGGCAATACCCGGAGTTGGACCAGTGTGAGGGTGGGGATGAGTCGCGGCGTTGCCACATCGAAAGCCGTGGCCTTAAACTAGAGACGGCTATGGATGATATCGGTACATAATTTCCTAAAATTTTCCCATTTTAACGTCCGAATCTATTTCGAAGCGTTAGGCCCTGGACATTACTAGCCATGCTTCGGCCACTTTAAGAGTTTTTTTTTTATTATTTCTTTCTTTAGTTTAAGGATTTTAAATCAATATCTGTCTACGTCTATCGTGGTACCTGCACTCCAAAGATCCTGTTGTATTCTATTTAGTTGGTGTACATAGGGCTGATAAATTAAAATCTGTGGAAAAGAAAATTGCAAATGATAGTAAAACCGTTAAAGACAATGCTGGTCTGTGCTCGAACTCGTACTCCTGTACTAATATTAAACAGTTCTTTCAACTATTTTGTTGTGATGACTTAACAAATATGTTATTTACAAAGTCCTCGCACAGACTAGAGATTCATGTGCGTCATAAAAGAGGGGAATACGTTTTATATAAATTTTAATTTAAAATAAACAACTAGCTGGAAATCCATTATTTGCTGTTTTAACTGGGACAAAAGATACAATCCGAGTTGACTCAGACTTGACTCACTCGTCCATAGCAGTTTTTGAAGTAAGGACTTAAAATAGTATCATGAACCACAATAAGACTGCAACTTCACTTTAGATGTGACAATAGTCTTTGATTTGAAAAGGAGCATTAGGAATGGTATTTTTAATAGTCAACATTTCTTATTACAGTAATCGTGATATCAAATCATTTTATAAAACGTGAAGTGCTTGATCAAAATATTGTAATTCCATAACATTCTGCCCTAAAATAAAAATATTTTTTAAAGAAAATTTCATCAGATTACGATGTACACGTCATAGATCATAACATTTCAAATAACAACTTAACAAATATTTTAGTTATTTTATGACGCCTTTTGCCATGGCAAAACTTTTTTGTGATGTGTCTAATGTATACCTGGCGAAAGTTTAAGTTTACAATTTTATTGAAACCAATTTTACCAGTTCCTCATGAAGATCATAATAGACCACAGCAACGCAATGCTAGGTGTTTCGGATTTCGGAAGACCGAATTTAAATTTTACCACTCCAATAAACCTCTTTTGCGCCTCTCCTTCTTCGTGACGTTTCAATACAGGAAGCTGAAGCGCTACTGGACTGAGGCTGTTTTAGGACTATGTCCTATTTAGTCCAATCTCTTGTTGCTTGACAACACGAAGACCTGGAGCGATGCCTTAATTTTACTTACATAAAAGGAATGTTACCAATTAGTGAAGGAGAACAAACTGCACCTGTCTTGCGCAAAACATACAAAGCCATCTTTATTGTGTGAATTTATTACTTCCCAAAATGTGAAAGCTTTTACGCCACAGTTGACGTATATATGAATAATAATAATTAAATTCAATGTGTTATACACTTGCTATGGTATAAATTTAAGAACTCAATTGAATTATATCTTTATAATGCAAAAAATCAAATATAGCTATTTATATCATTTTACACAATAACGTATTACAAGAGATTATTTTTTCGACCAATCATCTAAAGTGTTCAAGAATGCGAATGTTTTGTCTTTGTACTATTATTTTTCAATCATTTCACGAAATTGGTTTTATTTTATGTCACTAGCATGTTGGTGAATTTCCCTATAGTATAGTAGCTATTGGCATGTTAAGACCTACACCCGAGACCAATTTACTTGTATTTTGATAAGCCCAGAGATCAAAAACACTATTCGTTCAAATTTTTATATTTTCCAAATTTTGTTTCTTTTCCAAATTGTTACCTTTAAAACATAGAAGTTCCAAATTTACAATACATCCATCGTGTAGAGCTTAAAAACCAAATAATTTATAATAGTGTAGTGCGTTGTTGTACGATTAAAGATTACAACGAAAATTTGATCTTAAGGATAAAACGTGGACTATTGTACTTTGTTTATGAATAAATTTTGATCAAATTTCGGAACTGTATGTATTTCATATTACAGTATATCCTTACGAAAGTACTTGTATCTTCCCCTGTAGCAGCAAACCTAAGTACTCTTCATATCCAATGTTATATTTAATGTTATATTTATTCGGGGAATAAATTTGACCTGTTTAAGGAAATGTTAAAACCCAATCAGGAAAATTCTGTTAGTTTGTAGGTTTGCTGTAGCTTAAATATTTTGATATCAGAAACTAAAACGCTTTCATGTAAGTATTTTTAACGTCAACATGTAGTATGTTATTATTCATCAATATCCTAATGAAAAATTATGACTTTTGCCAAATTGAACTCCAAAAATGTTTTAATTTTACCACTCTTCTCTGTAGCAATTTAAACTATTTCCTAACTAACTGATCTTATTAATATTATTAGCAAATTACACTTGAAGTATATTTTTTTAAGACCATATCTATAAAAATATACATTCTTGCAATAAGGTCTGATTAATATTTTTTTATTTTTTTTTTGTTGCAACATCCTCATTTGACATCGTCTAAGTATTGAGGAACCTCACTTCAATTTGAAACATACTTGAATTACCTAGTATTTGAATTCGCGAGTATAGTTTTCATCATCTGTTTTATTTTTGATACTACTCAAAACTAATTTATGATGCCACTTATTACTCAAAAGTAAAATGCTTCGTAAGAATTACGCACTATTCTTAGTCAGGTATTTTCCATTAAGTTGTACCTGTACTTGAAAACTCAATTCTCAATAAAGGCATTGATTGCGTACAGGTGGTCTTTGGGTATCGTTCTATCTTCGGTAAGAGAGATTGACAACACAACCGACAAACTATAATTACATTAATTATTTAATGGTAAGGTACCAGTACAGTATTTTACCGCTATCTTGCATCGTTCAAGCTTAAATAGAATCGGTGATAAAGATTAACGTGTAGTGTATTTGCAACAAACTATGATTACAATCATTATTTGAGGGTAAGGTATACCAGTACAGTATTTTACCGCTATCTTGCATCGTTCAAGCTTAAATAGAATCGGTGATAAAGATTAACTTGTAGTGTATTTGCAACAAACTATGATTACAATCATTATTTGAGGGTAAGGTACCAGTACAGAATTTAACCACTATCTTGCATCGTCCAAGCTTAAATAGAATCGGTGATAAAGATTAACTTGTAGTGTATTTGCAACAAACTATGATTACAATCATTATTTGAGGGTAAGGTACCAGTACAGAATTTAACCACTATCTTGCATCGTCCAAGCTTAAATAGAATCGGTGATAAAGATTAACTTGTAGTGTGTTTGCAACAAACTATGATTACAATCATTATTTGAGGGTAAGGTATACCAGTACAGTATTTAACCACTATCTTGCATCGTCCAAGCTTAAATAGAATCGGTGATAAAGATTAACTTGTAGTGTATTTGCAACAAACTATGATTACAATCATTATTTGAGGGTAAGGTATACCAGTACAGAATTTAACCACTATCTTGCATCGTCCAAGCTTAAATAGAATCGGTGATAAAGATTAACTTGTAGTGTATTTGCAACAAACTATGATTACAATCATTATTTGAGGGTAAGGTATACCAGTACAGAATTTAACCACTATCTTGCATCGTCCAAGCTTAAATAGAATCGGTGATAAAGATTAACTTGTAGTGTATTTGCAACAAACTATGATTACAATCATTATTTGAGGGTAAGGTATACCAGTACAGAATTTAACCACTATCTTGCATCGTCCAAGCTTAAATAGAATCGGTGATAAAGATTAACTTGTAGTGTATTTGCAACAAACTATGATTACAATCATTATTTGAGGGTAAGGTATACCAGTACAGAATTTAACCACTATCTTGCATCGTCCAGCTTAAATAGAATCGGTGATAAAGATTAACTTGTAGTGTATTTGCAAACATTATCGAGAGTTGTAAAACTTGTATGATTTAAGAATTGAAAATATCCTAAATGTTATTATTGTATAGTCAAACAAACAAATAAAGATAACAAATATTAAAATACGAATTTTTGAAGAAACAATCGTTTTAAAACTATGAGTCTAGTCATAAAAATAAGATTTACATGAAAGTTTGGAATTATTTTCTAATTATTTATGTATTATAAGTTTTTCTTGATTTCTAGTGACATGAGATCATCAACAGGAACACAATTTTCTGGTGTTTCCATTTTCTTTCTGGATCGAAACTCTTCCGGACTAGTGAAAGACAAATGTATTATCCGACCGTACAAACAGTCCTTTAATCAACTCCTCTACATCCAAACTGTTTCTGAACACAAAGTCAGGTTTGTTTATTTACTTGCATTTAACTAACCAAGCCTCAATTAAATTGCATTACTACTTTTTACATACTATTAATTTCTTGTAACATATTTATTATGTCATATTTAAATTAATATTCTGTATAAAATTGTGGATATTACAGTGTATTTTGTAGGAAACTTTACTAATTGTCCTACTTTTACACAATGCACTATTTCCGAAGAAGTATTGACTGGTGAAATAGAAAAATACTGCAATCTCATATTATCAATTCTAAAATGATTCACTCATATTTGTTGTTAGTGATTTATTCTGAACTGGCTGTGTTTATAAGTAAAATGTATTTAACTAGAGTTAGGGAAATGTATAATTTTTTTTATTTAACAATGAGTCAACAACTATGTAACTGCCAAATGTTAAAACATTGTTTATGTTATAACGTTATTATGTTATCGAACCAAAGACGTCCGTTTGTATGTGGTTACATTATAACAAAAAATACGGATTCGTTGGACCAATATTAAATGTATTTAATTGTTTTCGTAAATTGTATTACGAATTTATAAGATAAAGCAAATGTTAACTTTAAAATGTTAATTATGTAAAACGGAAATTATTTAAATAAAAAGAAATTAAGATTTAAAACATTCATTTTATGACCTTATATGTAGGCTATATATATATATATATATATATATATATATATATATATATATACATATGTACACCAATTAAAAAAATACACTTAGCTGGATTATTGAAAACATTTCTGGGGATGTAGTGGCAACCACTATATTTTAAAGACTGCCAATTTTTGATAATTTAGTTGTTCATGCTTTGAGGAGGCATACGTTATCAATCAATTATAATTTAAATGTATTAACATTAAAAATATGTTCTAAAATTCACAGGAAATACGTAAAATATATATAATAATGTATTGATAGTATAAACTGATATCAACTTTTTAAAATACAAAATTTAAAACTACGTATGAGGTTCTCAATGGTAATTTTATGAAGAATCACCATCCAAAGTGGATGACAAACTTTAAATTGTTTTAAACATCAAGTTAAAATAATAGCAACCACCAAAGCCACTGAAATAAAATGAAGTAATGAATGAAAGAGAAGAAGCGATTGACTACGGTGAGCGTACTACTCGTTTCCTAGAAATGCGGGGACTCTTTTCCTTGATATTTTATATAAACACGTTATGTTTATAAGAAGATGCAACACAAAAGTTCGATTGTAATATTTATTTGTTTCACCAGTGAGATACTGTAGTACGCTTACATAAATGTTCAGGCTTTCTTATTAACTTTTGATCGAGGAAAAAATTGCAATGTAAATGAATTTTACAACACATTATATCTACTATACTACTTAAAACACTACTCCTTGGTATAATTTTAGAAATTTTATATTTTACTAATGCAATACTTAGATTATCAACCACCAAAATATTATAGTGCACTTTTTCTTCAGTTAAATTGTTGTTATAGTTTACCTTCATATGAGTAATTATATTTTCATACAGTTTACAACAAACACAAATGAGACTTATACAGTAAAATTAATATTAGATTAAATATTTACTACACATACATTAAAATGTGTAATATTAAAAAATTACTTTTTTTTACTGTTTTCTAAAGGATAAAAAAAAGTTTAAAGTGTAAAGTGCAATAAATGACAACAGTAATGTGGTGTAAGTGAGCGGTAGTGCAGACTAGATGTCCACCGCTATGAGATAGTTCTCTGTGATGTGAGAGAGTACTCACTACTCACCGCCTGGCCTCACTGCTCACTGCGCCTCGTCTCGTGGGTCGTCGTCGACTGCCACTGCTGCTGTGCTGCTGCCTGCTGATGAGTCTACTGCTGACTCTCTCTCTCTGTTCGCAGCGCATACTCTGCCACAGCCTCCCTCTCTCACCCTTTCACCCCCTATATCGACCTCTCCTCCCACCGTCTTTCCCTCGCTTCCCTTTGCACTCCTCTTTATCCTTTTTATTCCCTAGTTTCAATTACTTCGCCTGAATGGCGTATGCTGGGTCAATAATATTTGGACCCCGTGTTCCGGGCCCATTCATACTCTAGGTCGATATCCGCCATTCATTCAGTCCTCCCCGAGTCTTGTTCAGTTCCTGTTGGAGTACTGTAGTAAGAAGGAAATCTCTGTCTCCTACTTCCTTGTTATAAGGCACGCGTTAAAAGGTCTTTGTTTGGATTTCAAATTAACAGTCACAGAATTCTTGTAAATGAGCAGACCACAATATTAAAGTACGTATATTTGACTTTTATTTGCAATTTAAATGCGATATTGGAGTCATTTAACGTAATTATTGTAATGGTTTATTAAATCCCAGTAAATACGAAATACAGATGTGGATTAAAAAACCTAATATTAATTTAACAGGGATATATAATAAATCTAAGTAACAACAATATATATTTATTCTATGAACTTAGCTAGTAAATTACCATATAACAAATACATGCAGTGGAATTTGAAACTAATACTTACATTAAAATATATATTTTAAATAAATTTACAAGGTGGTCGGGCTCATGGGTAAACTATTTGTGTCATGCACATCAACAGACCTGCCGCCTCACAGCACACGGTTTACTAATAAAATCTACACTAGAACAGGTGCGATAGAGACACAAATCCCACAAAGAACCTGGAAGTAAGAGTCTGCACAACTACAACTACAAAATCAATCTCATAATCGATTGTGAGTTACGTAAGTATCTAGATATTCGTAAAAGTTATGTGTAACACAAAAACAAACTATTGTATTTTCATTTGAACCAGGAATATCACTTTAACAGTATTAATCAACTTGTTTTCTAAAAAAAATTACGTCGATAATATTGATGGAAACTGAGTCGACAGAATTTCTTCCAGTTTAGGTATTTTATCAGCTTTTGCTCTGTTATACTACTTTTAGAGTGTCCAGCCGTCCGGAAAATCGGGGGAAACAGGTAGTGTACGTAAAATTAATTACTGAACAACCTTATGATTGTTCTTGATATTGACTATTCAACTGTTCGGATTAACAGAAATTGCGTAACAAAATAAAACAATGCATATACAGAGAACTGTAAATGACATACATTGCTTCCTCAATCACGACAACGCCGTGATAGTTTTAGGTGATATCCGTCATCATCTCCCGCGGTCGCATTCTTCTCACTGACGACTCTGATACAAATTTATCCATACAAATTCATCTTCAAAGGTCTCTTGTTAAGTATCTACAACATAAACAACCCTAGCGCATATCTGTGTAGTTTATGCAACTTCTGTAATATAATAAAAAAACATATTAACTAAACAGAATAAACATTTTTAATTGTTAAATTTTGATTTCATCCTGACAAAGTTTAACCTCTACAACTACGTTTCTTTAGCATCTCTTGGATTAACTCTTGTATACTGACGAAAAGCTGTTAAATAAAGTATTTAATCTAATGAATATTGTATAATTATTTTTGCAACACAAAACTATAAATTATAGTTTGGAAAATGTTGTTCTTCATACTTGTCTGCAAATAATATTTTACAAAGAAACTATGCTGGTAAGTATATATATTGTAAATGAAAACAACAAAAAGACATGGGACAAAATTTGGATTGTCGTCAGAAAAAAAATCCATCTTTAGATCTTTAAACAATCGGGAGTAAACAATCTCTAAAAATAGGAAGTAAAAATTGGATTCACATCTATATCAGACAACAAATATTGATCTACTTCCAAGCCACAGAACAACTCAGACCGACACAGTTTCTAAACTACACAAAAGATAATCTCTAATTATCTTAACTACGTCACCACCCCCTACTGTTACAAGTCGCAGCTCTGCAGCTTTAGTGAATAAACCCTATGCTTTTGTTATTTTTTTAAATTTAAAATTCTTACGATCAAAATACGACTTTCGAAACAGACTTAGAATGAAAAAGGCTAAAACATTTTACTTGGAATTATCCGTCCATTTATTAAAACACACATTTCCTGCTATTCTCAATGTATCCGTCAAAGTGGCTGCCCCTCCCTCGCCCGCCAAAACCCTACGCTCCACCCACCAAATTCACACTGCCTTTTCACAATCGGGTGACGTTAAAGTAAAAGATTATTGCTATCAATCGTCTGTTTCCCTTCCAAAAATGTTTAGCTTTGAACGCTGAAAAGGCAGATTGAGATTGCAAAAGTGTTCCACAATGCTTTGTGATTACTCGAGCGAATTCTTAGCAACACACATTTATAGAAAATACTAACTTTACTAAAAATTATATAAAGTGATTGTGAACTAAGTGAAAACCACAAAGATATTACTATATTTTAAAAATGTTATCTTCGTATATGTTGAGCCAAGTTTTGAATGGCTATTCAAAATATACGAAAAGCCTATTTGGCTGAATTGAGTTTTCTTAAAACTCTGCCTAAATTACTATACAAATTTTTTTCACCACTTTGTTTACAATTGTTTTCGGAACTTTTGATATGTGTATTTAATGAAAACATTTGTAACTATAACTACATTTATATGGTTTAAAGTAATCTAACGATTTCTTTAATACTTAGGAAATAGGGAATTATTTGTATTTAATCACACGATGTCTTTTATTATAATAGTATTGTATTTTTAGTTAGTATTTGATCTGAGTTACTCTGTAAAACAGTTATATTGTACTGAGAGACGCAGAGAGAGAAATTAAGGCATTTTTATTTATTTATTATTTTTCTAATTGAAATGTGCTCCTTCATTAAGTATCCGCGGTTCGCCAATAACCATGTAAGTCTTGCTGGAATTTTAGCTGCGTAATGATATAACAAAGATTTGTATTTAAATCAATGCTAAAAAGCCTTCCTTCGCTCCGCTAGATAAAAACTAAAAATATGTGTTTTCAGATTATCAATCAACTAATGATGCTATCTTACAATATATTGGGCAAGGATTTTGGTACCAAATGTTGATTTTAGGTATAGTTTGGCCGCTTAGAAAGCGACCTCCTCTAGCGTTGGTTTAGCATTAGCGCGCAGGTCGTTTTCTAAGCGGCCGAACTATAGTAAACCGTTCAGGGCTTGTACCGTAAACTAACAAAAACCTTAAACAACGCAAACTACATTGCATAACACACACAAACATGAATTAGAATAGTCAAAATACGTTAGATATAGGCCGATGGTTTTCAAATGAGAATTTCAAACATAACCTCCAAAATGGAAGTAACTTGAGATAGATTCTGGTAAACAACAGATACTAATGGCATTGCCCATAATTGAGTATGATCATCCAATTACATACAAGCTTGTGACCTAAACTGAGCAGCTAATTTTATTATATTTAAAAATTTCACCTCAAAATTTCGAGCATCCGTTACGATATCTTAAAATTGAATTAGCCTCCATTAAATATAGTATTTATTTGGTTTTTGTTCTTAGTAGAATATTTTATTGATTAATTTGTTTACCAGCTGTAGTTGAAAAAATGCATTCCTATAAAATTGTGTTGCATTTCTAATATGGAAATCCCCCAAAATAATTTCTTATAAAACTATTTGAGTTGTTATTAGTTTTTACCTTCATCAGTAGAGTTTATGAGAGAATCACTGCCGTTATGGAAAGCTGTTTAAATCCATTTTTGTTTGTGCTGTGGAGCTTGAACTGGTCACTTATGCGTGTAATTAAATAAAATAATTCGTGTAAAATGGTTTTCTCTTTTGAAAGTTTTCTCCTCTGCTGTATTAAACAAGGGCCAGTATTAGATACACCAGTGTTTAAACATAATTGAAATAATATGCAAATTGAACGATCGTCAACCCATTTTCTACATTTATAATTAGGTTTGAATCAGGCTATTGAGTGTATATTCAATAATATACTAGTTTTACGTAATAAATATTTAACTTATATTCAATTATCGTGTAGTCTCAATATTTTCAAAGATTATATTGAGGATAATCAAGTTTTATTTACTCGAAACAAAATAATGTCTGCTAGAATGTAAAGTAAACCTGTCTTCTCTGCTATAATAATTTACCAAATATAAAAATACGAAATTAAATATTTAATTGCGTGTTCATAAGAAAATCTTTAATGTTTGATTAGTGCCAAAGAAATCTTTACAATACTCAAAAATGCATGTTTAAAACAATCACTGCTGAAATTAAACACGGGATGTAAAACTGCTTTCTGACAAGTATGTTTTCGATTATACATTCACCAAAAAACAAAAAAGTCGTTGCAATGAACCAAGAGACAGTGAAATAGAAACGTATTACCATTCAGCCGGTGAGTCAGCGATTGATCAGCATGTACTGCGACATTACATCAGCAAACTGGCTAGGGGTCATCAGCTTCTTAAAACAACTGCTAACATACAAAACTATTACTATAGGATCTAAACTGGTGTACGTTAAAGATTATGATTATATGGAGCTTGATCCATGTCATCCTATAACTTAACCTCAATTTGAGTTAAACACAGCAGACAATTTACTGGCAATATATAAATGTACTTATTTCGTTGCAGCCATTTCTATTGGGTACGATTGGTAGAAACCAGGTTCCCAAGTCGTTTCGGGATCTGATCTCAGGTAATAAAGTACCTAAAACACAAGAAAAATGTATAAATCTAGAATAGGCTGGAAATCATGAATTAAAACTACATTCAGAATTGTTAGGTAAATAAAGAGGGGGTTTTCACTTGTTTTACTTATAGTGAAGGAAAATGTCAGAATTAATCTAAGGTAAATCAGTGATGTAGTGTAGTGGGAACTCGTGAAAGTTGCGTTCTCATTCTACTTTCTCCAAATAGCCTATATGTTAATAGGCCACTCGTATTTATTCTACGACAATAATTAGCGTTCCCGCAATGGAATAGGCCTACCATAGTTGCTCAATAATACTTATGATATTAGTCAATAAGTCATTAATTGGGCTATTTAAACAAAATTTGCATTAGTCAAGTCAAATAAAAAAAATGAATTCCTCATAAATATAGCCCAACTTCAGACTATAAATAACTATAAAATAAACATATTTGCATATATTTGATTGACCACTGAAGTATTCAGGGGGGCTGTAGCGCTGGGCTGTAGAGGGTCCTGTCCAAGAACATGGACTTAAGACATCTCATAAATTTGGTCATATCTCGTTTGAGGAACACACTGAACGTGTAAATGTAACTAAACTTCAAAACATTTCTTAGAACAGTTTTTAAATAATGGTCAAATAAAATTTAAACAAACTGATTGTTTATTAACTGATGTTAAATGTGAGTTTTAGAATAGACAAACGTTTATCCTTCAGCTGCACTTTATATATTCTTGGCTTCCTAAATTGAAAAAGGCTTTTAAGGGATCGAAATGTTACTCTGCATCACAGTTTTAAAATGGACAGGTGACATACAATATTTAGTACTTCTATCGTCGGACCTCTATTACCAAACCAAACCTTGGTCTTGATATAATCTAATGACGACCTGTTGTTAGATACTGTAGTAGCATCATTCGATATTCCAATAACAAATGGTATGTGTGTCTTGAACTGACTCCGCATATGATGATCGAACCAGCAACCCTCAGATTGAAGGTAAACACTATTACCACTCGATATGCAGTTAATGAGAGTCGTCGTAATCGCATTGAATGAATGAATGAAATAATTCCACATAGCATAAATGAAAAATGCATTATTTAAAAAAACACAATATGTTACACAAAAAGTATAAACTAAAATAGATAACAAATAAGTTTCTGTATAACTTAATCATTCGAGGGATCAGCACACTTAGAAAAGAGCTCCCTAATAAGCTGCAATATACTATTTATTAAAAATTTAGAATTTTTTGGAGAACAAGATAGGCTGATATGAATTTTTATATAGGTACCCTACCTGTTATGTAGATTATGTTTGTGAAAATCCAAAATATTGTAAAATATTAAATATTAATTAAATTAGGTGAAATAAACAAACATTAATATTTAGTTATTAATATTCTAATTTGAAACATGTCAGAATATAAGTTGGTATATTATTTCTCCTAGTTGAGTAATATTTTATACTGGCCAAAATGCCCTTATTTTAGGTTTCTTTTTCATTTTTAATTGGAAATAAGCATACTCACATTCCGATATTAACCTTATGGGTAAAAAATAAAATACGATAGCTCGCATGACTTCTTTTAGTTGAGAACTACAGGATTTTGACCTAGTAGGCCTATCCACCAGTTATACAATTTTGTGGCATGTTTTAAATATTAATGATGTTTTACAAATATTTTAAATAGTTTTAACATGCTGCAAATTTTAACCAGAAAAGCTGTGGCTATAACATTAAATGTGCTTTGTTTGATTAAAAGTTCTTTTAACTACAAATAAAGTTTTCAAAATGACCTCCATTTTGAGACCCACACAATATAGCACGTGTCATCAGGGATGATGTAGCTGCTCTTTAATTTGTTAAAGCATGTTAGGATCTTGAATTTCTACCATAAGATCCGTAAATAAATACTATAACTGCATATCCACTGTTAGTATAAGCTATGATTTTCACTGCTACTAGCAAAAGACCGAAACTTGAGTGTAAACAATGTATGCAACAATGAAAGCAGTAGCAGCTGGCTGGACAAAATTCTGATTAATTACCTGCACTTACAGGATTACCGATCTTCCATTAATTTTAAAGATATTGTAAGTTGTTCACTAACAAATTTTATAATTTACGATATAATAAAAACAAATCTTGATATTCTGAACACCAAGTAGACCCCTGTATCATGAACGCCACTAAAATCCGATCCCTTCTGTTGGGAAATTTTATGATTTTGAAAGCAAAGCGTGCACGTCAGTGCACTTCCTGAATCAATTGATTAAGTTGTAATATTATCTCCTTTCTTACACAAATCCGTTTTCTATCGTATTAATTTTACCGATAATGCAGTTCTGTTGTTATTAAGCCACGTTTCTATTAACATGTTGATTTGAGCACAGCTCACTGATGGCGTGCTGTTTCCATTCCAAGCAGTTCCCGCAACTTCAGCCAACCCCTCCTTACTACGAGCACCGGCTTTGCCCTCTAAACGTACTACATCTACATCAGTGCACCCTACATCATGAAGAGTGAAGAGACCGCTGCTGCTGATTTTGTTGAAATGGCTGGTGCATATCACCAATTTATTAATTATTAAAACGTACAAAAGCGACCGCAATGGTGGGTTAAAAATTTTTTGACTAAAGAGCCGTTAAAGGTGCGTACAACTCCCTTATGAGAGATTAAAGGCTTCAGACTAGATTTAAAAACTTTGTACTAATGACAACAAGAGATTTTGAATAGCTAGCTAACTTGGTGGCCCCTCGAATTACATTACAAAACATAGTGCGTGCAGTCCCATAACAGCTGGCGGAATGTTAGCAGCTTCTTGGCAAACAATGACAGTTACAGTAGTACTGTATAATGTACCAACACCAAATTTCCAAAAGTGCGTTCGGCCGCATTTACTCTGTAATTTCCACTTACTCACAGAGCAAGTTGCAAATTCTGCTAACAACAAATGTTGGCAGCTGGGCACCGTTTCCTTTCGGCTTTAAACTCAGCTCACAACAATATTGTGAGCTGTAACAGCTGCTAACACTTTTTTAACGCTCACAACAATATTGTGAGCTGCAACAGCTGCCAACACTTTTTAACGCTCACAACAATGTTGTGAGCTGCAATAGCTGCTAACACTTTTTTGTTTGCCAACACTGCTCAAAACATTTTTCAAGCGTTTCCAACATTTTACTTGAACATTGCTGTGAGCTTAATTCACAACAATGTTTTGAGCAGAAAATGTTTGGAAACGGGACTTTACAATTAACTGATCATACTCAGGGAGTGCTAGATTTTAACGCCTTCATTGACTGGACCATTTTGATAATTCGAATGCTTTGGACGAGGTATTTGGATTAACGAGGTTTGCCTGTATCTTGACTTTAACTTATTTTAAGTTATTGATGTTCACATTTACTTTGCCAAAACAACCAGGTTTGATTAATAATAGTAGTTCTGATAGAAACAAAAATATTTGTTGATTCTTTTCTGCCTCATGCAATGCAAACTGCTGGATGATTAAGCGCATGATGTAAATTAATTTTATCAATGACCAATTGACCATGTCTCGAGGAAAATGCTCTACAGATGCGTTTTTCCCAGTTGCAACACATAAGGATTCTTCCAAACTCTATTGTTCTTGTTTTACTTAATTATATACACAAAATTTGTCTGAAACTATATTAAATTGGTGTGTTTTTAAAATATATGATATTGAAATTAAAAGTAAACAATTGAAACAGAATTCAAAGGTTTGAACACTATCGCACATTATAAGAAAAACTTACTCTCACTTCTCTTGATGCAATATAGAAATCCATGGTTGAATCCAAAGGTTAACTCAAGGTAAAATAAACAAACTAAAACAAAAATAAATCTATCAGCTGATGTATCTTCAATATTTTAAATAAACTTTAAAATTTATGATATTTTCCTTGGTTTAATTTAATTAGTGGTGTAACAAAAGACAAACAAATTTACCGAAATGTATTAAAGATAATGTGAAGTGCAAGCTAGATAAAATAAAAGTATTCCCACATAAGGGCATTCAATCTGTAACCCATGAATGAAACAAAGTTCAAAAAAGGCATTCTAATTTTCATTAGAATAAATGTACACCTAAATGCAAATATTCTAATCGTTGAAGTAACAAAAGACAACTATAAAAAATAAGTAGGTAGTAGTAGCTAGCTACCTTTGAATAAAAAATGGTGTTAGTACTTACAATTACTATCACTTAAAACCGTATACCGGTAAAAAATCAAATAATACAAACTTACAGTAATTCTCTTAAGTCATAAGTCATTTATTCAAGCAGATTTACATAATTTACATGCATTGGTTATGTCAACAGTAATACATAAAATATTTACAAAATTCCTTATACTACATGCCATAAGCTATTTACATTTTATTTTTTTTATTCACCCATTATGCCCATGAATCTGTAATTTTGAATTTGTAAACAGTGTAAATTCATGTAGTTTTTAAAAAAGATACCTATTTTAAAGCCTAATCCAAACATCTACCAAGCAGTTAGATTTGTTAAACTAATATCAAATTAGTTCAAAACATGTACACCTTATAGTTTTTCTATTGTTTCTGTAAAGATATATCAATAAAATATTCTCTTTCAAAACTCGGTAACAAAGCCTAGGTTGATACAGCATTGGTTATGGAATCTTACTTAATTCTATAATCAATGACACATGCTAGAACAAATAAACCAACCCTACCACATAGTTGTGCAAAACATTATATTTAACTTGTTTGGATCAGCTGTCTGAAATTGTGAAATAAGCATTTGACTACTTTAGCCGTGACAGCCGCTTAGACAGACAAACAGACAGACAGACTGACAGACTGACAGACAGACTGACTGATATACAGGCACATTTTTTTTATTTTTTTTTCGATAACCGTTAGACATAGGACAAATGTGTAAATGAGCAAAATATGTATTTTTGTGTGTTCTTTAACTTATGTTCGGACTAGATTTCTGTATTTCCAACGGTTAGTGGAATATGGGTGAAAAAGTGAAAATCCAAGATGGCGGATGTAGCACAGTATCCACGAATGTTGATTTTTGATATGTTGTTACTGGGTACAAGTACTACCCATGTGCAAAGTTTCACCACTTAGGGAATTATTTCCTGGTAGAGGGGTATTTTTACCTAAAATGATAATAGTGAACCTATTTACAACCTAACTAAGTATACAAGCTTAAATTAGACACAATATTTACACAAAATCTATACCTATATCTATATTGTATTTTACAATTTCAAACTACTTTGGCCAAGTAGTATGATTCTATTGTATTGTCATTGGGGAGCGAGCTGGCGTAGTGATTAGAGCGCGGGACTTCAGTCCCCGAGGTCCCGGGTTCGATCCCCGCCAAGTCACCAATGGATTTTATCTAAGTGATAATGCCGCGACCCCTAGGTCTAGCCTGAAGTAATGTGAAAAACAATCCCAGGCTCGTGCCTAGCGTCCTAGAAAAAAAAAATTATTGTCATTGTAATAAGGCAACTAGTTTATATTTACTCTGTTTAGGAGACAAACATTCAGTTCTCAGCTTACTCACGTGTAACCGGACTCAAAAATGTAAAAGGGGCTAAAGATTTTACACTGAGATTGTTACTTGCAGTAACCATAGCCAATAATTAAAGTGTGATTGTGAAATGATTAATTAATGAATTTATAATATATAACCATAAACTTAAACACAGGTAGAGTGATAATATAATCTTTATTTTTTTTTTTGCTCGAAATATCTTTTTAAGGACCCAGTTAAAACTTTAAGTGTTGCATGTCATAAATAAGAAGAGTTGGCGTAGGCTGAGTTACCCTAGAGATGTTCTGCATACATCAAGTGGGTGTGAGACTGACGGCTTAATTAAGGTTAGGACTTCTATACTGACAGTTTTCAATTTTATCAGGAAAAATCAATCTTTATACTTATGGAGCCAAACACTAAGAGAACCGTCGGGATTCATTGTTGGCG
The DNA here is from genome assembly GCF_028750875.1 of Macrosteles quadrilineatus. Taxonomy (NCBI): domain Eukaryota; kingdom Metazoa; phylum Arthropoda; class Insecta; order Hemiptera; family Cicadellidae; genus Macrosteles; species Macrosteles quadrilineatus. Next base: position 71,474,550 of record NW_026542600.1, on the reverse strand, counting down.
ATGATAAGTTTATGTTGTTAAGAAGATAGTTTCCATCAGTAACATACGCAAGTTTCACAATGTCTGGAGATGTATAATCTAATTTAAAATGCCAATAGCAATGCTCTTAAAAACCTAATGGTTACGTTAAATACCTAATACAATGACCTAATATGACTTTTTTATATTAATTATCCTACCAAAACTATCTCGTGCATAAAAAATGAACAACCTTAAATACAATTACAGCAATTACAATTTATCCAGTTAGCTGGGACTAGTATGAGGTGAAGTAAACTGCAAAGTTGGAGATGAAGAATTTTTGAAGTATTCTGCGAAGAACAAGATGAAGGGCAGGTGATGTGCGAGTGGCTGTCTGGTCAATGTTCAGAAAGCTCACAAACACATCACATCCCTTCTGACTAAACACATTTCTCATAAATTTGCAGAATAAAATATACCAACCTGTAAATGACCTATGATAAAATGACAGAACTTAAATTTAACGAAATTTAAGAGATTATCATTAAAAAAGATAAAAGATTATCATTATATCACAAATATAATCTATCTATGTATAAATAGCCATCAGAATAAACACCTGATGATGGATAATTGTGGGTAAAAATACATCAACTATTGCATGGCCTCCCCCACTGCGTGAATAAAGCAGATCTACTAGGACAAATGTCAATCTATTTCAACACTATCTCTGCAGATACCTTGCATAGTTATAGTGCATGGCACCTAATATTTTTCAGTTTAGCTCAGACTAAACTCTCTAATAATAACATCAAACATAAAATAGGCTAAACATTAGTATGCAACTCAATAGTTTCAGAAGTAATGAGAATGCTATGATAAAAGACTAGCCTTATCAGAAATCAATTCTATCGTTAGAAATTTACCCACTGCAATGTGTATAATTGGAGGTTACGTGCATAACAGAACACCGTTTTCACTTGGTGCAATGTTTCTATTGTTCTATTGTTTCTATGTTCTGTTGGACTCGATAAAGGTAGAACACATGTCTCTATTCACATAAATATACATTTTCAAAGGAAATTTGTCCTCAATGTTCACTCTTTCTGGAAGTAAAAATAAATACTTGAGTTTTGACGATTCTCAATTTATCTTTTTTAAAGCATCTTTAAACATGTTCAAGACATTAAGGCAAGGGGGCTTGGTATCATTATATTATAGGAGATATAGTTCAACCACAAATTTGCCAAAACCTCTACTGTAAACACGTTATAGTTACCTATAAAAGCCACGTGGTCTTATCTACAACTAGGTCTATCCAACTATTGATAGTTGTACGAAGTTTAAAAAGACAAAGAGTGGTAAAAATAACTTTTTTCTGTCGTATGGGCCAAAATGTTCGCCAAGAAAAGTGAAAGTTAGACTATTTACTATAGCTATAGTATCTTGTAACATTAGTATCAATAACTTAGTAACTGAAACTAAAGAAAACAAGAAGAAAATATACTTTTAGACTGTATTACTCCACATATTCTACTACAGTAGATTTCCTCTTATCCGGACTCCTCAGGAATGAGGCCAGTCCGGATAACGGGTTTTTGGGTTAAACCGACGTCAACTAAAACGGGAATCCATCGAACCAAATACTTCACTTGAGAGCATAGTATTCAGACACATGATCACTGGTCTCAACTCTTTCAAACGAGAAAAATCGTTTCAGTACCGCCTGTTTTCTACCTGATGTTCAGATAAAAATCATCCCGTTAGAGAAATGCCACTTCTTCCAAGTGGAGTCCGGTTACCCCGATGTTCGGTTATAAGGTGTCCGGGTAAGAGGTAGTCTACTGTAGTTATATTTTAATACAAATTTGGCATCAGCTGGTCCATATAGATGTGATGTCTGCAGTAAGTAGGGCAGCCAAACACACGTGCAGTTGTGTAGGATGTAGACACTCAGCCTTCTGGATGTAATCTCTTACAGATGCTCTGAAGAGGTTGTTTACTGAAGAAGTTGCATTTTGCTGAATCGGGTACTCCTGGTCAGTTGTGAGGGGTAGGCGGGCCTCTGGGTGTAACAGAAAGCCCACATACACATCACACTGTCCAGAACCCATGAGGATCTTAGATTTCCTTTGTCAAGAACAAATCTGTTACATTCTTAAGTGTACTACAATTTTAAGTTTTTATCCAAAGCTTACACATATTTTAAACAAATTTTGTTCGGCAATTATTGATTGACTCTATTTACTCAAATTATTAAAGAGGTTTTATCAGCTTGTAGTTTACAATTTTGAAATTTTAAGCAAACCCCCATCAGAGAACAAATATAGCCTGAATAATATAACCTCAGAGGGCCATCGGTGAGGTTTAAGTAGTTTTGAATGTCTCTATACGTGCAGGATATTTGTGGTTTACCAAAAACTCAATGGTAGGCCTATAAACATTAGAAACAGTTAATTATGATTTTTTAAATTCAGTATACCCAAATAAACTGTGGTTGATTTTTTTGCATTTTTTGCGAGTATAGTACACAAACTACTTTGGAGTTTTAATTAAAATAATATTTATTACCTGATATTGATTAAATTCAGTAAGAACGTGAAATGTAATGTAATAATTGTATTGCTGATAAAATGTGTCATTAGATTTATAATAACTGGTATACTTTGTTTAATATTTCAATTTGTATAGTGTATTATAAGTATTCCACCCTAATATTGATCAAATTATAGTAATAGATTCTTGCTTCACAGACAATTGCGTACTTTCATAACGTGATCCCCATAAGCATCCCAGGAAGTAACGTGACCTCCAAAACCACGAGAGTGGTTTTTTGTGGGTTTTTTGTTTTGTGGTGGTTCTTCGTGACCTCCAATGTATTGTTTTTTTTTTCTATGCATTTTTATGTGTCATAATGAGTGTTTTATATGATAAACACTGAGGTCTTGATCACCTGCATAGAGCTAGGCCCCTATTACAGAAAGAACACGCATGTTTTGTAATAAAATAATTAGCAGGTAAAGTAATACATCATTTCTGTCTCAAGTTTCTGCATGTTGTTTTATCCCGGCTTACACAAATAACAATATATTTCCTAAAAATAATAAATAAGTAAGGTAAACGCACCAGTAGCTGACAGTATAAGAAACTATAAGCACTTAATAATCCGTGGTTTTGAATAAATAGGAACTTAAGGGATATTACTGATTTTATGTGATTCTAAATTTAGTGTAGTTTTCAAATTTGTCATACAAAAAGGGTTTTTTAAATATATCTTATAAAATTTTTAAACTTAATTCAACCTTTGTACGTGTTCCAGTGGCTGACAGTGGAAAAAGTGCTTGTACCAGTAGCTGACAGTCAGTTGTCCCAGTAGCTGACACTGGAACTATAAATGTACTTGCTGCTAAACATAAGGGTTTTATAATTTATAAGACGAATAAAATCTAACTTAATAATTAAATTATAAAATCTTGTAAAACGTTATTAAGAAAATTTATTTTACATATTTTAAAATAAAAAATATTTACATTAAAAATATATTTTAATTTTATATATATTTAAAAAAATATATATTTTTAAGATAATTTGGCTTATAAATTAAAAAATTAAAATCATTTTATAAAAATGTGAGATCACATAAATTATAAATAGCATGCAAATTTCGATGGGTAAAACCAATTTAATATTGTGCAAGTAACAAATATCCCCTGTCAGCTAGTGGAACTTGTATGGCTTTTGTGTACCAAAGCCTGACATTGATATAATTTTAAATCCAAAACCCCTAACACCCCAATTTTATCATGAAATTGTCAACAAAGGTATAATTGATAAAAATAATGAGCCTAATCATTAATACTATTTAAGAAATTTAGCGAAATGACAAAAAACCCAACTTACTTTCTTAACAATTTCATTAAGGGAATCGACTAAATGTGATGTGTACAGACAGGGTCGCTTTCAAACCACCACCATTCAGCGAGTATGGGCTAAATTTCACTGATTTGTTTGTAAAAAAATCAAGAATAAACATATGTTCTTCTAACAATGCAATAATGTCTAAATATTTTTAAGAAACCACATTATAATGTTAAGAAACTCAAACTGTCAGCTTCTGGAGCACTGTCAGCTACTGGTGCATTTACCTTACTTGTTTTAGAGTTACAGTATTACAAAAGAAACCTCTATCTCACATTTTAAATCTAGGTCGAAAATTGGACAAGTAGTTGATAGAAAGGGTTTTGTTTGAGACCAACATCGACTTGCTTGATAGATCGGCTGACGGTAATCGAAACTTCCACTCTTTTCTTACTTCTCTCAGGTTCTTCTGAAATAACACGGTTTGATAGGGCAGTGAGCTTTGGAATCAGTTATAAAATAATTTGATATTTACTAATCTCATATTTTCTCATATAAAATGTTTTTTTACTCTTGATAAGTACCTCTTCAACTTTAAACACAATCTTCAAGACCGTGATATTCGGCCCTTCCTATTTCAAACAATGAAGTAGAAGTATATAATACATCAATAATTTACATCTTAATTTAATTATTCATTGGTCATATATTTTTAACAGAACTTGACAAATTTAAAAAGGTATTTCAATTTAACAGTGTATATTAACACAAAAATCTATTTTTCATCTTCTAAATTAGTTTAAAATATGGCACGAGGAAACCACGAGACGTCGGAAATAGCCGAGTGCTCACGGAACCACCCGATCCTCATCCGAATTTCGGGAGTGGCTGCACTTGTCCGATTCGGTCCGGTCCGCCCCGAACGCTTCCGCTAAATACGGACGAATGCTCCCTGGAGAATCGTTCCGTGCCGAACAGGACCGTACCGGACTGAATCGGGTAAGTGTAGCCGCCTCCATTTAAAAACATGGGAAGCATTGTTCCGCATTTTGGAGTACCGGGCCAGACCGAACTGGACCGAATCGGGCAAGTGTAGCCATTGCTTTTAGTACGGCCTTCCCAGATGGTGGTAACTGTAAAACAGCCTCTGTGAAAATCGTCAAAAAACTCCATTTCCATTAATATTATAAAGTTTTAAGTTCCTTTTAAAATTTAGAAATTGTGCTACTCACCTCGTTATGGTTATGAGAGATTAATATTAATTTGGACTTTTTATGTCAATAGCCTAACCGAATACGTCAGTGTTCTCATATCAGGACATAAAAGGCTGCGAATGTTTAAAACCATGCATTATTTTACAAGAATATAAAAATAACTACGAATTATAACTAGTCAAATCAAATTTTAGAGACATACGCAGATCCCATATTTTCTGCACACTTTTTGGTGACAAAATATTTACCAAGCTGAACACGTAAATTAAAAGTAGTTATTGTAAGATAGTCATAATTTAAAGATTATACCTGGTGCATAGTTATTAAATATTAATTTTGCATGCAGTCCTGTACAAAATACAACAGGTAAACTTTCTAAGCTGCAAGTATTTTCCAAGTATTTTTCTTAAAAATAAGAAAATTGAGGAAAATTGTGTTCGTTATCTTCCGAGAGATAATCTCAGGATAATTATCTTCGTTCTAAAACCCACTTATTACATAAATAAAAATTGTAAGCATACTTTAGTCATACAAAATGTTAATTATAAAGAACTATTCTTATTAAATATTTTTTAAATTCTTTCGTTATAACCTGTAATACTTGTGCTGATTAAATTTTCTTATTATTAAACGCATTCTTTACTTGAAGACCACTAGAGCCTTAAAATTACTCTTTTCAATACAAGCTAAGATTTATGGTAAATGAGTGAGGGTAGAATTATTATATTTCCAAACATTTAACTTATAAACAGTTAGTTTTTCAAACACAATACAACACGTTTTACGTGAGGTTAAATACAAGCGTTGGACGACAATTATTTTTAACACGAAACAACAGGTTTATAGCTTGAGTCAAGTCGTTTTATCAATAGTCAAATGGAATGACGAACAAAGTTACGTATAAACAGCTGATCGTAGGCGTAGTACCTTTAAGTATTGCAAACTCGTTTTCAAGCAAACGCGTATTACGTGCCTAATACAATCACACTTTTGTGTTGTTAAGTTGAAATATTGGAATGCGTCAAAGTAAAATGAGTGCGACAAAGTAAAACAAGTGTTGAAAATAAGTAAATGCAGGAATTAGCCACTTTGCGTAATATAATCAGCACATGAAAGCCCGCTTTGTCAAGTAACTGTAGAAAATAGTTATTTGTGTAAGAAGTGGGCAAAGGCAGTTTGCACTAGTGTTACACATTTAATTTTTCCTACAGTTACTATAAACCATATAAATAATTAGTCTTTCAAACACTATACAACACGTATTAGGTTAGGTTAAACCCAAGCGTTGACCGAAATGGAAAACACTGCAACAGCTGATCGTAGTCGCATTATCTTTTAAGTGTTGCCAACTTATTTTAAAGCATACACGGATTACGTGCATAATACAAAGCACGCTTTTTGTGTTGTTGGTTGGAATACTGGTGTGCACTAAAGTATAAACTGTGCGCCAAAGTAAAAACCGTGTGCCAAAGTAAGGCTTTCTGAATTATAATCTGTGCAAGGAAGCCCACTTTCTTAGGTGACTGTAGGGAAAAATTTTCTTGTGACACTACTTTTAACATTGACTTACCACATCATTTTTACATTATTTTACATTTATATTATTTGCTACGAGGTTCAATCTTCTAGTTCATTTAACTTTTTGGTCCGTTACAATTAATTGTGTTAATGTACAAAAGTAAACAATTAAAATCCACTGGACAACGATGTGGTAATAAACTACAACCAATAATAGCATTTGATAACTACTCTCTAAAATACAGTTATTTAAAATATCAATGATCAATTGATGTGATCATTAAAAACGGGCAGGTTAGAAACGAGCTACGAACCCAAACACAATATTCAATTTAACTTTTTATAAATCTGATTTTATTGAAATATTACTATCTTGGGCTTGCTCCGGACGATGCAATTCAATGCGATGCAGCTATAAGAAAATCTTGGACTCGAGTGCACCAGAGGTTATGTAAATGTCAGTTTGATAACTGTGAAAATACGACTAAAGAGCTGGTTTCGGATGAAGAAGGCCTGGAAATAATTGACATCTTAAGGAAACTGTGACCATTTTTAATTTAACAATAGGTGTAATGTAAATAATTTACTAATATTTTTAAACTCAGCTTCATTTACAATTTTAAAGAGAATTTGATTTATTTGATAACACTTTTACATATATAGTGTTATTGCCTCAAATATTTGCCCCATTTTTGTCTGCTTTTACTATTCTTGTCTTTGTACCATTAGCTAAAAATTAAATAAAAGTCCTATTTTTCTCTGACTGTTTGTAGCTGGTGCCTAACTTGTCTGATTTTAATGATTAGAATGAATAGCTCTAATGAAAGCCCTTACTGGATATTTTAAGGCTAGAACAAACTACAATCATTAATACGAACTGAAGATATAAGTAAAATAATCTTAAACAATTTTCAAAGTACGAAATGCCCATAAAAAATGTATGTGGGTCAGTTTTCATTTTTAAAACGAAAGAAGATATTTAAAAAAATATTTTGGAATTGAAATTAGCCTGAAAGTCTAGTTTATAACGATGTGTTACAACACTATTACTACATTGTATATATTATATATATACAAATTGTATATATGGTAACGATAGTAAAAAAATAATGTTGCGGATCCAAAATGGTGGTCAAAAACGCGTTCTTGAGTGAAAAGTACTAACCACACAACAAATGTCGGCGGTGGTACCAAGTAAATTACTTAAAAGATGTGCATAACAAATTCAAGTGGAAACCTTTTTTCGAAAGTTTCCCAATGTTGGAGAAAGCCGCAATTTTTTATCATGATTTTAGGGGGTTTCCTATGGACCGATTTTAGACAACTTTTAGTATGTAACTCTGCTTACCCAACACTAAAAAATAAATCATAAAATGTTTTCTTGATTTTTCTTACAAAAGAAAAGGCAACCAAAATACAGACAGAGGGATCTATGTCTGTTTTTTAGTTTGCTTGGACTAAATTGATTTTAGTACATTTAATTTTGAAGGTCTGTTTTTCGGCTAGAGAAACCCCATAGGAATGGTCACATTTTTGGTATTTCGTTAACAAAACTGGCGTGCCCCGTGGCGCACCATGGCACCTCGAGGTGGAAAACTTGGATTTTATGTTATGGACCCATAACTAACAACATCCAAAAATCAAAACTACCCGACCTTTTGCTCAGCAACCCCGTATTTTTTACATATATACTGGACTAATAGGTTAGCCTTAAGAATCATTCAGTGTAACGAAAAGAGTTCATCACACGAGTCAAAATGTCTTTCGATCCTTGGTAATTTTCCAAGAACTCGATTCGAAAAGAGTCGCTTTAGGCTTAGTGATGAATTATACTTTTTTCTGTGGTGCTATACATTGGCCAGCTCAATCGTGATTATTGAATTTTAATAGCATTATTTATCGAATCCGAATGGATAATGGATTATGTGAATACAAGGTTTAGTTGATTTTTTATTACTTTTTGCTTAATGCTCACCAAAATATTATAAACTTGAACTCAACGTTCTGTATGTATATATGTAATTATTTATAATATTCCTCTTGACAAATACACGGCCAGCAAAAAACTGTTAATACCTTTAAAATAAAAATTGTTAATAAGTAAAACCAGGAACCTAAAGAATTCTGCTTGTACGTGTCCACGGCCACCGTAATTCACCATCCCGCCCCAAGAATCATTGTGCCACCCATTGTGTCAACAATATCTTATCATGGTATACAAGACATCTGTCAATCTACACACATCTGTCTTCAACAGCGAGAATATTCTTATCTGGAGAATACTGCTCAGTTGTCAATCTGGGTGGTCCATACTTGTGCCCAATCTTTTTACAAAAAGGTTGGTCTGCCAACTCCAGGAAAAACGAAAGTTTGGGCTGAATCCAGTAAATAAATATGTAATAAATTATTCTAGTTTATTTTCGAGAGGATGTAATATGCTCAGAAATTGAATTAACTGTTCATTTATAAATTCAAATTAAGGCCCATCCCTGTTTTCTGCGGACGAGTTATTAATTATTCTAAAGTTTTTAATTATCAATGAATTAAAATAATATGACTCACATTTTTATAGGTGTCTTAGTAAACAAAAGACTTATTAGATTTATTTTGATCCCTTATAACACTTAAAAAATTTTAGAGATCACGTGGCAAGTGAAATTATAAAGAATTTTATGAAACCTATCTCAATTACCTCTGAATCAGGTAATGAGAATAACATTTATTGAAAAAACATTGAAAACAGGATAACAGCCATTTTATATTTTTAATCGGGAAAAACGGATCAAAAACTACTGAATATATATTTATGAGACATGGTACAAGTGTTAAAAACCTAACTTTCAGGAAACAGTATTTAAAAGTATATTTTGGTTTTAAAATGGTGGACATTTGAACTTTTCTAATTCAAATTAGTAAAGATGTCTGATTTTATGAAAAAGGCAAAAGCGTTTTACTGTATTTGGCATTTGTAATGACATCTAAAATGACATAAAGTTTAGAATGATCGAGTACTAAATAGCAGAAAAATGACTGCCGAATAGGACGAACACAAAGAAAATCAAAAATTGTATATGGAGCTTAACGTACAATTTGTAAAAAATCTTTAAACGATTTTTACTAAGATGTCTATCTTGCTATGCGATATTGTTAAAGGATTTTCATTTATTATTTTAAAGTAATTCTATTAATATGAAATGTCCTTAGTTTCGACACAAATTACCATAGAGTGCAACAGAAATAATTGCAATAACCAACATTCTAAAAAAACGGTGATTAAAAGGATTGTTTGATTATACCGGGAATCCCGACTTAATTTCAAAATACATTAACGGGAATAAATATTTCTACAGTCACCAATAAAAAAATAATTTCTAAAAACAATGATTGTGAAACTACAATGCACATCTATAAGTTATAATAAACAAAACTCTCGAAAAAAAAATTCAATTACAATCTAGAGTTTAATAAAACGTTAATTAACTGCATGACATAAACTGTAACGTAAAGTCTCGCTTATTTAACACCCGTTGTTCCTGAAATATGCTTCAAAATGTGTTAATAGCTACGCCTTATAATTACTTTCAATGGAAATATGAAATTATCCAGGGAAATAGTTTCCAAAAATCGCAAATATAGAAACAAAATTATATTTCTGTGTTTGTATTTGCAAAAAATGTTTGAAACCTTCTATCTTTATATTGCTCGATTTCCTGTAAAAATATCATCTAGCTTAAACCAATTATTACTAAGGACCCTTGTAGAGAACGAGAACAACGCACTGGTCAATAGGTCTTAAATAATTATTTATATGTAATTCTATTTATCAAATGAAGATGTATGTAAAGGCTAATCTATTCTGGAAAATACTTTTTCAACGATTAAAATCATTAAGAACTATTAAAATGGAATCCAAGATAAGGGACTTACCAGGACGGGAGAATCTGAAGAACTGCAAACAGCCAGAGGCGTAGACGCGCCTGGAGGGAGGTTAGCCGGGAGGGGATTATTGTGGGATCAGCAAGCTCAGCATTACTGGAACCGACCAGTGGCCAAGCAAGGGCAGACCAGAGCCTTCAAGATTACCATTGAAACAAATTGTTGAAACGAGATTAGGCCAGTAGTGACTCCTAAACGGATTGTCGCCGTGGATGGATGACTTTGCCACTTTGAGTTTCACTTATTTATTTAATTTTATCAATTCCATCAACCACATAAAGGGTGTCCCAATAAGAGCACCGGATTTGAAATGTCAATAAACCATATATATTCACGCTAAATTTACAATATGAAACATGAATATTAAAGCATAGTATCTCTGATTGGAATATTATGTCTTGCAAGTGCCAACCTGCTGCCTGCTGACAAGCCCGACATCTCTAAAGTTTTCCATAACTTTTTCCCACATTTCCTGTTGAATTCCATTAGGTGGACGAATAATTATCTCCTTTAGATTTTGGAATGTTTGAGGATCATTGGCGTAAACAAGCAACTTTAAATATCCGCAAAGAAAGTAGTCACACGGTGTTAAATCGCTCGATCTTGCTTAGATGGATGTGTGCTTCATTGCTGAACAGCAAAGTTTTTAAAAACATGTCATTTTCATCTTGATTTCAAACAATAGTGAACAATTTCTTGAATAGTTTACAAATTCAAGCCGTTTTACGGGACCTCTTGGCTTGATCTCATGTGTGAGTTGAATTTTGTAAGGGAAGATTTGAAGGTCTTTTAACAAAATTATTTGTACTGTGCTCCGAGCTAGGCCTAACTGCTGACTACGCAGACGAGTCGATGTTCTTGCATTGTCCTTTACACTACCAAGTACAGCCTCAATATTTTCAAGGGAGCGACCTTCCCGACTGCACACTGCACTCTGGTCTTTAAAATTCCGAAACTGAGCCGATTTATTCAAACTTAGAAATCAATCTTCGGACAGATGACTCATTTGGTGCATTGTTCCAGCCGAAAATAGCGCGCAGCTTCCGCACCGTTTCAGCGAAACATTCTCCGTACTTGTAGTGCACTTTAACTATGACCACGCATTGATCCGTCGTGTAGCGATTCATGACTACAAATGGGACCTAATACTGATAACATCGCTGATAATTTGGGAATTCCTAAAGAAATACAGATAAGGATAAGACGCTCCTGAAATCCGGCCTTCTTACTGGGACACCCTTTACAAGCAACCACTTAAATACCTACTCTAAATACGTATGATTAAAGGTAACTCTGCAGGATTTGAGACTTTGTTTGCATTAATATCACATTAGCCACAAAGTAATCGTTATCAAATATAAAGTTTGTATTAATACGGGTTTTAAGTGTTTCTTTATCAGCTTTCGGTTGGGGGATCGCATGGGGACCACCGCTAGACTCAGCAACATATATTATTGCGTCGGTGAGGAATTAACAGGAGTTTTTTTTTCTCAAAGTTTCAGAATGTTTTGCATTTTCTATTGTTTGAGATCAAACTCTTGAAATAACTTTGACTTCGTTGTTTCGTTTTGTTTGTATGGATTTTATTAGATATATTGTATAGCTTAGCTTCTTATTATTCCAAGAAATATATATACATAAACTGATTTTATAATGCTGAAGTATTTGCTGGAATGAAAATAAACAAGTATGTTTTTCAGTTTCAACTTTAATTTTATACTCTTTAATTAACATTTTATAGAATGGAGACAACATTATTAAAGAATGTCTCTTCAGTTTTATTAGCTTTTAAATACTATGATGTTTAAAACAAGAGAATTTCAAGAATTTAATTTAAAAAGTTTGTGTTTAACATCTTTTCAAAGGTGCGATGCAGTCGTACACTGTATTTCAATGTCTCCATATGAAAGTTCATTTTAACAGCCAATAATTTCAAAAAAAAATTAATTTGTTCAAAAAATATTTTGTTGTTTTGTGTATTTAGTTTAGATCTAATGGCCAGGGAAAAACTTGCGGCACATGTTCTGACTCTGCCAAAAATTATTTATCCTGTATATTTGATGGATGATACATTTAAAAAACAACACGAAATCTATGTATTGAATAAATGGAAACTGCGTCTGCTGGAAATGGATTAGGGCAGTTTTGAATTTTAAAAGTTATCATGCTCCTCGCCTGGGAAACTCTTATTTTTCCTCTTGTTATGGAGCCTACAGCTTAATTCAGGCTTTAAACCTCAAGACAGCTTATCATAAAATAGTTAGAAAACATTGATGATTAATGGGACTTGAACCTTGGGGACCGAAGACCCACGGTCTACCACTAGCACAGGCCTTGAACCATCCTTCAAACTTGAATATGTAATACCATAGTCAATAATAATTCTCAATACTCAAAGAAATTCACATTTTAATTACAGATTTTAAAGGTGTATGACTGCTTCAGATGTTTGTTTTGTACATAACTTTTATGGTAAAATAAAGCATAAAGAAAAAAATGAATATATACTGGAAGCTAGGAAGAGGCCAATTTTGAGGTTTCGATCTTTAAAATTGAAATTTTACTTGATTTGACGGTTGAAATTAGATTTGTTCTGTGTAATACCGGTAACTCTATGATACATTATAATAAATAGCTATTTCCTAAGGAGATGACTCTTGCTGCTTCTTCCTCTATAACCAATTGATCGGAAACAGGTTGCAGCTGCTGCGGCAGATGTTTATTTATACGTTTCGTTCTTTATTTTATAAATGTATCCTCAAGATCCAATTAATACAACAATACTTATAAATACGCTAGCAAGTAAAACCCATTGATCAGAACAAGTATTATGCCATAACTGATGTTAATGTTACACAAAAAAAAATAATATGTTGATTAATGGATTAGTTTTTTTCTTTTTACACAACTGTGACTAATATATTTGGCATTATTTATGGATAAATCGTATAAACGTTTTTCTTCAAATTTATTTTTGAATTGATAGTCATTTGGTTTTTAGTTTTGTACAAAGAAGGAAGGTGGGACTAAAAAAGTAGTTTTTTTTATAAAAACCAAATTTATATAGGATTTGGAGGGTGGATATTTGAATTGAATGAACTAACTAATTGTCTAATTGTAAATAACTGTGGACTTTTACACAGTTTTAAAATTTTCTATTGGTTTTGAACCAGTAAGCATGCACAAGCTATCAGTAGTAAGTTCTGGAACGTCCTGTTAAGGTAGGGTGAATGAATATAGGTTTCCTCTGCATATCAAAGTTAGTCAATTGAATCTTTTCGTACGTAGGTGGTACCCGCCCATTTCACAGAGGGGTTTTAGCTTCCTTATAGATATCATCCTTATAATTTGATTATGAACTTGTTTAAGCATTTGTCTCTCCGATAACGCATGATTCTTCTCATTAAATATTCTCATTGTATATTGCCCTTGTCCATTTTCCTTCAACGTTGACTAATTTGTATTGACATTCAAACACTTTAAATAAAGTGAGAAGACAAATTTGTTTACAATGGATGATCTTCGTTACCTATTTTAAGTTCGCTTTCTGGCATACTGTATTAGCAACCAGTTATCGATTAAGACTTAGATTTCTAAAATTAGATTAAATACAAGTTTAAATAAATTGTGAGCTCAAGTTTCAATATTATTCTAAGGAATGGATTAAGATATTTTGATGAGAAGGCCATGTTTGTGTTACATTGCCGTTGCCCGGGGACTTATTGTGTGATCTGACATAACCTAAAAAATTTGTTTACGACGCTCACAATAGCCTACAGGGGGAGCTTGACTATTTGATACATTTTGGCTCTACTATACATACTACTCAGCCTCAAAATGCAAGAAGTAGGAGTCAGACTTCCCTTCGCCACCAGCAGCATCAGTCCACCTGACAAGTAGTGGACCGTTCGTGGGGGGGGGGGGAGGCTCGAGCCCCACTATGAAACTCCACATAACCACATTTTTCTGAGTTTTCAGTGAAAACATAAAAAGGGTGCATTCAGTTGGAGGAGGCCAAGTACCACTTGGGGTATATTTGGCCTAAGCAGTATGTAAGGAAGTTTTTATATTTGAAAAAACGAAGCAAAAAACATGATATTGCCAAAGCAAAGTTAGTTACAAATATAATTAAAATCTATAATTATTACCTAAATTTTAAATTTCCCTGTATGGGAAATTCGCTAAAAGCGTAATGATTGAGTAGTATTGTCGTAATATTATAGCATTTTATTTGCATGATGTTATATAACATAATACATATATACTATAGGCCTACACGTATCTAAAATAAATGTATATTTTATAATTGGGTAATACATATTTATATTTATAATATCATATTTATATTTAGGTAATACATAATACCTAATAAGGAGCCCGACGTTTCAGTTCATTTTGGAAGATTCAACGTATTTGATTTAAGGTTTTTACTTTAACGTCGTCGAATTGAAACAAAAAAGTGAAAATTGAAATGTTTAACCTTTTAATGTTTTGAAATACCAGTTATTTGGCACGATTTCCACTGTATTTTAACATGTAGAACCAATGATCAGTGAACATTCATATATCTACAATACATTTGGTTAACATGTTGAAGTAAACAGAATGGCGATCGAAGCGATTTAGGTGGATATACATACATTGCCTAATAGTGTATAGGATTCATTTGCCATCCCAAACGACTGTTGTTTGGTACCGCCTGGACGTACAAACAAACGTTGATCGGTCTCGCTCCAGTGGAAACCAATAGTTTCTAATGAGATTTCCAATTTGTTTGTTTTGCTTTACTCCTAGAAAGAAAATATGTTAAATTATGATAAACATTTTACTGCAATCACAGAATCAACCATAAAAACGTTAATTCTTGAAAACTTGAAATAATCCATGTTGGAAGAGAGTATTTGATTTATTTCATATATTGTGCATCTTTAAATTTATGTTGTTACAAGATCGTTACGTTATCCAAATTCAAATATTGTCAAACATTACAATAGCACCATCTCAAAAGCAACCCAAAGTTTAATACTATAAAAGCTTTTTCACTGCGGTCATAGAATTTAGGGCTTGGAAAATCAATCCACGGGATAAAATTTGTTTGTAAAGACCATAGATAATTGCTTATAAATATAGTAAAAGTATTGGATTCACCCTATTAATCAAAGTAGGGATCACACAGGATCGTTCCAAACTCTTTTGATGAACTTCGGCGTGATGATAACAAGTTTTTCAACTACTTCAGAATGTCTGCTGCGTCCTTTGATGAATTACGCCAGAAAATAAAAGCTGCATTTGCTTACCGAAATACTGAACTGAGGAACTGCATCACTTCTAAAGAAATGCTAGCTATTACATTGAGGTTAGTAAGATTATATTATATATTTGATAAGTTTTGTTGGAAGAGGACTTGGGGAGAACACACAACATCTGACAAAAAATCGTATCGTGGACGAGCGCCCATTTGATCGTACACGCCAATGCGAGTTAGACAGTCGTACGACAGTCGTGTATCACAGTGGCAGTGGACGACTACTTGACGACAGTTTGTCGTAGTCGTGAGATTATCGTACAGTGGGCGAGCGCTCATAAGATCCAATGGTTCACTGTTGAAATGTTGTCGTTCCGACGCAGTGTCGTACGACCGAAATCGTAGAGTTGTTTACGATCGCATCAACCACCCATTCGTTCAGCTAGGGCAATTAGTCGGCTTCTTAACATAGCAGTTGAGTCCGTCCTTCTGCGTAAGGAACAAATACGGTCACATCAAGTAAACCTTTCTGTCTGTCTTTACAATTGTTATCTAGGACCGTGGGTAAGGGTGGTCTGTGGGGTCGATCAGAACTCATAGTCGTGTTGATCGAGTTTCACTTTCAAAGGACGTGTGAGGCAGACCCCTCCACGTATTTCATCATAGTATAGTTTGAATTAGCAATCGTATTTAGTTTAGGTCATCATTATACAGTCCACTCATATCAAATTAATTTCAAGTGTTAATAAGCAGTTCTTATTTAAAATACATAAAAGTGGCGTTTTTATTATTCCATAACATTGGAGTACCATCATGTGCCGCAACAAGCCCAATTGGAAAATATGATCATTGTATTTCAGAACTAACCAGGGATACATGCTCTGGCTCGTCCACGCTAAGCATTCAAAATCACATCACTGTTTATAATACAGTTTGTTCTAGTATTGTCCGTAATTTGCTCAGGACTTCCGCCGCAGCCAAGCGAGTTGGTCAAATAATTCAACGTTTTGCTCGAAACTTCATCTTCTGTTACTCTAGTCATATGATCGTTGCTCTAGCCGTTCCCCGCCTCTATGGGACCTCTAATTAACCTCCAATACCTACAAATGTTTTTCAGTTTCCCATGAATGTTTGTACGCATGAGTGTTGAAAAACTGCGTACCGGTAAAGCTTGTTAAATATTCACGTACGTGATGTTCACATTTTCTAAAAGCACCATTAAATTTGAATCAAATTCTTACGTATTATCCACAGAGGAAGTCCGAGTCAAATTAAGACCCTCAGGCTATAGGCTACAGGCTAGTTTGTAGTTGCTTCAATATCTGTTTAACCAGAGTGTAATAGCGATAACTTATCACTAAATATCGCTTAAGTAGTCCCCAAGGTGCACGTGTTTGAATGCCCTTTCCTCTTTGACCACCAGCTTAAACATTCTAGGAAAGCTATTTTATTATATTGGAGTTCGTCTGAATGTTATTTGAAACTCATGACAATAACGAATATCTTATACATGTTGACCATATGCACGTAAAACACGTTTTTTTTTAAGAGAGCAATTTTTCATGGAAACTGGACTAAAGTGATCTCATAGTGGTTAAAAGTTTTGAAATTGTGTTAACTTTTGTGATATTAATTAAGAGGTAATTAAAATTAATTGTAAATTATTTTGGAGTGAACCTGAATGTGTTTACATAGGAATAAGATATTTATAATCGATAAAACGATGCGTTACTTTATATTACTTTCATGAGTGAATAGTGGCATGGTTGCGGAAACTGGATAGTTACTCTAAAGCCGGGTTTTCCTAGGCGCGGAATCGGCGAGCGGAGAGAGAAACGCGGAGAGTGGACTCCACTTGTCTTAGGCAATTTAATGTTACTGTTTTCCTAGAAGCGGAGCGGAATGCCATGTTAATTTAAATTCCGCTCTCCCCGTTCCCCTCTCCGCTCTCCGCTTCCGCGCCTAGGAAAACCCAGCTTAAATTATAAATTAAAAGTGAAATTCATTACGTAAGCTTAAAAAATTAACCGTTGATGTGCTATTAGTTGGTATTAAGTAATTAAATAATCAATTTCTCTGGAAATCAGTTCACATATTACTTTTTTTATGTATGAACTATTATTTATATTTTTATGTATTGGTTGTTTGGAACTTTGGTGCGAGAGTGACGGGTATAGTTAAGTTTGGCGTTGAGCATAAAGCAGTATTTTACATAAAAAAAAACACTGCCATGGATATAAAAATCGCTTGACACTATGTGACGATATGTTTCTACAACTCAACGTGTTGACATGAATTGTATGAATTCAGTTATAATTATTCCATAATATACTTCTTATAAAACGTAAAATGTTGGCATCCTAGTTACCGACATATTATTATTGCATTTAAATTCGTACAATGAACAAGTTTTCACCATCTTCAAAAATTAAATTTAACAAGTATTTACGAGTAGGGAAACTTTTTAGTGTTAAAAATCCCTTTTGATGCACAAACACTTAAATCGACGTGGGTGATGGGATGTTTGGGTTCCTGCGAATACGGTAGAAGATGGATTACTCGGGTCCTGATCATTCTATATCCTATCAATCTCATGCTGAATAGGGGTTCCAAACTTATAGGTCAACGCGTTCTATTTCTTAAAAATAACTATTATAAACTGCTTGTCAATACAATAATTGTATATTGAACTAGATTTATTTATTTATCATCCAACAGATACAGCTTACGATTTATAGAATTTTATTAAATACTCAAGATAGTAAGAATTAAAATAGGCTAGCAATACATACAAATAATGAGAATGGATAAGGATTTAACCAGTAAATATTTCTAAATACTACACACCCACATATGTAGCTCACTCACTGGTGATACAAATGTTTACCCACTAATGGAATAGCTAGAGATCTGAAATTTGGCACGATTGTGCCTTGGTCCAAAACCCCCGGAAAAATCCTATAAAGTTGCCTTTTTAAAATTCCGACCCCCCTAAATTTAGAATCCCCCCCCCCCCCCCGATGTTACTCTTATTGGAAATAACATTGAAAGTTGCCGACTTTAGTATGCTCATCAAACGAGCAAACATATTTTAAAACTAGGTAAACAATTCTTATTATGTTATAAAGTATTTATACACATTATCAAGGAATATACTAATAGAATTTTTTTGAAAATTCCCTGTACTTTCATCAGCTTCAAACCTGAATTTTCAAAAAGATTACTAGTTCTCAAGACCATGAATGTGTTACATTAGAGACTAGGTAAATATTATTTATAGTTTGTGAGAGAGTAACGAAGCACTTTTAGCTCATATTTATGGTGTTAAATTATGTTTGGATGCAATGAAAATAACAGGCAATTGCAACACAGTTCCAAGACACCCTGTATAACCACTTATGTCTATAATCATTCTATAAAAGTTGTAAATTTTATTTCAGTGCAGAGACATATACGTTAATTACTAAGTTTAGTAACTGACATACAATCAACAACAAATTACCTAATACTATTACCTAGAAATCAACGATAAGTAAAAATATATTATATTTAAATGTATTGCTTTTCAGAATGTATTTTATGGCAAGGCAAAACTCGTATTTATGAGATAATATTCATAGAGCATTTCATAGAAGTTCCAATTCGAGTTTACAAAGATTAGATCCTCGTGGGAAGGCACAGAAAGGCAAGTACTGTGATCACAAGGGTTTTTGCTTGGAAGACAGATTTCGCCGCCCATCTTATTCCTTAAGGTAATCTTGAAACTCAATATTTCGGTGTAGTCTTCCATAAAATAACAGTTCTCAAATTGTTCGAACGTAGCCTACGCGTCTGTTCTGTTTAAAGTTGTCAATAATGCGTACCGTGATCATCCAACGTAATAGAACAATTAGGAATATTTCGTTGCTTTTTAAAAATACACAAATCTTAAAAACTATTACTCCCATTCACAGGAGTAATGTTATTTTTTATGAGTGAAACTTTGTGTAATTTTACGTTTTAAAGCTTTCTCGAACAAAAACTTTTATTTGTTTGTATAGTTACATTCCAATTATAATGAGCCTAGTAATGTTTTGATTTGAATTGTATCAAATATATTTTCTTGGGAAAACGACGTTGTATGGTCTCGAATTCCAGCTTCAAGATTTTCTATTCCTCCAGTCAGAAACCTGGTGTTTATAGCTTTAAACCTGTTTTCCAGATTCTAGATCCCCAGCTCTTTTTATACTTAGCAAAAAAAGTATAGTTTCCTAATTTTTCTATATTAATCCGTTTGTATGCAAAACTTCTTAATATAGCTTCTTTTGGCACCATGAGCCTAAGTGAAATCTTCATATTAAAGTTGAAATTAATTATTTTGGCCGTTCTTGAGGTATAGAAAGCGAGTCTCTGAATGAGTAGCTGTTTTATTGATAAATTGACTGGGTAGCTGAGTGGTTATAGTGCTCGCCTAGTAATCAAAAGGTCGCCGGTTCGATCCTGAGAAAAGTCAGTAGCTTTTTGATGGTTCGAAACTGGACCCAGCTGATCCTGATCATTGGGCTTTAAATAAATGATCCTAGCTAATGAAACAGCTGATCTTAGTCAGTAACAAAGCTACATTGATCATCACACACCATTTTAAACTCATATTTGGGTTAAAATACGCACCTAGTAGGCGTCCCCATCTCAATGATTGATGATTGATGATTGATGATTGATGATTGATGATTGATGATGATGATTTACATAAACTACTAAGGTGATAGGACAATTTGCTATTGAATTAAACTATAGTACTTAAGAATCTGCTTGAAAATGGTTTGTAGTCACTTATTAAATGGCTACATAACATCATTGAGTCTAATT
Organism: Macrosteles quadrilineatus; assembly: GCF_028750875.1. Classification (NCBI taxonomy): domain Eukaryota; kingdom Metazoa; phylum Arthropoda; class Insecta; order Hemiptera; family Cicadellidae; genus Macrosteles; species Macrosteles quadrilineatus. The sequence goes on along the minus strand of NW_026542600.1, from coordinate 71,453,970 downwards.
ATGATTACCTCAGCTGCTGAAAATATTATTTATTGTTTTGTTATGCTTAATGGTCAAGTGCTGCTTTTATAAACTATTTTTTGCAAAAAAGATCTACACAGTGTTATATAAATTGGTATGTACCGTTGGAAGAATAAATCAATAAATAAGTTAACTCATTTTTGAGGTTAAATGGGGGTAACCAGTAGGGAAAATGGAAAGGACACGGGCATTTTCCTATTCTTAAAAAAATTATAGCTTGAAATTAATGGTAGGTGTTTTCACCAAACTCACTAAATATTTTTAAAATTATGACCACTTGAAATACAAGGCGTGCTGTCTCAGGTCCGCCAATTGAGCGGAGTGAACAAAATAGTTAACAAATAATCTTTTAGTACCGGGGGACCGAGCTATGGCCATGGCTCGGTATAGTTGATTTCGATTGTAAAAGCAATATGAAGGAAACTCTAGTTTTATTTGCAACTAATTTTGCGCCTAATTATTTAAGTTTTTGGTGGAATTTTAATTTATTATGATGGAAAATTTAACCTGGCAATCCACAACACATCTTAATTTACAGTCGATTGTAAAAATCACTCGTATAGGGGACCTATTTTCTCCTATATAGATTGATATTCAGTGTAATCTTTGCTCAATAGTAACGACTAATGTTTTTCCCTTTGTACTGTAAATTGTAATTTGCTAGTACACTGTGGTAGGCTTGTTATAAACACAATATGTAACAAGTCTTTTGATTAATTTTTCCTTGTTATTTTGTTCAACCAACATAGTTACTTGGTAACCCATGTTACATTTTATTTTGAATTTATTTGTTAATGTTAAATTTTTAAATGAGTTGTGTAGTGAAATATGAATTTTCCTGAGGGAGTGACATTAGTCAATTAAGTTTTTAGGCTAGAAATAAATTATTTACAACATTTAAAGGAAATTGTCGAAGCCTTTTTCAAGATCTTTGTGCAAACATACATACAAGTATACATACAAGCAAACATTGCTCATATAAGAATATAGGATTATACATTTATGAAAACAAAATATCCTTAAAATATACCACACTCCGCAATGCCAGCCTTTACTACTTCCTTCCCCACTTCCTACGTCGTGGGCCTGTTAACCTCCCTCCCCATAGTATTTTAGTTTTGCATCAGACCATACAGCCGTAGTTTCCAAATAATCTGTAATACTTTCTCTGTATTCTTTGATCAAAGGTTGTCACCTGAGCTGTATTTATATCGTATATTAGTTTGCCAACAACCGAACAAGCATATGCTATGATTCTTTGTTTACATCCACGTTGTTATCTCGTAACCATCATGGCAACTCATAAGGTTAATGCTAAAACCATTTATGATCGTTTTAAATTGTACAGACATTACAAAATGGAAATTTGTTTGTTTAATAGCATGAACACTGTTTGTCAAAATAACCCTGGAGAGTCTGGATTAAATATGTTCAGCCGTTAATGAGTTAATTGATTACATAGTTTGCATAAGGTCCGGTCTCAAAGAGCTTCGCTGCGCTCAACTAACCGATTCATTTTACCTCTCATCAAACACTCAAAACAACAGTTCAACTCATCAAACAGTTTGCGTAAATACTCCTCAAATTGGATTTACGTATGCAAGTATATTTTTATCCTCAAACAGAAGATGCATTTAATTAATTACAACAAGCATTACTTTAAACAATGGGCATTGAGATGGGTTTAATTGGGGGGTCTGCGCAGACGAACTCTTGGCTTTTATGAGAGACATTTAATTAAGCAACGACGTGGTCAAAATTACTTGACCTAACGGAGTACACGGGGCAAATTGCACCGACCAAACTAATGTCCCCTTACAGCTCCATTACTTTTGACGAATAATTAAATGTTCCATTAGTAAACGAAATTAAATTGATATGTTAGTATGTCAATTTAATAATTTTATTTTCCTAACAAACATATTACATTTGTATTAAAATTGCACTATTTTATGGAATAGTATTTTTAAAGGTTAAACTCTTAAAAACCATTTTTTACTCTTCTATTGTGTCTGATTGACGAGTAAAATCAGATATGTGCTTTGATTTCGATGTTTCATTGAACGTATTTAAAAAAAGGTTAAATTACATTGATCGGTGAGATACTTTCATTATTGTTATTTTAACGAATTAACATAACATTATTAATATAAGAATTATTCTGGTAATGTACAATATTTTCTATAAAAATACGTTTTTTTCTGAATATAAAAGTTAACTTTTATATTCGCTTTATATTGTTTTTCTTTTGTGAGAACTAAAAGTCTACATACATTTTTAAGGACATTTTACGAAAAATTTTATAACATTTTTTTAATATTTTAAACTGTATTCAAGGTTGAAATATTCATATAGAATATTAAATAATGAAAATAAAAACGAAATTTAGTTCTAAGTAAACTTGAGCTAAAATAATAAAATATACCAAAAAATAATTTCCGTGAATATTATTTTTCTAAACCAAAATATGTTTCTAAATATATATATATGATTTATAGTTTAATGATTTTAAAGTAAATACGATCTTTGATCATTGAATTCGTCCCACGACTCTTACATAAAGTATTGTTTTATTTCTGTCCATATATGTATATATATATAATGTATGCATTTTATTATAGAATAAGATTTTAAAAGTAAGTAAATACAATGTAAGCAAACATTTGCACCTATCGCTGACGACTAACCTAAATTTGTCATAATTCAAAAACGAAGAATACTTAAAATTCAAGTATTGGAGAATTAATGACAGAGAAAAAATTTTCAAAATATTCAATCACATTCCAATATATTGGGATTTGGAAAAAATAACTTTGTAAGTTGATCTATTGCAAGCTGGTTCGTCGCAAATTATAATATACACAAACATATGCATTGAACAACTCTTAATTTGCGAGTTTGTACTAAAGTGTATGGACCAAACGACAGTTTAACTGACATATCTACACAAAATATAAAGGAAATAAAGGTGTGCGCCTTGATCTAGTGTAACCATCATGCCAACTTTATATAGAAAATACCCCCGCCGCAGCAAACCTGCGGACTATGCCAATTTCCATTTGCCTGATTTGATTTTCACTTAAATCTATTTAACTAGCATTAGGTTTAATGAGTACCTAGCTGCTACAGGGAGTATAAATAAAGTGTATTTCTTGTAAAATATTAATAGCTTAGTATGAAATAAATAAATTTGCCAAGTTTAATCAAAATACATCCATAAACGAGCAAACTGCAACAGTTTACTTATCCTCCATTATATTAAAATGGAAATTTTAAATTTACAGTTATTTTATAACTATTAAGCGCATGAAAATACTTCAATTTACAAAATTATTTGTTTTTAAGCTATGTGAAATTCTCAATGAGGTTGAAATGGAAATTTTAAATTTACAGTATTTTCGGAATTTTCTAAAATAACTATTAAAGCGCATAAAAATACTTCAATTTAAGAAATTGTGTTTTTTAAGCTCTACAAAAAGGTTTGGAAATAAATTGCAAAATTTCATGTTTCGAGTGTCAACAATAGGAAAAAACTAATGTTTACCCCATAAACCCTTATGGTCCGATCATGCTGGTTCACGAACTCGTTCAAGTTTATCCCGCCCTACACCTTGAAGCCAAATTTCATCAAAATCGGACAAAAATAACTTAAGTTATCGCGTTCACGGACATAGGCAAAATGTATATATATACATATAGGTATAACAATTTGAACAAATGGTGTTTTTGGCCTCTGGATACATCAAAATAAAAAACCAAATTGGTTTCAGGCCTAGGTCTTACCATACCACCTATGGTAATAATTACTTACGTATAGGAAAAATCGGAAAATTGGGACTGCTATTTGGTTAAAATTATGCCTTATGGTACTAAAATTCTACAAACACAATTTCCAAAACTGTGAAACAGAAGTAAAACTGTACACACTCCACGTTATTTTACTCAGCATGTAAATACACTTTTTAATAACAAAATGCATAATACAATGCAAACCACTTTTACAAAATCAGGATTAAGAAAGTTTTGGCATATTAAACTGATGTCCTGTTACACAAAATGAACACTTGTTAAATGAAAGTTTGTTTGAACATTTTGTCTGTCGTTTGAAATGCTCGTCAACACGAAGCTTATTACTACCAACCCTTGTTCTACGTGATGGGGGGGTGAGGTACTCCCATGTTCTAATTGTTCTCTCTTGGATGATTAATATCCCTTACCGACCCTTAGTGCACCCTTTGTGGTATTACCTGTCTAAATTGCACTGATTTCAAATCATGTTTGTTTCAAACCAAAAGAAACAGTAATTCTTATAATTATATTATGACATTATTTATAATGCACCCATAAACAATCCTTAAAAACATTTTGGAGGAACCATAATTGGGAGGAACCTACAGTTTTTACGTTATTTCTAATTAAATGTAAAATTGCATTAAATTACAATTGCTGCGTGAAATAAAATTACGCCAGAGTGCTAATTAAGGGTAATGATAAGTGATGAAAGTATTATGATTACTAACTAAGAATGCCTGGTTTTTAATCCCCTAGTTATCAAAATATCAAAGGTCAAGAAGAACTATTTATTTATTTATTTCATTCCAACGGCAAATACCAATAGATATTAAGACGCATGCATACATGGCCACATACTAAAAATAAACATAAATACAAATAGTGTATAAAGTAGAAGATGTTAATGCAATTGCAAAAAGGTCCAGAAAAATTACACAACAAATGCAAAAACAAGCAAATAGTTATTTGTGTAACTAGTGGTGAAAGTGGCACTTTGCTGCACACGAGAGCAATGTTTACGCACGAGCCGCAGGCGAGTGCGGAATGATCTCGAGTGCAGCAAAGGCCTTTTTCACTCGTGTTACACATTATATTTTTCCTACAGTCACTATAAAACATAAATAATTAGTCTTTCAAACACTATACAACACGTTTTTAGGTTCAGCTAGCAACACAATTACACAAATGGTGCCCTGGAGAAAGTAGTACCCGTGGTCCGTATCACTCCGCTATTTTTCCTCGGCAAGAAATGTGCTCCGTCTTTTGAGAATATAGTTCCGTATGTTTTTGTAATATGAAGTGGTTTCCGCGCCTAAAAAAAATGCTTTAAAGGTATTTTCTTGTTTATTAAGACCGTAAGGAATGTTTTAAAAACGTTTAAAAGAAAAGTCCAGAAAGTTCAGAAATACCGAAACTATAAACACGAAATGACAGGTTAAATCGTAGTTATAATAGTCAATCAGCTGTTCATAGTATTATTATCTTTAAGTGTTGCCAACCTATTTCCAAGCGTACACGGATTACGTGCATAATAAAACCACGCTGTTTTGTGTTGTTTGGTTGGAATCCTGATGTGCGGCAAAGTATAAACCGTGCGGCAAAGTATAAACCGTACGGCAAAGTATAAATATGCAGCAATTAGCAGCTTTCTGTACTATAAACAGTACAGGGAAGCCAACTTTGTCGGGTGACTGTAGGAAAAATAATTATATACAAGTGCAAAGAGACTACCACGTAAATTGCTTAAAAACTTGATCTGGTGTAACTATCATGCCGACTTTATTTCAAAAATCACATCTCTGATTGGGATACCTAGCTGTTTGGTTAAAAGTATGCCTTATGCTACAATATTATTTCTACAAACACAATTCACAAAATAATTAAATATAGGGAAATTGCAAACTCCACGTTAGCTAACAAGTTATCAAAGTAAGGTTGTAGCTTGCAACGAACCATGGAATTACAAAAGGAAAATATCAGTTGTCTCAGGCTTATCTCTTGTAAATACAATTGCATTGCTTTTTGTTGTAACCATGCATTCTCAAAACTAAACAAGTTTTTCGAATATTTACAACAATCCCTTATAAGTACTCATATTTTAAATATTTTTTTTTTATTTTAGTGATTTTATCCAGTAAAAACTTAATCTAATTGGTTAGGAGTTTGTTGAAAAAATGGTGAAAACTGTATTATTTCATGGCACATTTTTAAACTTGGTGTTGTCACTCTCAATTTTGACGACAACAAAATGTTATTTGTTTACATGATCTATTTATATTAATGTCGTAATAACAACGTAAATCAATTACGTATACATCAGAGGTAACGGATGGGAAGGGGGAGGTTTGTTTTGATGCAGTTTATATTATCCCAAAACAACAGTGTTTGGTATATTATACACATTTTTTTATCCAACAACTAATACTGTATAAATTGTAGTCTTGGCTCTGTAACTAACCGTTACAGTTACAGTTAGTTAGTTTAGGTTAGTTAAAACTCGGTTTAATTTTCCTTTAATCATTTTATACTTCTAGCATCGTGGAAAATTAATAAAACTACGTCCAATTGGTATATTAATACTAAGTAACATGATACAATATTAAGTTCGTAATTTTGTTTTCGACAAAACCATGTGTTAATTAAAAGCCACGCAGGGTTATATGATGAAACTATGTGCTTTATAATCTATGAAAGAACACTTTCCACTCATAATAGTTGTAATCAAAAACTTTACAACTAAACTACTTTTAGCAAATTATTTTCTCAAACTTGCTCTTTATTGTAAATTTAATTTTTTAATACTACCTCGCATACTTTAGCTGTACCTAAGAATATCACGGGTTTATTTTATTAATGACTTAATAAATAACTTAACACTGATATTAAAACTTTAGCTTTGTTTTCAAATTTTTGCATTTTAAAGTTCGTTATCTCTGTAATGGTGTAGGCCTAGTGTAAAATTTAATTTTCCACCCACGTTTGTAATATTCTTGATTACTGTTTCAAGGCATTTTGTGGTAATTACGATTAATTAACGAGTGCCTCTTGGCTGTGATATTGATCGCGATTATAATAAAATGCTGTACACGCTTCTAATGAAACAAGAGATTTTCTCATTTTCAACATTCTGGTGCTAATATTTCTAATCATTTACTGAACAATAATTTTCTGTTTTACACAAACTGCCCAAAAAATGTTCTAATATTGGTGGAATGTAGGTTTAGGTTATCGTACACACTATCTTTCCGCACGGACTGATTATTATATATTGTGTTTATCTACGGCATTTTTATTTTTACGTAACACTACACTGTTTTGACGAACTTCTCACGCAAGAATTTAGTCCAGAAACAGCTGTTTGCTGTCAGTTTAATCAAATGGGGTTTCATTACGTACTACTGTACTGTAATTAGTTTTACCGGACACCAACCAGCTGGTTATACTGTATTTGCCATTGAGTGAGAGTGGTTAGTTTATAAACAAAAACATAACCTCTCATGACTAGTGATTGTTAGTCCTTTAGTCGGTGGTAGTATATAAGGATTTGTACAGATTTAGTAGTATGGCGTAAAATATCGTACGTCACTCGTCTAAAATGTGTGTACCGGACTCGTATGGTAATTCCGTACTCGATTTCGTCTCGCATGGGAACAACCACACTCGTTCGGTAAACACCTATTTTCAGGACTAGTAACGTAATACACTATTAATTACCTGTTATTTGTTTTGTAAGTGAACGGTTCAAACATCATATATATTAAAACGTGACGGGTTTTTTTTATTTCACGATTCTGATTTTCATGGTTTTTGTGTTAAAAGAAAGATAATTTTGAGAACTATGTAATGTCGAAGCCATAATTTTAGTTTAGGGTTTCAGTTTTTTAGAAAATAAGATTTAATTCTTTTAAAAGTCTAGCAGCCGACGCTAACATTCTATATTAGCTTTTGCTGGTATAAAACCATTTGCTTAATGCAACAGCCGTAAACATTCAGAGTTTGTGACACAAATTCAGCATCTGGATAGAAATGAATATTGACATGCGTAGTGTTGACTTATTTATATGTGTAATGTTATAATAATTGATACATTCATTTTTATTTGGTAAGAGGATGACAGATTATTTATGTATAGGGTGACCCATTGAATGACCGGTTAAGGGTAAAATTCTTTGTTGACTTAACAATGCTCTTAAATGAGAGTATTAATTGTATATATTATTATACCTACTTCTTGGTTGCTATTTAAGGGTTTGCCCTATATCATAAATTGTCCATAAAAGATCAAATACGCATGTAATAATTGTTTTTTTATACACCAAAGTCATGAGTCCAGTAAATGACCGATGTCATGCCAGTGAATGACCAGTCCTATGCCAGCGAATGACCGATTTCGGGAGGTTTAGTAAATCACTTATAAAATCAGTAATATACAAAAAAGGGGGATTTATATTGTTTAAAAATGTTAACAAAGTTTAAAAGAAAAATCCTTATGCTATATAAAAACATTATCAGAAGTATACAGGGTGATTGATATAAGTGTGCCAGCCGTTTTATTCGCAAACTATAAGAGATATCAAAAAAAGTTAAATGTTAAGTGCCTTGGATTTTTTATTTAAAAAATTGTAGTCAAGTCAAAGATAATAATGGTTAAAGTTATGAAATTTCTGCATGAGAAAGAGTTTCGATAAAGGCAAGCATGCCAGCTGTTTTATTCGGAAACCATTCAACATTTCACAACTTAAACCATTATTATCTTTGAAACGGTTAGGTATATGAAAAAAATCACAAGAATAAATTCGTCTTAAAATTACATTTTCTACCAGAATACATCATAAAATACAGGGTGTTCCATAAGAAAAATCAAAGTTGGCGGCCATATTGGAAAAATGGCGGCTAAAATATTTTTGTCGACTTTACTACAATTTGTTTAATAAAAAGTCCAAGGCACTTACCATTTAACTTTTTTTGATATCTCTTATGGTTTTCGAATAAAACGGCTGGCACACTTATATCAATCACCCTGTATAACATTTTACATGTACTAATGTAAAAGGAAAACATAGGCAGGCATGGTTAGCTGATGGAAAAACGTCTTAAAGTGCCAAAAAGGACATTCGTTTGGAATAAATAGTAACTCTGGTCTAAATAAAACACCAATCAATAACCATTTCAATGACAAATGTTTACTAGAAAAATAAGTAGATGACTTTGATACAGAGTTCGGTCATTCACTGGTTAGGACAAATAAAATGAATTATAATTGTAATCTGATATCGATAATTATATTTCTTAATAATTTCATTGTAAAATACTTGATAATCTAATTTATTTTTAAGAGCAATCTTTAAAATCTTGGGTTTGTTTTAGTGCAATATAATTTGAATGAACTCACAGCTGGATGGATATAAAAATATTCTATAGAACTATGAGGTCATTTAATTTAGTCATTGAGTATAGGAAATAAGTAAAATTTGTAGAGATAAGTAGACAATACATGACCATTGCCGTATACAAATCGAGGCTCTGCCCACGAGTCTTCAAAGAAAAGCCTATGCAAATTATTATACGGGTTTCATTTAGAGATAAACAGATGGATTACATAGATTAAACACAATTTTATCATTGCCCTAGGATACTTCAAGTAGACCTACTCTCCTTTTGTAAAATCTAAAACCTTGTTTGGCGTGTGTTCATGTGTGGTTACATTTGGGTGCGCTGATGTAGGCAAAATATCACTTTAATTTTTCAACTAAATAACTCATAGTTTGAATAAATGAATATGGGAAATTAGGATGTGCATAGGTTCAATGAGAGAAGATAATAATCACAGATATTAGAATGGTGTTCCAATGAGTAGCACAAATAAGACGACCACTTGGAAGACCAAAAAGACTTCTCTAGACTGGGATCAACATTAGCAGAGCAAGGGATAAAAGAGAATGGGAGGGCAAAATCCTATTAAGGTTTCAGTGGCCACTGAGATAATATAAGGTATGGTAATTGATAATAAGCAAATACGGGTGGTGTGTAGCTTACTTTACTTTAAAACCAGTGTGTGTGTGAATCGACCGCCAATCTCACTTCAAGGCCAAGGCTTTTCAACACAATTGCTGTTTTATTGTAAAATTATCGGATTTAAAATGCATATCTTATAGGCCTATAATCGGATGAAAGAAGTAGATGGTCACGTGGTATTAGTTTACAATATGATTTTCCCTATTAAAACTGCCAGAATTTTTCTTTATGCGTGTAAACTAGCAGTTCTGAATGATATTCAGTTTTAATCAACTACTTGATTCCCGTACGTAGGACGGGCTAACAGCTAGTTAATATTAACATCATAAGTTGGGATTGGAATAAATTTCGTCATAATTCATGTTGTACACAAAATTAAACTTTGGTTAGAAATGCCATTTCAGATAAAGTTAAATTGTGTATCTAGTATATCACTTAATTGGTTGTAGATTTTACAAAAAAAAAAAAACAGGAATCACGCACCAACTTACGATAATAACTTCAATTAAACATTGAACAATGTTTTTCATCATTACTTCTCTTTGTCATTTACTTTTTATTATCATTGTGAATCATAAGCAATCCAGTTGCACTTAAAACCCGTCAAGAGTTTCATAAAATAATTTAATGTAAAACTGTAAACGCATTATCAGACAATGACATAAATATTGCATCTCCTCACCGATCGGGGATTGGCTAGCCTATTGGTTAGAACACAGGCCTGTTGTAAAATGGGTTGGGTTCAAATCCCGGCAATCTCAAATGGGTTTCGGTTGATAATTTCGTAACCTGGTGCTACCAACGAATACATAAATAGGGGGGTGGGCTATACCACTCTGCTTATAGTGTCACCAGTTCCGCCATATTGAATTGGTCAAGGAGCTCGAATTGGGTCGCTGCAGTGAACAACAAATATTTAATTGAACACACACAGAATAAACCGTGATTTAAGTGCCTTAGAGTGCAGATAAAATTTTCAAATGTTTCACAGTTGAAGTTTTGGCCCTTCTTCCATGAACAGTACTATTTTAATTGTATTTGAAGAATTTACTTTTAAATTATATAACAATAACTAATGTGATGTTTTTATAATTATAGATTTGATATCAAAAAGTTACTCTGTGAGTAATATTTTTATTACTTTTATATCACATGCTCGTTGGGTGCTACGGAGTCCAACTTAACGCCGTGAGTTTGCCTATTTAGAAAAAAAGGAGATCTCTCAAGCAAGACGAAAAATCTCTGTACTAGATAACTTTTTTTAATAAAACGATCAATTAGTAGGGTTGCTTATAAAATGTACATTTTACGTTGTTGAGTAGAGTACGAATAAATTATTATCGTACCAATCACCAATGCATACTCTCTCTCGTTCAGTGAATTTTGAAAAGAGATTTTTTCTTACACTATAGATCAATTTAATCTGAATTGGTATTTGCACCAAAAGTGTGTCAATGTTTTCAAACATAGTAAATATGCAAATGGCATTCAAATGTTATATACAGAGTGGTAATAAAGTCCGAAGACAGTTAATTATATTAAAAAATAATGTAGATAGAGCTACAATACTTGGTACAAAGTTACAAGGTATAAAACTTTATTTTAACACATATTCAGTGATATAATAACTCTTCAGGGGGACGGCCCACTAGGAGTTGGAAGAAAATCTTAAATGGAAGCAAAGGTTGATATGCACATCAAATTAAAGTTCAATTAATAAAGTCCCAGGAAATTTCTTAATTCCGTGATAGGCAAAACTAAGAGCCACTACTCGTCTTTGTTATTGGCATAATCTAGGAGAAAATGGATTATTTAATTAGAATTATTAGATTAGTACTTACAGAAGAAGTGTCCTCCCTCTGTTGTTTAGCAGTGAGCCAATCGGTGATAGAAGGCGTCTATCGCGTCTTGAAGTCCTGTGCCATTATTGACTTTCCTCCAAGTCCTGTGGATTTGTTTTGTAGAACCCTTTAAGAAAGTCCCAGAAAAAGAAATCCAAAGGGGTTAAGTCTGGCGAACGAGCTGACCATTCAATCGTGCCTCTCCTTCCGATCCATCTTTGAGGGAACGTAACATCGAGGTAATCCCTAACAGTTTTCTTGTAGTGTGGGGGCGCTCCATCTTGTTGAAACCAAATATTAAATAGGTTTTCACCAAGAATGTTTTGAAGCGTTGGTAAAGTACGGGTTTGGAGTAGAGCAAGATAGGAGTCTCCATCCAAATTCCCATCAATAAAAAACGGCCTCACAATTCTCCCTCGTATGATGCCAGTCGAGACATTCAACTTTTGTGGGTGTTGTGTGTGACCTTCTATCATCCAGGGTGGATTACTATCGTTCCAGAACCGGCAGTTGTATTTATTTACATGGCCATTTAACATGAATGCCGCCTCGTCTGAAAATACAATGTTATTTAGAAGTATTTGTTTTAAATCTAACTTGTTCATCATTGTCTCACACAACTCAAGACGACTAACAAAATCGTCTTCGATGAGTTCTTGATGTAATGTAAATTTGTATGGTTTGAAGCCACTTTTATGCAACACTTTTAACACAGTCGGATGGGACGCATCATGTTTGGCTGAGGTCACTCTCAGAGTTTCATGAGGATTCTCAACAAATGATTGCAGAACTTCCACACTTGAAACCTCGTTTGTTGCACTCGGTGGGCAACCACTTCTAGGAAGGTCTGATACAGTTCCATGTGTTAGAAAACGGTTTATTGTACTAGCAACTGTTGATCTCACTATTGGGTTTCGGTTAGGAAATGTATCATTAAATAGGTTTTTAACTTCACTGTACGACCATGTTAAGTCTCCTTAACCACGCATTATTAATAAGGTAATTCTCTCACTTTCACTAAGAGCCATAACAAAGCCAAGGAAAAACTAATTAGCAACAACTCAAAACAAATGAAGCAACAAACTGCTATTTTCTACCTTGACTAACGATTAATAATGCAACTAATAACAACTGCTGTTTCCTGTAGATCTGGAATGCCATGTTGTAGTGGGAATCCCTACTATCAGTAACAAACAACTTTCTCTTTTAGGCCTGTCATTGATAATCCATTTTCCTTTATTGATTTACTATCACTTCATCTTAGGAATAGTAACTTAATTATTAGGGTGTACAACACCAATAAGTTGCAAGAGAGTTTTTAATTAACTATGATAAAGTTAAACGATCCATCACTTTATTAGCCTAATTTAACTAAAAGGTTAAATTTTACATAGTTTAAATTTATTTAATTAAAAATGTTTATTGTTTTTTTTGCACTCGCTATTTGATATTTAAAGAACTTTGAAGGACCCTTTTCAGAAAATTATTTTTTGAAACTGATTTTTTCTTAATTAACGAAATGGCTGCGAGCTGGTAGGATGGGTGAGGAACTTTTGACGTGTATTATTGTTATTGTTTTGTTTTGAAATGGTTTATTACAGCTTTTTCCTCTCACAACAGCGAGTTGTACTTGAACCTTTCCTTCACGGGTTTTTTTTGTTTTTGTTGTTAGGTAGAGCTGTGAGCCGCTCCTCGTCCATGCACATGGGATCACGCCCTCCATTGCGTTTGCTTGGGTGCAGGTGCGAGGGCGTGGTTCACTATGCCAGCTCATCCCTTACTTTCCTGTAAACCTTCCACACTTGCCTATTTGTGAAACTAGACGTTATGTCAAAACTGTAGAGAGTTCTAAAGTAAAATTGAAAATAGTTCAAGAGCCACAGACAGAGCGTTGATGTAAATACTGATTTCTCTTGAATACACTACAAGAAACTCTTACTGTAAACAATGACCTCTTTCATACCCCTCCAGCTATCAAAAGTAGGGAAAACTAAGGGGTGAAATATAAGTTAAGACTGTATCATCTTTGACTGGCTCACTGAACTATATTTTTTTTATCTAAAATGGATGGACCAAAATAGATCGAGTGTTGACTTCAGAATCAAAATTTCAACATCCACCCACAATATGATTACATTAACATTGATAATTATGATTCACGGTTCTGTTTACATAATATCTAAATCAATTCGCTAAGACAGCACCATATTTTGTTATTATACATTAAACTGAATACTAATTCGTGAAGAGTGTAGAATGTAGTTGATTATATGTGTGGCTATTATCAGCTGTTACTTCAGCCAAGGCCATTAGTTAAATGTCCAATGATCAAGGACTGCCAGGATCAGTTTTGGACCATCAAAAATCACGAATCTTTAACCTGAACTCAGTTAAACGTGTGGACAGCATTTAGTCTTTGATAGTTGGCATATACATTTCTCATACTTAAGCTTTTTCCTCACTCTTCTCCACAGTTTAATATTGCATTCTTGACTGACTGAAGTGTGAGTAGTAAGAGTGTTGAGAATAGTAAGTGACACATCAATGCCTACTCATCTTTTCTTGCTCGGTGCTGAGTCACATTTCTCCTCCTGAGATCCAAGAGTCCTTGGAGACCAGCGGCCATCTTGGATAGTTTCAAACAGCTGCTGAAGAGTTATTTATCGTCCAAAAATATTTTTTCAAACACCAAAGTGATTGTAATTTAAATATCTAGTATACTGTGGGATTAGGATTTTTTGTAGTTTTTTAATTGTTTTACCAGTTAGAACGTCTAGGCTCCAAGGACTCGTAAAAATTGCAGGAATATCCTGTCCCTCCTTCACCAAACCACATTGCAGGACCTTTCACCTTTCGTAGAAAAATTGCAAGTTATTGGTATAGAATACAACTACTAACTTTGATTCTTATAATCTTTATAACATTTACCACTAGTCACAACAATTCATTAACGTTATATTCAGTTTCTAATGCAACGTAGTGTGTTTTTGTATGAATGTAAGTGAAGTATGAGTATATAATGGAGTAAGATACCTTGTGTAGGTTTTTCGGACCAGGTAGTTCTTAAAGCCAGGACATAGTTGAAGGATAGCTGGGGCATGTCAGAATCATGAACTGATACTGACGAGCACTATAACCACTCAGATACTCAGAAACCAGTATTTTCTCGTATTTTGAAAAATATCATGGCATGAATACAAATATAGTTTTGTTTAGCATCTCTATCAAGTGATCAAATTATCACAACCGAGCAATTTCAATCAAACGTTTGATATTTGTTCACTTATCATTCAGATTTTGAATTTGTTAAAACTATGAGAAATAGTTGCGTCAACTGGAACTCAAGCAGCATATTGTCAAATGCTTATGTACAACGTTAGCAGTGTTAGCTCAATAAAACTACTATCTACGTAATCCCAGGGGAAAATAACGGTAAAACTCCGTGTTATCTGCAAACGTTTTGTAAAGCAAACAGATTTTCCTTTACAGATAAAACAGAGCTTTACTGATTGTTTTAAGCCCTACCCTCTGTTACAGGTTTAAGAAAATTATCGTGTGTTATAATATTTGTAAACTGAACCTACTTTATTTTAAAATACCCTGCCGCAGCAAACCTGCAGACTAAGTGAATATCCAACTGCCTAGTTGTATTTTCACTAAAATATTTCCTTGAAATTGTCAGAATTATTCCCTACTTAAATAACATTAGGTTTAATGAGCACGTAGGTTTGCTGCTAGAGGGAAGGTAATAAATTTTGTTTTAATAAAAATGTAAGTAGCTTAGTAGTATATGAATACTATTGCAAAATTTTGTTAAAATATATCCTTAAACAAGCAAACTGCAGCAGTTTACTTTATTTCCATAAGAACAACATACAAGTTTTAGATGTTCAGTTATTTCCCCGTAACCATTAGTCGTTCAATAACGGTTTAGGATACCAAATTATTCGTTTTTAATCTCTAGAAAATGGTTTGGACAGAATATGCTAAATTTAATATTTTGAGGGTAAAAAAATAAAAATAAAACTAATTCTCATCCCATAGTCCCTATAGGCCTAGTTTTAATTTCATAATTTATTTAAATTACTATGTTTAAATTACTACAAAAAATGGACAATTTAATTAAGACACCTCAAGTACACTTTAATTTAGAATTAAAATTTTCCTATTAAGGAAATAAAGTTGTAAAAAATAAGCTATTACATTAAGTTATTAATTAAGCTGTTAAATTAAGCTATTTAAGGAATTTAAGTTGTAAAAATTAAAACGGCCGCCATTTGGAAATTTCAAATTGGACCAACTTGGACCTAGTTTTTCTAGCATAGGTCTTTTCAACATTAATATACATACCAAGTTTTCTAAATATCAGTTGGAAAAATTCACAGAAAAATGTCTATGTATAACAAAACAGAATTATGGGTATTTGGGTAAATGTGCATTCTTGGACAAGCATTTTTATTTTATTTTTTAATGACAAATCATATCTTAAAGTCCCAAAACTTTTTTGACCACCTTATATGATACGAATTCAAACGTATCGCGTTTTTTTGCCCGTGGGGACATAAAAACAAAAAAGTAAATCGGCCCTGGTATAGTTTTACCATGAGACCTACGTTAATGGCTTATTCTCCATATGGGGAATTCGCTAATCAGGCATATTGCAAAAGAAGTATACCCAAATATCTGTTTCATAGCATCTTACGGTGTATGATATAAATTACCAAATTTGTGGTATAATATGAAATGCTTGCTTTAATACTCTTGTATCAGGATATTCATTCTATAGGTAAATGATTTATAATGAATGACTTGTATTGACATGTCACATATTCATTGCTGATCCTCAGCCACTGTATTGTGAATTTTTGTTATTAATAAATAAATTGAATTGATTTTTCAGATAAATTAGCTTTTAATTGCTGACTGGGCAACCTCCTTCTCCACATCGTATCACGAAAAAATAATACGTGGGTTCATAAATATATTTTGACACTGATGTGTCAGTACCTGAAGGCTAATCTCGGTACCTCCTTAAGGATAGTACCAGTAAACCAATACCGTTTTACAACATAAATAATACGTCGCCTGAAAAATTCTACTGTTTGCAACTTAATTTTAAAAGAAGGTACTTCTCAGTTGAGTACTCGTGTTACTGGTGTTAGGAATCGTGAATCTGTTTTAATCAGAACACGATACTGGTAAAACATCGAAGAAGGTTTACCGACACACCGCTATTTGTACACAATTCTGGAATGCGAACGTACAAGATAGTCTAGAGTGATCACCATTTGTCCCACAATCCCCCGGTTGCAGCGTGGGTCCACCATGTTAGTGGATACTGGCTGAAGCAGTTCTAAGAATCTTGGCGAGGCTGGGAACTATGCTGACCATTGCTGACCGCTGCAGCGCCGTCCGTGTCGTCTACGCATCAGCACTTGCATCTTGTTACAGCATCCTGCATGGAACATCCTGTCCGTATCATGCAACATTGTGTACGTATCGTCAATATCAGCATCCGTTCTCACAATGAATGAATATCTTAGTTATAATAGGGTTAACCTATACTATAATACGAGTAACGTTTGCGCACAATGATTAAAAAGGCTCCTATGATTTCCTCTGTTAGGAATATCTTAGTTTCAGGCTAAAAACAATATCCATGCTAGCCCCTATTCTATAAAAATGCGTCTTTCGTTTAAGATTAAATGAAAATTTAATATTGGGGTATTTTATCAAGCAATAGGATTGTTACGGCTGTTCAGTTCAAACTGGTAGACTATTTTACCCCAAAGATTATACACTAATGCCGAACAAAGAGTATAGAGAAAAATCCAAGGACGTTCTGTAGTTTTTGACGATGCACCATCGGAATGGGCGTGTAGTTTGACGATCCCACGGATTATAAAATAGAAACTATATTAATCATTCAAACAAATTACCAGAAAATATACATATTTGTTTTATTATTTTAATGCAACTGTAAAAAAATTCCAAAACACACGTAGAGATTATTAGTGTTAGAGCGATCCAGTTACGTCCCTTTATTGATGTTTTTGGTCCATACAGTTTCTGTTCAAATATCCTATGTCGATCCCATTGTTGCGACGTTCCGCGATCCAATGACTATCATTTCGCAACAACTGAGCTATAATTATAACTGGAGTCACCACTCGTAACTGTGTATAAAAAGCGTACCACTGTTTTGCTGGGGTTTTTTCAGTTTCTCGTGTTGTTATGTTGGCCTGTGATCGGTTGGTTGGGTAGCTGTCAACTTCAAACCAATCAGATGGGGTTATTTTTGACAATCCCAACCAACCGAGACAAAGTGACCAACAAAACTCGGCAACAAGTGGCCATTTTGATGGCACGCTTTTCTCTAATGTTCAATCAGGGAACAGGGAGTAGTGACTCCAGTTATAATCTATTCATCTCAATGGTCACAACCAGAGAGGGCATAATACTTTATTTTATTTCCCAACGGCATAACCACTTTACAATGAAAAACATTCACAACTTTAAATGACAGAAAACAAAATAGTAATAGTTGTACAAATAGTGAACAATAACAATAGTAGTAACAATATAAATAGTAAGAAAAATATTAACAATACAAATATTTACAATTTAATATTCGCAACTCGAAACAATGCTGGTAAACAGCTGAGATGTTAAATATTATCACGAGTTTGTTATTAAACTTTAGTGTAGATATTTTCAATATTTATTTTTCATCTGTATGGAAATGATTGTTAATTAAATTAATAATAAAGAGGGTACGTCTACCGAAGAGGAATTGGCTTTACAACTTAATTAAACGTGGTAAAAATTGAAGATGGAGATGATTTATGGGTAAAACAAATAAGGTATATGTTTTTATACGTTAAACTAGAGTTCCAAATTATTAATAGTTTAATTTTAATTAAAATCCATTTTTAGCCCCTGAGCTGTGATATTAATTAAAAATAGGTATTTACCTTCGTCTACAGCTCAATCTGTACTATTTTTTATTTAATTTTAACATGATTGTTTTATTTAGACATATTTTAAATGTGAATCGGGATAAAAACTAACATCTTCACACTCTTAAAAAATATGCTCTATCTAGACTCTAGAGAATAAAGTAAAGAGACAATTTTTGTCTCGCAAACCCTTAAACTTAGCCTTTGGAACTACATTATACAGCAGAACACCACATTTTAGAGTAGTCGGACTATTTATTTGCATTTTTACAAGTTAATTAATGTCGTTTTATGTTTACACTTTAACTGATTTCTAAGAGTAGATCAATCAGTGGAATTCATTAGTATTGAATAAAAATAACATTTTCTTAAGCACATCACAAATCTGTACGATGCGTCTAACCGCAATTATTTAATCGCTCAATAAAAGTCAATTAATTGGTAGAGGAAACCAAATGTCAAATGTAAACTAATACCCTGTAAAATATAAGATAAACTACTGTAACATCAAGCCTTATACAATGGCTCAGCTTTAAAAATGACAATACTGTAATGATTAAATTTTTTAAGACAGAATTTTTAATTTTAGTAAATTTTTGCTTTGTCAGTAATGCAACTTTATTTAGGTCTACAATGGTTTTCAATGACTTGAGACGACGGGGTCATGCACAAAATGTGTGCAAAAGGTAAATGTTATTATATAGGGTAGGGCAAAAGTCTGGAACCCCCCAGTTAACTTTTTAACACGTTGTAGTAGGAAAACCAAACTCGCCACATATTAACAACATAAGATATTGCACTTTTTCATCAAAGTTACAATTTTGCCCCAGCCCCCGAAATGGGGTATTTTGGGGGGCAGCCCCAAATTTTCAAATGTAAACACCTATCATGTGACCCCTCATATTAAAGGGTTTATGGGGTCATGGGTTTATGGCTGCCATTTTGATTAGGGTTGCGATATTGACCTCTGGTTTGCACCATTCAATTTCTCTTGATAACACCTTTAAAATGAGGGGTCACATGATAGGTGTTTACCTTTAAAAATTTGGGGCTGCCAAATAATATTTATAACTTATATTATATGTGGATAAGTTATAAAGAAATTGCTAAGTATTATCGAATTTCCTCACAAGTTTACCATCAGCGTACCGTATATCCTTAAAAGTATATCAGAGATTCATGGGCATTGTTCATTTTCATTGTAGGGTATCAGAAGCTTATAAAATAGTCGAATTTCAGCTGGTACATATTAAATTTTGGTTGAACAGGTAAAACGACATGCATCAGATTAATTTCGTGAACCAGAAATCATAGCAAAGAGTATTAAAACGGGTTTTAATTCATTTGGGCGGATTTATTTTATTCATTGTAAAAATTTAAACTATCTTTTTTACTCAGTACACATTTATATTAACGTTTATATCTACGACTAGTACAAAAATATAGTATTAAAAGTGTTAAATATGATATTATGGGGAATAAACCAATGTTGTAACCATCGAAGCAGGAAATACTCATTAACAATAAATACATTAACAATAAATACTCATTGCACAAAAGCTGTTAATATTTGGTCTGTGTAAATTTCCATTCTTAAAGAGCTGTTTGAATGCAAATTCATTTAATCAACAGGTTATTTGTTTATTTTGCATTTTTCAGCACCGGATTATGTCTATAGAATGCCTTAGCTTAATTCTTAGTAGTAATTATCTTCGTTTACCAAATTCAAACTAATTTACATATTCCCTTGCAATTTACTGTCACATTTATTTATTTTTTCATCGAATAAGTTTTTGTATAACAATACTGCCGTAATAAATATTAATTCATTCATTCATTCATGTGTACAAGGGACAGAAACTGTGCTATTAATATATCATGATAAGATAAGCTAAGCTATTTGTATGACACATGTGTATGTCATCAGTATAGTGTAAGATAAGCTATGTTTAAGACACAGTATGTGTATTATCAGTATATCACATCCATTTAAGCTCCATTCCCGTATGTTTCTGATATAGGAACAGAACATTATAGCCACCCAGCGCTGCAGGTATCTTAATTCAGAGCAACGAAGTGGGAATCACATATAGAATTTGTATCTGTTAAAATATCCAAAGGTATGTTTATATTAAGAAAACTAAAAAATGTTTTTTTTTTAAGAGGTTTGCGGCCTCTATTAACCTTGCATTTGACCGTCCACATAGACTACAGATCTGTGCGTGGAACGTATCCAGCAAAGCAAGGGAAGTTCAAGGGAAGTGTTTCAATGGAAGTTCTGCTTACTGTTTACTATAGCTACATACACTGTCATCTTACCTATGGTACCATTCTTTGGGCTAATTGTGGATATGTAAAATCTTTATTTGTTTTGCAGAAGAGAGCTCTTAGATTAATTGCCGGTGTTCCACCGAAAACTCATTGTAAGCCCATTTTTAGTTGTTTATCTGTCATGCCTCTTATTTATATAAATATTTTTCACTGTTTCATGTATTGTAAAAAGAACTTTATCACATTGTCTTCCCACTGTGTTATAAGACCAAAAAACGGTGCTAAACTGAGAAATTATTACTGTACTTATAGTATTACTCAAAAAAGCTTGAAATATTCCTTGATTAAGTTATTCAATCATCTACCAAATTATTTGCAAGAGTTACCATTAGATAAACTTAAAATAGCTGTTGAGAATTTGTTATTGAAATACTGTTTTTATGGCTTAGAAGAATATTTTGACAATTGCTTTAACCTTTGAAATGTTTGATTAATTCAGTGTTTACATATTGACGCAACCTATACAGCATTGTATGATTTTTGTACATTGTTGTCTTGGAATAAAGATTGATTGATTTGATTTGATTTGATTTGCCTCTTCTAGTTGCTGTATATGTAAGTGCTATGTGTTAAATTTGCCAAGATCTCTGTCTTTGATAGGTTAGAAAGCCTTTGCTTGTAAAAAAGGTTAATTTAGATAAATGCAAATCTAATCTGATACAAATAAAGCAATAATTATATACTCCCAATAACTTTTTCCAATATTGTAAACAAATACATGAGCTTTGAACATATCTTTACGATTAATAAGAAACAAATTATTACATTTGTATTCTACGAATATGTGATATCAATGTATTGTAAGTGCTGACCGCAGTACATTAAAATTGTGTAGTTTCTTGATAATGTAATAATCCTGTGAAATGTAGTAAAAAAGTTTTTCGTGTAGCTCGTAACAAAGGTTTCTCTTTGCGCCACTGATATTTGTTTTATATCTAAGGGTTAATACAGATTATACCCCATTCTATTACGAAAGTATTAAAACTCAATAAATATACTGTAAATTAACTAAGTTCTTCGTTCATATTTGTTGTCACACCCTCGAACATATATTACTCTTTTCGTATAGAAGATAACATATTTTTTTACCTAAATGTGAGTGAATTATGATTGTGGTATAAGTGAAATGAGTTTTGAAAATGAATTATGTACGCAGCTCAAAATCATGATAAATAAACAATTATATTTTCAAATTACTTAAATAAAATACGATACATATTTCTCCTTGATTTTATGGTATCAAAAATCAATAATTGGCCTTGCAACAACAATTTGTTATTTTAGGTTTAGTAATTACAAAACAAATATAGATACAGTAATTCTATTCACCCTTCCACAAGTTAAAACCTATTGTAAGTGCTAACCGCAGTACATTAAAATTCTGTAATTTCTTAATGTAATAAACTTGTGAAATGTAGTAAACACAATTTCTCATGTAGTTCGTAACAAAGTGTACAGGTAAATTCTAACTTTACATTATTTGTTAGATACGATAGTTGAATAACATTATAAAACATTCGTTTCATTACATTCGGAATATATCATTAGTTGAACTAATGTACAAACTTAAGTGTTGTATGGGAGGATTTTGCAGCGCAGCGCCGCGCCGTCTGTCTAGATAGAGAGTTAACAGTTCCCAGTTGGCAGTGGCGCTGAAACTGGAAGTTTCAACAGCCAAGTTAGTTTCCAGTTTCGAGCTACGGAAGTGCATTTGCTACATTGTGTAGGCACCGTGTCATCTACTATCTTCTTATCGTGACGGATTGATTTTCAAAATCTTTCCGAGCTTTAAGGAAAAATGTATTCAAGAGATATTGTAAATTAATTAGTGTGTGCAATTTTTACAATGCACTATTACCTAATTGAATTTAGTTTACATTTTTAACTTGTTGTTTGGGTTAGAATGATTAGTATATAAGTAGAAATGTTTTAAAAACTACTGATCAAAAATTCCGCAAAGACTCTTGTGATTTTTATGAATAGTTAAAAACAGGCCCTACTAATTATTGGTATTGTTAAATTTGTTACTTTTGCTATTAAGAAAACAATATTTTCTCAAATTATATAGACCTATATATTGAGACCATTTGTCACCTTTTCGTGATGCTGTTGACGTGCTTCGTATGAGAGATCTTTGTATAGTACTTAACTCGCAGGTTTCACACTCAAGGAACTCCAGTTTGTGAAGCTGTGGATTCACAACGATCACCAAGCTTATTCGATCGCCAAATTCGATTGTTAGCCAAAGCTAACAAATTACGGCACAAAGAAAAGAAAATTCGGATGATTACCGTTGAGCATACAACACACTTATCACTAAGAAATGGGATAAATACGTCAGTACAAGTCCTCGTAGTTTAAGTACGAGTATTTCACACCAAAAATTATACACTAATATTGAACAAAGAGTCAAAAAGAAAAGCCGTGGACGTTGTAGTTGACACCGTGTCGGCGCAGGCACAGCGTTCCACTATCCCTTCCGTGATCCCAGTGGCTAACGCATCACAACAATGCTGGTCAATACTGTAGACGTAACTAAAACTCAATAGCACATTTAGTTTGTCAAATTGACAATTACATGCATTAAGCCAAAACAACTTTACTAAGACTAACTATTAACTGACTTGTTACCGTGAATACCATGACTGTTTTATAATGTATATTGTAGAATGTAAATTTATTGTGTTTTTAACTCTGGTGAAGTTTCGGACGAACCACCTCATGAACTTAGATTGAAAGCAACTTGATTATCATACTTAGGTCAACTATCAAACATCATCATTTTATCAAATATTTAGAAACCTTGATGCGAGATAAGGTCTGCAAACACACTAGAGTGGAGCGAGCGAAACCTTTAATGCTCTTTACTGCACTAAGCTTTTGATTTTTCACGCATGAGGTACTAATATGTGCTAACTATAGTTAGCAAATATTTTGGAAGCATTGTCATACCAATTAAGCACAATATTGTGCATAATTGGTGTGAAATGCTTCCAAAATCATGACTTTTTTGTATACTCTTCAGCCGCATTAACAACGGTCTTTGCAACACATGTTTTAAACTGTTGTACACCCTATCACTAGCGCAATACCTTATACTACTACTATCCTTATACAGTGTGTAAATTAAGTATGGTTACAAATCTTTATTTTTAAAAGCGACATAGATATGAATATTCAATTTATAGTATTGATTATTAACAAAGGTTTCGCAATCGTTTACATAAAAAATATTTGTTAACCCCCCTTACAGAGTTGTGGGTAGGGGGTGATTTTTTTAAAATAGCAACCCCGATTGAGTGAACCCTCAATCATTTTGAAGGGGTTTTCAAGAGGAATACAATGACGCAAACCCGGGGTAGATATCTCTTCCCTAGCCAAAATGGTAGGTATTCCAAAATTTTATTTATATGAAAAGGCGCCAGTTTTACAGATATGGAGACAAGTCTGAATTTTTTTACGGAAATATGTTGAAATATTCTATTTTGGCATTGATTGTTAATAAAGGTTCCGGAATCTTTTACGTCAACAATATTTTTAACTCTCCTAAAAAGGTGGGGGTGGGGGTGACTTTTTTCAGATAGCAACCCCTATTGAGTGATCACTCATTTTGAAGGGTTTGACTAAAGAAATGCAGTGACGCAAACCCGAGGTAGATATCTCACCCCTAGCCATTCGGTCTTATATGACATTCCAAATTTTGAATTTGTGAAATTGATGCATTTTCACATAAATAAGAATTTGAAATACCTGTCATTTTGACAAGGGTTGAGATATCCTCCTCGGATTTGCGTCATTGTATTTCTCTTGACAAACCCTTCAAAATGAGGGGTTGGTAACTCAATAGGGGTTGCTAGTTGATAAAAGTCACCACCTACCTCCTACTTTGTTAAGGGAGTTAACAAATATTTCTATCTATTTCGGTTTGAAAAATACAGATTTGTTTTTATAATTAATTTACATACTGCATATTCCACCATTTTTTTCAGGGAGAGGTGGGAAAATGCATTTACGCACACAGGGGGCTGGCAGTGTGGGACTGAAACGGGTTTAAGACCCAAAGACTACTCACGAAAAACCTCATCTACTCTTCGGACACTAGCCTGGGAACACTTGTCACACTTCATCAGAACTAGGCCGAGTTTGCCTACGCCCGAAGGGCTTACTCAGCGTCTAGCCGATCATTTCTCTTACACGATCTAGACTGTGATCCGATCTAGATCGTTCTTTTTAACTTGAAGGATATTCCGATCAAAATGCGACCAGCAGTCCCAGTTGTCCTCACCCTTTATCAAGGCTCACAAATCGATTCAACTGACAGCACCCAAATATGTTGAGTAGCCTCCCGGCGGAGCATATCCCATCGTTCGGACACACCCCCTGCCGCTGCACTCATGCGAGCCTCAACCTTGTTGAACGCGTCTGCCCACACCACAGAACCTTAGAGAAGCACGGACTGGATTGCAGACATTGAGTCTTCTACGACTAGACCGAGGACCCCCAACATTGGACATAAGCTTACTAAGAGTAATGTCACTCCTAGCAGCCTTGTCCGCCGTACTAAAGATCTGGTCCCTCCAGCTCAACTTTTACTTGGCAGTTCGCGTGGTTTGGACAACTACGTTTCCCACTCGTAGTGGGGCTATGGTTTTAATCCGTTTCTTCGTAAGAATAACAATCTCTGTCAAGCATAGAGCGAGCGGCAACCTACGATAAGCCATCCAAGAATTTACAACGCGCATGACTTGGTTTAGCTCCAGTTGGGCCAGCTCAACGTTACGTGTTGCAATGAGGGCTGCAACGTCATCGGCTTACCCAACTAAAACATTCTCCTCTGGCATCTCAGATCTCAGAAGGCTGTCGTAGGCAGCGTTCCACAAATCTTTGAACCTTGCGTGGCACCGGAAGGGACATTCATCGTCCGCAAACCATCTTTCGTTTCGTAAATAAGTGTTCTGCAGCGCAGGTTCTGCAGTCCTTGATGAGCCTCGACAAATATGCTCGTACGCGAAAGCTGTTTCTCAACGCATTCAATATATCGAGCCATCTCGCCGAGTTAGAGACATTCTTGAAGCTCTCGCCACGTTCGACTGCTCTGTGTACCTCAGATATCGCGTCGATTGTTGACCACCCTTTTCTGAAGCCGTACTGTACTGACGGGGAGACAAATCACGGTAGCTTCCACGGCAGGCGTCAGTCGGGAGCGGATCAGTTTTCAAAAGGCTTTCCGGCCATGTCCAACATTCAAAAAGGTCTGTAGGATGACGGCTATCCGGGTCGCCTTTCTTCTTGCTGAGTAGCACAAGACTAGCCTTTTTCCAAGGGGGTGGGAAAACCCCTTCGGACAGGCATGTGTTGTACATTCTCAGCAGGAGCAGGGGGTCGATTGAGAATACCATCTTAACGGCCTCACTGGGAATCCCATCAGGACCAGGAGCCTTTCTATTTGTCAGGGAGAGAACAGATGATTCCAACTCTTCGATGCTAAAGAGTGGAATCATAGATGAAGTAATATAAATATAAATTTATGCGGTAATATATGGTGTTTATTTATTTATTATGTTTATTATAGGGAATGTCCCCTACCATACCATAATCGAAAAAAGGCCGCTGCGGATGAGACGGAAACAGGATGGTGACGATCCTGCCCATGGTGGTGCCCTCCATGACGGAAGGTGGTGATCGGGCGCTGAGTTTCTGGGCTGCAATCTTGTAGCCCAGTCCCCAAGGATCAGAGTATACATCTTCCAGAAGCCTCCATCATCACATAAACTTGCTCCGGTTGATAGATCGGTGGCGATTTTGGATCATTTGTTCCAAAATTATATACCCAACCTCGATGAATTTGGTGAGTGCTTTAGTTTACCTCCATCTACTGTTATATCGGCACAAACAGGAAGTGCTGACTCGGTACTGCCACAGTTGTGCTGATACACTCACAACACGTGATGAAGGGAATACATGATATGCAGTCCCGAGTTTCTGTAACAGTGGTTACTTGTATATACGCAATTTTGAAAAGCTGTTAGCTCCCCCGATAACACACTCAGAGCAATGTATTTGACAATGTACAATGTAATACAGAACATGTACTTTAGTTCGTGGTCTTCGGGCAACGTTGGTGTAAAAGTCAATTAAAGACACTGTCCACCAACTTTTCGGCTTTTATGTACAATAGAGTGCCATCTTTAGGGTCACTTGTTTGCGCATGGTTGAAGTACCAAAGGATCAAGTACTTGATGACCTGTGTGAAATTCAAGTCACCCTGAAAACGGCACTCCACATCGGGGCCGAAACGAAAACAAACAATAGTAAAACATCGACCGGTAAGTCTTGAGATAAAAAGAGCTACTTTATACCCGCAACACATTGTTATTGTTTTTGTTGCAGTATTACTAAAAGTTCTAAGCAGCTTCTCAGCTAAATTATAAGTAAAGAATTCAGTAAAACTTTCAAAATAAACAAAAGTAAGTACAAGTTTCCACTAGTCTACACCTACCTACGTTTACCTAGTCATTATGAAAGACCTATTTTAGTTTTGTAACCATTCATTAGGGCATAATCTATTTTATTTTGTGGATAATAATCCTATATATACAATGTACATATTATTTTAGAATACTATCTGTGCACCTCATGAAGAAAGAAAATTTGATTTATTGTTTTTTAGCTATACTATCTTCATTCTATTAACTTTATTTTAAATATGAATACATGAATGAATCAATAAATGTATTATTTCCATCCTAAAGTATACAATTATTTCGTTGTAAATAAAAACTGACCACTCAGTGAAATAGCACGAAGGATAAATTTTACTCATTTTAATCTATTTGGATCGTTTAAATGTTTATCTTTGAAGTCTTTAAGTTTGGATGTAGAATTGAAAGGAACATATAGGCCTACAATGTATTATAATTTCGAAATCATTATTTAAGATTAAATGTTAATCATCGATTGGTTGGTATTAAAAATCAGGTTAATGTTATTTGAAAACTAGCTTTACCTACTACGGCTATTTATCAACTAAATTATGAATAACAGAGTATTAATTATGATTTTGCAAACTCAATGCGGATACAAAATTCTCATAATGTTTTGGTTGGGAAACTAACCCATCACACATATCATGGAATGATATATTTTGAACCAAGAAAATTAGACTTTGCAAGCAGTTTGAGACGTAGTCGAGAACATTATTAAGAGCATTTTTGTTTATCGTTGGTTTTTCAGTGTTTTAAGTTTTGTTGTTATGATTATAAAATAACGGAAAAAATATAAATAGTGTTGTCACCAATGATATTTTGTTGAAAACTATTGAATCCTGTTAAGTTTTGAGATAATTGAATCATGTAATTAGATCGATAAACATTTTTAAATTTGCTCACCTTCACCTCCTCTTGAAAATAACAAAAAACCTAATTTCGGTCGATGCTCGAAGAATACCTGAAAACGTGTCATTATAAAGACAAATAATTTGATGCATTTTAATTGAGTCAGGTGACCAGAATTAGCGTTTAAGTTTCTTTTCTGTGGTAATGTTGTACGTTGCAATTGCAGTTTAAAAGTTATACTGAAAAGCTTGTTAGTCTATATTTTGGATGGTCAGTATAAGGTTAGTTTCCATGTGAATAATTGTGAAAGGAAAACCCCACAATCTTTAAGAATCTTCTAGGCTAAGATATCTGATATTTCAAATTTTATGGAACAGACTAAGCGTTTTTTTTTATTTCTTCAATGACTGTAGGGAAAGGACCATTCGATCAGAGAAAGATGGCAACAACAATCTGAACATTTGCTGAACACATGAGATGTGGTTTTGTGAGACTGCTTTATCAGTACTGCACCAGACAGGCAACCTGCGCCATGCTGATAACTCCTTTACATTCCTGCTCTTGCCTTTCTCTTATCAGCAATCCTCCTATTATATTTATCTGCGAAAGTAGAAACCCAAATTATAGATTGTGTTCGGGTTCATACTCAAACGGATAAATCTTACAGAGGAGGACGGGTGGTAAAATATTTATTGCAAGGAGAGAGCTTTTCAGTTTGAAGCTTGGTGTAAGTGTAGTAATTTTTCAATTGCATAATGCTTTTCACATATCCACCTTTTCCTACCCACATAGTGCTATTACTTGAGATGAAATACTAAGATTAGAAGTTAACGTCGTGTTCAAACCCTTTTATATTGAAAAAGATATTCTAAAATCGTGCACACATTTTAAAACATTTAATTCCTGACACTATACTCAGCTTAGGCTTGATACAAATTTTGGATGAAGCCCTTTAAGGGCAGAAACAATACATTACAAAAGTAATCCAGATCAACTATCCTTATATTTTTAAATTTTTAATAATTTTTAATCCCATTAATTTTTAGTGGGATGGTGGAAATATATCGTTTCGTAACACCCACATTTTTTTCTTAGATTAAGAAAAAGTAACGAATTAAGTTAAGGCCAGGCAGTAATGTAGCATATACGGCAGATTGATAACGCAATTTTAATTCAACCAAACTATACAAATACCCCCACCGCAGCAAACCTGCAGACTAAGCGAATTTCCATTTGCCTGATTGGATTTACACTAAAATGTCACCTTATACATATCACATTTACTCCCTATTTAAATAAAGTTAGTTTAACGAGTACTTAGGTTTGCTGCAACATGGAGGGTAAAGGGGTGTTTTTTTTGTAAAATGTTAATAGTTAAGTATGAAATGAATGAATTTTCCAAATTTGATCAAAATATGTTCATAAACAAGCAAAATACAACAACTTATTCTCCATAAGAATGACATGGGAATTTTAAATTTACATATATTTGGAATTTTGTCCGTAACCATTAGGCGCATAATAACGCTTCAATATACTAAATTGTTTGTTTTTTAAGGTCTACAAAATGGTTTGGAAAAAAATTGCTAAATTTTAAGTTTTTGGGGTCAAAAATGGGAAAAACCAATTTGTACCCCATAAAACCCCAATAAACCCCTGTTCCCATAGTCCGATCGTGCTGGTTCGCGAACTCGTTCGAAAAAATGTAGGTTTACACGTTTGTACCAAATTTAATCAAAATCAGATGATTTTTGCTTGAGTTATTGTGCTAATGGATACATATATAAATATATATATTATATATATAAATTTGAACGGATGGTGTTTTTGGACTCTAGGGACCTCAAAACGAAAAAGTAAATCGGTCCCGGGTCCAGATCTTACCATGAGTGCTTACCGTAGCACTAGCTATTACCAAATAGCTTATTCCATATAGGGGAAATTCGCTAAAAGTACAAAAACATGTTTAATCCATTTAAAATGCTAAGAAAGGAAACTAACCGAGATATATCAAAAGAGATTTGACAGGATTCAATTTAGATTTTCTTCCCTCAGATATTTATCCAATAAAGGGTGACAATACATATGCGACATTTTCCCCTTTGATATAATCTTTATTCTCAATTGTGATAGAATCTTTCTTGGCATTATATTCACTGAGCGAAATACACATGACACATAGCAAACAGTGTACTCGAGCGTGTGGCCTGGGACCTTTCCTTGATATTGATATTCATATTGATGTCGTCGTCGGATTTAGGGGTTTATACTATCATAAATACGTTTCATTGTCCTGAAGTAGCTCACACTTTGATTTGAAAAATGCAAATTAATAATTTCTTACACTGGAAAACTGTCAATTACATTATTATTTTTGTAAATAAAACGTTAAATAAAAAAATATCGTACTTGAATATGATTTTTAAAAATGCTCATACATAAAAATGAATTTCATAATAATCTTTAAACGGAATATATGTGACACAAGTAGGAGATTCAAACATTTGAAGAATCACGATTATATTGTTGAATTTAAATCAATATGTTTAGCAGAAAGAAAAATCTAACAATTTGAGTTTAAATTAGTCTATAACACGAATTTCAAAGTGGCCGTTAAAGACATCTCATTTCTTCAATTTCCTCGATACAGTTCTATGTTTGAAGTTGTTGGCATTGTGTAGAAAGATACTTGCAATGGCACCGAGGTCTATTAAGTTATTATCGGGGAAGATGTTTATCATGATTTGTAAAAAACGAGGTTTTCGTGTGTGGAATCTGGTCTCGTCGTCAGATGACGAAGTACAAAAAAAAAACATAAAAAGAATAGAAGTAGTAGTATAGTGTTTGTTCGAACAATATTCTGTATACACTTTCTTTTGTGAGTTTCTATCTTTATCCGGGATTAGGTAATCTTTTATGGTTTTATGCGATTTCTCGATTGAGGATGAAATCAGATTCCACATCCTGAAAAGTCGTGAATCATTGTTTTAATGTGATATAAAATGTACGCAATAATAACTTGAATAAGTTGTATCAGTGAAAGGTATTAGTTTAAAGTGAAATAGTAATTAACTCGTATGTTGTGTGTTACAGTTACGACAAGAGCCTCACATGTCTGGTGAGGACGATGCGTGTTTGGCCCTTTGATCATTTTGCGGCTGAGATTCAACTTTGAAAAGAAGCTTAGGTGATAATGAAAACGGTGACAGCAACTCATTTTGAAGGATTTAATTCCTCCGATATCAAACAAATATTGCCCGTTATACGAATATTGAATATTGAAAGAACCGGATGGTGGCTTTTGTTTGATTTTCAAACCATGGCATTGGTATGATTTTACTTATTTCAATAAAATTGATTAACTAACTAAGCTCATATCACTTAAAGGCTTATATGCACTCGAATTCAACGATAGTTTTAATTAAAAATTTTCTGTTATAAAAATAGATTGATACTTTGCCGTCCAACGAAATTCGTTTTATTTAACTTAGATGTTTTATATTTAAAAGTAAGTTTCCAATTTTACACATCAAACTGTGGGTTATTTCCTTTGGTTTGGAGACTTTTTGGTTTGGTTGTACTTGTTTACTATAATATTGAATCGTTTAAACTTCCAAACCGTGTTCATTCAGCTTTGATACAGTTTTTTCATTGTTGGCCAAAAATTTTACTTAGATAAATACTTTATACTTCATAAAATATATAGTAAGCAGCTTTAACATCACTTGACCTGACCAAACGTAATGAAATTTATAGGGTTAAGATAGCAGATAAGTATCTGTGCAGATGTTTATCAACTTTAAAAACAACGTATCTGAAACAAACTTCGAAACAACTTCAAAACTTCCCAAATACATCGCAAAATAAATATCTCTATCACTTTCCTTGTTTAGGCGAATTATTAATTGTTAGTGACAGGTTGATATATTGACCAGTTTTAGATGACGGGTGACAGCTATTGCCCGAACCCGCCTACTGGCAGCCGCCTACCAATGTGTCTGTGACCCTTTGTAATACTGCATTCTGCGAAAATATCATGAACAGAATGAAAAGGCTGTCCAATGTCAACCACGTGACGTTCCTAGGAACATGTTACAGGCTACTTGATTGTCAAAGTTAGTCACCAACAGTTTAACGCCAGACTGCACCCCATCATTCTGGGTATTGAGGAATGTTACAACTTTACATGTTATCACATTACTGCTCAAATTTGTTCATGGACATTAATTGTTCCTAAAATCGTAGTTATTTATTCAAATGTTTCGTGTTGTTCAAATATGACCTTTTTATTTGGGGTGTGTTATATAGACTAGTAGTTAGTTTTGTTTTAGAGTGACAGGTTTGATTCCGGTTTATTCAGAAAGATTTTAGGGGTTTGAACCACTTTACCTTAGAAGCATTTAATCTCAATCATAAAGGTTCAATAAAAAAAAATACAGTTATGAATTTTACGAATTTTAATCTCGTGATTAAACTATGTGTAACAGGTGCTTTCGCGTGGCTAAAAATATAAAAGTTTTTCAATTTCTAAGTAATAAAAAAAGATTAATCAGTTTTAATTTCACGTCAAAGTTCATATTATCTTTTCAAAATGTAAATACTTATTTTTCTCTAAAGTAAATATCAAGTAAAATTAATTTATGAATATGTTTAATACTGTACTAACGAGCTTTTGGTCCGTCCTACGTACGGGAATCGAGTAGTCAATTAAAACTGAATATAATTCAGAACAGTACCCGCTTAAAGATAAACTCTGGCAGCTTCAATGGGGAAAATCAACTTGTAAACACATATCACGTGACCAC
The DNA here is from genome assembly GCF_028750875.1 of Macrosteles quadrilineatus. Lineage (NCBI taxonomy): Eukaryota > Metazoa > Arthropoda > Insecta > Hemiptera > Cicadellidae > Macrosteles > Macrosteles quadrilineatus. The sequence goes on along the minus strand of NW_026542600.1, from coordinate 71,420,872 downwards.
ATATTTCTTTCATCCGTTTATAGGCAGATACGATATACATTTTAAATCCGATAATTTTCCAATAAAACAGCAATTGTGTAAATTTCAAAAGCCTTGAAGTGATATTGACGGCCGATTCACACACTCTGGTTTTAAGTCCAGTAGCTACATACCACCTTCCATTGCATACTATCACTTGCTGTGTCTTATCTTACCTCCGTAGCCAACGAAACCTTGAGAGGATTCTGTCATCCCCTCTTCTATTCCCGGATCTTCTAATGTAGATACCAGTCTGGAGATGTCTTTCAACTTCATTCTTGGTCTTCCAAGTGATCGTCTTCCTTGTGGTACTCTTTCTCCTTTTTGTTCACTCCTTCTTGTGAATTTCCCTATAGAGCTGTTACCTATAGCTGTTACCGTAGGTGGCACGGTAAGACCTAGGCCCGGAACCGATTTACTTTTTCATTTTGATGTCCCTAGAGACCAAAAACACCGTTCGTTCAAATTTGTATATATATATATATATATACGTCCGTGAACGAACGGTGTTTTTGGCTTGAGTAATTTTTGTCCGATTTTGATGAAATTTGGTTTAAAGGTGTAAGGCGAGGTAAACTTGAATGAGTTCGCGAACTAGCATGATCGGACCATGGGAACGGGGTTTTACAAGGGGTTTTATGGGGTAAAAATGGGTTTTCTCTTTTTTGACCCTCAAAACACAAAGTTTCCAATTTCTCTCTAGACTTTTTAAAAAGATTAAAAAATAATTTGGTATATCAAAGTGCTTTTGTACGGTTTTTGGTGGGAGTTTTCGGCAAGGTCTTACCACGAGACCTACGGCAATAGCTTATTTGCTATATGGGAAATTCGCTAAAAGAATCTTACTTCAGTCGTGACAAAATTCTATAAAAAGTTAAGTTAGTACAGTCGTGTTCAACAGTACAAACACAAACGTTATTATTACAACATGAAGGTTTCATAACTGAGCTGCATTGTTGAATTGGCAGGATAAACAATGTCATTGCCAACTTCAAAACACGACAAACAAAAAATTCCCTCCGTTCACATACTGTAAATGGTGTCTTAGATTTTTACATACTATTATATCTTTCATAAATTAATAATTACTTTGTTTTTTTTTACTGAAACGTAGATTTTTTTATTTATAACGTTTTACTTTTAAGAATTAATTTAATCTGCTTATAGCCCATTTTTTATATGTTATCGTCAAATTAAAAATAAAATTAACCTTAACCACCTAAAATCAAAAACTCAAAATCCCCATCTAAACTCAAAATATACTCAACTCAACAATTTTGATTTGGTCAGGAGTCATTCTAGTTAGCAAATTTGTGAAAAAAAGCGGTAACGTAGTAAGCAGTAAGCAAAGTAAAATTTTGATGGATCAGCTGTATTGCAAATTAATTCCAGTAAACAAAATGCACCTATACAAAGTAAACTGGTGAGAAAACAGTTGATTTCCAAAGTGATCCCAGTGTACAAAATGACACTTTTCAATACAACTGTAGACTATGGTAATTAATACCGAACAACTACAATCGTATACTTTTCCACTACTCAAAAATTATATATTTTTGAATCAGTCAGAAATGTCATTAATTATTTAGGTTTTCCCAGTTTCGAGAACTTAAATTATATTGGTTATTATCTATTTTGCCAGTGCTCTTTATCACACAATGTACATTTCACCAGCATGTATAGCATCTTTAGGAGGTTTTCTTAAATTAAATCATCGTGTTCAATTATTTTTTTTATAATATTATAGACATTCGTATTAGTGATGTAAGAAGACCCCTTGAAGATGCCACCTATACTGGTGAAATGTACCTAGATATGGTAATAAAATACTGTAGGTACAGGACAGGCAAAACATTGTAGTAACTAACGTTGAATATTTCCTTGATAATCGTTGTTTATTTATGTAGCAAATTATATTTTGTAATCTAAAAGCCTATCCTGTTGGCTACACGTCAGTGTCGCTGATAGATTAATATGATGGCCACGTCGGGTAGACGTCTGGCATTTGATGGCTGATGATGGTCGTGTTCTCCATCGTCTGATGTGGCTTAACATCACCAAGTGCGTCAGAACCAGAGTCCATGTGTATCACTATTCATCCAACAACAGTTTCCGGGTACACACAACACAAACATAACCCGAGTCTGTTAAGCCACGCTTCTAAACTGACTGCGTTTCGCGTATTTCTCAGAAACGTAGCATCGTTTGGGTCATGATGGAATTTGCAATGTGTAAAAACGTAGTTAATTTAAATCTTTATTAACATTTTAGTTGATTCTTTGTGAAAACAATTCTACGAGGAAGGAAACAAACATTTTGAGGTGTGTTAGCTTCCCTAATCTTTTACAAAAATATGTAAACAAATTATTTGTTTATTGATTTAATTTTTTACATTTTGTAGGTCTGCATTAAAAGTTAGAAGTTTCTATGAGGAAGGGGAGCTGTGTTATAACCCACCATAACCTGTTGAAATCATGGCTTGAATACTTAATTGGTAGCCTATTTATTTTGTTCATTTGGTATTTCCGGATTTTTAATAATGAGAACAGCTCTACGAGGAAGGAAATAATAATTTTAAGATGTGACATAAAACTAATCTAAATGGTTGCTATGGTCCAAAAACGTAACACATAGACAAAATTAACAAACAAATTTAATGACATATATAATTTAATTTAATGGTGCATTAACTAAAGGAAACAAAGCATGATTATTGATAGACAAACAAGTTATTATGTTTAACTTTGTGAAAATCAAGTCTTATAGCTGATGACATAAACCCAAAAGTGGGCCGCTTTCTGTAGTACCATTGACCATAGAAAATTCTGTTTTTCCACTGTAATTTTTAAATGGTAAGAGATGGAAAGAAAACTTAAAACGTAAAATGTTTGTTTAAAAAGGACCATTCACATTATATGAAATTTGTTATACCTTGCTATTTCAGAATTTTGAGTTTTCAGCTTTCTTTTATTCTTCAAATTTGAGATTTTTTAAATTAGAAAATAACATGGAAAATGCCCTTACTACAAGTTATCTTAAAGAGTAGCTCAAGAATAGGCTTGGAAAAAATGTGGCGCTGCTCCATTCAGTAGTTAGGGTAATAGGGTTAACTTCAAAGTCCTTTTTTAAAACGTTTTGACACACCCTGTAAATACGGTTAAACATAATTAATTTTTTGCATTAAAATGATCGGGGTGATTAGACCTTTAAATTGATGTATCACACAACCCATGTTTACATTTGAAAATTTCTCAAAAAGCGCCCCTACCCCCCAAATTGGGCCATTTTGGGGCATTTTTCAAAATTGAAAATAATGTTATTGCATTTTTCATGTCCAAATTAGGGAGAAATTAGATCAAACCAGTGTTAAAAGCCTTACCTTTGCACACAACAGATATGAAAAGTTTTCAAATGAACGTATATTATACATAATATGTAATATATAAAAATTTGAACGAATGGTGTTTTGGCCTCTGGGGACATCAAAATGAAAAAGTAAATTGGTCCCGGCCCTAGGTCTTACCATGCCACCTACGGTAATAGCTACTTCCCTATGGGGAAATTCGCTAAAACAGACCAAAATAGGCTAAATAATTATATTTTTTAGAACTTTAAATTATATATAATACTTTTTAGGAACACAATTCTCTATTGTTTTTTACTAGATTAAAAATTAGTTTTGAATTTTCAAATATAAATATTGAAATCGATCCAAAGCTGTTTATAACTGTCATGTGATGTTTTTTGTCTTCTGAACAACACTTGAGATCTCGAAAAATTTTTGAAGTCCAAACGAACTTTCCACTTTACTATAAATTGGTGTAAAATACCAGCATTTATGCGATCTTGTTTGTAGCTGAGTTGCTACCGGTTTCAACTCATTTCAACGGTCATTTTGAGTCATCTTCAGGCAGTTGGGATGTCTTCTCGCTTTATTCGAAGGTCGTCAACAGATAAATAAATAAAAAAAACACAAACACGTACACGGACATAAATAAGAACATTTAAGGCTAGAAAATACTGAAAACTGTAGGCCTACGGGACACGACACGACGTGAATGGGCGGGAGTTATGTCAAATTCAATATAATGAAGTTTCCACTTTAGTTGTAGGATAATCATGATTGTTATTCTTCTTATTCTGAATGATTCATCTCATCTATTGTATGTATTGTCAATCGAATCTCGGAGTTGTGCATCGAATTCCTCAATGAAATGAACTAATATGTTATGACAAATATAAATGTGTTAAAACATCTGTTTCAATTGATTGTTGCTTAAGTCGGGATATACGATCTCTTTTTGAGCTACTTGTGAATTTCAGTTATTCTATAACAAACTAAAATGTTGGGAAGCACACGCTAAACTCACGGGCCCATATTCTACATATGACATACAGAAGGAAGGAAATAGACCTATCAAACCCTTCTCTCGCTTGTAAGGTATAGTATTATTATGATGAAGCTGCACATTCTGTGCAAGGTACATTATATAAATATTATGATGAAGCTGCTCATTCTGTGCAAGGTAAATTATATAAATATTATGGTGAAGCTGCACATTCTGTGCAAGGTACAATATATACAAATTTGGTGAAGCTGTACATTCCGTGTAGGTACAGTATATAAATATTATGGTGAAGCTGTACATTCTGTGCAAGGTACAATATATACAAATTTGGTGAAGCTGTACATTCCGTGTAGGTACAGTATATGAATATTATGGTGAAGCTGCACATCTTGTCTAAGTACAGTATATGAATATTATGGTGAAACTGTACATTCTGGACAAGGTACAGTAATAAAATATATAGCGAAGCTGTACATGCTGGACAAGGTACAGTAATAAAATATAAGGTGAAGCTGTACATTCTGTACAAGATACAGTATATAAATATTATGATGAAACTGTACAGTCTGTGTAATGTACAGCATATATAAATATATGGTGAATCTGTACATTATGTGCAAGGAACAGTATATAAATATATGGTGAAGGTGTACATTCTGTTTAGGTACAGCATATAAATATATTTAAGTATAGAAAAAAAAATACAATGTAATTATATGTATATAATTAATGGGAAATTAAATATTATTCCATTTCATTTCATTTCATATGGTTGAAGCTGTACATTCTTTGTAAGGTACAGTATATAAATACTGTATATGGTACAGCTGTGCATTCTTGTAGATAGTATAAAAATATATGGTTGAAGCTTTACATTCTGTGTAGGTACAGTATATAAATATATGGTGAAGCTGTACATTCTGTGTAAGGTACAGTATATAAATATATGGTGAAGCTGAAAATGTTTGGTCTGACATACAGTATATTAAAATTTCCCTCACATTACGTTTACTAAGCAAAAAGTTTTTGGACAAATTTTATTCAGACGAATCCCAAAAGCCAGTTTAATGAACAAAATTAGTAATATGAATGCCTAAGTATTTTTCATTTTGTATAAAATAAAATAAAGAAATTTGAAATAGATTAAATTGAATACTGATTGTTGTTTTAGCGAATTTCCCTATAGGGAAGTAGCTATTACCGTAGGTCTCATGGTAAGACCTAAGCCCGGGACCGATTTACTTTTTCATTTTGATGTCCCTAGAGGCCTAAAACACCATTCGTTCAAATTGTTATATATCTATATATATATATATATATATATATATATATAGATATATATACGTGTGTCCATTCGCACGATAACTTGAGTAATTTTTGTCCGATTTTGATAAAATTTGGTTTGAAGGTGTAAGGCGGGATAAACTTGAATGAGTTCGCGAACCAGCATGATCGGACTATGGGAACGGGGGTTTATGGGGGGTTTTATGGGGTAAAAATAGGGTTTTCCCATTTTTGACCCTAAAAACACAAAATTTCACAATTTCTTTTCAAACCATTCTGTAGAGCTTAAAAAAACAAATAATTTAGTATATTGAAGCGTTATTATGCGCCTAATGGTTACTGAGAAAATTCAAAAAAATTTTAATTTTAAAATTCCTATGTTATTCTTATGGAGAATAAGTCAACTGTTGTAGTTTGCTTGTTTATGAACATATTTTGATCGATTTTGGAAAATACTTTTATTTCTTACTAAACTATTATTATTTTATGAAAAAATCTTTTTTACCCTCCCTGTTGCAGCAAACCTAAGTACTCGTTAAACTAATTCTATTTAAATAGGAAATAAATGTGCTATTTTTATGGAGGCATTTTAGTGTAAATCCAATCAGGTTAATGGAAATTCGCTTAGTCTGCAGGTTTGCTGCGGCGGGGTTGTTTTTTGTTTTATTGGATTCCCTTCATAGATAATAATTTGTTTTATTATTAGTTACTTACATTTGTAATTAATTTGGTTGTTGGTTAAATATCAACTTTAACGTACACTTTGTTGATTAAACTTCATTGAATCAAAGCCCCTTGTCTCACATGTCCAAATATTAAGTTGAAAGAGAAATGCTTTGCCATATTTTGTCCTTCGAATTGAATCAATTCCTTTTATGAGAACTTCTTTTGAAAAATTTGTAACAAAATGTTTAAATTTACCCTTTTCTCATTTGTCCAACTACTAAATTGGAGAAACTATTCTTTATTATACTATTTCAAAAATATTTCAACATCTTAAGAAGCTGAAGAAATGAAGGATTTCTAAATAAAATTTGTACATGAATATACGAGAGTAGTATGCGATTCATGTCTGAAAAAAGACAGCATTAATATTAAATTAAACTTAGTAAGAACTTCTTTTTAAAAACTTATTTTATAATGTTTTCTTAAATATGTGGGAGTATTTTAGGATTCATTTGGGAAAAAGGCAGGTTAGCCAAGTACAATAATGAACAGCGCTGATTGCTGATGAAAGATAGCAGCATCCCACACAACTAAGTTGAAAAGTTTCCTCTCCGCTGGATGAATCATTATGTCATGACTAACCAATTATTTTTAACAAAACAACATTTGGTCAATATTGATCAATACAAAATCATAATTAAAACTCGTTTGTAATCAGTTCTGGGGAAAGAATATTGTCCAGCAAAAACACTATTTAACTCACTATATACCGCGATCTGTTTGACACAAGTAGCAGAAAAACGAGAAAAAAATTGTTTTGATATCAATTTTCAACTTATATTAAAACTGTTATTAATATGAGTATAGTTGACAACCGGCAAAATTTAAAATAGTTCAAAAATTGTTTTACAACTATATTGCAACAATTTTACAACAATTTAAAAACTGCTTTTACAACAATTTTAAAATTGACTTTGCAACAAGTTAAAATTAGTTTTCACATAGGACCAACCATCCCATGGGCATATCCTACATAAACACGAAATAATAAAGAGTTTGTATGAAATGCATATATATCAGTTGAGCATTTTGATTAAATAGTTCATAAAAACAAATTTTGAGAAAAAACTAGAATCAAAATTATCTTCCCCCACCCTTGAACCCGGGACCTCCAGATTGTGAACCTCTTACCTTACCTCTGAGCTATCTGTGGTTGTTGACATTACATGTTTTCAATCAGTCAAAGAGGAGCGGACAGTTGCAATGGTTGCAATACTTCATATTTTTGATACTATGATTATGTTTAGGCATAAAGTTGTTGAATTGATTTTCTGGGAGTTGAGGAGGATACTGGTATTTGAATATAGATGAATTAATTAACATTGCTAATGTTATTATAATTATTGTTATATGATTAATTTCATATTTTATTTAACTTCATATTTTTGATACTATGATTATGTTTAGGCATCAAGTTGTTGAATTGATTTTCTGGGAGTTGAGGAGGATACTGGTATTTGAATATAGATGAATTAATTAACATTGCTAATGTTATTATAATTATTGTTACATGATTAATTTCTCATCCCCCTCTTAAATAGTTCAACTACTAAAAATTTGCTCAAATAACTGAAAAAAACAACAAAAAAATATTTGCATTATTATTATATGTTAAAAAGGTGTTCCATCACTGTATCTAATATCACAACTATCACAATTAACGTCATCGGTAACTTATGCATTATGAATTTACCTATTCAAGTAATTCAATATTCATAATGTAATAACTACTATGAAATTATAAAAAATTGTATTATATTTAAAAACAATTCTTTATAAGAAGAATTATTTAATTGCTATGCTTTACCTGTACAATAAACATATTTTTTTACATATTTTAATAGGTACTTTTCAAACTTCATTTCATTTTCAATTAAAGAATTTAAAAATTATAGGCTGTTATTTAAACATGATTGATAAAACCTATTTATCTAGTATACAGGGTGATTGATATAAGTGTGCCAGCCGTTTTATTCGAAAACCATAAGAGATATCAAAAAAAGTTAAATGGTAAGTGCCTTGGACTTTTTATTTAAAAAATTGTAGTCAAGTCAAAAAAATTATTTTAGCCACCATTTTTCCAATATGGCCGCCAACTTTGATTTTTCTTACGGAACACCCTGTATTTTATGATGTATTCTGGTAGAAAATGTAATTTTAAGATGATTTTATTCTTGTGATTTTTTTCATAAACCTAACCGTTTCAAAGATAATAATGGTTTAAGTTGTGAAATTTTGAATGGTTTTCGAATAAAACAGCTGGCATGCTTGCTTAGGCCTTTATCGAAACTCTTTCTCATGCAGAAATTTCAAAACTTTAACCATTATTATCTTTGAAACGGTTAGGTTTATGAAAAAAATCACAATAATAAAATCGTCTTAAAATTACATTTTCTACCAGAATACATCATAAAATACAGGGTGTTCTATAAGAAAAATCAAAGTTGGCGGCCATATTGGAAAAATGGCGGCTAAAATAATTTTTTTGACTTGACTACAATTTTTTAAATAAAAAATCCAAGGCACTTACCATTTAACTTTTTTTGATATCTCTTATAGTTTTCGAATAAAACGGCTGGCACACTTATATCAATCACCCTGTATATCCAAATTAAATGCAAGCAAATTTAAAAACGGCCAAAAAAGGGATACAACCCATTAATTGAGATTAAACATAAATAATCAAACAAATTAAACATTTATTTCAAAATTGTTAAAAATTGTTTTTTAAGAACTACACAAACAATTGTTAAATACTATTGTAAACAGTTTAAACATTGTTTTAAAATTGTTTATAAAAAAAACTAAGAATAAAACAATTTTAAAATTGTTGTAAAATAGTTACAACTTTTATTAAAACTTATTTTTTACAGAAAAAAACTGATTGTTAAACAATTTTAAAATTGTTTCAATCTTATATTAAAATTGTTGCAATATGAAGTTAAAATCAAAATGTTTTAAAATTGTTATACAAGAATTGTAATACGACTTTTGACCATTTTTAAAAACTCTTTTGCTTATTGGGAAACAATTGCATAATATTCTCTAATTATATACATATGAATTGAAACAGATGGTGTTTTTGGCCTCTGTGGACCTTAAAACAAAAAAGTGAATCGGTCTCGAGTCCAGGTCTTACCATAACACCTACGGTAATAGCTTATTCCCTATATGATAGGTGCCCCAAATGTTGTATGTAGAAATAAATTTGAGGTTCTCGATGTAGAGGAGAATGAATCATCCATTTTTGAAAATGCTATAGAATTTGAAGAGATTGATTTAAATCTAGGTGATAGTGTAAAAATGGGATGGAAAACTGATTTGAATGTAAAATGTAGGTCAAAAAAAGGAATAAGTTGACAAATCTTGAAGCTAAGGTCGTTCCACAGGGCTCGTCCGTAGGTGCTCGGTTAGATAACAACAAGCAGAGTCAATGTAATGAACCTTTGTATGATGATGTTTTAGTTTTAGGTGACTCTATGATCCGCCATGTTAGCTTAGACTTAGAGAAAAAAGGTGCGTTTGTAGAATGTTGCCCTGGAGCACGAACTAATCACTTGAAGAATGTTTTGTTGAAATACGTTACTCACAATCTTAGAATCATCCACATCCATCACGAACAACCTGTGAATGGGTTATAGGGGAGGTCCAGGATAGAACGGAGGTCAGGGGAAGCAGGAGGCACTCCACGACATGGCCGACCTGCTGTTTACGGCTAAAAAACTTTCCTCACTCAAAAATGTATGTTAACAGCATAGTCATTAGATCTAATGACTATCAGATCAGATATCAGTTACAAAGCTTCGTTCGATTTCAACTACCAACTTGACTCAATGTGCAATAGTTTTGGGGTCATGTTTGTGGAGGCCAACTGCTGGGTGGGAAGAAGGCATCTTACTCGAGATGGAAGACATCTCAACAGAAGGGGAGCTTTACGGCTGGCATCATTGTTTAGCACAGTGATTTCGGCGGCACTGCGTATGACGAGATGTCTAGACGTGAAAACTCCAAGAGAAGTTGTTTCCTCCGACGTGGAATTGGGTCCGGTCCCGGTTGATCTCTCTCCACAGAGGGCTGTCCTGGGCCCGGAGCCTTGCCCGGCGGCGGGAAATGAGGAATTCAAAGCCTGTGTTTTGCTCATTTAAATATTCGTTCCTTGAACACGAATAGCCATTTATTCGATAAAGATTTCTCCACCTTACTCAAGTGATTCGGATAAGAAATGAGAATGTTATTATTATTTTTCTTAAGTTCTGTTACTTTCAGTGGCAGTTCCAAGGGTGGGGGGGCTACAGGGTCCAAAGCCCCCTTCGAAAAATAAATTTAAACATACATTTCTTCCTTAAAACAATCAATGTTATTAAACAGACATCAATGTAGTTTTTATTAAACTAAATAAGTGATGGCAGGAGTAGTATTAAGGTACATTTACATTACATTACATTTATTGTTGTCATGAGAGCCGAAGCCCCCTGACTGCATACCCGGTACCTATCCTTAGGACATACCCGGGCCCCATGATGTAGGCCGAAGCTTACGCATCAACCTTTAGCACACCATGGGCGGATGACTTAAGGTCATCAGGCTCGCCGGCTGCCGAAGCAGACCCTTCGGAAAGAGGGTTGCCCCTCAATCCTAACCAGGGATTCCGGCTGCTTGTTTAAGCGTCACTCCACCTGGGTTCCACTAGGTCGGGACCTAGAGGTCCATGGTAGAGCGCCCCGACGCATTTAGTGCAAGCAACACTCGGGACCTATCTAATCCCTGACAGGCAGAACCCGCCATCGATAGCCAGGAGGAAGGGGACCATCAGCACGCTGACGGGGGGAACCCCAACCTCCCATTTACACCGCTGCCCGATCGAGGCCTTACCCATTGCTGGGAAACCAGAGATAACCAGAGCGATAGATCCCCAGATACCCCTGGCGGGCTCGGACCCAGCACCCGATCTACTTCGTTTGCCCGTCAGACCCAACATCACTGCCAGGCCATCAGGGTTTCCCAAAAGGAGGCAGGTATAGAAGTGGGACCCACCCGGATGAACCTATCCACCAGAGGTGGCGACACCCTTGACTCAATTGAGGTTCCGGGAAGAACCCCCCACACTCAAGATAACCATACCGTCCGTGCTCAGAGACAGGGATTGGTTTGCATAAGTACCTACAAACCGTTGCCCTCACACTGCGGAAAGTTACGTTGCCCTTGAGTGTCCCCGTGAGCTGCGGGTACTTGCCCGTTTTCACCTCCAGGAAAGGTTACTTCCAAAGTCGAGGATTTGCCCACTGAATGCTGGTCGCACACAACAAGCAGGCCGAAGCCCAAAGAACCACAGACACAGGTAGGTTAGAGATTATGATGTACTTCCATCTCTCCTAGAGCTAAACACCCCTCCATCCTGGATAAAGGAATGTCACTGGGACCCGATGCCCAGTCGTCCATGTCTGTGGCCAACTTGAAAATGCCGATACCAACACGGAGCATTTACCTCCCCTCTGGGGGCTAGGTATTTCACCTCCCAGGACGAGGCTACTTCCAAAGTCGAGGATATGCCTCACAAAATGCCAGTCGTACACGACAGGTAGGACTCAGTCACAACCACAAGCTACAGGCAGGTGAAAGATCTATGAACTTAATCAACACTAGCAGAGCTGAACACCCCCACCACCCTGAATGGAGGGAATGTCACTGGGTACTCTCACTTTGGGTAAACCCAAAGAGGCTGGCTTGTCCAGTCGTCCATAGCTTGTGGTCTACCTGAAGTGCCGGTTCCAACACCGGGCAATTACCTCCCCTCTGGGAGAGCTAGGGTCCGCGTGGTCGCCCAGGCCACGAACCCACGCAAGCGTGAGCCCCCTGCGGTTAGTATTAAGGTACACATAGATAAACTTTGTGGGGCAATATCACGACAAATAAAACAATATTACGCTATGGAAAGTTGTACACATCATCCAATTTTTACAGCAGTCAGATGTTGACATGCTAGGGCAAAGGCGAGGGAGGACGGAGAAACAGCTGATTTTGTGTTCCTAGTTGTCAAATTGTCTGCTGGCTACTAATTTACACAAGCATCAGCCATCAGCGGTAGCACCACTAGCCTATTACCGTTGACTATATAAACACTAGTGTTAAAGTTTATATAGTCAATGCTATTACTGAATTTGTTACTATACATATTGTGACAGTTCTATAAAATGGAGAAAATATGTAAGGTTAAAGAAAAAAAAGAAGAAAAAAACGTGTCTACTTGCTTGCATGTCGTATGACAGGTGAAATGGGAGGTCTTTGGACAATTGGACACAGTACTAGACGTTAAAATCATGACAAATAAATTGGGAAATGGGAGGTTTTGCACACAGTTCTAGACGTTAAAAATGGCTTTAGAAAGTCACCAAACGGCTTTTAGGAGTATATGGCCATAGTCTGCAGTGTGTTTAGAAATTTGTGAATGCAATGGTCAGAGTTTGATTTTTTAAATGTCTACTTGCTCATGACATACAACAGGTGAAATGGGAGTTTATGGACAGTTGGGCACAGTTTTAGGGAAAACTGTTAAAAAGGCTTTAGAAAGTCACCAAAGGGCTTTGAAAATTCCAAATTCCCAGACCCCCACTTTATTAACCCCTTCCTTGAGAAGGTCCTAGAAAGGCTACTGGTTACATTTCATTTTACCCTCAATGATAATTACAATTTTTAATATAAGTGTTGTAGTTGTATCGACTCTGATCATTGTTCTATGTATATAAAAATGAATAAAGATGATTGAATACTGAATATCACAATTATTCTTCCAAATTTATAAATTATTTGTTTTTTATACACCCTGACTGAACTAACATTTCAGAAATTAAACTGCAACAAAACTCATGTAATTAACACACTCAGTATGCTATGAGGGTAGAAAGTATTGAGCAAAGTAGTGTTAAGTACAATGTTATTATTAAAAACATATAAAAATTACAATAATCAGTAACATTTAGTAGGTAAAAGTTATTGTCTAGGCGGGTTCACTGGCACAATGATGACTAGAACTGTAGAAGACCCTCGCTGTGCTATCTATCTCGGGGTCGTCCGGACGTTTGATGCGACTCTAGGTAGATTGGGGTTATGTTGCTTGGTTTGTACTTTCTGTAAATCACAAGTACAAGATCAAGTGAAATAAATATCACTTTTAAAATTTTGTAGAGGTAAAAACCAGTAGGTTTGGAAAAGATTGCTTACTTTGGAGGTGATAAGAGCAAATATCAATTTAAAGTTGAATGTTGAACTATATTTTCAACAGTTGGGTGTATTTACTAAGTATAGTCAATCAACTATTTGAGAATGTGTAAGTTTGTCAAATCCAAAAAGGTGCAGGTTTAACTCTTCCAGGATGGAGTGATGTTGCCTAAAATGTGAATAAAATGGAAAACAAATAAATTTCTGGCACTTTTTCATACCCTTCTTCTCTAAATGAATACAACCAATTAATTCTTTGGGCACAGACATTTTTTTACTCCAGAATGGATTTATCCTCTAAATGCCTGGGAATATCAAGAAAAATGGTGAATAAATCATTATCTGATTAATGATAAATAATTAGAGCTTAGCTCTTTTCATCCTCTTGTGGCCATCTACAGATCAACCACTTGCGTTCGGTTGGATCATAATCATGGTTGGGTGTCATTGTCGTAAACAGCACAGAATTGTTATAAAATACAACAATGTTAACAAATCCGTAGCGGCCGGTTAGAGCCGACAGCGACTCTATTTGAGACTTTTATTTTTTAGTCTAGTTGAGTCGCGGCCGGCTTGACGTAAGCGTGCACGCATCGCGATGGTTTCTGGTTGTAAATATAATGTGTTTTTGTTTTGTGTTCGGTAAATACTTTATGTATATATAACGAATCGTTCCACGAGGATTCACCTGATGATGTGACTGTCGTCACAAACCGGTCATAACAAGAAGAAAAAAGGATAACAAGGTAACAGTTTATTTTATTATTTAAATCTTCAATATCCAGTAGTAGGAAAATGAACTCTGATCAATTTTGTTGATAGAATTTGTTTGTTTGGTGTTAGTTTCGTTGTTCTATAATGCGTTTTTTAATACTAAATGATTTAAAGGTGCTCAGAGGTGCACTGCACTACCGACTGACTACCACAACCCAAGCGTCAGTGGCCCAAACTTTGTCACCAAAATCAACAACTATTAGCATTATCTGTCCCCTCTTATATATTATATGTTATATGTTGGCACTCAATGGTTTTACACTTTTGAACATAACTCAAAAACGTTTATAAATGGTTTGTTTTATTTATGTAGGTAAAATTTTTTTTAACAATTTGAATATCTTGAAATTTTGAAAAGAAAAAAAAATTATTTTGTGTTTTTTTTTTGTTTTTTTTGTTTTTTTTTTTTTGTTACGAAACTATATTTTTATGAAATAGATTTTGTATTTCATTGATATATTAAGATTCTTTACGATGCCACAAATCCGATGTTATATAATATTATACGTTTTGGTAAATAAATAGGGGTGTTAAAACTGTGAAATTAAAATGCTGCACGGAAGGCAAAAACTGCCTGACCCTACAGAAACTCTCTATGTGGCCTTTTTAGGGTTAAGTTATCAACACAAAGCTAACATAAAAACAAAAAAAAAGATTGTATGTAAAAGATATTTTTTTAAGTGCTGGCTGCTAGAGAGTTTGATTGTTTTTAAATCAGCCATTTATTATTGATGAATAGTTCTGGTCATGTGTGGCATGGACAATCTACGGGAAATTTATCTGAGTTGCTGTGCAAATGATAATGACAAAAATGGCCACCTCACTGTTAAAACAATTAAACAGTGTTTCTGATTTTAAAGGGTTAAGATTTCCAATTGATTGTTGATTATAGTTTTAAGTATCATCATGACTTACGAGTATTCCGAGTTGGGGACTCCGATGATAAGCACCTCACTTCCCTTGAGCCGCATCCGCCACATACTCTTATGGTAGCCTCTCGCATCCAGGTCCCAGATCTTGAAACACTGACAAAATACATGCAATAAGTGCAATTTAATGCTTCAAAATGGTATATTACACTACAAGGCCGGGAAGGGAAGTAAGTGTCCACATTATCAGAAAAATCTAAATAGAGCTCTTTCCTTTAGTCTATATTTCCAAAGTACAGGGTTACTCAAAAATATTGGTGCACGACTAAATGGTTGGTACATATGTTTTTGTGATTTCAAATAGCTGATTGTTACACCATTGGAAAGGGTGTGTTAATAAGTTTGTTTTGACAAGTTTATGTTTTGTTTCAGTTTGCTGCGTTGAGTACCACGAAGTCTGCCAACAAATGGCTACTAAAAAATAAGAAGAAGCATTTTATGTATTAGAATTAATTTGTACTAATTATTACAAGTACAAATTATTATTAGTAATAATTATTAGTTGTAATTATTTTGTACAAGCTATTATATTATGCTATACTAATGTTAGTGTTCAGCGGAATCTTCAGACCAAATTTAAAAAAGACGCTCCTCATCAAAACTGCATTGCTCGTTGGATGAGGCAATTCAAGACAACTGGATGTTCGTGTGCCGGGAAGAGTTTAGGCAGTCCTCAGACTCTGCCATACGCTGCAGAGAGAATTGAAGCTAAGTTTGCGTGGGGTCCAAAAACCTTCAAAGTCAAAGCTGGTAGGAAACTTCACATAACGCAGTCCACGTATTTACGCAAGCGTTTGAGACAAAACCTGTACAAACTGCAGTTATTACAAGCATTTAAGCTTACTCACAAGCCAAAACGCACACATTTTTGCCATGATAGCTTTGATTATTGTTGGTATTCTTTGATTTTGTTGACCGGATTTGTGGAACTCAACCAAATCAATGAGACAAAACATAGCCTTGTCAAAACAAACTTATAAACAGACCCTTTCCATTGGTGTAACAATCAGCTATTTGAAATCACGGAAACAGATGTACCATCCATTAGTTTTGCACCAATCTTTTTGAATATCCCTGTATATGATGCAATGAATTAAGATAAAAAAAGTACTAACTATTGTATAGACTATTGTAAAGTAGCTACTGTAAAGGCTTATGGCTTATTGTACAGTACTAAAACAACTATAAAAAAACTAAAGTTAATGTTTAGTATACCTTAGCGACTTGAAGCCACGTTCGGAAGTCTTTAGAATCTTCCATTTTTATGAACATAAGAAACACATCGTTCTGAAAATAAACAAATGTTATCAGCATTATCACAAATAAATGTGCATTAAAATATTACTAACCCTTTTTGGTTTTAGATATTACATAAAACTAAGTAAAATACTGAGATTAAATTTATTTAAAGAATATTTTGATTAATTTGGTGATTTTGTTACACTTGTTCACCTTTCATGGCGTAAATTAAATTAAGGTAAAGCAAATTATTAAATTTATGATTCTTTTAAGGATTGCGAGATAGAGCCTATCATTCATAGGATGTGAATAAAGGACATAAAAACAGTTATAATTAAAAGTACCAAAGTTTATATACAATACTCGATTACTATTATTATCAATAATTACCTTCTTATCAGGAATGAAATCTTCTTCACAAGGGGATTTGCTATGGTCTAACACCTGCCCTTCTGAGATCAGTCTTTTGATTAGCTGCTCATAATTGTCATGTAACACGCTGAAAACAAAAATTTACACCACTTATATTTTTAAAATATCTAAGTAATAAACAAAGACACACTTTACTGGCTTGTTGAAGAAATGAGCATTTAATTTGCTTTAGTTTTCTGAACAATATTTTGTCTCATTTATCAAGGTAATTTTTTATTCAAATGTATTATCTAGCATACAGTATAGAATATAAATACTCTGATCAAAAGATTAGGTATGGTAATCGTTACGAGCCTGTCAATTTTTAAAATTATTAACTACTAAATAACAATCTAGACAGTTTTGAACATTTAAAATTTACACAAAATTATTCCACACGTCAGAAACAGTTTTATATCAATTTCCACACATAGACTCACTCTTTTTGAACAAACACCAAAACACATGGCTATAAAATATTTAATAAATTAACAAAAAGAATCCCCAACAATCCTAAAAACATACTATTAATATAATTACATGAGTTATTAATTGAAAAAGCATAGGTACTAAAAAATAGAAGATTTTTATCCTGATGTTTTCTAAAAGGACAAGAATTATTTTACAAACTTAATTCCTGTATCAATACATACCTGATGGCGTTCATTAATTTTACTATCATTGTCTTATTTGTAGTTTTTTTATAACGATAACTTTTACTTGTCAGCAGTAATAATTTTACTGTAAATTTACTGGTTATAGTTTTTTAATTATTAATATGACAACACGTCTATCTTTGTTCTTTGTACTCTCTAAGATATAATGAGTGAATAAAGAATTTGAATTTGAATTCCTTGAGTATGTTTCTATTTTAATTAAAATCATGATAAATAAAGTTTTAAAAGTGATTGTAAGTAGTACCTATTTACGGAAAACTTAGTCTCTTTCACTGAGATTAACTTGTAAGTAACATTCATCAATACCCATTAATAACTTTCCTAAGTTAATTTCCTTCAGAACAATGAGATAATGAAAGACCAAAGGTTGAAAATCCACAACCTACAATGAATAGTTACAGAAATAAGAGGTGGATGGGTCCCGAAATTTATGGAAAAATATATTTCTGATCATAGGGAGGGGATTACATTTAATTTGGCATTTTCTTGGGACAGGATATGTTTCAATTGTCAGCGATTTAATTGTATTGCCAGAGACCATATAAGCTTCTGCGATTGCAAGAGATATTTACAAGGGTTCCACACACACACAGACTTCCCAACAATGAACAATGGTCTTGATCTTTGGGGTATGTTCAGAAATGTATTTATACAGACATTGTGATAGGTACACAGAAGTGGTGGTAGGTGGTTGTAATGTATACATAAACTAATCAAAATAATATAGTTGGTAAGAGAAGAATACGCAAGGCAAGAAATACTGACCTCTGATAGTCTGACACATTCTTTAATGCGACACCGCAACGGCAGCATTATATCACATGTTTACGAGAAACACCTCACATGCATTCTGTATTTTTGCACTATACATCTTTCCATTCAAAACTTGAACTTGAATTCACAGTTTTTACAGTTAGGTTATTGAATTTATAATGTAAACATGATTTTTTCATATTGTGCAGGTTAAGTTTAGACTCCGCCCCAGTGGCTCTCTAGTTTCCCATGTTAACCTTATGAGTATTCATATTTAAAGGGAATTAAAGAATTTAGTCAGCTGTTTCAACTAAAAAAGTTGGTTCTATGATACGCAAAAGCATTAAAAGTTAATAATTAAATTATTTAATTAATTAAGTTATTAATTAAAAGTTATTAAGTTGTGATTTATCAACAGGGTGCAGCACTATTATTTTTTTGTTTATGAAAACAGCTAATTTGAACCAAGCAGCAACAAAAAAGCCGTGATACACAATGAGAACTGTCAAAGTTGGATTGTTTACACTTATGTTTATGTTTTTCATTTCGTGAATAATTTGTGATATTTTGCGAATCTTTAATAATTTATTTTTCTCTAATTGTTTAGCTGAAGTGGCAGAACATTATGGCTATGGTAGATGTGTAATACTATAGTATACCGTAAATTTAAAGTAGGAAATTTTATCAAACTGTGTCCTCCCCCATTGCATACGCAATGCTTGAGTATAAATGGAATAAGCATTTTATACTTATATGCCAATCCCGTACGAAGGACGGGTACTCTGCTAGTCTATAATAGATACTTCTCTATTTGAAAGGGTATGAGTAAATACACTTATACTCAAAACTATTATTCTGATTATAAAACACGAGGTTCTTCAGGGATCTATTCTAGGCCCTCTATTATTCCTTCGTTATATGAGGGGATTGCCAAAAGCTATAAATGCAGGAGGTTCTGTATGCCTGTATGCTGATAGTATCACAGTTACAGGGGAATCCCAGGAAGAAATAGAGCTTAAAACATTTTAAAATCTTGTATCAGTCAGTGAATTTTCAAACAGTAACTATCTTTTAATTAATTAAAATAAATCAAATTTTGTATCATTCAATACAAAACAGGCTAGATTAAAATTACAACCAAACATTCAGCTAGATGGATAAAAAATTATTCAAGTAAACCATACAAAATTCCTTGGATTAATACTGGACGAGAATTTGAGTTGGGATAAGCTGATGATCATGTAATAAATAAAATGTCAACTGGCATATACGCTTTGAGACAAATGTCTCATGTGTGCAATATTGACATTCTGAAATCAATCTATTTTGCTCTGATCAACTCGCATATGGCTAACCTTAAACAAATTCTAAAACAGCAAGAACAATATCATTTGACCAAACAAACTCTTCCTTTGTTAGGTTCCGATGAATTACTCAATTGTAAACTATCATGACTAATCATACATTAGTCATGAACTATAAAAGGTAGAATTGAAATTTTGATTTATAATTATAACATAAATTCAAATTGTAATCCCATTTTTACCATTTTAAAACACTTCTTTGACGTCAAACTGCCTACAATGGATAGACTTATAATGCTACTGTATTTCAAATTATTGCATATCTGGATACTTGGCTTATGCTTACTTTGCTGTCAAGATAATGGTAAACAGCGCAACTTGAAACAAAGTTCAACTACTGAGAAAATAATTAATGAAGAAGCAAAAGAGCGGATGTGGTTTCAGATAACGTTGAGTCACCCTGGCTCAGATGAACGCTTATGCTAGGCTTGGTAACACATCTACTTCACAATTCTATACAACTGTAACAAGAAAAACAAGATGCTCTGTTCACCATCACAATATTTGTCAATATTGTTCTCTAACTTAAAGGTCATTGTATCATTTTATTTCAAGTTGCTAAAAATAGAACATGTAACTTTGGCGAAATTACCTCACTTTTGTATCTTGTACAGCAAGCAAATTACATTCTTAGTCAATAGGCCTAAATATTAAACAAAACTGAACCAACTTAAATTTAAAAAATTGCTTCAGTTCACAAAAGGTTTGTTGGAATAGTATATTTCATTACTAGTACCAAAAAGGTATTTTCTGGTGTGCGCTCAAGTTTCATGTGTGAGGCAAAGTCAACATTTCATCACAACGCATAAATACTCACATATATAATGACAGACCTCATTAAAATAAAAACTATTATATTTCCTAATTAACATTGTTTTAATATAAAAATAAAAGCAAAAAGATTTTAGTAAACCTTCATAACAACGTGAAAATTAGAAGATCAATTTCAAAGTCAAGTTCATTGTCCAGTAAACACAAACTAAAAGTTAAAACACTTCAAAACTAGCTACAGTAGGACTTTGATATCTCAATGCTGATGTTGTAAGGGTAAAATTCTAGATACTAAGGTGTTGATTTAATTTCTGACAATGATGTTATGTCACGACCTTCATTACTTAAATTTTTCATCCTAAACCTTTATAACCCTAGCTCAAGCTATTTCTACATACTGATGAGTATACTGTAGAAGCAAGATAAACAAATTTGTGTCAGTACAATGTACAGTATATAATATTGTAATTGCATTTGTAATATAGGATAAACGTAGGTCTTGTACCTTTTGCATGGTGCAAACCAGCTTGAGAATAAAAATATAACACAGAGCCTGTTAATTCAAGACCTGTTTGGATTAGTAAATTGTTAAGATTAGCCAGAAATGCAGTAAAATTGTATTTACAGGGTTGTCAGCAGAATCTATAAATGAAATTCACACATTTTCCCCGGTTTTCCCGGCTAAAACGTACAGAATCCCCGGCATAATGTGACAGTTATTTTTCTTGCAGATTTAACAAAAATGCCTAATTTAGTAAAGCATGATGATTTAAAGATAACTCTGTCAGTTTATAGGCAAAAATACAAGACTATGGTTAAAGAGGCTAAGATTAAATATATTGAGAAATGTATTAGCATTAGCAGTTCAAGGAATACATGTAAGGCAGCTTGGCAAATCGTAAAATCAGAGAGTGGGGATTTTTAGATTTTTTCAAACATAATAATACAGTTCCACCATTTTCAGCGAATAATTTTAATTTTAATAACCAATACATAAATGTTGGAAAAAATTTAGTAGAGAAGGCTCATGTTGAGCAAGGTAAAAAATTATATTTCTCTAATTTCCTAAATAATGCTAATCGTTCTTGAAATAAATTTTCTTGGAAATTGGTAACAGAGAATTATGACAAAAATAATAAGATCCCTCAACCCATCAAAATGGTAAAGATGCTTACCATCTTTCAAACAAAATTGTAAAATTCATAGCTCCCTATATCATGGAACCACTGATACATCTTGTAAACATGGTGTTATCTAGTTCTACCTTTCTAAATTAAATCAGAAAAACTATCCCCCTTTATTATAAAGGAGATAAATTCCTCATTTCAAATTATAGACCAATCTCAATGGTTTCGGGTATTACAAAAATAGTTTAATCCTGTGCTTAAGTCCAGATTTTCGATTTTCTGAACTTAAATAATAATTTAAACAATAACCAATTTGGTTTTAGGCCTTACTTTGGCTTAACTACTTTGGCTATAGAATCTGTGGTGTCTGACATTTTGGATGGTTTTGAATCTGGTGGGTATCTTAGTGTGGCACTTTTGGACCTCAGTAACAAATGGATAGATGGACAAATGTAACAAAACATGTAACAAATGTTACCTTGTCTATTGTAATTTATGTATTACTAAATGACAATAAATATATTATTTATTATTATTATTAATTACACATAGCTTAATCAATTTAAATACAATAAGCTTTCCTCTCTATCAGATGGTTCGAATTAGCAGGACTCTGATGTATTAATAATAAACGCACCTTTCAATGTTGACTAGGTTAACATTGGGTTGAGTGTTGAAGGAATGAGTTTTGAAGTAAGTATCTTGAAAGTACGAGTTCATATTGAGCCCCGAGGAGCCAAAGTGGTAAGTCCTGGACACCTCAGGTACAACACATTCTCTGCCTTTGCGGACCTCATTCATCCTCATCCACATGTCCCAGTCCCACATCTGTGAACAAATGCAGCAATAATACGGGTGAAATGGGACTTAAGTGGAGGAAATACAGGAGTAAAATGTAGGATGTACTTACTTGATTGAAGCTGAAATTAATTTTTGTAAGAACAATTCTGGTGAATTATCAAAGGGATTAAAGTCTTTAACTTGGATATATTGTTTTATTTATTAGGTAATGGATAATTGGTATTAAACATTGCTTTGACTTGCAGGTCCTTGTTTGAAGAGTGTAAATGTAGCTTGGCATTTCGTTATTACTTTTAAATTTATTTTTGAGTATATCTTAGCAGAAACATTTATAAATTATTTTTAAAAGGACAATCTAAGTAGGCTCACTGATCTACACTGTCCTTGGTTACCTTCGTAATAAAATGTGACTTATTTATTTGTCAGTATGGCATTAAATACTTTTGTAAAGATATAGAACAATATGCCACACAAACCTTAAAAAGTTGGCAGTGAATGTTTTTAAAGTCAGAATCAAGATAATGCTGCTTGTTAAAATTTGCTATGCCATCCTAGACTTTTTAGCAGACACCGGCTGAAGTATTTGTTGTCTATGTACTTTTATATATAAATTTTTGCAGTTATGCTAATCGTAGCGTGTAGGCCTACTTTTTGAGCTGTAAGCTGTGATACTGTGACAAATTATATCTCTTTCGAACAACTAATTCTATTCTTCAGTAGCATTTCCTGGATAACCAAAAACTTCATGTTCAACAGAGATATTTGTAATACTATCGAACAACCCCTGCTTCCAAGTGATATACAGAAAGAATCAACCTCTGAAAAGTAGCTGGTCCCTGGTCGGTATATAAATCTTGAACCAGTACAAAAAAAATACCAAAAAATTCAGGTCATATATACCTGAATCTTAGAAAGTATTTTACACTGCTTGAAACGGTGTACGTTTTAAAACTCTACAAGTAGAAACATCACATCAAACAGTTCTTACTTTCTCTGGTGATGGCCATTTAGGTTCTAGCTCTAGCTTATAGAGAGAACGTTTGAGAAGCCAGCCCAGCCCAGGCATAGTCTCCACTCTGTAGAGCACACTCTGGTTGCTGCTGGAGTGTTCGTATCCTTGGTCGTTCCACGCAGAGATGCAGTACAATGTTGGGTCTTTCTCTAGAAGCTCTACAGTCTGACTGAAGTAGCTGTGGGGAAATCATAGGAGGATTATAAAAGGCTTGGGTAGTATCAAATCAACAAAAAATTGTAATATTGTAGTATTACTGTACAGTAGAATAACTTCGTGATAAGTATTACCAAAACAGAATTAGTTATCTAAAACATTATTGTGGACATTTTCCATCACAAAATACTAAAAACAAAGTTTTAACAACATTTCAGGATCTGATCCCGTTCTGAGGTGAGAAAATAGTTAAAGCGTTACAAGAAAACACAATAAAGAACACCAACTGAACAGTATAGTAGTAAAACACAAAAAAACAAAAGCTTTTAAATGAAACAACATGATGGTAACATTATGGTAGAAGTACATATGTAACACTAGTATTATGATGGAATGCAAAATATGCAAGTGACAAGCGAAGATTAAGAGAATGCAATTTGATGTCGCAAGAAAAATTCCTGAACTGATCTTTCTAAAGACAGAATCAATGTGGGGTTTCTAACACAAGTTCTCCAACACAACAACAGACCCAGGAATGTTACTTGAGCAGTGGTTTCAGTTTCAGTGTCGTCCAAAATAAAATTTTGTTTGTTTTTGGTTTTTCTAATTGAGAATTCAACAAGCTGAGTTTTTGTGGGATTGATTTTGAGGAGATTTTCATTGAACCACTGCAACAAGCAACTGGCTTGTATAAAAGCACACATGTCTAGTTTGAGTCGGTTTGGGCTGGAGACAGCGAGAGAGGTGTCGTCAGCAAAAAGACATATTTCATCCTTTTGAACAACTGATGGGAGGTCATTGATGAAGAGGAGGAACATTACCGGACCAAGAACCGACCCCTGAGGCACTCCACTGACGATCGTACCAGTAGAGGATCTGTGCGAAGACACCCAGTGCTATCCTCTGCTTTCACCACCACCATATTGACTTCGGTTGGCAAGGTAAGACGTGATCCACTGTAGTGACAGCCCTTTAACTCCATAAGAGTGTAGGCCTAACTTCTCCTTGAGAATGTCATGATCTACTGTGTCGAATGCTTTGGTCAGGTCGAAGAAGAAGCCCAACAGTGCGCTGACCACAACCCGCTGTGTTTGGGGGGGGGCTTATACAAGGTGATAAATTGCGTCTGGTGTCAACCTGTTTTTTACTAACTTAAACTTTTTACTGGTGAGTATGTTATTTTTTATTTATTTATTTATTATTATTTATTTATTATAAAACCGGAGGAACCGACATTTGACAAGAAGTACCGACCCATCACTACTTTCAAGTAAATCAGCTGTATCCTTTGTAAAAAACTACAAACCTCTCAATGCTTTAAAAAATCAAATGACTGATGAATAATTAAGTAATTTTGAAACTGACAAAGTTAGGCTACCTTTTATACACATCCTACCTTAAATTTGTTTTATTGCATAATTAAAATGCAATGAAATCAAATTCATTCAAACAAACTTAAACACATGATTATACCTAAAGAAGTCCTCAGACACATCTAGGTCCTCTTCTAGTACGATGGCGTACTCAGCTGTGGGGAAGATGTTGAAGGTAGCAGTCAGTGAGGCCTTATAGTGCTGAGATATTCTGGCGTTCTTCACTCCAATGGGTGTGTGTTGAATACCTCTCAGCCCAAATAGTTTTGTCACCTCCAATGGTTCTTCGAAGTAACCGTCTATGAACACTGTGATCATATCCTTGTTGGCCCCTCGAGCTGACAAAAGCGATCGCAACATTCTGCAAAACAGTTTGGACTTTGCTTATTTTCTGACTAAACAATTGAACAATTTTTAAATTACAATTGGATGATTTGTAGGGGATGGGGGATGGTCTGTTTGTCAATGGATTACTAATTTAACTTGGGTTTAAATTTAAATAATCTTTTTTAAGATGGAAGATTAGAATATTACATATAAGCGGCATTTAATTTAATCAGATAATTTACTAACTTTGAAACTTAAATCGTAAATTTTGGCCTAGATGAATGAAGAATGTAGGTAAAAATCAGGCCTACATTATGCAGTTTTATTAATATACTAAATAAAATTGGGTTTTGCACTTTATAAACATTACTATTTATTTGTTAACAACAGGTAAACTTATAACTTTGGACCCTTAATTCAAAGAGTACATAATAAAACATCATAAGTTTTGTAATTTTGTAGCTTATAGGTTAGTTTAAGTATTTTGCTTCTTTGATAATCTGTTACTCTTCTGGTCCAGTAAGTATCAGATTATTGAGAGATATTTTTAGAAGATATCATCTGACTTAAGAAGCGTAAATGCTAGATTCCCCAGATGATAGTAAAATTCAGTTGCTGAGCGTTATAAAAATGAAGAGAAACCGGGATACAAATACTGTTAGATTTTAAATTAAAGAGCCTTCAAACCCTTATATGCCAATTATAAGTAGAATATTCATGTGCCAGTCTGTACAGGAACACCTGACCCTTGATCATTATCCTCAGGTCTAGACTCTGCAGCCCAAACATTTGTAACAAATCCTGGTATGGAACTTTGTAAGTATAAATACTGAAAACATTTGTGAAACAAGAATCTTAAAAACATCTTCTGGACTTTCTCCAAAGCATCTTTAAACTGTAAATTATTTGGTTTCCAAAGTATGGAACAGGTTTCTAATCTTGATCTCGCCACCGAATGATAAAGCATACAGTTTCAATGTTCCTAAAATTTGTATTTTGTCTGACTATAAACCCTATCATTTTACTTGCAGCAGCAATGCATGTTTCAATATGAAATTTAAAAGATAGTGCATAATTTATGCGTCCACCTAAATCTTTATTTTTTTTTACCCTGCTAATTAAAATACCATTTTAAACGGTGCCATTTAATATATGTTACCATATAAAACAATATAACTACAACAGTTTCAAATACAAACTTAAATAAGAGGTAAAACATTTGACACAAGCAAATTCACAGAAGCCAAATAAAATCCAATGAACATACCTATACAGATAATGAGGTCGATTGCTGGCAATGATGGCTACTGGAACATTTGCGACCTTGTTTTCCTCAATCTGCAAAACCACCACCAGCACATAGAGCACAAATAGAAACAGACCCGTAGCAAAGCACAAGAATCAAGACAACCAACAAGCAACAAATATGCAAACTGCATGTGCTTATGTTTTTTGTGGATCGTGTTTGCTTTAGAATTGTCTTAGAGTACAGCAAGAGTAAGAAGAGCTCTATAAGTGTAAGATATGATTGAGATAGAATTTTGGATTGGATTAAAAACATGTAAACATTTTCATTTTGCAAAGACTACACCTGGGCTATTACTACCTAAGGCATTTTGAGATGTAATGAGAGAAAATAGCTTATAGATAGGGATGTGTCGATTCTCTTTCTCAATACCGATTCTCGATACCTCGATTCGATACTTGACTGCAAGAGACAGTGGCAACGTCTACACGACAGCAGTAAATTATCAGAAATTTGCCACAATCATCGGAGACGAAGATGGTGTCTACAAGGCGTCTGGAAATGATGTGAATACTGCCCCAATCGAGGAAAAAGGTGATGATGTTTCTGTTACCGCGGGAGACAATGACGATGTTCACTGACCGCGAGAGATGTTCGATTCTGCAGCAATTGAAGGAGAAAGGAAATGATAATGATGTCTACACATCCACGGGAGACAATAATGATATTAACACGGCCGTGGGAGATGATTAGATTCTTGCTGCAAACATGGAGGAAGTTGATGATAATGTTTCCATTACCGCGAGGAATATTCAAGATTTTGCCGTCATTGTGTAAGCTGTTGATAACTTTTCCATGACCGCCGGAGAGGATGATGATGTTTCTGTTACCCCTTAGCGATATTCAGGATTTTGCCACGACTGCGGAAGACAGTGATGATGTTTCCATGACTGAGGAATGTATTGAGGATTTTGCAGTGATCGCAGAAGACAATGATGATGTCTCCACGAGGAGGTGGTCATGATATTACCTCGAGTTTGGCTAGGTCAAAAATCTCAGGCTGACACACTCCTAGTTATAATTCAATTTTATTTTAGATTTTTTTTATATCTTCATTTACCATTGAAGGTATTTATTAAATCAGTTCAGAAGAGGTTAAACTTAATTAGGCTACTTATAAGGTTTGTAGGTTTGTCGTAGGGGCCTGTGCGCATGGCGGTCGCTGACTTGTATGTATGTGTGAGTGAGTGTGTGTGTGTAAGTATTTTTAAAATTTACTGATTTTTGATAAAAGTTTCTGTATCTGAGTTTCTGTAGATTTCTGTTTTGTTTTATTGTATAAGCTGATTATGTTAAAATATTTATATTATGTTTTAAAGTACAGGTTAAGTGTAAGAAAGGGCCATGTGGCCCTAACTTTGCCTGTATAAATAAATGATTTTTCATTTCATTTCATTTCATTTCATTTCATTTCATTTCATATAATAATTTTTCATTGCTGCAGTATTTTTTTCCTTTAAAGCCCTACTGTACTTTAAACACCCCAATACCCCAAAGTTACTTTTTGGAGGAAGGAAATAAAAACAGGGGTTGGTGTAGTATAACCAATCCATAGAGAAAATTAGGTAAATTTAAAGAAAATGGTATCGGTACCTATCGAGAATTTAGAATTGATATTTTGCGTATTGGTATTAAGAATTTATCAATTTTGTTATCGATCGACACATCACTACTTATAAATTATAACTACTTATAAGTTATAAGTAGTATCCTAACTTATAACTTAGGATTATGGATGTTGACTAAATTATGCTCACAAATTGTGTCTTGACTCTTGACATCTATTATTCTAGTAAAATTTTAAAAATTCCCGATCTAGCGACTTATTAATATTGTTCTTTAGTTAAATGAGAAAGTAAGTATCATTAATATAACATACCACTAAATCCAGAATTAAACCTTTGAATTTCTCTCGTTTTATTAAATCGGGTCTGATGAGCCTCATAGATTTCAAATTATTAGTGACACACCTAACAAAAAGGTGAACTGTGAAAAATATAATAATCAAAATTCTATTGAATTAAAAAAACCCGCTATGTGATTAGGGACTTGGACAAGTACATTGTGTGTATTGATGGAAAAGTTCAGGTAGATGAGTAAAAACAGCTATTCGTTCTAGACTGTTATCTCACATCGGTTGAGGATGTATCTTTAAGCCGCTTATGAAGTATTTTATTTTTAACTCATCCTTTAGGTAAATAAAACCCGTCTGTAACCTACTAGCACTAAGCCACTAAGCATGCCCTTGCTAAGTCTATAAAAGCCACCATACTATGTTTATGATGGATGTTATACTTACGGGAGGAGGGTCAAAGGTGAGCAACGCGGGCTCTGCGCAGCTACAAACGCTGCCGTAGCCCTCAATGTGATTGCAGAACTCTTGCCTACGAATGTTTTCCTCGGTTTGCTCCCATTCACATTCACTCTCTGGAAGAATAGCATGACCAAATAACAATTATTTACTCAAATAAAATCGAAATACAGTAGACCCTCTCCTAACCGCATTAACCGATAATCGGACTATCCGCCCTTGATATTAAAATATTACGGTTTGTTTTAACTGACCTTGCTTTGACAGCAGTTCGGTTTAACCGCTGCTATCTAGGAATCTCAGCATTTCCGCTCCCACAGTCGGCAATGGGAACCATACTGGGGGGTAAACTTCGATATGGTGGACTGTATAAAAAATGAGGGATGTGAGATATATTATGTTAAGATCAGCTTTAGAGACACACTGTGAGCACAAAATAATAAACTTTTAAATAGGAAGAAATGTGATTTGGTACCTTCCTTTTTACTGAAGTGATGTCTAGTAGACCGTTGACGCACTTGATGTTTGCTGGCCAGCTTTCGCGTACGCGACCGGTAGTTGCACCAAGAACAGTTTGAATACAGTTTTTAACTATTCAGTTCACTTTTTTGTTAGGTGTGTCACAAATAAATACATAAGATAAACATACGATAATATATAAGTTCAATTTATATGCCACAAATAGAGTAGGGGAATATTATAATAAAAAAACTAGGGAAAATGGCGAGAACATGATGCCGGGTTGAAGAGTACATGAGGAATGGGGGGAATTGCCAGACATCACGTGACAGGGCAAGGGTCAGAACAAAATATGAATGAAGTCTGGATTCACCTAGGTTGCGTAGATGCTTGAATACGGAACATGCCGCCCGCCTTGAACCATACATGGTTCAACAGATTCATAAATTGATTCATTGACTCATAAATGGGCACAAGTAATACAATGTAGATATATATACACAATAGATAATGATGACACACCTAATTATAAGATATGATAAATATGATAATTATAAATATAAACATGAAATAGGACATTAAATAGAAATATTTTGTGATTAGGGGAGCGGGTACACCTTGGTAGCAGGGCGACAGAAGATTCCTCTCGAAGTCTTGATGGAGACAACTCGAACGATGCCATCTGCTCCAGGTGATGTCTTCACAATGCGACCAAGAGGCCAGAGAAGTGGTGGTGTTTTTGGGTCATGGATAATGACTAAATCGCCTACTTCAAGATTCTTGTTTGGCTTTATCCACTTTTTCCTTTGTTGAAGCTGGTGCAAATACTCTTGGTGCCACCTTCTCCAGAAGCGCTGATGTAGAGCCTGAACTGTTTGCCAATGCTTTAGTCGATTGTCAGGAATATCGGATACATTTACCTCAGGTACTGCGACAAGAGATGTCCCGATGAGAAAATGACCTGGGGTGAGTGCTGTGATGTCAGATGGATCTGCTGATAGAGCTGTTAGTGGACGAGAGTTCAATACTGCTTCCACCTGCGTGACAAGGGTTATCAGCTCCATTAGTGTTAGAATTTGATCTCCAATTACTCTCTTGAGATGGTACTTTGAGCTCTTTATGGCACTCTCCCAAAGGCCTCCTTGGTGAGGCGCGGCTGGTGGTTGGAAATGAAAATTAATTGAATGATCGAGGGCGAAGTTAGTGAGAGCATCTTGAGTATTCCTTTCATCAATGAAATTCTGGAAGGTCTTATTCAGTTGCTTGGAGGCACCGACATAGTTCGTTCCACAATCAGAGTATAGGTGAGCACAAAGTCCACGACAAGAAACAAATCTTTTAAGAGCAGCAATGAATGAGTCCACTGAGAGATCAGTTACAACTTCCAAGTGGACCGCTTTTGTGGTAAAGCAAACAAATAGGCAGAGGTATGACTTAAGCTTTTGAGAATTCCTAGTGGTGTGTACTTTCACTTCAAAGTGACCGCTATAATCCATGCCAGTATGATAGAATGGTCTTACAGGCCGTAGTCGAGTTTCGGGTAAGTCTCCCATAAGTGGAGGTTGATTTGTAGGTTTCAACTTAAAACATCTTTGACATTTAAAGATTACAGATCTGATTACACTACGAGCAGATAATATCCATACTTCTTGAGTGAGGATCGATTGCAGCAACTGAGGGCCTGCGTGTAAATATTTGAGATGATAGTGCATGACCAACAGTTTTACAACATTATGAGATTTAGGTAACAGGATTGGGTATTTGGCATCTTGAGTAAGGTTTGAATGTTTCAACCTACCGCCTACTCTTACCAAACCGTTATCGTCAATGTAAGGTGATAACCGAGCCAGTCTTAAGCTGCACTGAGTGCCCTTTTTCAGAGCTGTGATGTCATCCTTGAAAGATGAAATTTGAATGAGTTTGAAGAGATTCATTTTAGCAGAAGAGATCTCTTTATAACTAAGTTGTCCAGCTAGTCGGGCGTTCCCACAAATATTATGGATGAATCGTAGAACATAAGCAGTGACATTTACAAGTTTTCTAAAGCATGAGAATTTTTCAAGTAAATCAAATCTGTAATTTTCTAACTTTTCAACGTTAACTAGGACATTCAAGGGATTTGGTTTGACTTCAAGAGTGTCTTGATCAGTGATTAAACTGAATTCGGGCTTTGGCCAAAGATCTGATGACAAGTATAACCATTCAGGTCCCTTCCACCACAATTGGTGGCTTAAGAGTTGAGATGGGGAGAGTCCTCGGGTTGCACAATCTGCTGGGTTGTCGAGGGACTTGACGTAATGCCATGATTCAGGAGAGATTAATTCTTGTAGTTCTGAGACACGGTTGGCCACATAGACTTTTAAGCGATAGGGGTGAGTGCGTATCCATGTAAGAACAATGGTAGAGTCACACCATGCATACATCGAGTCAATCTTAATGTGGGACGAAAGAAGATTTGAACAGTATTGCAGGAGCTTTCCAAGTAGGTGAGCACCGCACAGTTCGAGACGAGGCAGAGATACTCTTTTTAGTGGGGCGACTTTAGATTTGGCCATTATCAGATTAATTTTAACATCATTCGATAAGTTGATCACACGGAGGTAGACTACTGCAGCATATCCTTTCTCCGAAGCATCGCTGAAACCATGAAGTTCTGCAAGCTTATGAGTTGAGGTAAAGATGTAGCGTGGGATCCTTAGGTTTTGGATCACGGGTAGTTCTTCTAAAAAGGAAATCCATTTTGTTCTTATCTCATCTTGAATTGGATCATCCCATTTTAGACCTGTGGTCCAAAGATATTGAATGAGTGTTTTAGCCCAAAATATTACAGGTGTGAGAAATCCTGGGAGATCATAGAGTTTAGCGATTGTTGAGAGAATCATTCTCTTGGTTAGCAAGTGGCCTACTTCAACATTCTTTACTTTGTATGAGAGCATGTCTGTCTCTGGGGTCCATCTTAAACCCAATACACTGTAGAAGGCCTCACTACCATCAGTCAACTCCACTGGTGATTCTTTGTGTTCGACTGGAATCTGATCCAAGAGTTGGGGTGCATTACTGATCCACTTACGGAGTTCAAAACCGCCTTTAGACAGCAATGTTTTCAGTTCATTTTGAGCTGACATAGCTTTATCAAGATCTTCAGCTCCAGCTATAATATCATCATAGAAGATAGACTTGGTCAAGATATCAGAAGCTTTTGGGTATGGTTGACCTTCGTCCAAAACTAGCTGGTGCAAGGTTTTGATTGCAATAAAAGGGGAACAATTAAGCCCATATGTAACTGTATTGAGTTTGTACGTTTGGAGTGGATCATCTGGACTAGCGCGCCAGTATATCATTTGATAACTTTTGTCCTTATCAGAAACCAAGATCTGACGATACATTTGACGTATGTCACAGGTGAATACAATTTTATGACATCTAAAATACAATAAAACATCACTGATATCATTTTGAAGTTTGGGACCAGGCATGAGAATGTCGTTCAATGATATGCCATTAGTAGTTTTAGCGCTGCCGTCAAAAACAACACGTATTTTTGAATTCGGGGGATTCTCCTTGAAGACACCGTGGTGAGGCAAATAATAGTATTCAGAGGTAGGAGGTTCTTTACAAATAGTCATATGACCTGATTCAATGTAGTCATCCATAAATTCAGAATAGAGCCTTTGTAACTCGGGTTGATTAGAGAATTTCCTTTCCATCGAGCTAAGTCTCAATTGTGCTTTGGTACAAGATTCACCAAGAGGGGAATGATTTGGTTTCTTGGGCAGCTCGATTATGTAACGACCTGAGTCATCACGTCTATGGGTGTTTTCAAAATGTTGTAAACAGAGGGTATCTTCCTCAGTCTGAGCCTTGATCCGTATTGGGGGTTCTTCTAGCGTCCAGAATTTTTGAAGTGAATTATGAAGATCCAAATCATGAGTTGTCAAGAGTGAGATGGGAAATGTGTTTGATGAGTTTCCTGCTACAGAGGCTACAGGAGCGAGGCCCATCACAACAAAACCAAAAATGGTTCCAAGAGCTTGAGGTAAATTTTGTCCTAATCTATGCTGTTCGCCTGTGAGGGTTAGGGCAAATAAGTCTGCACCGATAAGTAAATCTATCTCTCCAGGCTGATCGAAACAGGGATCGGCTAGGATAAAATGTTTCAAAGATTCCTTAACCTGGTGTGAAACTGGTATCTGAGGCAGGGGTGATGTGATACTACTCAAAACCATACAAGGATGGTTTTTAGCCAAAGGATTTCCATTGATCGCAGACATGTTGACATGTACGATACCTCTAGAATTAATAACTGCACCAGAGATTCCTTTTATTTCATCATGGAGTCGAGTACGTGGGGCGTTGATGAGTTGAATAGCTTTCTCTGATATAAGGGTAAGTTGGGCAGCGGAGTCGAGCACAGCACGGAGTACAGTATGTTGACCATGTTGTGAAGAGACATGAACTAAACATGTACCAAGAAGGATTGTGGTTTTAGTTGGATTGAGTTGACTAGACAATCCTACAAAAGCGTTAACGTTTGTAGAAGCAGTAGGATTAATAGTTGTTGTATTCTTTGAAGATGAATTAGGTGTGTAGGTCTTATTTTGAGGAGACAGCTTAGTTTGATAGCTTGACTGTGACTGAAGTGAACTACGTGTGGGCTCATGCAATAGAGTATGGTGATGTTTGGAACAAATCTGACACACTTTACTTGAGGGGCAGTTGAGTGTGTTATGAAGATAACCGAGGCAGTTTGTACAAATCCTATTCTTGCGAATAAACTCAGATCTTTCACTCACACTTCTAGCTAGGAAAGCTTGACACTTGTATATGTTGTGATCTGCAGCTTGACAAAATCTACAAGAGTTGGTTGTGGCGACAAGAGCAGTTTTTGTATGGTTGGTGAAATGTGGCTTACTTTCACGCGTAAACTTATTAGGCCTAGTTATGTTTGTAGGACACTTTAGGCCAGTGGAATACTTTGAGGTAGATGGTGAACTGAGACAAATACTAGCACCTTCTAAACGTTTGAATTCCATTTCAAGAAAGGTCATTAAATCATTAACAAGAGGGATCTCGTTGTTTAAGGCGCGAGAGTCTTCAAAAGATTTTCTAATATCAGCTGGGATCTTCTTTAAAAGTGTTAAGACTAACAGGGTGTTTTCAGTTGTAATGTCATGATTTAAGTTTTTCAAAGCTTGAGTATTTTCCTTATATACAGTGAGAAATGATTGCAAGCTCTTAAGCGAACCACTAGTAATGGGCGACAAATCCAGAATTTTTGTAACGAGCTGAGTGACAATACGTCTCTTGTTTTCATAGCGATCCTTGAGAAGTCGAAGGGCTACCACATAGTTTTCAGGAGTAATATTAAGACTCTTAACCAAGTCTAAGGGCTCACCACTCAGGGCACTAAGCAAATACTGAAACTTATTCACTGGGGAGACAGAATTATTCGCATTGACAGAGGCTTCAAAAATATTATAGAAACTAACCCACTCTTCATAGTTACCACTAAATTTAGGCAACTCAAATTTAGGCAGGCGCAGAGAAGCTGGAGGTGGAGTAGGTGTTACAACAGGTTCAACTGGCAAAAGAACTTTAATGTCACTTATAAGGGCTACATACAAGTCAGAAAGTTCATCATGCATTGAAAATGATTCCTCCTCATCACAATCAGAAGCAGGGTCATCAGTCACAACTCTATTAAATAAAGTTTTAAAGTCAGTAAATAGATCTCTGACCTCCTCATTATAATTGTGTAAACGCTGTATATTAGCAGGAGTCAATTCTTGACCTTCAGTTCGAGGAAGTTGGTTTGACAAATATTTATTTATTTTCTGAAACCTGTTTTTAACAAGTTTTGCTTTTCTTTGTAGGGTAGTGAATCTCATCATGAACAAACAAATTAAATAACACACAACAAGAATAGATGAGTTTTCATAAAATAGCCCAAAATCTTAAATTAATAATGATCTCATAAATCTAGGCCTACTGAAGTGCATAAATCAATTTGCAATTCAACTTCAATAGTAAAGTAAAGTCAATTATCAATTTGTTATTATCACCAATAATCTCTGTTGACAATAATATTTACAATAATGAATAAAGAGAGCATAGCAATAACAATAATTACCAGTTTTCCCCAGTTCAGGACCCTTTTCAATTAGTATTTGATTAAATAAATAATGTCTTCATTTTTCAACAACATAAACAAACTTGCAGGCTATGTTGATATGTTTCAATTCAATATCGGGTTATATTTAAACAAACAGCTGATGTAGATGAACAGGGTTTTGATGAGTTGAGTTTTCAGTTTAATAGCAGACAGGTGATTGGTTCGTCCTCAGTTCCACCGTTTCACTAATCTTGTAGGTTATTGGTTGCCATGTAGCGCAGAGCGATCTGTTGGCGAAGTTGAGAACTACCAACTACCAAGGTGTATCGCAAAGGACAGAACGTTGTTGCAAAATGGCGGACAATGGGATAGAATATTTCAGGGAAATAACTACTAACTAACTTTGCAATTTTATTTATAAACCCAAATAATAAGACTGAATTGATTGTGAGACCTTATTATTTAAAAGGATTTTATGGATGAGATGTGAATAAATATTCAATCCTAAAAATGTTCTACGCTTGATTTATTTCAAGACAAACTAGGTAGGCCTAACTTGACGTGATTTAGGTGGCAGTGACAAAATTGAACATGAAAATAATAATTGTCTGGTATGAAACAGGAATGGACATTAAAATTGTTCGTAATAATGTTTCACAAGACAAAATATTACCAGTTAGGGATGTGACACTGATCATAAACATTCATTTGAGAAATAAATTATTGTACTGTATCAATTATATTTTAATTGGCAAATGTAGTCCGGCTCGACAGGACCAGCGAATGGGGGGTAAACTTCGATATGGTGGACTGTATAAAAAATGAGGGATGTGAGATATATTATGTTAAGATCAGCTTTAGAGACACACTGTGAGCACAAAATAATAAACTTTTAAATAGGAAGAAATGTGATTTGGTACCTTCCTTTTTACTGAAGTGATGTCTAGTAGACCGTTGACGCACTTGATGTTTGCTGGCCAGCTTTCGCGTACGCGACCGGTAGTTGCACCAAGAACAGTTTGAATACAGTTTTTAACTATTCAGTTCACTTTTTTGTTAGGTGTGTCACAAATAAATACATAAGATAAACATACGATAATATATAAGTTCAATTTATATGCCACAAATAGAGTAGGGGAATATTATAATAAAAAAACTAGGGAAAATGGCGAGAACATGATGCCGGGTTGAAGAGTACATGAGGAATGGGGGGAATTGCCAGACATCACGTGACAGGGCAAGGGTCAGAACAAAATATGAATGAAGTCTGGATTCACCTAGGTTGCGTAGATGCTTGAATACGGAACACATACGCTTATCTCCACAGGATGTGGACTTGTCTAAGAATATCTTAAGTTATTTTGTATTCATTCCAAAGATTTATGTTTCAGAAAACAGCTGCTATTTTTGTAATATAACCTAGAGTTATGTTATCGCTAGAGTAAACAAACAAAACAATGCAACTTGTAGGAAGGGCAGGGGAGGGGGGTTAACAACTTCAAGGTCAAAATATTTTTTGTGACTCGACCCTACAGTGAGAGGCTATAAATAAACATCCTGTCTCGTAACAAAATGGTTGACTATAATATTGTGGTATAATTACCTCGTCAAGTAATCCAAATGATTTGATGTTAGGTTAAAAACCTACTACATGTTTCACCGTTAATACGGCATCGTCAGGGTACAAACACAGAAAGACATTGCTGTCACACGCACACAATAAATAAATAACACGAAACGAAACATTTAGATAGGCCTATCACACGACGCGGACGGTTCCGGCGCAGGTAGTAGACACCAGTAGGAGTCGTAAGATTTAATGTGAAATAAAATGACACATTACATTATTTCACAACTCTGCACAAAAATATTTACAATATTGTTTAGTTCTGTAAATGATACATAATATTAATATTTGAACATATTTAACATATACTATACCAATTTTCTGTAAAATCTTTTAAAATTCAACTATGAAAAAATATCTCCCACTAAGGACATAATTTATTCCTGTATGCCCATGAATTTATTGTTATAGGCCTATTCATAGTTTTTATTCGTTTTGTAAATGTCTTTGTCCCGTTCGTGTGTGTATGTTTATGTATATTAGTAAACAATGACAAGGATTTCTTCATCCAACTGCAGTTTTTTGACAATGGCAGATACAAGCCGAAACATGTAAGCATCTGTGACATAAATTGAGCCTTTCAAACCTAAAGGTTCATTTTCAAGCTGTCACCATTTAAAACATACTCTAAATCCTCTTCATAACTGGGAAGACGTTAAATACACAAAACACAAACACGAAAACATTAAACAAAAATTGGTCAAATATAATACTGATACGGTAGCATGCGTGGCGTAGAGTCATGACTCATCTTTTGCCGGCTAAACCACGCACGCTACCGTACCGAGTCAGTATTGTATTTGGCCAATTTTAAAAAAATGTTTTCGTGTTCGTGTTTTGTTTATTTAACGACTCTTCCCAGTTAAGAAGAGGATTTCGAGTATGTTTTAAGTTTCAACTGGGGACAGCTTGAAAATAAACCTTTAGGTTCAAAACCTGGTACGTGATCCAGAGGCTAAAGATGTTTCAATTTTACAAGTTAATTCAAACAGTTTATCCTACTGACAAATTATTCATACATTGAGCTAAAGTAGGTACCCCTGTACAACTTTTTGTTGTAGGTAACATAATCTATCCACTACTTTCAAATG
Organism: Macrosteles quadrilineatus; assembly: GCF_028750875.1. NCBI lineage: Eukaryota > Metazoa > Arthropoda > Insecta > Hemiptera > Cicadellidae > Macrosteles > Macrosteles quadrilineatus. Next base: position 71,382,660 of record NW_026542600.1, on the reverse strand, counting down.
CTCCTGTTGACTTTTCTTTTGTTGCATTTCTATGAAAATAATTGCAGTATCAGATTTAAACAGATTAGATCCTGAATGAGTGATTATGTTGATGTTCCTAAATACAAATTTACAGACAATATGTTGTGCCCAGTACCTTTCATATATTAAAGTTTTTCAGCCACATAATTATCTAATATTTTTATTATTACTTAGTAAACCTTGTATTGTAACCTTGAATTTTGAAATAATACCATTGTGAATTGTATGGATACTATAATGTAGGTTAATGAGGTTTCTAGAGGAATGAGGTAATCAGATGAGAAACAAACCTTCAACAGACACCAAAGGAACTTGGACCCTCAGCAACACAGAAGCACCCCAAGTGTTGAAGTCCGTACTCTTGCTGAAGGACTCCCCGTACATTCGGACACCCTTCTGCGCCACCATCGCCCACATGTCTCGCCAAGAGATAAGCTGAGCGCGTCGAGACCCCAGCCTGTGCAGAAGTTCTCTAGCAGGCTGCTTCATTTGGAATGTTCCTTCATCCTGTGAAATCAGGTTAAAAGGCTCACAACTTGATAGTTTTGCAAAGGCCTATTATTTTGCTTAAAGTAGTCTCAAAAACTCAGCCATCAACAATTCGGTAGTTTGGGTAACTCAGCTGCATGTGATAGAGAATTCAATTTTAAAATGATGCACCAAAATCCCATAAAATTGTGACAGCGTTGGATATTATTAAAATTTATTATGTATTGCCGCTCAAGGTCAATGTTTAACCAGTGAAGGAGTTGAAAAACAAACATCGATAACCAATGTTACTTACCAAAAAAGTATAGTAAAGGTTCTTTTAGCGAATTTCCCTATAGGGAAGTAGCTATTACCGTAGGTGGCACGGTAAGACCTAGACCCGGGACCGATTTACTTTTTCATTTTGATGTCCCCAGAGGCCAAAAACACTATTCGTTCAAATTTTTATATATGTATATATATATATATATATAGACATATATATATATATATATATATATACGTCCGTGAACGCGATAACTTGAGTAATTTTTGTCCGATTTTGATGAAATTTGGTTTAAAGGTGTAAAGCGGGATAAACTTGAATGAGTTCGCGAACCAGCATGATCGGACCATGGGAACAGGGCTTTACGGGGGGTTTTATGGGGTAAAAATTGGTTTTTCTCACTTTTGACCCTCAAAACACAAAATTTCCTAATTTCTCTTTAGACCTTTTTAAAGAGCTTAAAAAAACAAATAATTTAGTATATGAAAGTATTTTTGTTCGATTATAAGTAACGGAGAAAATTAAAAAAATTGTAAATTTAAAATTCCCATGTTATTCTTATGGAGAATATTGTCAAATGTTGTAGTTTGCTTGTTTATGAATATATTTTGATCAAACTTGGCAAATTTATTTATTTTCTACTAAGCTATCAATATTTTACTCAAAAACACACTTTATTAGTTTCCTTGTAGCAGCAAACCTAGGTACTCGTTAAACCTAATGTTATTAAAATATATTTAACTGAAAATCAATTCAGACAAATGGAAATTCGCTTAGTCGGCAGGTTTGCTGCGGCGGGGGTATTTTTTATAATCGTAGGCCCTACTCTATTTTTTATATTGTTTGAATTTTAATTGGAAACAAAGTAGGAAAGTTATATTTTAAGGCTGTTAAGTTTACTTAATTTAATTTCTGTTTATACTAACTATCCTCTGTGGACGCAATTTACTTAAAAATTAAAACTGTGGGTGGGCTATGTAACCTGTTATGTTTTTTCTGTGCTCAGTTTTTGTTTTAAGTTCAAAATTTCTCATCTGTAGCTTATTTAACAAATTATGAAATTGTAATATTTTAATCTCTGAGACCATTTTTGAAAGTTTAAACCAATTCACTAAAACTCAGCATTTCCAACTCAGCTGCCTTGGGTCACATCAGGCCTTGTGCGTGTAACAGTTTAATTTTATTAATTATTTACTAAATCGTAAAAGCGTGGCCCGGTTGATAACTCATCAACGAAGCTATTCAAAAGGATTTTATGTATTTCCTGGATAGACTGAGATTGAATTCGCTAACCGAAAAAAATTTTTTCCTTCCCCATAGCAGCAAACCTATGTACTTGTTAAATCTACTGTTATTTAAATAAGGAATAAATATGACTTGTTTATGAAAATATTTTTGTAAAAATCCAATCAGACAAATTCTAATTCCCTTAGTCTGCAGGTTTGCTGGGGCGGAAGTATTTTAATTAATACCAGTTTCGTCCCAACTAATATACATTTTCAAGATTTACTATGGTTTAAAAAAAATTACAATAGTGTGAGATTAAAAATTAACCTTGATTGCAAAGATGATGATTCTGCCATCAGACACCATATTGAGGAAGAGTGCCATAGCTTCATCTTCATGAGGGGAGTAGGTGTCAAAAATTCTCTGTGCCATCACACTGCCGGTTGCTTGGTTTAGAACAAGAACATGAATGCCTCTACCTTCCGTCTTCTCTGCATCTTCTAAAATCTGGAGGAACAATTGTTTTTGTTGAATTGTATTTGGAAATTTGAATTGGCAAGGAAATTTGAAAATGATACTTGTTATTAAGAATAACTTGTTATTGAGGGTCTTTTCACCAAGGTTCCACTATATGCCTACTTACCATAGCACTATCAACAGAAACTGCCACTCTTGACTGGCTTGACAGCACTTCTATGGTGAGCATCTTGGGGGCCGTCTCATCTAGCTGAGCTTGAGACAACTCAGGTCCTGGTACATCTCTGGAGTCCATATCCTCATCTGACCCTACAATAACAGTTACAACCAAAATATACACATTCAAACATATTTCTGTTACTGTAGGCCTATATACTAAAATGGTTGTTTTGTTTTAATAGATGCATTGCAGTGATTAAGTGGTTTTCAAGATTGAAAAAAAATCCAGCGAATCTCAATGATGCTTTTGATTTGTATAGGTCCGCTGGTTAGAAAACGACATGCGCGAAATTTTTAGCGCATGTAGGGGAGGTAACGGCGAGGGAGGGTATGTTCCCCCTCTCCACCAATGGCCGTTTTCACACTGCACACTGCTGTGGGAGTTGGAATCCTGTGTTACCAAATGGAACTGCTTACACAATGATATAATAACATTTCATGATGCTCAAATATTGATGCGATTTAGGCTATACAATATTTTTTGCAGGACCTATTTTTCTCAAGTTATGAAGAACGTAATTGCTTACATTTTGATCAGCTGTATAATTTAATTTGATTGGCTGTGTTCGGGAAGGTTGGAGGTGGGGCGGCATCGGAGTGGGGGAAGAGCCATAGTCTGTCTCACTCCCACAGCTCGGTATCTCTCTCTCGCGCCAATGCCACGAGGAGGACGCTTTCTAACCGGCTGACCTATAGTGTGCTTACTGTCAACATTTAGTAAACTTGCAAAGTAAGAAAATTTCAGAAATTTGACTTTGAGATTATGATAGTCTTGACGGAGTATTACAACAGTAACAGCAGATGATTTAGTAAGTAGTAATGATTAGGAAAACAAGACAGAAACTATTTTGGGAGCTACCTTACAAGGGTAAACAGTGTAAGAATTGTACAAATTGAGAATTATTCATCTTAAAGAATGGTGCAGAATGAAGATGAAAATTGTGGTGTATCACACAGACCAAAGCTATAGTTTTTACTTTTGCTCATTTTCCGAACTTGGCGTCCTTGGTAGTTAAAATAAAGGTTGTGTAAAGAGAATCACTTTATGCCCAAGTAATTGGCTACACTAGCTTATCACTTTTTTATTTTGTAATATTTTTGTTAAATTATAATTACCTGAATGAAAAGTTTCCCCTTGAAGTCTCTGGCTGGTATCCAAAATGAACACAACATTTATGATGATAGTTACAATGAGAATTATTACTAGGAGAACCTAAAAAAGAAATAGAGCCTTAAATACATAGCGAGAAAAATACTAAGCTGTCAGATTTAAAATATGACATAAATGTATATTGCATTTGGCATGCAGGATTAAAATGTACGAATTATTTAAGAACAGGTCTTGGAATTGATATAAAATACTCGTGATAGCTGACGGAACCCACAATTAAAAAAACAATCTAAAATAGGCTATACTAAATTTACTGAATCCTGTTTTAGCTGAATTTCTAACAGAAATAATGTACTGTCTGCATATGAAAACAGGTTAACTGAACACCAAATATCTTCTGAACAATTTTATACTCTCAGCAGAAGGAAAAAAATATTTGCTGGTCACTACTACAGTAGAACTCCAATCAGTTGAGACACATTCAGATAATCGAAAATTCGGATAGTTGGATTTTTACCGGAATTGGTGGTGTTTTACAGATAATAGGCAGAGTTGAACCGAGCTTTTACTATTGCGATTGCAAAACGTGTCTGCAAATATTTTGCAAAAGAAAAATTCAAGCTTTCGCAGTGTTTGCGAAAGACGATTTTCCATGACCGCGGGCTGGTGTCTATCACTCCTGACAATGATGATGTCTACAAAACTGAGGAAGATTTTCAAGATTTTGCTGTAGTGGCGGAAAAATATGACGTTGTTCGCGTGATTGCAGAAGACGTTGATGATTTCTGCAAGAGTATCACTTATTAGAATAAACCCTGCATAGTATCAAAAGTTTTGTAACAGTTTTTAATTATTTAAATCTTCAATGGCATATCTTACTCTAATTATTGTCATTCATTTATGTGCAGGAAAAACAACTCTGGCATTGTAATAATGAGTATTTTAATTTTAAAAAATAAATCAAATTAGATAGTGCTCAATTAAAACTAGTTGCAGTCTCAGTAATCTCTCATTTGAAAGATTAATAAACTTGACCATACTTTAAACATTTACCTTGTAGAATGTAATTTCTTATGATTTAGAGGGATAATGTAAATTTTGTTTTACAAGGTTTAAGCTAAAGTACTAAGCAGTTAAAAATATCCTTATATGTATATCATTCCCCATAAACTATATAATTAAACCTTATCTAAAGTGTGGGTCTTAAAACCTGCCCATATGCCCTGTTCTATTTGTGGCCAATCATGAGTGCTATACACTATAAATAAACACAGCAGAAAAAGAGAGGGAGAGAGAGAAAGAGACATAGAGGGAGAAGAGCACTCTATCTTGAAGTAGACAGCTACTCAAGTAGGTACATAAAACTATTGTTAATTTTTCCAACAACAGTGATTTTTTTGCACAAAAAGAGAATTATTCTCTGTGAAAAAAAAATCACTCAGAATTTTGTTTACTTAAGGTAGCATCTTAACCCTAATCTTTCCCAAGTGCTGTATGATTCTTGCATAAGACAGAATTTTAATTAATAATCACAGTACACTGAGGTTGTTGGGACCGAGACTATCTCGTTTACGGAGAATCTTGGATAACGAAGAGGTCGCATATATTTTGAAGTTAGGGGTTATTGTATTAAATTAGGAAGTCAAATACTTGTACAATTAGGCTAATGTTTTAACAATACTTGGCAAATAAAAAGTGATCAAATAAGATTTTCATGTAGGCCCAAATCTTTTTTTAATTAAGGTAGTGTTATTAAAGAAAACAAAGATACAAACATGCTCAACATTCTTCGGTCGTCTTGAAAAACTTCAAACACAGAGAATTATGTTAAACCAATACACTATAATATTTTAAACAGAACAATAAGGTGGATCTTCCTAGTTTAAAAGGCATAAAATTACATTTTGTTGAGTTTGACCTAAACTAAAGCTTGACCAAATCATGTCTTGTAACGGTCAAAAATAGACACCTAAAAATTTTTGACCTTATACATAATAAACGACGTATTGAACAAGGAGAGAAGATCGTTTTATTTGTTTTGGATTATGGAAGTAGTAATGAAAGGAGTTGGTGATAATGAGCCTTACAGAATAAACCTTGGTGTTTCGAGTCTGGACAGAGTTCTGAGCCTTCTCCTGCAAACAAAACTCTTGGGACCGTGTTTAGGTAAAAACAAATCTCGACCGACCCCTGGAAATTTAAGAACCCGCGCAGACTGAACTATTTTGGGCATCAATTTAGATTCCGAACACCCCACCGAAAACACGGTCACATTTTGGCGCCCGAACAGGGACCCTACATTGTTAACTGTTGAGAACATATGACCATTTTTGCCTTTTGGCTGGCGCCCAAAAATATCGAATTCTCCTTTTCAACATGTTTGACCACGTGTTGCCCCTTTTCCTTTGCCCCACGCTGAAGAACCGGCGATGGATTACGACGGCAATGGGAAACCGATACATCATTGATCCCCCGTAATTAAGTAAGGATAGCATGTAGGTGGGATCGTAAATTGTAATTCCATTTCGCATGCTTAAGTAGTACGTAGCTTATTGCACTGCTTGCCTAATTTTGCATGCTTGCTTGCAGCTTTATCTGTGCTAGAAGAGTAGAGTAGCCAACGTAGAAGTAGAAAGTAATTAGGATGGAAGGAGAAGTGACGAAACGCCCGGAAATCTCCCCGAGAAGTCCGTGTAGTGGCCATCGAAGATTTCCCCCGTGCCCTGCAGAACAAGGCTGGGAGAACTACTGGGGCCGTTAGTTTCCACTATTTTCCGACGGTATTTTCCAAGGCCGTCGACGAAGGGGGATTTTCGCGAGTCGCCAGGTGGAACAAGAAGATCATTATTTTGTCCTATGATGTCCTACTGTTTCCCATACATGGGCCCCAAAGAAGTCGGATGGGAAGTCCGCGGGAAGAGGCCATTTGTATCTGGTGGCCGCTTTCATGAGGGAGAAATTAATCAGGAGCTTTGACTCTGGGACAGGAATATCCCTCACGACTTCGGCAATGCGTCAATTACATCGAATGGGAGACCTGCCGGATCGGCCATAAAATTTACCGCAGAGAGTGGACCCTGAAAGGGAATCCGGGCGGTTTAGTGCTGCAGTCGAACACCATTGACTGTGGGTTTTTCCTCTGCTATTACGCAAATTGTATCGTCACGAGAGTAGATCCCACAACCGTGAAGGCCCCATCCAGCAAGGAGCTTAGAAAATGGGTATCCACTGTACTGAGGAGGGATAGAGTGCAGACCGCTGGTGCCGAGCGAGCGAAACCCGCCGAAGACCTTTTCACAGGACCACCTGCGTCTTACACCGAAGGGGAGCTTCAGAGAGGTCTGCAGCAGCAGATGACGATGATGTTGGAGGATTTGCAAAAGATGCATCTGGTCAAAGGGTTCTCCACCGTAGAAGAGCTGGAAGTAATGGAGGTCGAAGAGATTGAAAACCTCGGAATCGACCCTGACGGAGACGAAGAAGACCCGTTCAAGGACGTCGTAGATATGTACGAAGTCTGTGGTTCGATGGAAGCGGAACATGACTTCGTTGTCGTAGATAAACCCTCATGCTCCGGAGACGGAAGACCAACCTCCCCAGCCTTGTCCATTGACGCGGAGGCTGACTTGTTAGAAGCCATCCTTTACGCCTCTAGTGATCGGGTGAAGACGCCCCGAGAACGATCAGAGACCCAAGAGCTGCTACCAAATGAAGCACCGGTAAAAGAGCACCCGGAGGCTATGGATCTAGGAAGCCAGGGAGAAACGAGGGGCTCGGAAGGAAAACTGTTTATCCCGGATGTGCGAAGTTGTCTAGGGAGGCCAGACCCCAGCTGCGCCGGCATGGATGACTCACGACCGAAGCGGGGGTATCCTCCAAGGGACCCGGCGACAGTTCGTGTAAACCGCTCGGCTGGCCAGAAGCCAAGGATGAAAAGGAGGAAGATGTGGGTGACGGTTGACAATGGGTCGAGGAAACGAGTCAACATGAAGAGGCTGGGCCTACCTGTGTTAAAGCCATTTGGCTGATCACCGAGACGGGCGAGATGAACTCGAATAGAAGAAGGAAGTTTTGTTTGATTTTATACCCCAGGGGGTCTGTTTATTTATTTTGACTGTTAAAGAAGAAAATTTATTTGGAGGGCCGAAGAAGACAATTACAATGCGGTTGGAAATTTTCACGGAAGGCTTGGAAAGCTAACCTATGCCACCAGCGGAAAAAAAAACAAAACAAAATAATAAAATACAAAAAAAAATGAAAAATATAAAAGGTTACGTTTGCCCATGGAGAGGGAACTTTCCGTAAGATTAGGATTTCTGTTGAGTTGCAGCAAGTATAGGCTACGTCTTTTTTTTACTGGTCTTTTTTACAAAAACAGAGGAGTGTGTAACGGTCAAAAATAGACACCTAAAAATGTTTGACCTTATACATAATAAACGACGTATTGAACAAGGAGAGAAGATCGTTTTATTTGTTTTGGATTATGGAAGTAGTAATGAAAGGAGTTGGTGATGATGAGCCTTACAGAATAAACCTTGGTGTTTCGAGTCTGGACAGAGTTCTGAGCCTTCTCCTGCAAACAAAACTCTTGCGACCGTGTTTAGGTAAAAACAAATCTCGACCGACCCCTGGAAGTTTAAGAACCCGCGCAGACTGAACTATTTTGGGCATCGATTTAGATTCCGAACACCCCACCGAAAACACGGTCACAGTGTACATCAAAAAATCGTAACCACATGGCTGCCAATGCACGGCACGTGTTTACGTTCTGTAGATGGCTCGGCCAACTGGTGGCCAACCTAGTACAGTGTGATTTTTCATTTTCTAGGTTATTCTATTCTTAAGTTTAAATAATAATTAATGGTTATTTCAAGTATTTCGATTAATAAATCCCAAATTACAATTGTTACTTTTCAGTTTTCTTGGAACAAAAACATGCAATAATACAGTAGGCCTAACTATTGTTTTCCCCCTGAAAATTAAAAAAAAAATAGATTTAGGCCTTTAACAACCTTAGATAACCCCTGTCGTATAATTGCGAGTTTACTGTATATCATTAGAAACAAGCACAACTTCAAATTTATTTTTCAATAAGTTAACCTAATAAAGTCAATTTTAAAACATAATTTCAAATATTGAACAGAGCAACAAAAGTGTTTTACTACGTTTTGTGATACGTAACTACGTTACTACTGTTTACAATGAGTGATTGTATGTGTATTGTTCAGTTTTTATTTCATTGTTTTCTAAATTTCCCACGAGGAATTGTAAAGTTTGTTATAAGGTTAAAAGAACAAACTTCGATCAGAAGTTCCACTACGTCCACACTACGTCCAGTTATTAGAAAGGACCTCAACAAACTTGTAAATAGTGTAAATATTATGTAGGTTAGGCTAAATTTAGCCTAAGTTTATTGAAAAAGTTAGTTAGGAAAAGTTGTGTGTGAATGAACATGAAATTTGTATATGACATCCTGGATTTGTGTGCCTTAGCCAACTTGAATCGAGTGCGATAGATAATTCGTTTATGGTAAGATTCCATTGTTTTTATTATTTTCTTTTCACTAGTTTTATTGTTTATAATTGTTATGCAGTCTAGTAATCACAAGAGGATATATCTTGACTTGTTTTAATTTTTGGTTAGATAGTGAAAAATGACTTAATTTTCATATTTGTCGTGATTTACAAAAAATATACCTAATTAAAAAAAGTATAACAGATACACAAATATATTTTATATTTCCACGTAGAAAATTAATACGGTATACATGAATGGCAATTATAAAACTATAGCACATCAAAATACAATTTTTTTTAACCTTGCTTTCAAAAAAAAATTTTTTTCGTTACTTAGGATAAAAATAAATACATCTTATATGGACTTATGTCATTTGAAAGGAAATTAATTTCTGAGTAAAAAAAGACAAATTGCATGTATGTAGGTCAAGCAAAAGATTTGTTATGGATTTTATACTAAAACCTTTAATTGGGTTCAGTCTCCAAGGGGTAAAACAAAAATTTGTCTAGTCTACTGAAGTGTTTTTGTCCAATTAATAGGTTGCGGAGAAAATCCAAAAAAAATTTAAATTTATTTAAAATCCCCATGTTTTTTCTTATAGAGAAGAGGTAAACTGTTTAATTTGCGTATTGCTGGAAACCTAAGTACTTGTTATAGGCTACCTAATGTTATTTAAATGAGAATTAAATTTTACACAGCCTATTTATGGAAATATTTATAAACAATCTAGTGGAACAAATGGGAATTCGCTCAGTCTGCAGTTTGCTGCAGCAGGTGGTATTATTTAATGATAATTATGATATGCTTAAATTACTGATACATATCAAAACATAGCTTATAATGAGAAATTTGTTTGTCAAATAAGTTGATAAGGTAATATGTACATTGTTATTTCATGTATAAAAGCAATAGCATCTTGTATGGTATATTTTACTCAACAACTACTATTAGTAACATGTGACCTTCAAAAACATGATGGTCACACTAGTTATAAGGTTCTATTTAAGCTCATTTTGATGTAATTAAAAACCAGGCAACTGGTAAATATGCACTCTAAAATAGGCTACTATTACTGTAAAAATTATGTAAATAGACAACAGATTTTTTCAATTGAATTTGAATAAATTATTCATATATGTTCGGAGTTTCAACGAGGGCTCTTGCTATCCTTGGGAGCCAGTTAACAGATCCAGAATATCACTGTATACATTGAGTCAAGAATGTGTTTATTTGTTGATCCCAAGCCAAACAGATATATCAACAAACAATCTCAAATACTTGAAGAAATATGTAGGGTGATAGAGCAAACTTTGAATGCATACTAACTTTTATTGAAAAATGTTATTTAAAATAAATATTATAAAGAAATTTAACTAAAGAAAATATGTAAAGGAAATAAAACTGGAAAATAAGTATAATTTTAAAACACTTTTAAGGACTTTAAGCCTAAAAAGCATGTTAACAGTAGGCCATGTTCTGTGAGTGGTTTTTATTACATGAACAATTTAGTTTTGCAATTTATTATTTATTTAATAGTAGGTAACTGGAAAACAAAGTACTACTCTCTCTTTTATGTTTGATTTATTTTATTTCTTGTGTTTATTTGTGAAATAGTTTTGTTGTTATAATGAGACAGATCATTATACATCATGATACTTTAATAGTGTTGATTGATTGGTTTTTAAAAAGGGTGTCATCACTTTTGCTGCCAGTGATGTTTGCTACAAACTGGAATTTCCGCCTTGTCACTCTACAATAATCGTTGCAGCCTCCTTATAATTTGTTAATTAATATTAAATAGTTGGTTATAACTCAAATTACAACCGACTATTGAGAAAATAAATTTTACCATCTTGTTCAGATAATAAGACACACATTTTGAGTCCTCTCATGGCATAGCCACAAGTCAAAAAGTAATAGGTCTTGTCTATGATATGGTATTGTAACTTTGATCTCTATTATTAGCCATCCTGCACACATGTGTCATATTATTAATTCTTTATTCACAGAATTTGTTATTTACCGTTTGAATAAATAAATAGACTTCTTTTGATAGTGACTCGCTTGATTTGATACCTAGACCAATACCTATGGTATCGAAAGAGAAGATTGCTACGTCCCTAGTCAGGGCTGATGTCTCACCCTGCCAGGTAGAAACTAGTAGCGAAAGTCGCAAATCCTAGTGTGGTAGCTATTGACATGGCTAACAAATATAACATATTTTTTATCAAGTTCCGATTGTAGTTTAACTTGCTCTTTTACAGCATTTATGTAAACTGTAAACAATTACTTCAATCAAATAATTCAGAACGTATAGTAACGTACCAAAAGTTTTTACCTAAAAGATGTACAATCTCTCCCATATAAAAAAAAAATTAGTAGGAAACTAAGTTTTTTAAAACCTCAACTATCTATTATCTACGAGACCACAGTACGCTTAGAACGCTAATAAGGCAACCTCAGCCTACTATATTGCAACATGACATGATGAATGCCTGATGATGTTTAGGAAGACTATGATAAACATAAATGTATCAAGTTGTAATTAGAAATCCCTGAGGCAATATTCAGTAGGCCTACAATTAATCGATCTTAGAAAAGGCCCTGATTGTTTAGCATTCTAAAGTAAATTAATGTCACAAAAATATGTTTAGCCTAGAAAATAGGCTTTGAGGAGGGAAGATTTTCAGAGTCTACTACAAATGCCCAATCTTTGGATGTTCCAAATGGCTTTGGACGAATACCCATTTATAAGTGTTTCAAGTCAAGGGTCATTTGACTCACATCACCAGCGCCCAGCCTGTGCAAATGTTCCTTTGCCGCAATAAATAAAAGCATTTTGCTCAAAGAAATTATCTTTTCATTACTAGTAAGAAAATAAGACTTAGTTCACTGTGGTAACTTTTACCTGAAATATGTTGGCCAACAGTTTATGTTTGCTCATAGAACCCTTTACAAAACGATGGTGGTGGATGAAAAGTTTTCCAGCATTTTTCCTTGGCACAAAAGGCACAGCATGAGGATTGGGCTTCCAGGAATCCATTTGTAATGTTCATTATTGCCTGCAATAACAAATAGAGTCAATAGAGTTAAATGTTTATTCAATGATAATTTGAGTCTCTGAGGATAAACAACTGATGGGGCTGGATGATATTATAGTAACTTGTTCAGATTAACAGTATCAGAAATTGATTTTATGGTATATTAGGCTAGCGTTGTAGGGTGATATTAACCTTTAATTTGTTGAGGTTTTCCGTCAAAAGATTGACGTTAAGCCTACCAAAGTTTAAATAACTAGGGAGTTATTTAAAAACTCCCTTTCTGTTTGAAGCTCAATTTATGTAGAGGTGGTTTAAACAATTAGGTGTGAAGACTTAGTCTAAAACCTTTTTTTAAATTCCCTTGTTAATTATAATGGTATCATAAGTTAATGGTATACCGTAATAGTAAACTTGTTATATAGCCTACCATTAAGATTAACATGTTTACTTTTTCATGCTGTGAAATGAGAAAATTTTATTTTTTGAGGTTCCACTGTATTCTAAGACAAAAAGTAATTTAACAAAACAGAAGATTTGACAATGGGGCTGTTGGCCCCGAAACTATAGTCATCATAAAAAACTACTTGGATTGAAGACGTAAATAAGGTATAACCTATTAATATTAGTAAATAAGGCAGCCTAGGCTAGAAAACAAGCAAATGTCAATACCGTAGTGTAAAAAAAGGTTATGAGTGCAAGTGCAGAACAATACTTTACAGCCCTTCTGAAAAGGGTTTTGCAGCAGTCAACATTGAGCACGTTCTGGGAACACTGACCGGTCCCTTAAATTACGCCATTCTCGGAGACTGGTGAGATAACCTAGCAGACAGCTATTACGTCTTTTTCGAGACCAGTGCAAGATTAATGCAACGAAAAAATTGTACGGTGCATAATACACTGACAGCCTCTGATTGGTCAGTTTCGTGGACAAAAGTATTCAGCTACGACAAGATCCATCGGATAAGGTTCATCAGTTTGATAGTGAATAATTTATTCTATGAGGGAATTTATATTACGTAATAAGTGAATAATTTTCAAATAATTTACTCTGATGGGTAAGTTTGTTTATTCTTAAGTAAATAGTAGGTAAGTTAGATGTGTAAATTATAATCCGATGTGTACCGTAAACCAGTGACTAACCGTTCTGGGATACCAAGACTCTTTGCCCCGGCGTAGTAATGGTGAGTAAGTCACCGGTTCATCTGCACTAGTGCACCGGTACATGTTCCCAGAACGTGCCCAATAACTTAATACTAACTTAATTGTTTTAGTAAGTATATCCAATTTCAGGGATAAAAGTATTTAGTTTAGGCTATATTATAGGTACCGGTACCTTAGAACTCTACAATTTAAATATATTAGAAAACAGAATACAACATATATTCTTGTTAAACAGGCTCACAACTTAGGCCTACTGACATTTACTGTGCCATACGATTCAGTCTCTGTCTGATTGAGGAGGAACAGCCTTTACAGCTCTCCAGAATGTGATTCTGTGAGAGTAATTTGATATTTTAAAACTCCATGTGAATTAAATAAAAAGATAGCCCTAGGACTAGATAACACTATGCATAATGTAGGCTTATATAGGCCTATCCCACAGTCCATGCATGTCCTCCATATATATTTCGTTCAAACCTCTCAGAGTGAAGAGTTCTTTAGGGTTACCCATTCCGATTCTGTGACTGTGGCGACAGTCCCGATTTCGGTCCCATGTGCCCGTGTTTATGCCCATGTTAATCTGGGGGGCCTGTCCAGATTTTTCCCCAACCAAATGTGGCAACCCTGGTTTCATGTATGCCTACCACTGTTTTGCTGAAGATTCTGACTTATTGTAATTACCATAGCAAGTGCTCACGTCATCCATACTTAAGCACAGGTCACACTAGGCTGCTGGCCAGCCGCTAGTGATCAGCGGCTGGCACCAGCACCACCAAGCAGCCGGCTTATCCACGGATCACACTAGGCTGCTTGTCAGCCACTTATTAACGATGTTTGAGAAGGAACAGCTGTGAGGTTTTGCAACAAATCACCGTAAGCTGCTTATTTGATGTTTTTACTTCTTTAGAGAAACGTCCCACAAGCACGTAAATATAGTTTTGGAAAAAATTTAAGAAATCAATAACTTGCTTCCTCGACCACCTAAGCTCAATAATTTCTATGCTAACTTACAAATAGTAGCCTACTTTTAATCGCCTTGTTTAAAGCTCAGTTCTTGTCGCAATCTCGTCCTTTTTTGGGTCCTCATAAACCAGCACTTAATATTGAGGATGTGTGTGAAAGAGAAATAGGCCTAGGTAATTTTATTAAAAGATGCTTAACCGCAAGAAGAGACGTTAGTGGACCAGGCCATGGATACAAATAATTTATAAATAAATTATCTTTTTTTAATACCATGTTTTTAAACCCACTAAAAGATTAATCAGAAACATACAGACATGTTTTACGAAAGTCGCCATCCAGGAATTACTAGAATTAGTTTAACCTCTAATTAAAAAATAAGACAGTGGCTATTGTCCTTTTGTGTTAAACCAAGTTGTAAATTATCTTCGGTCGCCGCTGACATGCTTCTAGAGGTGGTCAGACTACGCTGCTCGCTGGTGTCAGCAAGTGCGAGTGGTGACGTGACCTCTAGTCGCCGCTGCCTTGCTCCCAAAAGTTGAACATGTCGAACTTTGCCAGTCGCTGACAAATAACTTACTCGCCGGCTAGCGGTACCAGCTGCGAATTTTGTGGTCACATTAAGCTTACAGAAGCGGCTTCTTTCAATTCGCCGCTGATGCCAGCCTAGTGTGACCCGTGCTTTACAGTGTGCTTAGGTTAAACATTAGGCAGAATTTCTCATCGCAGATTTTTAGTAACACACTAAGCCTAGCCTACCTATAAGTATTTTGCAGGAAAACAAAAACAAAATCTTAAACTAATGCTTATAAAAAATATTTCTAGGATAATTCGAACTTACCTTGGTGGTTAAAATGAAATTCTTAAAATTCTGATTAAACTGTAATCAGAAAAACTAAAGATGTTCTTAAAAACACTCATCGAAGCTGTACTTTATCTGAATTTATTTGATCAAACAGTAATAACTAAGTTAAAAGATAATTAAGTTAGAGAATAAATCCGTGCAAAGAGGATTAGGTAAGGGGGAGTGTCGTTCATTCGATATTCATCGGACAATCATCAACCAACATGATTCAACATCAGCCAAACCCAAACCAAACCAACGCAGTTCACAAAATTATAAACAAACAGGATGAGATGAGAATACAAACACAAACAGATGAAAACTAAAGTCTCCTTCGTTCTCCTTCTGCTTCTACTCTAACTACGAACGAAAGTACCTCTGTTTTTTTATCATGTAGACTGACTGAACGACTGAACTGATGGAATACAGAATCCATGACTGTGTATTGTCATAGATTAAACATACTCCTTGAGGAGTATGTTTAATCTATGTTATTGTGTACATTGTGTAGGAGGGACCTGTTCGTACAGAGAACAACAGGAAAAGCTTCACAGCCATTGAGCATATATTTCTGTCAGGGCTTATAACTTTATTTGTCTGTATGATTCTTTTCTAATTCATATGCTTTATAACGGTTCTCATAACTTGAAATTTTGAACGAATACCCTCCATATATACATTGGGTTCCTGTGGTGAGAACTGCAGTTTGTTGCTCACACTAGTCTTGAATCTTGGCTCTTATTTTAGTCAATCCTATATCAAAATGGGGAACTGGGGGGGTAAATATTTCGAAAAGTTCCCTCGCTACCTGGCAGAACCCGCGTGGTGGTTCAATTGTTTTACAACCCTGCAAAACTGACCCTTATAATCCGCTCTAATGATCGTGGCGGTTCAAGTATCTCGGGACGGCCATAAAAATCGTGGCGGTTCAATAACAGCAACATAAAGCTTTCACATAGCTTCACTTAGCACAGCACCAACCCATCTAGTGAAAGAAGCAGTTGTAGGGCCTACCAGAGAAGAAGTTATGATGTGTGTGAATTTGACTCCCCATTCGATGCAACCTGGACAGACCGCTGTGGTAGGCAAAAAGTGTCGGCTGGGAGCGTCACTAGAAAGGGGTTCTGGAACGCGTTCCTCTAGGTAATTCTTACAGCAAGATCTATTCTATAGAAGTTCAGAGCAGTCGAGAAGAGATTTGATCAGTTTGAATAGGAAGACTGCATCAACGATTACACGTCTCTAATTTGTAGTGGCTGGATCTGTAGCTGCGCCTCAAGCTCACGGATTGGTGTGTCCCAATATAAGCCATGACAGAAATGTATGCACAATAGCTGTGAAGTTTCCATATACCTCTATGAACATGTCTCTCCTACACATGGATTCTTTAGGTATTCCATTCATTAGTCCAGTATACATGATTAAAACAGATGGTCGAGTACTGTCGTAGAGGGAGGGTTCCATCCGTTTGTGTTCTGTTTTTATAATACACACACACACATAGTTAATTGAAGCGTAGTTGTACGGTGTACGCCTAATGTTTACAGAGAAGATTCCATAACTATAACTGTAGGATTTTTTGGTAACATTTGCTGGTTTAGCCTATGAGTCACCAGTCTTGCGGATGCCAAAGCTATGGGGTTGTCGGCTGAAAACTGTTAACTTATTAAAACATTAGAGATAAACCGTAAATTATTAAAACTTGAAATTATGAACCTCGGCCGATTCATACATTTGGATTGGTTGAAGACAATTTTAAGGTTAGTTGCGTATGGTTTGTTGTATAGTGAATTTAGTTTTTTACTGTTTGTTTATTAATATTTATTTTTTATCATCCCATTATCAACCCCCATTTTCAATTGTTTGTCTTCTGGAATCACAACCAAAGTAAAATTCAACATCCCTAAATAAGAGAGAAAAACGAAGTCAATAAATATGGAACATCCATAAAAATAGGCATCTTGTATATATATGATGAGAAGTATAATTTTACTATTCAAATTAATCATTGACTTTCGATGCTTTGGGGCACTTTTGATTTTTTCTCAATTGACTCGACCTTGTGAGATGTCGACTTCGTAGGGTCAGGAGTTAAAGGCGGCCGTGGGTCATATATAGTCAATGGTCATGTCGTTCAACAGTTTATCTTCTTCCTTGACGTCTGTCTCGGCCTAGTCTCGGCTTGTCTCAGCTGACATCTGTTTCCGTTTCCTTGGTTGAGATCAAAGCTGTCTGCTATATTTTGTAAACAAACAAGTAGTAGCTGTAGCTAAGCTACTGCTATGGGAAGTGTATTTTGTATTTTGTTGTTTAGTAATGTAGAAGTTAGATCAATATTAGAAAACAGATTAAGCCATGCTTAGCCCATGCTCAGAAGATGAGTAGTATGAATAATAGTTGAGGTAGGTAAAATAATGTATTTTTTTGTAGCTTAATGAGGGTAATATTACAGAAACAAAACTTAATTTGTAAGTAGGCCTACCTGTTTTGAAATTGTACTAAAACATCCACACTCTTAACTGTGTATAATTGGCTTAACTTGAGACAACTTATCTGCTTCAATTATTTAATTACTATGGGCTTTAACCTATAAATTACATTAGAATATAACATAGACTATTTCATTAAAATTTAAAATTTTCATTCTATTTAAATATTTGATTTCTGTTGTTGTTATGGGCCTATTCAAGAAGAGAGCCAGCCCTCCTTTAAAATGTACTGTAGCATCTAGGTTATGTTAGATCTAATAAATACATTTTGTGATAATAAAAAAAATTAATATTTAACTTACAAAATAAAATGTTGACCTTATTACAAACTCCTAAAAAAGAGGACACAAATTGACGACCTCTTGTAACAAACGACATATCAACATAAAATGTTAACTTAGGCTACCTTGTTTGTTAGGCTATCACCATAAACTAAACCAAGCCAAACTCAATTCACCGCTACAGCACAGTATACAAGAGTCTTCTTTAAAAAGACCATATGGCTTAAAATTTTCATTTTATATACAATCAATATAATATTGGGTGAAAACAACATCCCTTACAATATATATCGAACTAATATCAATGAGAACAGAACCTTATAAGAAGCGAATATAAAAGAGGCGGCGCAACGAAGATTGCCGCTAACAGTAGTTCACAAAGACTTGGCTGGCAACACTAGCACTTCCTACATAAATCTTCATGGACTGCCGCTTCGTAGCGTCGCCTATTTTAATATGGCGGTTTCGCTTCTTATAGGTTCTGTATTCATTGCTAATATTTAATCTCATAGTATCCTAGGTCCTCTGCGGAACTGTAGGCCTAGCCGATTTGGTACGGTACACAGTTACTGTAAATGTGCCGTTCATGTTTATTTTATGTATCACGATGCGTAGCAGTGAATGCTTAAAGCATCATGTGTTATGTGAAAAATTAACATAGCCTACCTAGTTATTTTTATTTTGTATAAATTTTTAATCCAGGAGGTAAGAAATCACATGAGTAAACAAGATCATTTCAAACCTCATTCCTAAAGTACCAAATCTTCTTCCACTATTAAACTTTAATCTGCTAAGTGTTGTACTTTTGAATTAACATAGGCCTGGTATAAGTAGCATCAAGTATATGTCTCCCCATCACCTTAATCATATGGACCATGAAGACAAATAATGGCATTTTTGAAATCCATTTTTCAACATTAAGTCATGACATTTGTCATTCTTTATCACTAAACAGCTCGAATAAGACAGATAGGCCTACACAAATAAGGTGTATTTTAACCCACTTACGCCTACGGATAGTCTGAAAATGTGGGATGGGTGAAATATTTAGTAGCTTGGGTACTTTGGTACTATACGGAGGCCACCCTTATACAGCGCGCTGCGGCGGTTATATTAGGTTAATTGGGTTATCATAAATAGAAAGGATGACTCATCTGGTATCGTTCGATTCGTAACAAAACAAGGAAGGTCCCGCAAATTTAATATATTTGTGATAACCCAACCAAACATAGCCGCTGCAGCGCACAGTAGAATATGTGGTCTCGGCACAATACCAAAGTACCTTTTAGTAGCTTTTTTGAGTGAATGAGATCAGTCGAATATTCATCGTCAAAAACTAGCCTCCTGTAAAAGCCTTGCTAGGCTGCTAATGACTATGAGCATTATGGTTGCTGGGTCCAGTTTTTAGCAGGTTAGTTTAGTGAGTCAGTGGCTCGTTTGGTAGCAAGACAGTCTACAAATTCATGGCCGTGTTGACATTGTTTGCATCCTGGTTCTTGCCACTAAATTTTATTAGACTCTTGTATTTTACTGGCTCACCCCTTGTTTTGCGGGATATATTCCACACACAGGCTCAAGACTAGTGGCGGTTCTAGGAAGCCATTTTTAAGGTCTATAACTAGGTCTAACAACCTCCATTACTTTTTGATGACAAAAGGTATGTTTACATTTATGTTTACAAGGTTCAATGGGGGAGCTTTAGCCACTATAGCCCCCCTTGGAACCACCACTGCTCGAGACCTATGTGGATAGGCAAATGCAAGGTTAAAAGAAGCCACCAACTTCTTTAAATTAACAATATAATTTCTTTTTAATAAATTGATGAGTAGCTGTTTGCTATTTGTTAGAGAAAATTTATAAAATACCTCTTCATGCCTTCACCTTTATAGTCAATCATTTGATTACGTAGACCTAATATTTTCACAGAGGAAAAGCAGGTACGGCAGAGATTTTTAACAATATTAGCAATGGAAGAAGAACAAGCTGAGGTAGAAATAAATTCACAGTGCAGCTGGAGTAGAATGCTGAAGCCAGTGTTGGGCCGAGAAGAGCAAGAGCTTCAACAGCTGATGGGGCCTGACACAGTCATAACAGCTCCTCGGCACAGTACACCTGATCTCATCCCCTCCACCAGCTTTAAGATGCTTGCGTTCAACCTGCCTGCTGCCAAGAAGCAGCAAGTGCACGAATACTTGTGAGTCTTGTGTTTAAACCATTCAGATCCCTTAACATTAGAGGCTTAAGATATTAAGGTTCTGGTATTTTGTTCCCGAGGACGTAAAAGAATATTACGCTACAAGGTTGGGAAGTAGGCAGGGGTGCCCATCCCCCCCTAGACGCATGACGCACCCCCCCCCCCCCAATTGAGCAACAGCCCCCCCCCATAAATGATGTACACAACAAATGAGAAACATTATTCCCCCGCCCAGCACTATTTGTAAAACTATAAAAGAAGTTTTATAATTTTTTTTAGATACGGTAGCCTATTTAACATTCAAACCCAGTTAATCTATATCAATAAAGTTATAGTTTTGTGTGTACATTGCTCAGAATTATACATATTTTGGGGTTATTTATGTTTTATACATTGAAGAAGTTGAAACATTTCTTATCTCAATTTATGTCCGTCTGTCACGGCCCAGAAGGCATTTTATGCAGCCTACTCATGGCCTACTCTAAAGAAAACTAGAGTACCGATTATGATTCTAATGGTTTAATTGTATCCACAGGATTGGCGAGAGAGTCCTTATAGCCATTAAAATATGGCCTCACTATTTTGGAAATAAAATAACGGACGATCAAAAACACAATTTTGTGTGATTTTTCTAGTTTATTTTCTCCATGTTTACTACATCTATACTTATTTAATACGCAAGCACGATTTTTGTGACAATTACTCCTCCGAAACAACTGTACCGATTGACATGTTTTTGGTGTCATTGGAAAGAGCGTAACGTGAAGTTGTGCAGGAAACCTTCTTTTTAAGGAAATAATTAGAGAGTGAGGCCCTGGGGCCCTTTAAAGTTTTGTATTTCTCCATAAGGATAACAAGGGAGATAATTTTTATTTACAGAAACATATGTTTGTTACTTGAAAATAGTCAAAGTCTACTACATAATAATTGCTGTGTATTATGACTGTTAATGTATACTACATTTCAATCAAGGATTGTGTGCCTTAAACTTTACTCATAATGGATCTCACTACTTTATTTTCATGCTGGGAATAGTAAAATTTAGTTGAGAATAAGTTACCATATTTAGAAAACTTTACTATAATAATTGATGTATTTAAAATTACAAATCTTTGACATTATTAATTCATTAGAAACGAAACAGCTGATCGAGAAATCAAACAAACCATCTACTTCATGTGAATAATGGTTTTACTCATAGTTTTTTTTTTACTAATAACTTGATTCTTTTTTACTTGTACGTCATTAATTTATGAAATACTAATAATCTGTTAAGAGAACACGTCATATATGAAATTACGAACAGCTGTTTTGATAAAGATTCCTTTTCCTAGCTGCCACTGATATTTTTACATAAATGTTCTTTAAGAATACTGTGTAGGCCCTAACCATTTCCGATCACGTTTGTAAGCAAATCCAAAACCAAGTGAGATTAATAACCGTGTGGCTTACAACGGGTTTGATTTATCACGAGTACTAATATGTAACTGTAAATTAAATTAAATAACTAGCCATCATCCAGGTCGGGAACCGGAGATTCTGTGTGTATCAAGTTGTACTTGAATTTTGATTACAGGGAAAAGACCGTGAATCAGTGTTGTACAGGACTGGAAAACTTATCTTCCTATATAAATAAAATTAGAGTATTATAAGTCACCTCAATTAAAGGAATTTTTATTGCCAGAATATCTATATAGCGTTTGTAACCTCTGCTTAACGAATTGTCAGCGTCTTTCTCGATATAACGATCCCATCTCCCTCCCTTTAGAAACATCACAGCTCCTTTGATGAAAATGAAATGGAAACAACGCTTGCGCCAACAATCGTCTGCTCCGTTATACACTTCTGTCTGCTGTGCGCTATGTTACAACAGATTTCAGATACAACAGCTGGGGAATGATGACGATATAATGTTTAGTACACTGTGATTGAGTGATAACCATGGTAACTTTAGTAAGGCTGTGATTGGCCAATGAGTAGGCCTAAATATGGCGACATGTTGAATTTGTGTATGAATTGAAGAGAAACCTATTAAAGAACAGAAGAACAAAGAAAGAGAATAACAAGATTGTTCTCGTTACATTCTTTTTTAAGAGTGTTTTAATTATCTCTAAATATAATTTTACATTTTTTTATTACTTATCCATCAATTCCTATGCTGTGATACAGCACCTATCGGTAGCCTCTGTCTATCATGAGCAGTACCTTATAACACTTTCTAAAGGTTCCTTTAATATTTACGTTGTGGATATTTATAGGGGTGCACTGTGGATGCGATGCTCCCTGGTGTGGATTAACGTCCGCACTAGTGAGTACTACGTCTATCCGCAGTACTATCCTGATAATTAGACCAATTCGTAAATTACAAGGAAAAAATGTGGTTCGGATTCCACTATAAACTGTAGGTCCCTTAGTTGCCATTGGCTGTATGGGCTATTAATTAACAGCTGTGTCTAAGGAATAAGTCGGCCTTAGTCACTAACAAGACTACAAGATCGCGCCACTCATCCTACACTCATCCTTCACTCATATTTGGGTTAAAATACGCACATAGTGGCGTCCCCATCTTAAATAATTGATAATTGATAATTGATACGTTATTTATAGCAATGCAATGTTTGGCTAGTGATTAGTTGAGTTTGAGTTAGCTACAATTTTAAACGTTGCCGTTTGTACAACTGAACCAAGATAAATGATTAGAAATTTACAATAATAATGATTGTGCAATATTGAATTTCGTTTATAAAAATGTAAATCGTGACGTTAATGGCTGTTTACAGCGTTTTAATGAGTTTGTCATCTGTTTTTATACTATATTGGATTAACCGTATTTTTCATTCCCCCCTCTCCCAATTAACTCAGGTAATCGAGTATTTACACAATAGTGTAAAGTATTGTAGCCTATGCTACTTGCTACTTGATTGTATTTTAACGAGCTTTATGTCAACAAAGCGTTCTGCTGTACTAAGTCGCGGTGTAGCTGGACGTGTCTGTACCACGCGTTATCTTTTATCTATCACAGCAGTTGAGCCATCCCTTGCGCTCCCTCTTAGATCTCACGTCTTGCTAATCTTAAATAATAACTTTCTACACGAATCCTAAACTATCCTAAAATCCTATTTTAACTAATTTAACTCAATAATATAACTATTGTCATTAATTAATTCACTTTCTATCTGGCGACTTCGTAATGTATTTTGGATTGTCGTCACGTTGAACACTGTTGCAATTAACTTTAGCCCCCCCCCCATTTGAATTTTTTGAGCCCCCCCCCAAGAATTTCAATGACGCAGTCTGCGTCACGGCCCCCCCTTGTGGGCACCCCTGAAGTAGGCGTTTACTGTAGGAACTTGAAGTTCCCCTACCAAGCTTGCCGAGCTCTGGATTTCTTGCAAGTACTGTTAACTCCTTTCCAGTTGAGTTGCGTACAATTATTTTTGCCACCCTAACAGCAACAAGTATGCAGAGTAAGTAAAACACAGCCCTTAAAATACAATTACAACACTATAAAATACACTATTTGAACACAACATTTTAACAAAACTTTAAATTTTTTTAAAGGATATGATTTTAAACCCTTCCAATATTTATTGCTACAGTGCAAAGTGCCAGGCCAAGCCCAGCAATAGGAATAGGATTCAGGCTCAAGCTTATACTCAATTTGAGGGGAGCCCACCATAAACACCATATTTTTTTATTTTGCCTTCTAGGTGGTGGGCATATAAAAATGGACAAATAACCTTATTTTTAGTTATAGTTTATCCTCTTAGGCAATAGCATCTCTTCTTAAAATTGATTTAGTTTTCCATTTTGCCAGGTCAAAAGGGGGAGATATGTTTCCTTTATCAGCACAAAATCTCCAAAAGTAACTATTAAAAATTTTTGTATTTTCACCTTGTTTTTATTTCTTGTTGATTGATCGTTGTATTTAACTTTAGTTATCTCATATGATTTACAGAGAAGAGTGTGCCCTGAGAGCAAAAGTAAAACTAATGGTGGCTCAAATGAGAGAAATTGCTCTAACAGTGGAAGATGAAGAGGAGAAAGAGAGAGAACCGACTCCTGCTCCAGAGTATGAGATTGTGCTTCAAAGGTTTGCAAGAGTGCAGCCTCCTCCTATCACACAATCTTGGCTTGATAACATCTATAAGGTTGGACATGAGACTATAGGCTTAATTGATGTATTATTTACTAATAGTACAATGCTAGATCGTGGACTACTAGAAAATTAAAGGTGTTCTATAAACAAATTGTTATAATTTGATTTACATTGGATTAGGTATTAAAATGTATGGTCGTTAAATGATTTTGTCAATTAATGTAAAATTTATGGGGCCTGAAAGACTTTATTTAATTATCAAATCTTGGTATAAACCTGGACACCGAATTACAGGCAGGACAAAAAGTCCAAATTTGCAATTATATGTACAATAAGTTATGCTTAGGAATAAAAATAGTAAGTTCATCCCAAGTTTCTACTGAACTTGTTAATTTTAAATAAAACTAAAAAATGCTTGGACACAATTTTAGTTGGTAAAAAGTATGTAATTTTTTAGAGTAACGCTGATTTACTTGCAATTTTTTCCCAGTTGAAATCTTGTTTCTTAATTTGTACCTTTTATTTTCTAGTTCAACTGTAGTCATTTCAGAGCAATTCCCTCAACTCGCG
Organism: Macrosteles quadrilineatus; assembly: GCF_028750875.1. Taxonomy (NCBI): domain Eukaryota; kingdom Metazoa; phylum Arthropoda; class Insecta; order Hemiptera; family Cicadellidae; genus Macrosteles; species Macrosteles quadrilineatus. Next base: position 71,357,695 of record NW_026542600.1, on the reverse strand, counting down.
ATGTCAAAAATCTAGAAAGTGAACCAACCAGCAAATTAAATTAAGCTACCTGTTTTGAAATAACCAACGCCACATCAAAAATTGTGCGTAGACAATTTTGACCAGTGGGTACAGACAACATAGTATCCTAGCACTAATAACAAACCTAACCCTGGTTCTTCATGGACCTGCATGCCTAAATTTTGTTAAGTTTTGGAGGGTTGCACTTGGTTCTTGGTATTGATTTTCTCTTGTTGGAACGCCCTTACAAATGAATGAGATACACAAGACTCAAGACTCACACAGTTATATATAGCAATTTCAAGGACATGGGTGGAAATTTGCACTGCTTTATCTCTTTTGCAGATACTATCACCAAAAGTGGTTCATAAACACAGCAACCTGGTCAAACAGATTATAGAAGAGGTGAAAGAGGATTACCAGTCAACGTTATTCAAGCTGAGTGTATATCTGAAGTTTGGCTCCGTCTTGAGTGAACCAAATATAAAGTTTTTGCTTCCTCTTAAACCTGAGTATGTACTTGTGTTTAGTTTGTTAATATGCTTAGCTATTTTAAAAAAATTAAATAATTAGTAAACTCTTTACTTATTTATATAATGGCATATTATTTGTCTTGTCTTGTCTTTTTCTAATATGACAAGACTCTTTATATCTCACTCTACGGATATGGTTTGTCATGTCCATGTTAGAACAGGATGATATTTTCTGATAACACCACCTTCTAGACTACATAGTCTGACTACAATAGTCAAATCAAAGCTAAGAGTATGCAATCATTCTTATGCATGGTTTGCTAATTATCAAGTGATCTGTTTGTGATCTGTACTGTGATAAGCTATTCTTACTGGTAAAATTACAGTATCAAGAGTATGACCATTCAAAATCTTTCAGTTACATTGAATTAGTCCACGTGATAGGCTTGGAAAGTTAGTTAAACATTTTTTCTTAAATTTTTTTAATGATAATCATTAAATTTGTAGTAATATCCTTATTCTAAGAATTGTGAACAAACTTAACTAATTTTTCAGCGTCGGTGGGAAAACATCAAATTTTGACAGATTTTATGGGTTTAGACGCATAATAGAGAATGAGTTATTTTTAACTCATCCCCTTATAAGAAAAATTCTGAGTTCCAGTAAACTGGCTATTCCTGAAGTGTTGGTGAACTTTAAAAACTACAGGTAATTTTTTTGGCTTACCTCCAAATTTTTTTTGTAATTTTTATTTTAACCTTTAATATATGTGTTAATGCTTGCAAAATAAATTCCTTTCTTGCTCTTTTGGATAAAATAGAATATGTCTTCCAACTTGATTTGATATATTTACATTATATTGTGATAATTTACATGATAGTGAATGTATATATATTTTATATAATATAGGCTATGTTACATTGGCTATACATTTACACCAGTAAACTTACGTTCGTCATCAGGCTCAATTGTTGAATCAGTGCTCTCAGTCTACAATTAGGGCTAGTGATTTATGGAAACACATCTTTGTGCTTTGTACAAAAAATATTTAGGAATTTCAATGAAAAATATTTAAAATTACATGAACTTAAATAATTATGTTATGCTAAATTTGTTTTTGACATATAACAATGATTTTATTTGGATATCCACACAACACTGAACACATTTCTCTGTGTGTGTGTGTTTGTAATAAAAATCACGACAACTTGTTTGCAGTTCTTGTATAGTTTTTAAATCAATTTTTATTTTAATGTATCTATTCCTGTTATTTTTTATACTAATGCTAAACAAAACCTCTCACTAAATGTCACATTATCCTTCACTCATACATCTTGCTATATTCAATCTTATTTGTATCGCTGACTCAATGAATGACAATTTTTTGTCAGAAAACGAGGATGGCTTCACCTGGAAAAGCTATTGTCCCTGATAACTTCTGATATGAAGATGGCAGAACACCAGATCTGCAAGAACTGGTACCCCAAGTTGATAAACATGATATCAGTCAAGAACTCACTGGAGACAGTACCCATGGTTTTGTGGCCAAGATTTGTGAAATGTGCTTCCACTGTGGTATCTGTACAGGTCGGTTCATTTTTCTGGTTTTTAATGATTTTGTGACAACCTGGAATATTATTTGTTTTAAGGGTTATTGCACCATTTTGAAGTCATTCACCCTTACTTGTGATCAGTAGTTTAATTAGGTTATAGCATTTTCTTTTATTTAAGAGGTAGTCACCCTCTTTTTACCTTGTATTTGACTGTCCACACAGGCTTTGGTTCTGTGTGTAGAAGTTAGCTAGCAAGGCAAGGGTATGGTACAAGAGTGAACTGTTGTGATAAATTTTAGTGGTTGGTACCAGCTCACAAACCCACGACCCACGACATCACTGCCATGGATTTGTAATCCTTTGCAATGCCAACTGAGCCACCAACTCACCAAAAATCATGTGTCTCAAAGTATTTGGTTTTTCAATAGCCTGCTTGGTAATGTGTAGTTAGAGCACTGACTATGGCCTAATTGATTTTGCTGACAGGTGCCATAATTTGGTGATAAGTAAACTACTACAGGTGTTCTGCGTAATCCAGTAAATTAGGAGGGGTTGAATAGTTTGTTTTTTCCCCACCCAGTGGCGGTTCCAGAGAGGGAGCCATAGGGGCCATGCCCCCCCCCCCCGAGAATCAGATTTTTAAAAAATTTTTTAAATTCAAGCTTTAATTTGAAAAATTGCCTTAAAATTGCCGTGCGCATCCCCGCTTCCCGCCATCCTATGCCCTCGTCACGTCGTCAGTCGTAGTGGCTCAGTAGTCAGTTAAGTATTTGTTTTGTTATGGGTTTTTTGTTAGTAACACCCATATTCTTACAAGTCTGTACAGTCTTACAAGATTGAACCTATGTGCATCCCTTCACTTAAGCACAAGCAAATGACAAAATTATAATGGTAAGTAATGGAAGCGTTTAAGGCTTAAGCTTTGCTTAGCTGTTTTCTAAGTTAGGTTAGTCTAGACTTAAGATTGAGCAACCGCCATTACAGTACTACGAGTGCGACGTTGCCAATGTCTACCTGATTACCACACTGACGTTTCTACAGAGTATTTACGCTCGTTGATTCACTCACGTAGACATGTGCGTTCAAGTGTAAACATCAACAACGTCGCAGTGTAGCACGCGCACCTGCCCGGCTGGGAAATGTCAAACAGATACCATCTATATTATAACTTAATACGGAGTATGCTTAATCTAATTCTCCCCTGGATACTGGCGCACTGAGTTGTCTGAGGCCAGCGGGTCGTATGAACCTCTGTCTTTTACACAAACATACATTCTTTCAACCTGCTCTGCAACAGTTATTTTTTAACACACAGATTTCAAATTTATTCGTTTTTTTAAAGACAGTGCTTATTACTGTGCAGTTAGTTTGAACTTAAACATATTTTTTTATAGTTTATTTAGGCAAATTAAGATTGATGGTCGTTTTTTAACACCACTAAAAACGTCAAAAATGTAGTAAGCGAGGAACTTTTTTATTTTCTTAAACAATCATTGTTGAAGGAATACACAATGCTAGTCAAAATTATGAAACAAAAACATTTAAAAATAGATAGGTGAAATTACAGGGCCAGTAAGGACAGAAATAGTTTTATCAATGAAAAAAGGAAGTTTTGCACTTAAACTCTCATTTTCAGATTACAGGAGATTAAACTTTTTCTTCGTCAGAATGCTTAAAATGTCGACTTTTTAAGAATAATTTTTCACGAATTTCCGGGGGAGGACAATGAGGCAATGGGGGGTATTCCATACTCCCCAAACCCCCCGGTAGTTATGGCCATGCTGGCCTAGAATTAGAATACCCCCCACACCCTTGATAGAATGGCCCCTCCGAGAATTAGCCCTGGAACCGCCCTTGTCCCCACCTTGACATTTTAGGACGCTAGGCCCTAGCCCTGCTTCGTTATTACATTACTTCAGGTTCAATCTAGAGTTTCACAGCCCTATCACTTAGATCAAATCCTTTGGTGATTGGCAGGACTTGACCACTAGATCAGCAATTGGTCTCCAAAGGGTTAAACAGTGGGCTTCGGTATGACACCTACGATTATCTTCCCTTTCCTCCCTTCTTCTTAACCAATGAGGGGTATTTTTTCAGAGCAAACAAAAATGCTTTTGTGGAATAGCTATTCAGACCCAGCCCCTTTAAATTTGTTTGGTAAATTCAAATTGTTCAATCCCTCGAACAAATCAGTTCAATGAAAGAGGGTTGTTTAATGAATTCACCAGCTTTGTGGTGTTATGATTCCCAAACACCTCACATACAACGTTAGAGGGTTAAAACTGTAACCTATGGATTAGTTATTGCAGTGAAGTCTATTGATTAGAAAATAGCAACACGCTGTCAGAAAAAATATATGCTTCGATATATTTTAGAAGTATAAATAAGAAATATCATACTAATTGGAACTGTAACAAGTCTCTCAGACCCCTTATAAGTTAGGCATAGCTATTTTCCATGAATAGATGGCATTAGACATCAATTTTAGTTGAATAAGGAGTAGAGGTGCTGGAAGGCTTAGGAAGAGAACACTGTTGGTGGAATACAGACTGGCTTTTACACTCATTGGACACTGATGTTGCCTCTGACTGCCTCTCACTATCACCCGTTGTTGACTCCACTGGTCTTGGGCAGGAGTTGCTGGATGTAGCATCTTCAACAGCATGCTGGGACATACTTGCCTGAGGTCTTGATACCATGGGACGTGTCTCCTCAACATTTAGTTTTGTTTCCCGAGTATTCTTCCTGTATTCACTTATTTCTTGATGGCGTTTATTTTTAATGCATCAAAGCTCAGTTTATTGTAAAGAGTTCTTGACGATTTCTCTTCTTGGACTATCATCGAAACCTGAACACCAGTGGCAAGTTGAAAATTTACAATATTAATAGCAACATTTTTAATGGGGACCAAGTCTCTCTCATAGGCGAACAAATCAATTTTTCATATTGTATTAGCTTATATTAGCTAATGATATTGCTAGTTGTCATGTGATCTACTAGCGGAATCCACTAGCCTATCATTTGTTTGTGTGAACCCATTAAAACTGTGCTAGAAAAAAGTTGACATCGTAATATCAACTTTGATAGTACAACTAGACTTCTCAACATATTGTATCATCTATAGCCTATTTTCATATGGGTTTTATTTTAGTAGGCCTAATGTTTGGAGTGAACTAATATTGAGATCATTTTATTTTATTTGAATTGTCTAAAAATAAGTTAAACCACAACAAAGCGTTGACAACAAAACGTCGTCTACATAAACTTTTCTTGCATTATATAGGGCGTTTTTTTAAGTGTGCCACCATTGGGATCTCAGTAACTAATGATTTTACAGCAAACTTTAAAAGGGGAACATTCTCTTGTTTTTAAAGAGGTTCAAAAATAATTAAATAAAATTTCTGTAAATGGCCGCCATTTTCCAATATGGCGGTCAACTTTGAAATTTCTTATGGAACACCCTACATTTTATCATGTTTTCGGATAGAACATGCAATTTAAAAACTTTTTTATTCTTGACATTTCTTCGATAAACCCACTCGTTTAGGAGTTACAGCCTATGGAAAAATGACTTCCGGTGTACATTTTACATCATGTGGCTCCTAAACAAGTAGGTTTATAGCGAAAATGCAAAGAGTAAATAAGTCAAATAAGTCTTAAAATTGCATCCACATTCCATAAAGACCATAAAATACACCGTTTTCCACTTTTCAAGTTTGCCACCATATTGGAAAATGGCCGCCATTTTTGAAATAAACTCCTAAACGAGTGGGTTTATCGAAGAAATGTCAAGAATAAAAAAGTTTTTAAATTGCATGTTCTATCCGAAAACATGATAAAATGTAGGGTGTTCCATAAGAAATTTCAAAGTTGACCGCCATATTGGAAAATGGCGGCCATTTACAGAAATTTTATTTAACTATTTTTGAACCTCTTTAAAAACAAGAGAATGTTCCCCATTTAAAGTTTGCTGTAAAATCATTAGTTACTGAGATCCCAATGGTGGCACACTTAAAAAAACACCCTGTATATTTAGCTGCTAGTAATTAGTGCCGTAGTTGTACTTAACATTCCAACAAATATTTCATACTCTTCATTTATCATTTTCATTACTCATTTGTTGCAGATCACTCAATTGATGCAGAGGACAATATGCCACATCATAGAAACCTTGTCAGATGCCAATACATTTCCTCAGCTCAACCTTGATGCATATTTCCAAGGAAGTAATGTTGCAATGATTCCTTCGGAGGATGAAATCTTTATAAGTTTTCATAGAATTATTGATACTGTAAGTGTACAAGTTACATTTTCCCTTATGTTTGATGCCAGTTAAGTTGTGGTTGTAACTGTGAGCTTTTATAGCAGTTTAAAGCACAAGATAGATAAAATTTTATACTGTATGATACCCTAAGGCCATTTACTATGATATCAAATATTTCTTTGTAGTTACGATAGTGGAATCCCATCAAAAGGACTTTAATGGAAACTGATCACTGATAGAAACTGAAGGTTTAGCAAAATAATAGTTATCAGACAGACTGATACAGTTGCTAACTGATAGACAATTTTTAATGTGGAATAAGAAAAAAGAGAATCAAGATACATTAGAAAGAAAGGGAAGGAGCGTGGTTGCACCATCTTAATTTTTTAATCTTCTCAAACTATAGATCTTTGTTTCCTATTCATATGCTACATCAAACACATAAGTTAAAAGCAAAAATATAGATGGCCGAAAGGAGAACTCTAGTTTGTAACATCAGTATTAAATTATAACCCAAAATTAAACTTTATGCAACCCTAGTGTTCTTTTGAAACTTAAAAACATCAGTCAAACATTTTATTAATGAAGCTGGTCTAGCTTTAGTGAAACAAGTTAGAATAGTAAAAGCGTTATTAGACACAAATGTGACAGTTAAACACACTACCTTACAAAAGTTGGTATACGTTTCATTTTTGTTTGAAATTTTAGTCTGGAATCCCCTTAACGTATAAATTAAAGGATACCTTGATTCTGTCAGGTGATTCTGTAACCTGTTGTTATCACTGTTGTAGTTTGAGCAGCATATCAAACAATTCATTAGATTTAAAACTTATTTAGCAGACTGTTTTTGGATATTTAATTGAGGCTTTATAAATTTCAAATGTCTCTCCAGTGTCCATGTAAGAGCCTTTGTTACAAAAGTTAAGGATTTTAAATAAAGTATTAAAAACTTGCGACTGGTTTCATTAATATGTGCTGGAAAATGTACTGTACTTTATATTCTAAATCAAACTTCACCAAAGCAGTGTGTCTCTTTAGCCACAGTATTTATCCCATGTGTTAAATATGTGACATGATTTTTTAGCAAGTTCAATGTTTCGACGACCTCATGAAGCAAAACTTAATAATCTTGAAAAAGATCCAAAGAAGATGACATAGTTGCCGAAAGGATAAAAAAATACATTTATATTTGTATTGAAAGATATTTCCAAGAAGCTACAAAGATTTCTAAACCTTTTCTGGTCCAACTGTGTAAATTTTCAGGGACATAAACAAAGTATAGTACTGACAAAGATTTTGATCTTATCTACAAATACGTGTTTATCCTCATGGGAGACTTGTCCATTTTCAGATTTCCTACATGGCCCAGGATATGCCAGCTATGGAGGCTTGGTTTGCTGTCCCATGTCCAAACAAGTTTATAGCTGTGAAGCGCAGTGAGTCTTTCCTTAGAGCCTCGCACCAGGCTCTTGAAGGCAACCTATACCAGCTCTTTACCCCTGTTCGAGACTACATGAAAGCGCTCGGTTAGTTCTTTGCTTGTAAGAAGATAAGAAATATGTTCTTTTTTTTCTAGTCACATTATGACACATTCCTTTAATACTTCATGATTTAATAAGAATAAGGATATATGAATAATAAACTATCCCACTCTTGTGTGGACTTTCTTGTAGGGATGGACGGGATTGAATTTTTAGTTCGGGACGGGACGGGACGGGATTTTTATTTCCTTCCCGATTTTCGGGACGGGATTTTTTTCTGTGCATAAAAAGAAAGTACTGTATTGCAGTTACCAAAAAAGACATACGAAATCAATTTTTACCATTTGTGGCAATGATCTATAAAAACAAAAAAATGGGTAACAATTTACAGGTACCTATAGAAACTTGTGACTCGCGGTTCACGGGGTGATCGTCTATATGACTCACGGTCACGGCGCGATCGTCGACATGACTCGCGGTCACGGCGAGATCGTCGGTATGACTCCGCGGTCACGGGGTTATCGTCTGTATGACTCACGGTCACGGCGCGATCGTCGTCATGACTCGCGGTCACGGCGCGATCGTCGGTATGACTCCGCGGTCACGGGGTGATCGTCGGTATGACTCCGCGGTCACGGGGCGATCGTCGGTATGACTCCACGGTCACGGCGCGATTGTCGTCATGACTCGCGGTCACGGGGTGATCGTCTGTATGACTCACGGTCACGGCGCGATCGTCGTCATGACTCGCGGTTACGGCGCGATCGTCGGTATGACTCCGCGGTCACGGCGCGATCGTCGGTATGACTCCGCGGTCACGGGCTTATCGTCGGTATGACTCCACGGTCACGGCGCGATTGTCGTCATGACTCGCGGTCACGGCGCGATCGTCGATATGACTCACGGTCACGGCGCGATCGTCAGCATGACTCGCGGTCACGGGGCGATCGTCGTCATGACCCGCGGTCACGGCACGATCGTCGTCATGACTCGCGGTCACGGGGTTATCGTCGGTATGACCCCACGGTCACGGCGCGATCGTCGTCATGACTCGCGGTCACGGCGCAATCGTGGGTATGACTCGCGGTCACGGCGCGATCGTCGGTATGACTCGCGGTCACAACGTGATCGTCGGTATGACTCGTGGTCACAGCGCGATCGTCGTTATCACTCCGCGGTCACGGCGTGACTGTCGGTATGACTCCGCGGTCACAGCGCGATCGTCGGTATGACTCCGCGGTCACGGCGCGATCGTCGGTATGACTCCGCGGTCACGGGCTTATCGTCGGTATGACTCCACGGTCACGGCGCGATTGTCGTCATGACTCGCGGTCACGGCGCGATCGTCGATATGACTCACGGTCACGGCGCGATCGTCAGCATGACTCGCGGTCACGGGGCGATCGTCGTCATGACCCGCGGTCAAGGCACGATCGTCGTCATGACTCGCGGTCACGGGGTTATCGTCGGTATGACCCCACGGTCACGGCGCGATCGTCGTCATGACTCGTGGTCACGGCGCAATCGTGGGTATGACTCGCGGTCACGGCGCAATCGTGGGTATGACTCGCGGTCACGGCGCGATCGTCGGTATGACTCGCGGTCACAACGTGATCGTCGGTATGACTCGTGGTCACAGCGCGATCGTCGTTATCACTCCGCGGTCACGGCGTGACTGTCGGTATGACTCCGCGGTCACAGCCCGATCATCGTTATGACTCGCGGTCACGGTGCGATCGTCGGTCCAATAATCGCGGCCACGGCGCGATCATCGTTATGACTCCGCGGTCACGGCGTAATCGTCGAAATGACTTCGGGTCCTGCGTTCGCGGACCTATCGCTCGCAATAACGGCGTTATCGGCACTCGCGAAGCGGAAAAATCGCCGACGATCGGACCAAATCCCGTCCCGAAAAATTCCCGAGTTTAATGTAATCCCGTCCCGATAATCGGGAATATTTTTTTCCCGAAAAATTCTTGAAATTTCGGGACCCGTCCATCCCTACTTTCTTGTAAAATTTTATGACAAAAGTATATGGGATGAATTAGTTAATGTATGCGTTGGCATTTGTGATATGCACTTGAAAGTACAATTAGCTTAACTCATGTTTTCTGTACAAATAAACTCATATTCATTAAAAGACATGTTAACAATCTAGAGCTGAAAGACAGTTTGGTAGCTTACGTTATTCACAGCTCAGAAGCCTATGTGATATTCATCCCCCCTAAACAAAACAAAAATCTGTTAGCCTTTAAGATTTTAAAAATTTTTTTTAAATACAATAGAGTCCCGCAAACTCGGCGTAATGTGGACTGGAAGGGTGCCGAGTTTGTGAAATGCCGGGTTATCAGGAACTAGGGTCAAAAATAATAACCATAAAATTTTTAAGGTTATTAACTCCCTCTTTTATTTATATTTATAATACAAGTTAGTATTAAGCTATCAGAGATAGTACGTCAAATCCTTCGTATGAGCTGCGAATGATTTGATTTGAGTCCATGTTTAACTCGGACTCAAAAATCACAAATTTTCTGAGCCAGGTGATGGCCGAGTTGTCCAGACTGCCGGGTTATCGAGTGTTGAGTTTGCGGGATTCTACTGTATATAATTTTTTTTATGTTTAAATAATGTTAGATTATTATTATTTTAGGAGAGGAATTTTCTGGCTTATGTTCAGAGAGTGAGCAACAAAAAATTCAAACATTCATCAGAGAAAAACACAGCTATGAAGAAATGTTTGAAAAGGTTTCTTACCTAAAGATGTATTCAAGAAAAGTGAAGAAAATGGTGTATAAAGAATATTTCACTGTCGTAAGGTCAAGTAGAATGATTTTATAAATGTTGTTTACATACTTAACATGTAATGAATTATTAGCCATTAAATTTTGCATTGAGGTAGGTTTAACAGATTGAGTTCATTACTCTACTAAATCATTGCCAATCAGTCACATAGTTGGGAATTGATGACATTCTAAACGTTAAATTATGGTTACATTATTTAACCCACCATGTCAAGCTTGGGATAACCAATTCCTCGGAATCTATTACTGTTCCTGACTGTCTGTTGCCGTACTTCCACTTGCTTGATGAAAGTTTAGGTCTCATGATGCATGACTACCATATCCATCTTCTTATTTGAAAATGTCATCGCTTCAATATATACCATAGTACTTCCCATATGATTTTACTATCAATGGATTTTATTTTGCAAATAAGGTTTCTGCTTTGTGACTCTTGTTTTCTATATCATGGCTAACAAATCTTATGCTGGGTACTGGAGGGTTCTTACCCCAGCATAGTCTCTGAATTGATGCATTTGTGGGGATTGACTGTAATACTAATTGGTGGCATAACAATATAGGGGAAAAATTTATTTTTTAAAGAAAATAAATAAATAAATTCTAAATTCTAATAAGTATTATAAATAAGCATATTGTTACCAGTCAGCAACCACGTGCTATTTACAATATCTGTGACCATTGTCCTATTTTGGTTCTTTAAAATCTAACATTCTGGTTTGTGGTGTCGAGTGAGTCCACTTGATAATAACAAGTTTAAGTACCTCAGTCAAATAGTCCAACAATTATTCCAATTTATCAGTGGATTACATGTTTTGTTGCACAGACAAAATTTCTAAGCATATTAATCATTATCTAAATTAATCATTAATTTTTTTTTCTGAGTTTAAAAGCTCCACACAGACTCATGATTGATTAAGGAACTTGTCTGATCCATTTCAAGTTCTACTGTCTAAATCAGCCTGACTAGGATAATCAGAGTTCTACAATAATCACTTCATCCATGTCTACCTATATCGAATAATTATAATCAAAATTTACTTTTTCAGGCTATCACAAAGTGATGTGATTACTTATCTAAACAAAGTAGCAAATGGATTTATGTCCCAAATACTGCAAGAGATTTCTGCCCAACAGATAAATGAAAATAAAAAGTAAGTTTAACTCCTAAAAATGTGTTGGAAGTTGGAACGTTGGAACCTAAAATGCAGTAGCTATTAGACTTATTTTATCCCTAAATTAAAAAAGCCTCATGGTGGTGAGCATGAAAATTAAAAGGAATAAATACATCTTAAACGTTGAAAAAGTTTAGCTCTAGTGTATGTTAGTTTGTTGCGTTTTCATTAGATGTTTGGTAATTTGTGAGTTGGTTGGCTTCCATACAGAGGGGTGCAAAAATACAGTTGTGGTTGGTTGGTAGTACAATGGTTGTCATCAAATTAAAGTCTCCTACGAGCTACCGATGTTTCCCACAGAAACCTATTCGCAGAGCACGATTCATACTTGACTAAAAACTTCAAACTTCATCACATCACAAACTAGGATGAACTACTTACCGCTATTATGAACTAGCTACTGCTTCTATGATGAGCCTAGGGCTATGTTCCAGCTAAAAAAAGTAGTTGATGAAGTAAAGTGCATGACACAGGTTTCAGAATTAGCAACAAGAGCTTAATGGAGGCCCTTATTTACAGACATACAGACAGTCCTCATAATTACCTTTTCAAGTTCTTCATTACTGTGCATGTAAAAAAGACTACTTTTCCATTTCCATCAGCAACTGGGACGGGTGGCGTCGTCCTGTAATCCAGCTAATAGGAGGTTATGAATTGTGGATATTTATAGGCATGCACTGTGGATGCGATACTCCCTGGTGTGGATTAACGTCCACACGAATGAGTACTATGACTATCCACAGTACTATCCTGAAAATTAGACCCATTTCAATTTGTATATACCAAGGCAAAAATGTGGTTTGGATTCCTCTATAAGCTGTAGGCCCCTTAGTTCCCATTAGCTGTATGGGCTATTAATTAACAGCTGTGTCTAAGGAATAAGTCGGCCTTAGTCACTAACAAGACTACAAAATCGCGCTACTCATCCTACACTCATCTCCGTTCATACTTGGCTTAAAATACCTACTTTGTATGGTTGCCATTTCATTGAAAAGTATTAAAGTATTAAAGCATTTTTGTTGTTGTTTGTAAAATAAAAAATAAAACCTAACTTATAATAATCATTTTGTTATTGAACACCTACTTTTGCACTCCTCTGTAAAGTAGTATGCATCATAATTTGTTTCACCTTGCCATTATTCACCTTGAAATGAGTATTGAGTATGATTTTATTTGTCAAAGTAATTTACTGTTTACATAGATTGTCAAGTAAAAAAAGAAGCAAATAATTTATTAATTGACAGTATAAAATACAAATATTCTTTCTTGCATAGCCCATCAGTGAAGTTACTCTGATTCATAAGTAGCTAATAATATGACTAAACTTTAATAATAGTAAATGTTTATTCAAGTAAACCTTCTGTTATGATACAACACTATAATACACTAAGTAGAATCTGAAATATTCATCAAACAAAACATTTTTAATTTAAAGAAACCGATTTTTAGAAAGAAACATCACTCTTTGTAATACTAAAACAATTACGAGTATAATTAAGCTTGAGTTAACTTAAGGGTTCACTATAGTGATCTTCACCATACAGAGTCCACCATACCATAGAGTACCATAGAGTACCATAGAGTACCATAGAGTACCATAGAGTAGTTACTTATGCATACTATGCAGACGGCACTCGAGGAGACCAATTACGGAGGCAAGCTTTCGGGAAGGTGCCAGTGCCGGTGGTGAAGTGCGGTTCTTGGTTTCAAAGATTCAAAACTTAAAAAAGATTTCCTTAAAAAAACCTTTTAGTTAAGTTTCTTTCGGACACATTTAGTTTAAGTTCTGTTGTAGAGACCGTTTTTGTTTTCACATTTTTGTATTTTACATCTCCCCGATATTAATTTTGTGGTTGTTAGTAGAGTTGTGTGGTGTAGGTAATCTTGTGATATGGTTTTAAACTATTCTGGTTGTCAGTATTTCTTTGGATTACTGGAAATGTGTGATGGGGGGGCCCAGAGAATTGGACCTTTTACCCAGACCAGGAAGACAGTCCAAGCCAGCTTTGATTACACTTATTTAACTAACACACTTAAATACCCTAATTTTGATTGACACCTTCCAAACTAATATATAAATATATATAAGAAAAACCTGATTGAAGCAAGAATTGGTTGAATTGTAACTGGTAGATGAACTAAGCAACCCCTCTTACCGGCAACTTAATCTCTTGGAACATGTGGCTTCGAAACATGAAAAGGATTGTTTGATTCCGTTAGGCGGAATCAAACTTGATAGTTATTTACTACATTTTCCAGCGTACCTGCGAAGCCAGTGGCTTCCCCCCCCTGAGATTTACTTCTAGCCTAACATATTTTTATATTTTACTTAAAACTAATAAGTTAACTTAGCTTGATTATTGATCATTCTGTACGAAGTTTGAAGACTCGAAGTTTGTAAAATCACGGCAGCGGGCAGACAGGGGCGAGAGAAGAGGCGAGCCGGCTGAGCTTAGAAAAAAATTGGTCCAAGAAAAAGGACCGGTTGAACGGCATGCTAGCGCCTTACGCCATGAAGCTGTGGCGCTTGCGTCACAGTTGGGAACTTCTATTATGGTTTTGCCTTGGATGCCATATGTTTCCTCCATTCTCATTGAAACTTGACACAACATGTTAAATATTTATTTGCATTAATATGAAGTTTTCTTTTATGTAAATTAATTTACAACTACAATAGACCCTCTCTTAACCAACCTCGCATTAACCGATTAATCGGATTATCCGCCCTCAATCTTAAAATATTACAGTTTGTTTTAATCAACCTTGCTTTAAGAGCAGTTTGGTTTAACCACCGCTTTCTAGGAAGCTTGGCATTTCCGCTCCCATGCTCGGCAATGGGAACCATATGCTTATCTCTACAGGATGTGACTAAGAAAAAGTTATTTTGTATTTATCTAAAAAAATATTGCATATTGCCAGTTCGTCATCATCATTCGTAGCGCGAGCACATCTGATTTGTTATCTGTGCGGCAAATTTATAAAATCGTAAAGTGCGTTACGATTTTGATAACTGATTGATTATCTTATCGCTAGAGTAATCAAACAACATAACTTGCAGGGAGGGCAGGGAAGGAGGGTTAATGACTCCAAGGTCAAGATTGGTTTTGTGACTCGAGCCTCCAGTTAGAGGCTATAAATAAACATCCTGTCTCATAACAAAGTGATTGCTTGTATATTTAATTTCCACAAAAAAACTCTGTACTGTATTTCGATAGATTTGGAAAGCATCAATATAATATTACAGTACTAAAGTTATTAAAATAAGATTTTTTGTTGACTCTTACCTACAACTATAATTTATTCCATTGAAAGTAAAGTATTTGACTTAACCGGGTTTTGTGTTTATTTGTGACTTTTCTATCAATGTGAAAAAAGGAGATAAGTGTAGTTTATTTTATAAATAATGCAAGAACAACTTCAAAATAATGATTATATAATACCAAATGAATAGAACTTCATTATGTCATGTTTTTAAGGATTGCCTGTTTTAACCGACCTTTTGAATTATCCGACCTAGGTCCGGTCCCATTAGGGTCGGTTAAGAGGGTGTCTACTGTATACATTCTACAGCTAGTCTGACAATGGAAATGGACAGTTTGTAGAGTATCATCAGAAGTGTTCTTTACATATGTTCATTTGTTACATTGTTTAGTGTAAAAAGATTGTAGGAAATAAATTGTATTCTTATAATTGTTTTGTTGGCTAGAATCTGCAGTGAGTTTGAAATGGTAGCTGAGCGAACCCTCCACATGCCTGTTAAGACCAAGGAGCTTGTAGCGATGGGTTCCTACATCAAGTATTGTCGTACGACCTTCATGGATAAGGTCAAGAGCCGGATCCTGGGATCCATCCAGCTAGCAATCCGTCTCATGGACTTCACCAGTCTAAGTGAAGAGCAGCTACACCTCAACGCAAGGGTCATCAATTGGCTCAACAAGATCAAGCCTATATTTCAGGAGTACAATGACGTAAGAGAAGCTTAACCTTTTAACTATACTTTGTTCACAATATTTATGCGGTTTTAGGGGAAGAAATCTACCCCCTCCACTTGACCCTTACCTTTAAAATAATAACTCAACAGCTGATTAAGCAACATACATTAAAACCAAACGTGGTGGGGAAACTCCCCTTGTTAAATCCGCCTAAATATTGTGAAGGAAGTATAATTAATTTATTTTATAAGAACTGAACTAGGTTAAGTTCATGAGTATCTTTGGGAGTGCTGTGGACTTATAGTGTCCGCGAGAGTAAAGAAGTCTCCTGAGCTCCAGCTTATTCGTAATTAAAAGGTGTTACACTTGATCGTTTCACGCGACAATCAGAACTGTCTTTCACTTTGCTCTGCTAGTTTTTATTTTGTGTATGTAATTGTATACGTAATGCAATTTTTATAACGTAGTGCAAAAATAAAATAAATTTACAAAAATAAAGTTTTGTAATTTTGCAGAACAAAAACTTTGTTAAAAAGTAAAATTTTGAAAGTCAAACCATGTAATTTTTACAGTAGTCTTTTAAAATTATTCCTCCATTTTACATGAGTTTACAACGAATTTTAAAGTAGGCCTATATTTAAATATATTATACACATTATTTCACAAAATTAAGAGTTTTATTCATAATTAGTTCCCTAAAAAATGAAATATTGAATCAAATAAGTTATTAATTAAAGAGACCTAATTAGTAGTGCTAACATTTCTGAACGATGTTACACATCGTTCCATCGATGTCTACACTTTGCCAACATTTCTGGAACGTTAAATTATTGACCATACAAGTTTCGTCCAGATAGAAAATTTTCTTTTTTTGTTCCCTTAGCTTTTTTATTTCTCGCAAATACTAAACCTCCAATTGACAATGTCATGTCTTTCAATCAAACATTTTCTTTTGGAACCACATTTCCTCCACTTAGACTCCATATAGCCTATTTCAAGAGACACGGAAGTGCCCATTGGCTCCATTTAAAATTAATTCTTGCTCTCAAAACAGGTAATTGTTTTTTACACAAAGGGATATTTTTTTGTTTTTGTAAAAAACTATATTTACGATTACAGGCCTATGAAAACTATCTATTTTTGTATATTATAGTGGTTAGCCTTCTTGCATTTTTTTAGTTTTTTCCCGGGTGTACACATTTTTTCATCCGGAGTTTGTTTGCCGGCCTCTAATAGCTTTTTCTGACACTTAATAATAGTTTGCGGCACGTTCTGTTGCTTTTTCTATTGGGACTAATAACTTGTTGTCTTTACATTAATTGTCACAACACTCAATCACCTATCTAATTAAATCCCTCTCTCCACTTTGCTTAGTCAGTAGTCACACCATGTCTCCTAAATCCATAGCTGCAAGGAATGTCCAACACAAAACAAAATTCACTTCACGAACACTCGAGACTGCATTGAATCAAATGACGTGACCACATGATGATCATCCACTTACCAAAACTAAGATAGGAGTAATTATTTACAACAGTTGTTTTTCGGACATATCTAGGCAAGGTGCCGATGCATGCTTAGCGCCTGCAAATAGTGCGTGATAACCTCCAAACATAGCTGTGTATCGCTCTAGGTCAAGGGACTTTTTGTCCCTCGCAGATAGTACTTATATGTTATATGTTTGGTTAGCTGGTTCCATTTGGCTCACATTCCCTTTTATTTAACAAATTATGCATTCACAGATAAACTAAAAAGGCAATTTTTCAAAATTATGAATTGCAATAATATCCATCTTTGAGGCTTTTTCTAACTCGTAAAAGGCAAAAAGAGTCAGCCAAAAGACCATTATGCTCATAAAATGACTTCTCTTTCAATGCTTTTTCATCAATCCATGCATGTAGAAGGCATAGTGCATCATTTGTGCAATAGTTGTGAGTCATTTAGTCAATGTGACATGTTCCCCTTAATTTGTTCATAGACTCTTTGAGGCAAATGTAACTCATTAGGTTATACACAAATGATAGTTTAATAACAAGTAGTCTAGCAGTCTAACCCAACCAAACAGCAGTTACGTCTAGTGAACATAGATATTTGAAAATCATAAGGTGCTAAGCACCTAACATTTTACAGCCATCTTTTCAATGAATTTCAAATGATACATAGAAAAATTAACAGGACTTTATAGATTTTTTGTATAAATAGTTATACGTAACTCATTTTGGGAATGAAAAAGTTAATTTCTTTTCTATTTGACGACACTATTTCAGCTGTTTGAGAACACAAAATATGAGTTGGAGGAAAGGCTACAGAGGAGTACGGAGAAGCTCAATAAGGAGTTGGAAGATGTTGGGCCATCTCTTACTTCTCTCAGCAATATGGACGATGTCAACAAGATTGCTGAGTATGTCCAGGTAAAATGTCATTACTTGTTATGTAGTAAATAATAATCTTTATTGCTATTGAACAGTACAAGTATTGCATTACAGTACATGTTGAATATAGAAAAGATAAGCTATAAACTTGAACTATCAACGTAAGCCTAAACTTATTTATTTTTGTCTATTAGTTTATTCAAAAGTTCTTGAGGAGGCTGGAACAGTTTGACGGAGTCGTTAGCTGGATCAACAATGAAGAAGTCTTGTTCAAGTTTCCAATATCTACATATCCTGAGTTGGATGAACTGAAGGTAACTGTACTGATTATGTAATGACAATTGGTTGTTGAAGTTTGATTTGTGTGGAGAATAAGTTGAGAAAAATGTTCTGTCACATTTTGCTAAACTGTTAGAAAAAAAAATAGCCTCAAGAGAAAGTAGCTCAAAAGTAAACCCAGGATTATGTAGTTGATTGATAACATAATATAACATAATAACATTTATAACATAATATAACATAATATAACATAAAATAATGTGATTGTAATTATATAAAATAAGATTTTATGAAAGCTTTGTAATTTATAATTTTCAGGAACAGTTTACAATTATATTTCCAACACTATAATCTAAATGGCTACTTCTGACATAGAAATCCTACAAATAAATCCTGTATATTTTATAAATCTGATCTCCGTAAATTCATTAAACCACAAAATCATATATATATATTACATACTTTTGCAATTTATGGAAAAAAGGAAAATTTCCCATTATACCTGAGTTAATACCACCAGTTGGAAAATATACGGTAAACCCTCATTTAAGTGGAATAATTTACAAAGTCAACTGAATTAATAAAAGTTCGGATTAAACTAAATAAACTCATTATAAAGAAAGGCAGTCATATTTCACAACGGTTGGATAACGGTTGGCATATAATTAATCAAGTTTTACAGAAATAGCTTTAATATAATATCCTAAATTTAAAATACCCCCTTCCCAGCAAACCTGTAGAATAAGCGAATTTTTCATTTGCTTAATTGGATTTTCATTCAAGTATTTGCAAAAAAATGTCAGATTTGTTCCCTATTGAAATAACATTAGGTTTAATGATATTATTGTAATTGGAACAAAATCAGTAACTGTAGTGTGTACATATACACAGTGGTAACTAGACGAAAAATTAATTGGTAATCCTGTAGCAGTGGCACTCTAGCTATAGTGTAACATTCTGGCCTGGAGTGTTTACAAAAACGTTTTATTACTATTACCATAGAACTAATCAGAAAACAGAAACTGTAAATTTATTTTATTTTGAGCAAACACATCCAAAACTTCATCAACAAAATGTGCTCATTTCTTTGCCTTGATTCTGTTCCTGTGCAAACTTGAACAAACAAAGACTGGACAGTCAAGCTTCTTCCATTGTACTAGGTAACCAGGTTTTTACAATGATCTCTCAACAGTACATGTTTTGAGAAATTCACATAGGTACATTTTACATATCTTGTAACTTGAACAGAAGCCATAACCACTACTTATTATTGGGCAATTTGTACTGCTATACAGTAAACAAGGCATAAGTCTAAAGGATGAAGGGGGAGAGGGGCGAGTCCATAAATAGAATCGAGGCAAGGCGTAAGAGAGGGGGGAATTCATGAGTCAACCAACCTCAACATCCTCTTCTTTGCTGGGCGTTAGGCGTGTATTACGAGCATACTTGTGTATTATTGAACTTAAATGTTTTTTAGTGCACAATCTAAAAACAATATTAACCTGAGATCAAAGGGGGAGCCCGAGCCCCCTCTTGCCCATATGTGTGGACGGCCATGGTAATAGCTTATTCCCTACATGGGAAGTTTGCTAAAACACAGTAAACTGCTGAAGCACTTTAAATTGTGCAACATAACTAGACAACAATGACAGATTCAGATTCCTAACTAAGCTGTTTCAAACCCTTACAAAAATCTGTCAAAAGGCTGAAGGGAAGTCCATATTAATGGGACCCGATTTAATGAGGGCTTACTGTATATATATCACTTAAGAGTCAAGGGGAACCGAAAAAAGTATTATTGTCTCATGATTGTTTAACGCTGCTTTAACTTTTTGCAGAGTATTGTACATCCATTTGCCAAGCTAATTTTTACATGTAGCAAATGGCTACGCACACATAAAATCTGGATGGATGGAGCTTTTGATGAGCTTTTTCTAGAAGCTGTTGAAGAGCAAGTTTCATTTTTCTTCCAGTAAGTAAAACTTGTTCCTTTTACTGATAACATTTTTGGAAGTTATGAGTTTAATTTTATTTGGTTCCGTCTGATTTGCATCTGTCTTCTAGGTCTCGTATATTTATATGTATATTACTCTGTGAGGGTTTAGGCATTTCTCTTAACTATAAGAGTGAATTTAGAATTTCACTTGTCATTGCCATACAGTAAAGTATGTATGGATTTGGTACCAGTGGCCACAGCAGTAAGTAATTAAGTATACAGTAAAGTATATAAACTGACAAAAGTCTATGTTGATACTCATACCCGACTTGTCTGCAAAGATCATGCGATCAAAAAATTATGGCTTTTGCCGCAATCGCAAATGACGACGACGACATTTCTGTGACTGCGGTCAATGATGATGTCTACACAACTGCAGGAGATGGTCGGAAATTTGCCGCGATTGTGGGAGGCGATGATGTCTCCAAAATTGCCAAAGATGATCACGATGTTACCTTGAGTTCAGCTTGATTAAAAATCTCAGGCATAGGCCTACCTTTAGTTATAATAATAAATTCTTGGCTATGGTAACATTGGCTAATGAGTTCTGGGGAAATGCCACAGTTTAAATTAATATTTAAAATGCAAAAGAGAATTAAAAGAGTTATCACATAAGTTAGTCCAAGAACATCTTGTAGAAATTTGTTTAAAAGAATGAAGATTTTACCGTAGCCGTCTTTGTATATATTCAACACGTTAATCTTTGTCAAAAAACATTATGCTATTTTTGAAAAAAAAGAACTAACTCCCAATACAGCTTTAGGCCCATGAGCTCTGTGTTGCAATACCCCATACATAAATCTGCTGCTTATGAAAGAGAATTTTTTATGGGTCTCAAACTATATAGTAAGCTTCTTTTGTCACTGATAGAGGTGGAATCATCTGGTTACACTTACTATCTTACCTGTTAGACAATTGTTTTTACAGCATTGATGCATTTTTATTTTATCAGTCTGATTGTAGTAGACATAACTTCTTGGCATTGATATAACTTAGCAAATTGTGCTTATAACTTTTTTAGATAACTTAACTTATTTTATACTTGTTGCTTTTATTCTATACTAGATGTAAGTACACAATGTATCTTTTGAAAATTTACCTGCCTGCGTGCAGAAGCACACCTTAGGCATTATGTGATGTATTTCAATAAATAAATAAATATGGTAAAATTGTTAAAAAATGGTACTGGTTTTGGGAACTGATCAATTTTGATATCAACAGATCTCTAGTTAAATTACCTAAAATAACTTATGATAAAAACAAATTTCAAAGCTTTTTTACCTACTACACTCACTCTAATGTAAAAAAAAAATAATACAAAAAACTATTGATTACTTGTACTTTATTAACTCTCATAAACAGCTGTATCTTGTAAGCCTGAATATTGATAAGTATAGCATCTATTCTAAATTTAACTATACCTACCTCTATTGAATGGGTCAGGTACCTAAGTTTAGTTAACCAATAATAATTTAACAATGCATAGAACTGTACTAATTCTTCACAATAATAATTATCACTAACTACAGTAAGAACCGCAAAATCAGATCGAGATTCAACTACAATTTTAGTATCGAAAATTGTATTGGCGCTTCTTGTCTGACACACTGTAAAATAATATGTTTTTCTGTAAATTTTTGTGAGAGAGAATTGTTAGAGCGCTTGGTCAAAAATTTCAACATACAAAACTGACAATTGCAGGGATTTGACCAGCACTCAGAAGACATACAAGACAAAGTGCAAGCAGCAAGCCACGGACAATTATCCTCGGAGGTTCAAAGGCACAGTGGACGATCCTGACGTCAATAACTGGCCAGCCCCTCTCAAACTGTGCTCCCAAACACTGAACCACATCAATGAATTTAAGGTAAGTACTGTCTAGGATAATGTTTAAATGTCAAAATAATGTTGAACAATGTTTACACATTTACTGTATATAATCTAACTGAAAAAAAACTATCGGGAGCAAGATGATCTTGTGGTAAAACACAATTTCCAAGCTTAAGTTTAGCATATAAATCTGAAAAATTATTTTGAAATATAATAGGACTTTCTTAGCCTCTGTAAATTAAAAACATGGATACTGAAGGTATACAGTGTAACACAATTAAGCAAGAAAACTATTACTCATAAAAATAAAATAACATAATTGTAAAAATTCATGAAAAGATTATTGACAAATCTAAATCCATGGTATTAAGCCATTGTAGTCCTACCTCACTTGTCTTTTGGAAATCAAACAATAAACCTAAAAAATCTGTATATAGTACTGGTACTCCTTGAATATATGTACTGAACAGTTTGAGAGGGGATGATATTTTTAGTGTCCGAAAAAACAGTCCTTTTACTAATATAGTAAGTACCGGTACTCCTGGGTGGTACTAAACAGATAACAAATTTAGTAGCTGGTGAGTCACATATGTGATACCTTAGCTATCTATGTGCCATACAACTGTTTAAACTGATTATACCTACAAATTTGAATTACTTTGGTCTATTTGAAAATCATGAATACTAAAACTTGTTACAGCAAAATTTACGATTGATCGGAATCGTTTGTAACTCAGCTCTTAGAAAACGACATTGGGAAGATTTATCAGAAATAGCTGGTTTTGATGTAACACCTGATGCTGGAACTACCTTGCGCAAATTCATCGGCTACCATCTTGAGCATCTTCTTGATCCGTAAGTAAAGTAGTTAGTAGCTAGTAGTTAGTAGGTAGTTATTGAGTCGGTGGCTCAGTCGGTAGCGTCGCGGACTTCGGGCCCAAGGCAGCGATGTCGTGGGTTCGGATCCTGGTCACTGCCACTAAAATTTATCAGTACAGTTCACCTTTGTACTGTACCGGCTCACTCCTTGCTTTGCTGTAAACGTTCCACGCACGGGCAGTTAGTCTATGTGGACAGGCAAATGCAAGGTTAAAAGAGGCCGCCAACCTCTTTAAAAAAAAGCTATCAGGCCTAATTTATTTGGCAATTTGGAAAAAACTTATTTTCTTGTTTAATGTAAGTCTCGCTAAAGTTCTTAATGTAAGATAAAACCTGAAGTTGAGCTGATACATGGCAGGGTTTGATAAAAATGTTCATGTCAGGACCTTGACATTATGTCATGATTTCAATAGATAACCGATATAGACAGTTTCACGACTCACTTAGCTTGTACAAACACCATCTCCAGTATGGGGGGCACAGGTGGTCTAGTGGTTTGAGCACAAGACTTCAGTCACGCCTAATACAATACTATATAAATGGACGTTAATATGATGATTAATTTGTATTTTTAATCATCAAAATACAATTAGTATTGTGCAATCGTGATTTGTTAAGTCAGTGTTTCCCAACCAGTGTGCCAGTAGGCCTCTGTAGGTGTGCCGCGAAATGTTAAGTAGTTAAACATTTTTTGATCAAGAAAGAAACTTTTAATAAACATACGTCAAGCACAAGTTTCCCACTAGAACTGAAAATAGGGTTTATTTAATATTTCTCACTCATTATTGGTAAATTCATACAACATTTTAATCAAGCTCAATGTTTTATTATTATTTAAAACTTTCCACTTAATAAACACTAAATAATGTCCATATGTTGGATAACAAATGTGAGTTTTATATTTTTTACCTTGGTAAACCCACCTTTATATTATATACACATATATATTTACTAGTAAAAAATAGGTAATACAGAGTAATATGTAATCGAAAAAAAAAGATTTTTTTATCCACTTACCTACTAAATGTAATTTTAACCAATGATATTTTGTAGACAAGTGTGCCGTGACTCCAAAGTTGTTCTAGTTAGTGTGCCCTGAACGGAAAAAGGTTGGGAAACACTGCATTTACCTTGTAGCCCAGTCAATGAATGCAATAAAACAGCCTTTTTCGCAACTAAATGGTGGAAAGCTGGATTTTTTATATGTGATAGAACCACATGAGAGGTGTATTTTCCCAAAAGTCCCCTCTTCTACCCCTTGAGCTTTCCCCCCCACCCCCCTCCAAACATAGAAATTGCAGTGATTTACTTAATTGATCATAATTCGAATGTTATGTATGCTATCGAACTGCAATTTGTTTTATTTTATTTCTGATTAGTTTTCCTACAACTTTTGTATTTATAACATTTTTCTAAAACCAATACTTAGGGAGATATAAAATTTAAACTTCATTAAAAGCTTTGTTTCAGAGTGCAAAATCTTGTTTTTCTCTATGTATACTTTTAAATATAAATAATACGCAAATATGGTTCATACAAAAGTTTTAGTACGTTTTTCAAGGTTTACAAATATATTATTGGTTAGTCATCTAGGTGACCGGGTGAAGTGCTGGGCGTCGGCAAAGAGAGCGCGTGCGGGCTAGTTGAACACCTCTGCGCTGCGTCATCGCATCTAGCCCAGCCAATAAACGCACCAACTGCCTTTTTTTGTAGCTAAATAGTGGAAAGCTGAGTTTGTTATATGTGATGGAACCACTTAAGACGTGTATTTTCTAAAAGTTCCCGATTCTCCCCCCCCCAACCCCCCCCCCCCCAAAACCCCCTCAAAACCTGGAAATTACAGTCGCTCACTGTACTGGATATAATTCAAATTCTACGCATGCCATCGTAGTGAAATTTGGTTTGTATTTTTTATAATTAGTTTATCTACAACTGTTGTACTAAAGATTTTCTTATAAAACTATATCCACAGAGATATAACATTTAAACTTTTTTTACAATGTTTATGTTTAAGAGTACACAATTTTGTTTTACCCTCTATATATTTTTTCCCAAATAAAATACGCAAAATGTTTCAAAAAAAAACTTGAGTATGTTTCTTAAGGTTTATAAATATATATTTGATTAGTCATCTGAAAAAAACTGATGTAGTGTGGGGCGTCGGCATTGTCGGCAAAGACATCGGGTGCAGGCTTCCGCGCAGCGCAGCACCGCCCGTCGATGCGTCGCGTCATAGGCACCGACATCGCTAAGTTCTCAAAGGTTTTATACAAATGCTATGGCCTTGTACTTTTTAGTTTACTACCAAAACAATCTGTATCCAAGCTTAACCGTTAACAGTAAAAACAATTATTATTTAGATGGAACCCAATAATTTTTTTATAACCAGTTTTGGTTCAGGTAAATTAATCTCTACCTACTTACTTGTTATACTTGCAATACTTTTAATACTTGATTTTTTTCATATTTGACCAACGAAAGTTTGATAGATTGAGGTATAGAACACTAGGCCTAATAAACACTTTAAAAATCACTATAAACATACTCTTTGCTCATCCTTACGTTACAATGTGATTTCCATTATCTACCACCAATGGGACTCGCTTTGTTCCCCGCAAGATTTATACTAACTGCGCCTCGCGGTCAGTAAAGATCTAAGCAATAAACTGAAAAAAAATACTAATTAGATGAAACCTAATCATTTGTACATTTCTTAAATTTATTGTTGGTTTTAACTCGTTTATCATTTAAAATAATAATTTATTTAATTATTTCTGTCAATGGCTAAACCTATTGACAATAATATACATGGATACATATATTTCATTACATAAAGCTGGGTAAGAAACATACTGAACCCAATGATGAGATGATCCAATTCGCCCATGGGTCTGTGGATGATTGGAGTGTCGAATCGAAATCGACGACCACTTACCATCTTTTATGTATATTTACAGTATTGTCAGTAACATTATAAGTGTAAATTTATGTTTTAAGTGTTAGACTATTAGACGTATTTTCTTTTATTTACTTTCCAATTAATTAATGTAATAAGGCATATATCCAAAATTTATAAATAAGTAAGTAAAAAACTATTTGTGTCCCCATACATGCAGGCAAGACTATTTACGGGATACATACAGACAGATTATTCAAATTTCTTAACATACTGTGTAGATGTGTCAATCAAATTGAGGTTTTTTCGTAAAAATTGGCAGCAATGTATTACGAATCTGCTTTACGGCGCTAATACGTGGTCCAGATCAATCATTTTTAGAGACTCTATACTGTGAATCTTGGTGAGGTTCTGTTCGCTAATATTTTATTGTTTTCATGTTATCTAAAAAAATAGTCAGCATAATAGTTCTTTATTGGTTTTTGGTAGACATTATGCAAACGTTTAACATCGCTAATAAAGATGAAGGCGCTTATTAAGTGTTTTAAAATCTCCTCTATATAGTCTTAATAAAAAAGTTAGTTTTTAACATTGACTGGTTTTAATTTGTGTTCCTTACCATGATTAAAAATGGTTTATAAATACTACCGACAGTTTTCTACGTTGTTCGTGATATTATTTTAACACAGGCTTACAACTCATGGCAGAGCAGCCATATTTTATTTGCTAGCGGGAAGCGTGAAGAGAGGGACATGTCAACGATAGGACGCAGTTTGTATCAAGGATTAGTGAGTCGACGAAAAATTTTTACTGACCGTCAGGTGATTCATTTAGTCACGGTTTAGCTTGGAAACAGATGGTTTTGGTAGTAATGTAGGCTACAAATTGGGAAGTCTTAGGATTTATATAAAACAGTTGAGAACTTAGCGGTGCCGGTCCTTATTAGGCTATGTATCGACGGGCGGGGCTGCGCGGATGCTGATGACTAATCAAATATATATGTATAAACCTTAAGAAACATACTAAAATTTTTGTTTGTAACAATTTGCGTATTTTATTTGGAAAAAATATATAGAGGGTAAAACAAAATTGTGTACTCATAAACATAAAAAAAAATTTAACGTTATATCTCTATGGATTTAGTTTTATAAGAAAATCTTTAGTACAACAGTTGTAGATAAACTAATTATAAATAATACTAAACCAAATTTCACTACATGGCATGCGTAGTATTTGAATTATATCCAGTAAAGTTAACAACTGATACTTCCAGGTTTGGAGGGGGTTGGGGGGGTGGGGGGGGGAGATTCAGGAACTTTTTTCAAAATACACGTCTTAAGTGGTTCCATCACATATAACAAACTCAGCTTTCCACTATTTAGCTACGAAAAAAGGCAGTTGGTGCGTTTATTGGCTGGGCTAGATGCGATGACGCAGCGCAGAGGTGTTCAACTAGCGCGCACGCGCTCACTTTGCCGACGCCCAGCACTTCACCCGGTCACCTAGATGACTAACCAATAATATATTTGTAAACCTTGAAAAACGTACTAAAACTTTTGTATGAACCATATTTGCGTATTATTTATATTTAAAAGTATACATAGAGAAAAACAAGATTTTGCACTCTGAAACAAAGCTTTTAATGAAGTTTAAATTTTATATCTCCCTAAGTATTGGTTTTATAAAAATGTTATAAATACAAAAGCTGTAGGAAAACTAATCAGAAATAAAACAAAACAAATTGCAGCTCGATAGCTTACATAACATTCAAATTATGATCAATTAAGTAAATTACTGCAATTTCTATGTTTTGAGGGGGGTGGGGGGGAAAGCTCAAGGGGTATAAGTGGGGACTTTTGGGAAAATACACCTCTCATGTGGTTCTATCACATATAAAAAATCCAGCTTTCCACCATTTAGTTGCGATAAAAAACATTTATTGACTGGGCTATTGGTTCAGTAATAAAAGATGTAATGTTAAAACACGCTTGTTAACTCAAACAAAACAAAAATAGCTAAACACTTAAAGCATTATTTAATTAGCAATAAATCAGATAAAGAACAAAACAAAACAAAGTCTAGATTAGTAAGCAACCGGTACCAGCCATCAAGATAATAACAACAGTCGTAAAATAAGATAAAGATAACAATGACAAAACATCACTTCTTATTTCTCTTTATTCTTCTATTGTTTCTTTGGGTTCTCTTCATCCACACATTCAACAAGTTGCCATGGTTTATTCACCCACCGCAATCTACTAAAGTTGCCACGTTGACTAATGACCCAATCACAGCTACTAAAGCTGTAATGGTTACAGATTGCCCAATCACAAACTGTTGTGAGGTAGCAAGCGCACAGCAGACAAATGTGTAAGGAGCAGACGATTGTCAGTGCAAGCGATTGCTTGACCTTGAAGCTCTCGGCAATTTATATATTTTGCTTCCATTTATTTTTGTCAAATGAACTGTGATGTTTCAAAAACAATAATGGGAGAACCTACTGCATATAAAAATTGCCAGAAATACTTAAATATACAATGCATTTACAATATTAGACTGAAGAAATACGATTTATAAAATTTTCTTGGGATTTTTGAGGTTATTTAACATAATTTAAGAGGCATCTATTGACCATGATTGATCCACGCCCGAGGTTCTACTGTATTTTAAATATTTGGTTGATGATTTAAATGATGATTTAAATGTACCGTGACGTTTCTCTCGCTAAGGAATATATAATACTACAGTATTCTGGGATTGCGGGAAAACCGTCACCAACTTTTGCCATCAGTTTGCTCAGTTCAGCAAGCTGGGAAGTTTCCAGGGTTCAAAAATAATTATAAAAATCCAATTCACCTCAGGCACAGATTTGTATACACAAAAATGTAGGTAGTGTGAATCAGGTGTAATCTCAGTACCGACAACCAACAGCGCTACTGTACCATCATCCATCATCATTGCTCATACCTGATAAAACTACATGGATTTAATCCAGCAATACTGTAGATTCCCAAAAATATTACCTGATTTAATTACTGTGTTAACAGTTTTGATGTTTTTGTTTTTGAGTTTTTGTTTCATCACAAGGTCATAAACCCTAAAGGGTTCCCCCGTCAACCACGCTGAATCCCGCACATGACCCACCATAGGTACCTGAATCTTTAGCGTCTGCCTCAATGGCTCTCTAGTGTGTCAACAATAGGTTGGGGCAGTCCTATAATGCTTGAATGGAATAAAATACTCAACCGCTTACTTATAAAAAAAAAGATACTAGTCTGTATATTACCTAGGATATCTAGTACGATATACTGTACAAGCTGCGTTGATGCACATCCAAAAATACTGTGATAAAATGACATTAGTGACACTTTACTTGTTCTAAAAGTCCAAGGACTTTGCATTTACACTTTTACCACTGATTATATTTGTACTGTATGAAACTTAAAGTTAAAATTATGGCTCTTTCGTTCAATAAAGGAATCATGAAAATCACCAGTAGGTGAAGAATGTGTCGTAATTATTTCTCGGTAGTAGACGAGTAGAGGATTACCACACTCGGTTGCTCTAGTGAGAATTTGAAAATTCATACTTTATACCCGAAGTCTAATCTCCCTTAACCAATGAATGGGGAATTACACTTTATGTATCAAAACTATTTCTCAGTTACTGTGGACTACCGTTCAGTTGCTGCTCTGAAGGCTAACTGTTAACATTGTCAGGTCACAAGACATTCAGTTTTAGAGGTGTACTGTACGTTTTTGGTTAGTTTGTTATTATTTTTTTTAAAGTATAGTGTAGATCAAATAGGTTAAGTAGGAAAAATTAAGCAATAATGTTTCAAGTTTATTGTGGAGGGGGTCTGTTAATATTGTAAAGGAGAATTCTGTTTACTAATTACTTGTGGTTTTGAAAAGTGAATAGGAAACTAACTCAATGGTACATATATTTTATTCTATTTTACTACATGTCATCACTATCCAGATGCTGGTTTCCACTGGATTAGTAACTCTCTGTGTAACAATGCAAATTCTTCACCACACCCTAATGTTTTTTTTATTTTTGAAAAAATTAAAAATTCATGTAGTCAGAAGCATATGTGCGGCTAAACACAACTGAAGTCCCAAAGAGAAGGAGGAAGACAAACGAGAAGAGGGACTTCCTTTTAAGATCGACCAATTAAATAAAGAACAAATAGATTTGTTAACACATGTAATGTGCATAGGATACAAACATCTACCACTCTAAAGGTATCAAATTTATGACAAGTTAGCTGTTATTTAGTTGTTGCCCTCTGTTTAGTCAACCATGAGATTTCTCGGAAGGGTAGATGTGCGTACTTTAGTGTTTGGAAGGCTATCTCTCCCCATGTGTGTGGTTCAAGAGTGCCCGTTTTGATTTGGCTGTTGAACAGCTGTTTGACTTAAGAATATTGCTGAAACTGAAGTTTGAGGAATTGCTTTTAATGTTGAACAAAAAGTGAAGGGTTGTGAGAGGGATATTGTTTATGGTTAAGTTACAGAAGCAGTTAGACAATTTGGTGGGGTTGAAACACCAAGTAATCCTACAATAACTGAATGGATCAATCTTTTGATAGAAACTGGTAATGTTGCAAAAAAGCTATCCAACTGTTTCTGATGATTTTCTGTTTCTGTTTAGATTTGAAATAGTCAGCGTCAGTGCCTGTAAGGAACTTCAACTTTATCAGACTCTATGTGCAATGAAAGCAGAATGGTCTGAAGTTTACTTTACCTCGACACCTTACCTGTAAGTGTCATGAATGACCTGTTTAAATAAGTTAAAATGAAAAGTTGTTATGAATACAATTTTATTTTCCGATGATCAAAATTCTGTAAACACAAAGTATTGCTCAAATTTATTTCTCTTTATTTATCTTTGTGGTGATGAAGAGTGTTACAAATAAACAGGAGATACAAATAGTTGTGAAAATAATAATCTTCTATATACAATAGACAGATTCAAAGTAGTAGAAGGTTCCGGTTTATATGAATAATAAGGTACTATCCTTCTTTAAATTATCCATCTTAAAAAAACCTACAGTATTCTATTTTTAAGATGACTGTGATATTTTGCATGTATTACACTACACTTGTTGTAAGTTTGCTCTTATCTTGCCTGTAAACTCATTAGTCTACCATTCGTTTTTAATGACTTTCATCTAATGCATGTATTGTAGGTACAGCACAAAATAATGAATAAATATTCTTGATTCTTGGATCACTTAAAATTACACCACACTAACCACAATTCTGTACAAGTTTAACAGATGAAAGATATTTACTACATTCTGGATACAACATTTATGTTTTGAATTAAAAATATTATATTTTTATCAACGTTTTTCAGGGATAATCCATCTACTATATATTAATTAACTCTTTGTAGTCATATTTATCGTTCTCTTTTTGTCTTCCCTATACATCGGGAAGGCAACACTTAGTGGCCTTTCCATTTTGTTTTATGACGCCGAAAGTAGCCTTGGAGCTCGGGCCGGCTACGCGTAATGGCCTATCGACTGGAGATCAAAGGGAAGAACAGATCACCATAGTCAAAAGGATCTCATGGTTCACAAAGGACCTGGGATTTGACGGAGAATGAGGACCTGTGAATGAGGGTGCACCATAAGCTGTTCCAGCTGCGCTGCAATCCCTTAGTTATTTGTAAGCCTGGCCCTCTAAAAAAATAAATAAATAAAAGCATTATCGTTTTTATATTGCAGATGGGCGTGCAGCTCGTATAATGCATATTTTCATTTTATGATTCAAATCAATGTCGATGGGGGGTGCAACTCCCTCTTGGTCCCATAGTGCATCACATACTAACCGCAGGGCTGTGTTATGTTACGGATCTTGTGGCCACTCGTAGTGGTTTTCTGACCACTAGGGGTTAATCGGTTATACAGGTTAAAAAAGTCAAATGCAGGTTGCAAATGAATATTCATCACATTTATATTTATGTAAATATTTATCCATCATAGCTGCCATAGACTCTCTACCGATACAGTATTTTTTCAGTGACACAAAAACAGAAATTTTATCTGAAGTGGAAGAAGTGTTGACTTTGGTCGACAATCATCTAATAAAATGTGTGACAATCAGAGGCTCAGCATTTGTGAAGCCACTCATAGGTAGGCATACTTAATATGTTCCAGCAAAAGTTTAAGTAAACTACCTACTTTCTGTTAGTTAAATTCTCTTTGTTTCTTAACATAAACAACACAGCGCTTTCAAAAAGATGCTCTTGAAGAATGCTGATTGTTTTTTGTTGTGATTTACTATTTATCGTTAATTTTTTAATTGCAAAATGTCTTGGCTAATTATTAGAGTAGTACTCAATGACCAATATTCCAAATGTTAAATTTTTTTCTTAGTGTGAAAATAAAATAAAATATGAAATCCCACTCACCTACTTTAATGTCTTTAATTGAATAAGTACTTCATTTATGGTCTCTGTGTGGATAAGCCTTTGCATCTCTAAATGTAGACACACCTAAATCTTCTAAATCTTTAACATTCACCTTTTGGTATGTGGTCAGTTTTTTAAGCCCCCTTTCCCAATACAAATTTCTACGTCCTGTCATGTCCCACCACATGACACTGTGGCATAAAAAGGTTGGCACACCAAGCTAGACTGTGGATATGCAATACATACTGAGCTAAAAGATCATCAATATACTTAAGTGTGTGAATAATTTGATAGACTTTTCAATTAAAATGTATACAAATAAGAATGGATACTTACGTGGTAGATGAATAGTTCTGATATTTACTATTTAAAATTTGTAACTAATAAATGTTTACCTCATGTATATAACCATACTTAACATTTATTATGAAAAGTGCACAAGAATAGACGTTTAGTTTTGAAGAAGGCACGGTTGGTTCAATTCAGGCTAATAGCACTTACATGCCTGTAACCTTCAAAGTGACTCACATTGTACCAATGAGGTGACTCACAGTTTACCATTGAGGTAGCTCACAGTTAACCTTTGAGATAGCTCACAGTTAACCAATGAGGTAACTCACAGTTAACCAATGAGGTAACTCACAGTTAACCTTTGAGATAGCTCACAGTTAACCTTTTAGGTAGCTCACAGTTAACCTATGAGGTAACTCACAGTTAATCTATGAGGTAACTCACAGTTAACGTATGAGGTCACTTACAGTTAACATTTGAGGTAAATCACAGTTAACCTTTGAGGTAGTTCACAGTTAACCTTTGAATTAATCTTTTACTATACCTTTTTGTCTTCGATCTTAACACAGTTAATTGGACAGAGAGGCAGATTGTATATGATATGACCCAAGTTATCTGTGGATGTTTGCCTTTTTTCATATTTTACCTTGTAGGAGAGGTGAAAGAGTGGTGTGAGAGATTGGACAGAGTGAACTTAACCATTGAAACTTGGCTGAAAGTGGAAAGGCAATGGATGGACTTCCAACCAATATTCACCTGTGAGACAGTTCGGGAATGCATGAACCAAGAAGTTCTTCTTTTCCAGGTCAGTCTCAGTTGTATTAAAAAAAAACAAATCATATTTGCCTTGTTATTTTAGGGGTGACTGCATACATTTCCCATCACAAAAATAAATTTTCACAATTATTACAAAATTTCCGGGCATGCAACACAATTATAATATTGTAGGTTTTCGTAAAATGTGCAATAGTTTTGTCTCACCAAAATTAGTCACACCTTAAATTTTTCCAGGTAGCCTAGCCTACAATGAGATAGTCCAGGATTCCAACGAGTTCGTAAATTCATTATAGTTTCCAGTTTATTGGCTGAGATTATTAATTACAACTACGCTAACAACTATATTAGCTTACCTTCGGAAAGTGGTCATCATTGCCACTCGATATATGGGTTGAGATTGAATTTGAATAAAAACATAGCACGAATGTGAATATAACGGAATAATTTACAGGCTTTAATAAACCAAGAATCGATCGTCCTACTTGGTTAACACCAAAGTTAAAAGTGTCCTAAAAATAACTTGGTCAATCATCAGACTCATTCGTAAGTAACTTTTGATTTGAATTTGGAATCCTTCCTTGAACATGCGTGATCTAAACAAAAAAATATATAACTTAAAATATACTAAGCGTACCTGGAAATGAAATAGAGCATTATCGTGTTGCTCTACACTTACCAGTGTCCTTATCGATTTGTGATTTTAATATTGGATATTGCCTGATAGTGTCGTGTGGGAGATCGTGTAGTGTACATTGGTGGCTGATAGACGACTGACTGCTCCAGCGCTTCTTGAGCAGCACTCTCTTACGCTCCTGACATCGGGGTTGAGAACTATGGTCATCCCCTCAACATGATGTCACCACGTCCAGCGTTCGCTGTAGCCTTTGCATGAACCAAATAAACGTATTTGGGAAGATTGTGAAAATATTACCCCTCAATTACAATTTGACCCGTTACATCCCCCTCCTTCTTCCCAGAAATGAAAGAAAACAGGTAGTTCCGACAGTGATGGTGTTTTTTCTCCACTGTTACAGGAGGTGGATCAGATGTACAGGGATCTAATGAAGGAAGTAAGCAGAGGACTGCAAGTAATCAAAGCTGCTGGTGACCTTCTTCTCTTGAACTTAGTTCTTAGAATGTTTGTTATCTTAGAAAACATCAACGCTGGTGTCAAGATCTACCTAAACCAGCTTCAAATGTACTTTCCCAGGTAATGTCTTGAAAATGCATTTGATCATGTTTTAACACTCCATTAGGCCTATAACTGGTTGAGGCAGCAATATTTTGTGTATCTGTTTTTGGATTATATTTGTTGAATATGTTATGTGCTTATTTACTAGAAAATCCATGTGAAGTACATCAGTTTGTCTTTTGTTGTAGAGTATTTGAAAAAAAAAAATGCTTTTGCACAGGAGACTTTCCCTCGTTTGAACAGCTCAAGACTGGCCTGTAGTATCAACTTATAATTCAGTGTAGGCGGGGGAGGGGGGGGGTTGCTGTCCTTGTGGTTAGAGCGCGGGATTTTGGTCCCTGAGGTCCTGGGTTCAAATCCCGTCAGGTCACCAATGTATTTTATCTAAGTGATAATGCCGCAACCCCCAGGTCTAGCCTGAAGTAATGTGAAAATCAATTCCGGGCTCGTACCTAGCGTCCTAGGACAAAAAAAAAGTATGAACTAAAACTGTTGAACAATCAGAAGTCAGTATAAAAATTGAAAATACACCCCAAAGCGCTCATATTACAGGAGCAAAAATAGTAAACCATACAAAACAATAAAGCAATGCAGCGATATTATAGTGCTAGAGGAATATGTTATAACTTGTTTGCTTATTGTGACTATGGACAAAGTGCAAGTCTGAGCCATGAAAAGTTCCAAACAAGAATATTGCACTAAAGCCGCATTTACACCGCAGTTAGGAACACATATTTTCAACTAATTTTCATAAAAAAACCAAGAAACATTACTTTTTGAACAGAAACATTTTGATGTTGGAAACAGTTTTTTAGTGTTTAAAATAGAAATTTTGTTTCCCACCAGAAGTCGGTAAAGATCAAAGGGTGTTCCAAACATGAGGGAACATTTGTTTCCCGCTACCCCCAGCGCCTACCCACCACCATGGGCCAGTCCGTCTCCCATGCTGATTAAATTGTCTCCAACAATATATAAGAAAAGTACACCGTCAGTTGTACTCTTTTGTTTTAGAAACAAGTGTTACCAACAAAAAGTTCCAAACTCCGTTGTAAACGCGGCCTTACCTTACAAGGAGAGGTGTAGTACTCACCCCAATTGTGAGGCAATACTCACAGAATATTTACAACAGAAATTTGCTGTTTATTATAATATTATTATTATTATAGAATATTATTTGATTGTGATGTTTTCAATCACACATCACTACACTTGATTTTTATCACCATTCCCAACAATAAACACAAAATGGTATTTGCAGGTTGTTTTTCTTATCTGATGTTGAAATACTGCACATTTTAGCTGAAACCAAATCAACTAATGTGATACACACTCATCTGGAAAAGATATTCATAGGAGTTCAAGACCTATTTTACGAAAACAACCAAGTTGTCGCATTGCAAGGCCCTGATGGAGAAACAATCACATTTGAACAGACTTTACAAGTGGAAAAATATTTTGGGTGTGTGGAAAAACTACTTTTTGATGTAAGTTGGTTGAATGTTATAAATCTTTTCATCATATTATCTAGAATAGGAATAGATAGATTTTTTATGATAGTTGTTGATTTTACCGGTTTTCGGCGAAAAAACCAACACCAAAAATGGTGGACAATTTAAGTTATTTGCTGTTGTGAAATCATTTTGTTGTGGATGTGGAAGACAAGAAGGATATCTTCAAGATTGCAAGAGATACTCTTAAATTTGCCTCGATTGCAGGGCAAAACAGCCATGATGTCTGTAATCATGAGGGAAGCTCAAGATTTTTCCCCGAATAGCAGGATACACTACTACTTAGTAAAGCTACTACTTGACTAGTTAACCAAGCTGTTTAACTACTTTTGCTGATGTCTATCTGTTTTCAGCTAAATTAAAACTAATCAAGCCATTTAGTCAGTGCTGTGCTCACTCATCACTATGGATCATTGCAATCAGAAATCAAATTCTTTGCGACACATAGTGTTACAACCTAGTTAAACTGCTGATTTAAAGTAGGGAAAACCATCTAATTACGTAAACTGTGGTGTAATAACCCAACATCTGTTTACTTAATACAGAAAAGGTGTCCTCTGTATGGTAACAACCTTTTTCACCTGTCCAATCGGTTTTTACGATTGAGGTGTCATTTTAGAGCTTACAACCTAGTGCAGCGCAACCCCGCAGCTAACCTGCAGACTAAGTGAATTCAAATCAAAACAAATCAAATCATTCTTTATTCATTATACATAAAATAACATGTATTGAATAGAGTCAAATAGGCTATAAATACATATAACTACATATTACAAAGTGCTTAAAAATATACTATTCAGATAAGTGAAGAATTTCTAATTGAATATATATTAAAAATATAACACTATTGCAATCACAATAACATTAGCAGTTATTAAAATAAAAAACATGTATCCATTTTCCGGGCTTAAGAAAAAATATACAATGAACAGAAAAAGCATTACTAATCATGGTGAAAATTTAAATTGTTCCCCTAATTTTGCTATGGAATTCAAATTATGTAAGCTACTAATTTTTATTTAAAAAAATTCTTCTATGGAATAAAATGGAAATTTAATTAAAAAGCCTTTTAGTGTTCTTTTTAATTTATTCAAATTGTCTTCCTTCTTTATAAGGGTGTTCCAAATATAAGGAAACATTTGTTTTGGAAAAAAAATTTCTGTATGCTTCTGTACTTCTACACTTTACAACGCTTTCCCGCTCATCATTTATATTACTTTTATTTTTGTATTAAATTGTACAATTTGCGGGTAACCCCGTTGTAGAACATGTTTTGTCCCAGGTTGTCACACTAAGGCTAAAGGAAGATTATGCACGATGGACGTGTTTTCCTGGTGAGTTAGATCTTAGACACTGTTGCCCAATACTGTTGTCTAAATTAAACACTGTTGTCTATAGGTAGAGAAACAGATGCAAGCGAGTATGAAGGTGCAGTGTAAGAAGTGTTTGACCATGTACAAAAAGGAAGTGTTCAGTGAGTGGGTGGTAGGATGGCCTGGACAGGCAGTCCAGTGTGCTCTACTGACGATCAGGACTGGTCAGATACACAACTGTCTGACCCAGCAAAACCTTGACCAGCTCAACTTTGTCCACAAAAATATCCAGGTACTTGTCTTCCTTCAACATTAACATTAATTTCAAGTAGCCTTGACATATTTATAAGCAATTATTAATAATAACTACATAACTTGTAGTCTTATGGTGTCAAAACATTGATTTTCATCATGTTGTACATGTTTTGGTCCTGTTACAATTAATTAGCCTAGTATTTCATCAGCAGTAGCATAATTCTAAAGCGGCACATTATTTAATGTTAGTCAAAATTGCACAAACACGCAAACGAATAACACAAACAACACAAAATATCAACGTTTTAAAAGAACGCATTTTGGTGAGCTCCTCACACCTGCACACCAAATGAAACCAGAACTGAAGTAAAGCCTAAACTTCATATGTTACATTTGCAACACTTACACTAAGAATATTAAATCTTCAATGACCTTACCAAACGATGATAAACCGTAACTAAACTACAAACTCAAACTATTTAGAGTTGCAATGCCAAATTTTATTTCAAAATTATGAAGAAAATAAGGTAAAAAATTAACAGTGTGCTAATATTTTATAAGGAAATGACTTGCTGACCGAAATTGACGAGACATCAACTATTGTTTTGTAAGAATTTAAAGTAAAGTTTTTTTTCACTAAATTATTTGTTTTGCCCGAAAGGCTGCTCAAATAGAAAATTAACATTAAGCAATAAGAGCAGGGTTTTGACTCTTAACTAACATTTGAATGGTAAATATACAAACAAATACATAATATGTTGGTTTCAGAACCAAAGAGAGGCAATATTCAGTTTGATACGAGGCAGACTTCTAGCCAGGGTTCGTACAAGTTTGGAAGCTCTGATTAATCTCACAGTTCATGTGTTGGAGGTACTGCAACTGATAATCTCAAAAAGCATTATTTGTGACACTGACTTCAACTGGCTCGTTCAGCTACGGTACGTCTATTTATATAGTGTTTTGCCATTTTGTTATTCGATGCCAAATTTTTGACACAAAGTGAGGAAATAGCTCAATCGTATATTTTACTCAATCACTGACTGCTATCAAATGTTTCAATTAAACTAAAAAAATGAGGCTGATAAAATGAGAAATACATTATTGACGAGTGGATTTTTTTTTAAATAACAAAATGTTGGTATTATATACTTGTATAAAAATAAACTTTGTTCCCAATTTCCTGCTTAATCTATAAAAACAGGTTTTGTAACATGGCTCTTGTATATTTGTCATCACAACTTGATTACTGTCAGTGTTAAGCGATGGTTTAGCTGGCTGCATCTGAGACATCTGGGTACTGCAAAAACACCAGCCAGGCTGTCTGAAGATAAGGCTGATATATCCGTTTTCTGTTCGGAACATAGCAACCGATCTGCGGATATATCCACCACCTGTCCTTTATCGCCGAAGACTTAGGTGGATATATTTCCGTCACCCATCCACGAAGGGTTAATATTCTGCCATGACGATGATGTTCCTTCACCGCAGGAGATATCCAAGAGTTTGCCGTGATCGCAGTAGACGATAATGATGTTTCCTTTACTGCACAAGTTATTCATGAGTTTTTCATGATCACAGATAGTCCCCTAACTACAATATGTTTGATTGATTGATTGAATCGGGGCCGACCTTGTCGCAGTGCACATCAGCCACAGATGGGCTTTTTGTGCTCCCCGCTTGGTGCATCAGAGTCCGTCGAAATTTAGGGGATTGATGAACTCCAACATCCTATCTATGAGCTCCTCCTGAGGAAGGTGTCTGCCCCTTGTCATTGTCCCAAGAGTGCATTCCCTTACTTCATTCAGAGCTGTACAGTCATCGAGTAAATGATCTGCAGTCTTATTGGACTGCCCACATTTCCTACATGCAGTGTCTCCATTATGGATCCTCAAGTGATACAGGTGCAATTTCACGAAGCCATGGCCCAAGACCATTCCTGTGATCTGTCTTAGTTGCCACCTGACTAATCGAAGAGCATTGGAGGCGACCGTCTGGGAAGGGGGGAAGAGAGTGAGCTTGCTTATCCTATGGTTTTAAAGCCTAACCCATCTTCTCTTGAGCCCATGACATGACTGACTGGCATGCATACCCTTGACAAATTCTGTGGTCCCACAAAGTCTGAGGCTGACGCCAAGTTCATTCAGCCACCTCGTTCCCTTCTATCCCTGAGTTTCCAGGAACCCAACAGAGTATTACTGTGTTGCACCTGCCCAGGGCAGATACTGTTGTAAGGCAGTCCCAGATCACCTTAGACTTGAACTCGCAGGAGTCGAGCGCCCTGACTGCAGCCTGGTTGTCTGTGAAAATGGAAATGTATATGTCCCTGAAGCCTGCCTCAGGTTCTCCCTGGCACACTCCATGGTAACAGTTATTTCAGCCTGAATGCATTCTAATAAGAATAAGAATAAGAATAATTTATTCCATTGATCTTTTTACAAAGAAATAGGACACATTATATACATTACAAAATAATCATCTTAAATACAATCAAATTTCTGATACATCAAAATATTACATAAAATACAGTTAGGCATAATAACTTATTTTAATTAAAATTTAACATCAAAATTGCACTTCATAAAGTCACTTAGGCTGTAAAAAGGATTTTGAATAAGCCAATTATAAATCATATCGAAACAAATATTATAATCAACAAATTTTGCACTGTCAGGTAGTTTATTAAAAAAGCGAATTGAGCTGATTTTGAAGGAGTCACCCGTTTTAGCCAGTCTTATGAGGTTTCATGCTGAGCTTGCCTCCACCCCTAATGTTGTACTCATGAGTGTCAGATCTAAGGGGGAAAGAATGCAAGTTTGACTTGGTGTAGAGTAATACAGTACTTGACAAATGTACAAACTAATTACTGTTGAATTTTTAATTCTATGAAAAGAGGTTTACAATGAGCTAGGGATCTATAATTAGCAATATTACGTACTGCCTTTTTTTTTATCAACAGAATATCAGCTACATGAGGGGAATGCCCCCAAACTAGAGTGCCATAGAGTATGTGGGACTGAAACAGACCAAAATACAAAGTAATGGGAAGACATAAGTCCACCCTATTTTGCTCTCCATTAATTCCAGTCCCCGTCCCACTTCTTACCTTTGAACCATCGGTATACTATTCAAGGTTGATAAGTTTCCATGATTGCTGGAGAGGATGGTGAAATCCTTGCGAGTTTGGGAGTTAAATATTTTACCACGATTCCTGAAGAAAATGATGATGTCTACACAACTGCAGTGGATGTTATGGATTTTGCTGCGACCACCGAAGATGATGATGATTTTTACCATGGCCTTGGAATTTGATTTCTATAGGATTTTCCATGACCATGGGAGACGTTCAATATTTTGCAACGATCACGTAGTATGATGATAAATGTTTTCGTGATCACAGAAAACTATGATGACGTTTCCGTGATCGCGGGAGATAAACATTGAACAAGATTTTTACCGAGAATGTGGGAGACGCAGATGATGTCCACATGACCATAGCAAATAGTCACGATATTACTGCAATAACGTTGTCAAAGCGAGGAGCCGGACTAGCCGCGGTGGGATTTGCTTTGTATGTAAGCATAACATGTAGCTTTGTAGTTGCTTTGGAGGTTACTTTCCGAATAGCCCATGTACCATGGTCCATGTTCACCAGTTAAAATAGTAATATTTAATGTTTTTTGTGAGTGAAAATTAAAAATTATTTTTTAAGTTTTAGAATATTCTTTATATTTGCCTGCATACATTTAAAACCTTACTGAAAACAACATGGTAATGACTCTTGACTCTTTATTTACAGGTATTACCAGGAAGATGTTGTTAAAATAAGGCTATTAAATTCTGTTCTACCATATGGCTACGAGTATCTGGGGAACACTTCTCGTCTAGTAATAACGCCCTTGACTGACAGATGCTTTCGTACTCTGATAACAGCTTATCACATGAACCTCCACGGAGCCCCGGAAGGCCCTCCAGGAACAGGCAAGAGTGAAACAGTCGGAGATCTAGCAAAAGCTGTCGGAGTCTATTGTTTCTCCTTCTGCTGCACCCCTGAACTTAGTCATCTTGCTATTGGAAAGGTAACAACTAACAACCAAATTCCTGGAGCCATTTTGTTTGGTATGGAGGATTCCATGATGGACCCTATGTTAATGTTTGCATAAAGTTGCTTAAAACTATTTTATAGTTAACCATTCAAAAACAAACAAAAAATAATTTTAGTTTTATTCTCCCTTCAATATGAATATGTTTTGTATTTTTAAAACACTAAGAAAAAAAACTAAAGGAAGTGGATGTATGGTGCATGAACAAGGTCAATCATTAAAATAAAAAAAATTATAAAAATCTTAATTGACGTTAAGGATTGTAGATTGGCTTGTAATTTGTTAAGCAGTTTTGGTCCGAGATTTTGAGGTAATGATGCAGCTAATTTCCAACCTATGAGAGGTTTGTCTATGATGGTGTCTTTGCCTGGTATTATAATTATGATATGTTGTCCCAGTCCAGTTGTGTTGCTTTGTAGTGAAACTGTGTTTGTGTCCACATGACGTCTAGTGTTTGTGAAAGGTTGTTTCAAGATTAGAGGGGTGCAAGTAGCTTGATTTTCGAATGATTAAGCACTAAGTCCGAAAATCAAGCCGTACCAAGTTTTTATCCTCATTATATTATTCCCATCACAGAAATTGTGTGCACCAAAAATTCCGCAGTGTCCACAGTCTAGTGAAAAATTAATGATTTTGCCATGATAGCAGGAAAAAATGATAATGTCTCTGAGACCGATGATTGGAGAGCTCCCTTCACTAAAAGCCATCTGATAATTCAATTCAACATCTAAATGCTGTTTCTTGTTGTTGGCCTTTGTTTGTTATGGTTATGGTTGTTCAGTTCCTACAGGGCATTTCAGGATGTGGAGCATGGGGGTGTCTCAATGACTTTCACCAGATGAGGCTAGAAGTGTTGTCTGTGGTGGCCCAGCAGTTAGACTCGATCTCTCACCTGATACAGAGGGAGCCTTCCTCCAGCATCCCTCGCTGCTACATCTGTGTCACTTTGTACCCAGGCATCTCTGTACACTCTCCCATCCCAGCCAACCTCAAGGTAAGCCTACCAGGTATGTAGGGGTGTGCAAATATTCTAAAATTCAAATAGAAAACTATTTTAGTATTAGAATCTGGCTCAATATTAACGGATATGTTCTAAGATTAAAATAGTTGAAACCTAGAAATAAACCCCCAAAGACAACGAAATAAATCATATACCAAGTGTTCTATTATAACCCCCCTGGTTAACTTTTGAACCACTGCATATATTCAAACGAGCTTCGATACACGTTACTAAGGTAATGTAAAGTACTTTTTGGTGGTATTTTGAAATTCACCCCCACCATAGGGGTTGCTGGGGGTAACTTAAAATTAACTAAAGAAGTTTTAGACATTAATTTAACTGGAACTTGACATTCCATCACTTTTATTTTTTTCATGGCTGTAAATTTCCAAATAACCTTCAGTACAGGTGACCAGGTTGATGTCACACACTTTTTAACATTATTTTGAATTTCATCACCCACCCTCAAATTGGGGTTGGTTTTTACAAAATCAAAACCCCCACCAGCAACTTACCTGGTCATAAAATTTCATGTACGATTCCCAATTCTCCGGTTAACTGGACACCAAGGGTTTCAGAAAGCATAGCTTTGTTTTTAATTTACTTACAATAGGCCAAGTGTGGAAGTGAATACAACTGATCATGTACCACTATTATTTTGTCATGACTTTTGATTCACAATAAATCTTTATCATAGTATCTCTTTTTTATCATTACCACAACTAATGGAGTTAAATTTAATGTTTTTCTGTTACTGTAATATATTACCACTTCAGTGTAACACAAAACCAAATCTGATCTATGAGATAAAACTGGGTTTATTACTTCTTATTGTTCTTGTCAAATGTGTTGAGAAATGGAACAGTCAACTTGTTCAAACTTGTTCAATGCCTCGTTACTAAAATTATGTAAATGTATGCATTGAAGAAGGGATCGTGATTTTTCAGATGTTGTTTCGTCCAGTTGCCATGATGTACCCTGATATAGTGACTATAGCACAAGTTTCCCTTTATTCTTTTGGCTTCACTCAGTCTCATGAGTTGACATTGAAATTAGTCACACTTCAAAAACTCGGCAGCAAACAGTCTTCTCAGCAAGCTCGTTTCTGTTATGGTATGAAATTATTACATAGTTGATTTTAATAATATACTGCCCACATATTGTTTCTGAGTTGGTTCATTTCTTAGTCAGCAGATTATTTGCATTTTAATTGCACTTTTTTAACATTATTTTTCCAATGAAAGTTTGAAATCATTTGAAATACTTTTTTTATTTACTTAGAATATATATTAAAACTATTTACTATAAGTGAATATGAACTTTCAATATTCAAATAAAACGACTTCCTATACTTATGTCATGTTAACATT
The DNA here is from genome assembly GCF_028750875.1 of Macrosteles quadrilineatus. Classification (NCBI taxonomy): domain Eukaryota; kingdom Metazoa; phylum Arthropoda; class Insecta; order Hemiptera; family Cicadellidae; genus Macrosteles; species Macrosteles quadrilineatus. The sequence goes on along the minus strand of NW_026542600.1, from coordinate 71,313,538 downwards.
TTAAAATTAATACTGTATGTATTAAAATCAAAAATAAATTTGAATTGAGCCTCCAAAAGAGTATGTTTTGTCAATTACTGATTTCTGTTGCACACACCGAATTTTCAAATAAGCCAAACTGAAAGGAAAACTCATTGTCATTTTGCATATTTTATGATATATATATTTTTTTTTTTTTGGGAATGATGTCGTGGGTTCGGATCCTGGTCACTGCCGATAACATTTTATCAGTAAAGTTCACCTTTGTACTGTACCGGCTCACTCCTTGCTTTGCTGCAAACGATCCACGCACGGGCGCTTAGTCTATGTGGATGGGCAAATGCAAGGTTAAAAGAGGCCGCCAACCTCTTAAAAAAAAAAAAAAAAAAAAAAAAAAAAACTACAAAACTGAGAGAAGAACAACATTTGGACAGTTGCAGACTATGTTTGTTTCAGTCAACTAACTCTTATTTGAACCCTATAGTATCCAAAGGCAATGTTACAACCTAGTCAAGTATTAACTTGTACTGTAGATATATACCACAGTAAATATATTTTTAAATACAGTAAATGAATCTATCTATTCATCAGGAGCTCGTATTTATCAAAATAATTGGTCCTTAACCATACCTAAGATATTTGTAGTAATAATCTAGAACTGAAAACGATAACATGTTTCTGATGTTTTAAAGATTTTGGATCTCTGAAGTCGGTGCTGAAGGTAGCAAAAAGGTTGAAGGATTCTCAAGAGGATTTGGCTGAAAGTAAAATTTTCTTAAAGGCAATCACAGACACACTTCTTCCCAAGCTTTCTGGTGATGACGTTCAAGTGTTCTACACCATTCTTAAACATTTGTTTATGGATTTTTCACCTATTTCTTACTGTGATCATCATCTTAAAACCTCTGCACTTCAAGTAAGAGTTTAGTACTAGATCTGTTACGATTTTAGGATCTTTTATTTCAAGTATATTTTCCATAATTGTGAATGCAAAAATCAAAGAATCAAATCAACTCAAATCATCCTTATTCAATATTAGTATTTACATGAATACATTGAACAGGAATCTTATAACTGATGTCCTTAATTAAAATGTAATAGTTACCAATCAACTATTTTCATGGTGTTGTATGATACTAATAAAAATTTTTATTTTACATTACTTTAATTTAAAAAATCGAATTATTGAAAAATTAGGGTGAGTTTATGGCGGTTTTGAAACTGTTATATTTTTCTTCACAAAGAATATTCTTAGGCAGATTATAAAGAAATTGATTACCAATAAATACTTATTTTTTCAAAAACTGTAATTTATGTGGTTCTACACATCTATTATTCCTCAAGTTTTATGTATGTAAATTTTGACTGTATTTTTGTGGTTTTGGATTTTTTTACATGTAAAATTATTATATATAGGTTGTACACAGTCATGATGCCTAATTTGGAAAATATTATTTTTTGCATCGTCTATTTTTAATATCAAAGATAATTCGTAATGCATTCTTTTGCTTCTTTTTTAATACAATAATTACAGATACAACTACGAGGTCTGTGCGGTATGTAACTTCCAGTCAGTTACATAAAAAACAAATGAATATAAAGTAAAAACAGTTAATATAAAATATTGTGTTACCCTGCAATATCCTTAGATGTCTGGTGAAACTACATGTTTTGTAGCGATTGCCACATCTTCATGTTTATCTTCTTCTACGATTCGTCATATTTAAAATTGAATACAAAACACAAATTGATAAAGACACATTTTACGCAAAGACTGTACTTTTATTAGAACAGCGTCACAGTGAGTGCACACGTTTGGTCGGGCTGAATGCAGTTAGTCAATTTTAAAAATGACGAATCGTAAAAGGGGATAAACCTGAAGGTGGTCCATTTGCGATGAGTCATGTTGTTTAGCCAGACGTTTAAGCATTTTGCAAGGTAATAAAATACTATAAATTAGTATAATTCAATATCTAGAAGTAGGACGGTGAATTTATCACAACAAAAAAGAAAACAATTTATCATATGCATCTTAAAAGCAATCTAACATAATTACAATACCACATATTTACCGTTACCATACGAACTGGCGATCGTTGACCAGATGACTGGATTGATCTTGACAGATACAAATTTACTTTTTAAAATAAACTAAACTAATAATTACAATATTTACACTTTATGGCGGCCAGATTCAGGCTCAAAAGTCCATTGCAGCAAAGTACTCCTCGATGGAATAGAAACACTTCCTACTCAGCCATTGTTTCAGTCTATTTTTAAAAGGTGCAAGACCGAGTTCTTTAATGTCGAGAGGCAAATAGTTTTTGAGCCAACACTGAATAGCAGTCTTTGGTCTTGGAGAGCCTACACTCCAGGACATCAACATTCCTTGCAGATTGCAGGTTGTGGCGTTGGTCTTGTGTAATGTGAGGGAGCCTAGGGTCAGCTTTCAAGAGAAAGAGGCAGTCGTGTATGTATTGGTTGTGTACAGTGAGAATGCCAAGCTGTTCAAAAAGTGGTCTGCTATGATCTTGTCTACCACTCGAAGATATAATTCTTAACAGCAGTCATCTGCAAAATCAAAGCTCTCTTTGTGTTCAAAGCAGTTTTAATGATTCAGTATCCCCCATCTTATACACAGGTACAGTTCAAGATATTTTAAATTCTTTGCGAAAATGTCCCAGCTCCAAACACAAGTTAAAAACTACCTCCAAAGAATAGGCAATTGGTTGTACAACATTCTTCAGAAAGATGGATGACATTCCGTATTGATCAACACAAGGCGAAGCCTTAAACCTATTTACTATATTTACAATATCATCTGGGGTAACCCTTATCTATTGGACCCAATTTTGAGGCCTTTCCATAAGTATAACTTGTCCAGCTGCTTCATTAACCTGAGGTGGGGTATCTGCTACAATATGGTTTTTCAGAGTTCACAAGATGTTGATTGAAAAGATCGGGACTAGCCGAACACTTAAAAGAAGAAAACTGGTTTCTATTACAATTGATTATATTCCAGGCCGCTTCCTTATTTTCTTCTTCCAATACTACGCCATTCAATGGATCAAACACTTGAGCTTCACTCTCACTTTCATTAGCGTCAGTTTCTGAATCAATGCCAGAAACCATTCAGATGCCATGTTTCTGAATGATTGAATGTCTCAGTTATCGACTATTGCGATAGTCGAATCATCACTTTGCTTCACATTACTCGATACATCTCTTGACTTCGATTCTTCATCCGAAACATTAGAATCACTTGTTAACTTGCTGGATTGACTAGATTGTCCTTTAGATTTCTCAATACAGTTGAAACGTTTCTCTAAATTATAATATAACTCATTCATTTTCTAAAAATTTTCTAACACTTCTTTAATGTCAACACTCTCACACTTGCTTCATTTGTTCATTGTTCAACTTGGCTTATTTGCATTGTTCAATCATGTCTTTAACCTCATCGCTGCAGCAAGCGCAGAACCAAAAAGACTTTTCACATAAGTCTTTAAATTTTACGCACTCTTCTCTGAAATATCACAGCATTTAAGATGAAACCATCTTCCACAAACGCCCTAACACTGCATTCCACCCGTACAACTGGTAACTTTGGTTGAACATGCACCAGACTTGTCTACCTTACTACCGGCCGCCATGTTGCCCAACCCCCTTTAACCCTTTGGATGCTAGAATTTTTTTGTAGCTATTTGAAAAATGTTGGAGTTATTTACTTATTTTGTCCAAAAAGTGCCAAGGGGGCAAATTCTAGTGTGCGATAAAAAATCTGTAAAAATAAAATTTTTTACCTCAAAAGTACTCAAAAGTACTCAAAAGTAGGGAATGATATATCGGGCCTTGTTCATATTAGGAACCGAAAGAATCCATCGCTGTTTTAAAACAACAACCGAGTCAACTGATATGCCCATTTAAACTCACACAATCGAAAGTAGCGGCGTCACGATATATTGTCGCTTAGCACTTTTCAAATGAAACTCGAACAACAATATATATTGTTCTATAGCACTTTTCGGGAGAAAGACGCACAACGATATATCGTCGCATAGCACTGAAAGGGCTAAGCATTTAAGCACTTATGGTGTCTTTTTGCTCTTTTAAATTCTGTATTTTAACATTACTGTGTTTCAACATAGTTAATTAAACAGAAGTTGAAATAAACATTATTTAATCTTTGGATCAACAAAACTCTTTATCTTGTACTTTAGTAATTACCGCTTAAGCATAGCATATTTTTGTGTTGAAATATGTACTTGAAATGTATACATATAGTGTGGTAAAAAGATTCCATTTAGAGCAGTCACAATACTGATAACCTAATTTCAAACCTGTTCTTTCAGATATGTAAAGACTTCAAATTAAAAAGTGGTGATGTTTTTATATCTAAAATAATTCAAATTCACGAAGCTCTAAAAATGTACTCAGGAACAATTTTACTTGGAGATCCCTTCTCTGGAAAATCATCTGCATTGAAAGTGAGTTTTGTTCAATTAAACAGATTACAATTCATATAAGACCAATTATTATAATTGTTTCTGGTAAAATATCCAATTCGGGTTTTAGTACAACTTTTCATGTAAATAATTCAAATTCAAATTATTTCCATTTTTAAGTATCTCAACCTTGAACACATACACAGTCTAACCTTGATATAACGAATCTCAAGGGGCCGCACTGAATATTTGTTAAAGCAAGGATTTTGTTAAAACGAGGTTCGCTATTATTGAGGCTAGGTTTGCAGGAATTTCGCTATGTCCAATTTATTTAGGTTTGACCATGTAAAACACGATTAAGCAGAATAGACTAACTGTGTAAACAGCTTATAATGTCACAGTTTGCACTTTAATAATAACAAAATAGAACACTGCACAACATTTTTTCAGCTATGCAAACTGTAACGTTTATCACAGTCACATCTTACTCAAACTCACCGAAAGGTAAAAGAACAAAGGAAACAGTAAAAGGTTTTGTACACTACTGCTTGTGATAGGCTACTGGCTAAGTGTTATATTGCTGAGGTTAGACTGAATATGTGGTTTCTACCTGTGTGGTGTCCCAGGTTTGGATAGGACCGCAGCCTTCTCCAGCTTGTCGTAAGAGGCGACTAAAAGGCTGACTGAAGCTTTCACTGGGAGTGCCCCTGTTGCGTTGTAAGAGTTGATATGTGCTTTGCACTGCCGATGGGTAGTCTCAGTGGGTTGTGAGGAGCCAGCAACTCTGGTCCTTGGTCAGAGATTGCGACCGGTGACCCCTGGCATGTTAGGTCTCTGGTGATGGGCAATCAGAGGTCGGGGCCCGGGGAACTGGAGTTTTGTTCTCGAGGGTACCCGTTCAAACTGTTTCTGGGCCATCCCTTGCCGTTAGGTGAACTGGAAAAAAACAGGCATGGCTAGTTAAACCCCCTCCCCCCAACACATTGAGTAGCAGCTTGGATGAGCAACAAACAAGTTAGTTAGTGGAGGGAGATTCTTTTGGACGCAGCTCCAAGGTACAGAGATTACCACCGGTGAGAAACATGAGGATGTCTCTCCTGCCTGTATCCTTGAAGTGCAAAAAGGAGTTTCCCCTTTAGGATCTCCTTTGACAAGGTGAGAAGAAACTGGTGCAGGAGATAGGATGATGGAGTTCGACCTGGCGCAGTTTGATGACTGTGATGAGGAAGAGTCTAACCTCATGTCCAAGATAATGGGCCTCAAGAGCATGGAGGGAACCTTGAAGGTCCAGACCAGCTTCAATCGGTCAATAACAGATGGCATGCTGAAGACAAAATACTGTTTCGCTCAAGTCTTTGAAATGGTGGGGATTTGGAACCTTTACAGACTCTCAATGGAGGCTGAGATCAGGGAGGCCATAGCAGAGGCTTTTTCCTTGACTCTTTGAATGTATGGCTCACTAGGCCCAACAAGAAAGAGCAATGCATGGCGGTCGCTGAAACGCAAGACCCAGATACCAACAAGTTGCTAAATCGCACGCCCCTGGGAGCCAGATGAGTAAATTGCAGGATCAGACGGAGTTTAGCTGTCCCGCAATGATTTTGCTGCCTCTGTTTTGGTCACTCCTCTTGAAACTGTAAGGTGCCTGATCGGACCAAAAATCACTGTCAGAGGGGGGTCGGATATTTCACTGATTAGGTTTCCCAATGTATACAGGCTGGGAAAAAAGGCCCGGGATAGTTAAATATTTAGATTGGTTAAGTACTATAGCTAGAGCTTCAAAACTTGGTTCACAGTTACTGGGCATCAAGATAAATTTAACACATTATTCAAAGATGCGCTACCTCTTCAGGGGGACGGCCCGCTCAGAGTCAGAAGAAAATTTTAAATGTCAATCTTAAATAGGTATCATCCTATTTGCCTATCAATATCAATGCACATCAAATTAAAGGTCTTTACTATAGAATACAATGCTGCAAACATGAACTCAAACGGACAACCGAGTCAAAAATTGCAGCCGTTCAAAGATTTCTTGAATCTGCCTTTTTGAATTTTTTGAACGGCTGCTTTTTTATACTCAATTGTTCTTTTGAGCTCATGTTTATGATGTTCTTCCAACTCCTAGTGGGCCGTCCCCCTGAAGAGGTAGTGTATCACTGAATCATGTGTTAAAATGATGTTAATGCCCAGTAACTATGTACCAAGTTGAAAGCTCTATCTTTATTACTTTTTGAAATATTTAACAGTCTCTGGACTTTTCCCCCCTGTATAGAGAGCTATATAGAATTTACCCTACAGCACATATTTTGTGAAATTATTTCTGTCATATTCAACCTATATAATATGCTACCTGTCAAATAGTCTGTTTGGTTTGTTTTTCACTAAATATATGTGTATAAAACTAAAATCTTCTGTTCAGATTGTAAGGACAATGTTTGAAACCCTCAAAGAAGAAAATATCAGCTGTATAAACCTAAAAACTTTAACAATGTCTCAAATTTACGGCTACGTTCATCCTGAATCAAAAGAGTGGATTGATGGAATAATTCCTAAATTTTTCCGGTAAGTTTATTTTTAAATATTATATAATTTTATGCTCTTATTTTAGAGTGATATATTTTTTTAAGGTGATTGCAAGGAACGACAACTTCAGATGAGGGAAACCTCTTATCCACTGCTACAATAAATCTAATCAAATCATGTCCTGGTCAACACCAAGATATGATGTACAGTTTGAGACAGAGACAGCTCTAATTCACTCAGTTTGATTCTCAGACCATTGACGTTCTGTAATAGATGCTGATTTTGGACTTTCCCTCAGACCTACTTAGTTTTTTGGAGCCGATTTACTCAATTCTTGGTTGGCCATTTAGGTACTTGGTTAAATTTTATTCACCAGCTTCGATCCGTTCATCTAGTTTCTTCCTCATATCTTTTAAAAACTGCTTCGCCTTCTGGGTCTTATCGCAAGCCACAGAAACATCAGACAGAGTACCACCAGCCTCCCCTAAGGTCTCAGAAGAAAACCGTTTCAAAAGCTTCAAGGCCATAACAAAAGCTTCATCCTGGAACATAAGTTTGATAGGTTGGTCCCTTCCACCAGCTTTCCCCAATCTGAAGAAGGAAATATTGTCCAACATTTCTGTGAATAGTTCCTCATCATGTCGTGGGGAAGATGAGCTCTCCTTAAGCTTCTTTATCTCAGATTCCATTTGTTTTATACCCTCTTAACCAGCAGTTAGACGTAGTTCAAAATTAAGCAGTCAAAGTGTTGACTTTTTTGTTCAAATCAGATATGCCAGTAGTTATACATCTTTAAATTCTTCCTTAGTTACAAGACCAGAGACTTTACTAATTCACAGTGACATTTAAGAGATTATTTTATTATTATTATTTTATTTTATTTTATTAGAACGTTCTGAGATAGGATCTACTGATTTGCAGTCAGCACGAGTACAATGCCACTTCAGAGATGTATCAGCAGCTAATTTAGCATATTCAGACTTTGGAATCTTCATGCAATCACGGTGGAACCAGCGAAGACACAGTCCATCACAACCAATGCCCTTATCGGTTTCCAATACCAACTTTACGTAGACGGGACACACATATTCCGTTTTAGGACTCATATTTGTAATTGAAAGATTTTATATAGTATGATTGTATCACAAATTAAATTATCGGACAAAAGATTCAGAGCTACTCGATTCACCCTGAGATAAGACATGCGATCAATCATATAAACAGCAGCTGTATTCTGTATAGTATAGATTTTAAGTATCAACGGAATCTAGATGGCAGTGGAGGGAAAAAACGTGGATTGATATGTAGCAGAGTGTTTGCAGTTCATAGATGATTTTGACAGCCAGACAGGACAGTACAGGCACAGTGGTTTATGTGTTGATTCACAATGACAAAGCTTGTTTGGTTAGTCCTAAGAAATTAAAAACCCAATGTCCAGTTAAATTAATGAACAGTGTAAGCCTCTCAATATCCTACCATTCCCAAGGATAGATTAGACATATTGATTTTATTTTGTCAAGATTCTTCTATCAAAGGCCTTCACAGTCACATTCTTTAGATATGATCTTCATGCAATGAATGGCATTGTCAAAATCAATGAAACCCTTCTGAATACCATCTTTAGGTTGACTTGATTCTGTCCTGGCACTCTACATCGAGGCAGAAACATTGGTGAAACACAGAATTTCACCCAATTTGTCAAAATTGCTCTTTTGTCTTGAAATGCATACGTTGTTGCAGGGAGTCCAACAGTCACCAGTGGCTAGTACTGGATGGGCCAATGGAGTCCTACTGGCTCGACACCCTCAATACTGTCTTTGACAAATCTCACAGACTTTGCCTTAGCTCTGGAGAGATCATTCCTGTATCTCCCAATGTATCTGTAGTGCTAGAAACAATGAATTTGGATCAGGTGAGTTTGTTACTGATCACATCAGCCTGCTTCCTGCAATTCTGCATTCCTAACCTCTACTGATAATGTGATATAAATATGCTTAAGGGCCTTTGCACAGTTGTATGGGTAATAGATTTGTTTTTGGGTCTGCTACCTGTAGTTAAAGTGTCCTTTTTCTGCAAAAATTCGCAATAAGATGAGTGTTGAATGAATGAGAAGACATATTTGTTACTGACTAAGATCAACCGGTTCATTAGCCAGGAATATATTTATCAAAAGCCCATTGATCTGTGAAATTATTGATGTTTTATATTCTATGATGAAATAAATACTATCTATAGTATATTGCCTATTGATTACTAGATAAGCTCTCCAACGACTGAGCTATCCAGCTGTAAAGTAGTGGTTACAAATAAAACTGCCGACTTCTTATGTATTTGATAGGGGTTTTCATCATCAATAGTCAATTCATTTTTAATTCACTCCTACTAGACCTAGACTGAAATCTCAACCAAAGATCGTTGATATTATTACAACACAAGTTCCATCATGAGATTCAACCATAAAATGTGATCCTAGCTTTGCTTACATACACTCAACAAACATTTTATTTGCATGAGAAACTAGAGAGCACTGCTTGAAAAAATAGCTGTCACAAATTAAAAATTGTCTACTCCATTTAACACTTTCTAGATGTGAAGGAATTATGTCAAAATCTCAGTGGCTACAATGGACATAATACAAATTAAAATAATGGTTGTTGGTAAATATTAGTTAGTTTGTAAGTATGTTGAGATCCATCCAGTTTGTTAATTTATGATTTCTAATGTGCTTTTGTTTTACCATACAAGATTACATGGAAATTTTAAGTGCTCAGATGACCACAGGCCACTCATGTTCTACACTGAAAACATGAAGTTTGTCTGGATAAAAATTATATTCTTAGTTGTCCAAAGTAAAATCCTCAATTCAAAAGTTATGTTCTTTGTCATTCCTTAGTACAAAGTAGTGTTCCTCTCTGCCTTTCCTCTTTGCCAAATTTATATTCCTTTCTGTTTAAAGTGTCACATTTTTATACCTACACGTTCCTTTGGTGGAAAGTACACCTTTTCTCGAACTCCTTAGTACAACTCACCAAGCCAAGTCATGTGCTGTACAGGTTTCTCCTGCCACCATGTCCAGATGTGGTGTTGTTTTTTCACCCCCAGACACAGTAGGTTGGCAAGGCCTTGTACATTCTTGGCTCTTATCCTCTCAAGACTACCAGTCCAACTATGCCACCAACTACAACACACTCTTTGACTGGATTGTACCACCGACTCTGGCGTTTGTTGAGAATGAATGCTCTTTTGTTATGAAAGCTGGAAGATGCAACATGGTGAGGTGAGTGAATTAATTCAACTGAATCTATGGTAGCCAATCTAGTCTAGAGTACTGTATGGACTTTGAAGGGTAGGACCTGCACTCCAAAGGAAAAGAAAGAACCCAAAAGTTTTAATCTGCTTTTCAGTTCTTCATGTTTCATGACTCTTTAGACCATGCAAACACTAATAATGAAAGAAGGATCTACTCGTTATTGTTTCAATACATCAAACAAAACCAAATATGTATAAAACTTGCCAATTAAGTAAAATTAAGCCACAATATAACTAAAAAATATGAACATTCAAAATACAGCTGTCCTCAAAAACAAAATATTATAAATGGAAGCCAAGTGGATAATATGGAATTCTTGAAAAGGGATAGAGTTCAGCTAGCTTACCTGAGGAAAAAATATGTTCACAACCTACTTACTCTCTGAAGCCTCGTCCACACATGGCGGTTTGTCTGCGGAAACATTGTCTGCCGACTTTCTCCGGAGTGTAGCTATTTTGTCTCCAGTAAGTCGGCCGACTGTCGGCAGACAAATTTCGGTGTTTCTGGAGACAAAATACAGTGTTTTCTGTTTCCCATTCGAATGGGAAACACGGAGACAAGAGACAAAACTTTTGTCTCAAGTCTGCATGTGTGGACGTGTTTGGAGACAGGAGACTGGATACAAGCCGAAAGTGTTCAACATTCAGCCCATTTAGTTAGACTGCAAAGCGGTAATATTACGATTTTTGTGCAGTAATAAAAAATCTGGATTGAGTTTCTTGGAAGTTTTAGAATTAGTTTTCAATTATTTATATTGAATTTATATCGACATTTTATTGAATTGTTCATCTCTTCAAGTTTGAAATCTTAAGACCAACAAAGCCCAGCAAAATTTCAAAATCTTTAGAACTCAACCTCGTGAAGTTCCTAAATCATCCACCTAATCTGAAGGTCTGATAGAAGATTGTGACCATGATAAAATGTTGGGTCCATCATTGTCTCTTCCTAGATTCATTAGGCCCATAGTTCGGAAAAATGAAGCCCGCACAGGATATAATTACGTCCTCCTTGGTCACCATACCAACAAACATGGAAACACTGGCTGGCTAGTGTGGACGCAAAACACATCGGAAACTTGTATCCGAAACTGTGTTGACAGACTGTCTGCCGACTGTCCGCGCACAGTCGGCAGACAGTCGGCCGACTCAGTCTCCATGTGTGGACTAGGCTTGAGGAAGTAATGTATTAGGATTATATCAGTGTAATGATTTGTGGACTTGTATTGTGTCATTGGCCTCTTTCTTGACTCTAATTTTCTCAGGTAAGCCAGCTGAACCTGATCTCATTCCAAAAAATTCTTTGTATATCCTTCAGTGCACTGGTAAGGATATGTTTTCACTTTTGTGCAGGACAATGCTTTTGCTGATAGAAATGATGGTGAAGGATGCATGTGCAGATAATGAAGACTACCCGAAGCATTTGCCAGTGTGGATACAGTCTTCTACACTGTTGGCTGGAGTATGGGCCTTTGGGGGTCCACTCACACCAGAATCTCGGGAACAGTTTGACATATTTTTCCGTGACATTTGGAGAGGTAACTAGTATGATATTTTACCTTTTTTTACTTTCTCCCCCTCTACATAGTGAAAAAAGTATTGTTTTCGTCAAACATTTCGAGTCTGAGTTTTGGTTGGAAATATCCTTGTAAGAATTTTTTTTTTTTTTGTAAATAAAAATGCGTCCAATAACACTTGAAACATATATTTACACTCATACTGTTTTAAACAAGACGGTAAATATAAACGATGGTAATGGTGATCGATTTTGATTGGACACTCCAATCCTCATCAGACCCAATAGGCGAATGACGAAAAACTGATTAATGATGCCCTTAAAGCTGGATATGCATCGGAGTAATTCTGTGTTCTGAAACTTCAAAAAGTACTCACTGTGTATGATATTAATCAATGGACCATTTTGTGCAGAATTTTGCAGAACAAAAGTACTCATGCTCACAATCTGTTGTTAAAGGCCTGACTTGATGTGCATCATAAGTTTCTATATTAACGGAAACATTATTCTATTGGTGTGTTCAATTGCCATAACTGTTTTTTTTTTATCACCTTCCCAGATATTGCTGTCTTTGGTATAAGCTACAAAATTAATAAGCCATGTTACTTAATGCTTTGTTTCCTCTATATATTTGTAAGGGAAGCTTGACTGTAAAAGTTACCCTAACATAAATTCACTCTTTAAGCTCTGTCTTGATTTCTTTAATGACTTTTAGGCAACATTGAAAATCACCCAATGCCAGATACGATAGAAAAGTTGGAGATCAACATTCCAAGTGAAGGTCAGCTGAATGATTACTGGTACCACTTCAAGGGGAAGGGGGCCTGGCGGTTCTGGCCTGAGGTTGTCAGGAGTCTTAAAATAGAGGAGGACACTCCAAACCTCCAGTTCTCTCTTGTTTCCACCATAGAATCTGCCAAGTAAGTCTGTGCTGGAAAACTAAACTGTTCTCAACATGTATGCTAACCCTAACAGTGAGAGCAGAAAGGCTCTAGTCAATGTATATATGACAGTGTTGTAGAATGACATTTCAAAATGAACTTATTGGCAATTAAGTCAGAAGAGACATGAGAAGGATCATGTCAGAGGAGATGATGGAGGACAGAGAACGATGACACAGAGCTGTTGGAGAGCCAAAAACCTGCTTATGGCTGAGTGGCAAACTAGGTTTTTTTCAATATAAAAAAATCATCATATGTTAAATAGTTATAAGTCAATTTTGTTAACTGTTTTTAAGAAGTGGGAAGTTTATTTTTGTACGGAGACATATTGGAATCACAATAATATGACTTCATATTTTTAATGGGGAATTATTTCTCCATCAAAATTTTTTAACAATGGGGAAAATGTGTGGCTAACACCCTGCTGATTCTTTTTTTCCCAAGGTATGATAAATAACTGATATACTTATGGGGAAATGAATAAAAATTTGATTTATCAAATATTTTTTTGAAAATTTTAATTGTTTCAGATATTTGAACATTTTGGAAATGCATGTAAAACACGTAAGTCCCCTACTACTATCAGGGCCAACAGCTTCTGGGAAAACATTGTACTTCAGCAAAACAATCAATAAACTGTCACTAGAGAAATATTTACCAATGAATATATCCTTTTCTCCCCTCAGTTCAGCTCACTTCTTTCAGGTACTTTGTTTTTAAAGGTTGGAAGATCTTATGTAAGCCTTTTTTGATGTAAAATCTTGGTTCTTTAGTTAATATTTCATACACTTTTAGCTCTTTTGACATTGATAAAGGCTATTTGATATATCATATATGTGTTTATTACCCTAGTTACACAATCTTACAACTTCTTGAGGCCGATATCAACAGTGCGAGGCTGGTCGCTGCGAATGCCTCGTGGCAAATGCTCGGGCTTTGCCTTGGAACACGGCTAACCTCACATTGTGCAACGCAAACGCCTCATAGCGAGCAACCCTGGCATCCACAGTCCAAGGGAAAGCCCGAGCATTCGCCACGAGGCATTCACAGCGAGCAGCCTCGCACTGTCGATACCAGCCTTTGCTATTTATTTAATGTTCAAATCAAAGGTACATCAACCACAATTGGAACCTGAGTAACAAAGTGGTTATAGTGTTCGTCTGACAATAATACATTTGCCAGTATAATCCTGAGAAAAGTCTGCAGCTTTTGTGATCATTCAAACAAGACCTAGCATTATTTGATTATTGGGATTTTAATAAATGTTCCTGACTAAAGAAGCAGATGATCTTAGCATGAAAATACGCACCCTAGTGTGTAAGCGTTGTGGGAATATAATTTAATCCTCCTTTGCTCATTCCTGAAGTGGACCTGCGTTACAGAAGAATGTGTGGATATTACTAATTTTGTTGTTGTACAAATCTGTCAAACCCAAACTGTTGATAGTTTTTCAGAAAAGTTCATAGGCAGATAGTTTATAAAGAATTAAATAATCAAATAACCTTTGGAACTATTGAATTATATGTCGGTTTTAAAATTGTGTAAATTCGAATGGCGTGTGAGCGGGATGAGGGAAAGGCTCCCAAAAACACTGAAAGTCCCACCACTGGACACTAGTGGCATTCAACTAATCCAAAAGCAATTAATTTTTTAGATGTCTGTTCGAAATTACAAAAGCAACGGTTGTTAGGAATATTTCATATGTGCAAGTGCATCCCGCTCGCCACTCTAATTTACAAGATATACACCTCAGGTTTTACCACATCTTATAGCTATTCTTTCTGAAGTTCTTCTTTTATGTGAATGGTCCAGTACAAGTTTTGAACCATTTTTTAGGATTATGTGATATCCAAGCTGCAGCGCCGTAGCCACACAAGATACGCTGCTCCTGGTAAACGCACAGCAGTACTGATAGTAGATGATGTCAACATGGGACCACCTGAACCTCAAGAAGTCATGCATCACTACCTAGATCATCAACAGTGGTAGGTTCTAACTTTGTGCATGAATAAAACTAGACATTCCATTCTCATGATAAATTGCACCCAGTCTTAGAGTGAAAATGGGCCTAGTTGAATTAAGACACCAACAGAATGTGCTGATGTAAATACCTGACTTATGTTGAATACACCAAATTCTCATCAAAGTCAAACTGATAGGACGACTTATTTAAAACTATTTCATCTTTTACGCCGCATAAACTATCTCAGTGACAAAAACTAAGGAAGCAGAGCTTTAGACTGTAGCACTGTGAGTGGCTTACTAAACTATAATTTTTTTAAATAAAAACTGGCTACAGCTGGTCCATATATATAGGATTTCCACAGTATCCAAAGTCAATGGCCCTATCCTGTAAATTTGTAAAATCTAGCCTTGGTTAGAGATTTACTGGTTATGGAATTGATTACTTAAATGTACACTCCATTTGCAACTCTAAAGCACAAATAACACTAAAGTAAAATAAATACTTTCAAGAAGTTATTATTTTCAATAAATTAAGAAGGCTACCTCTTTTTTATGTATGAATAAAAATCCTTTAGTTGGTCAAGAAATTTTTGGATACATCAATATATCTATGTCAACTTATAGAAATTGAATTGAAATTATAATTTTAATCTGAATTTTAATTTTAATTTGTTGATATTTTTTGTTTGATTTTTGTGAAAGTCCGTTGAAATACTCATAATCCCTGACAAATGTGGTTTAATGAGTGTGTCTAAGGGAAAGAAAGCATGTGTCATTTTTTCAGTGATTATCTCAGTATTTTAAAATTTAAATCTTCACATTATTATAACTGCGACATAATTTTCATCTGATTAAACAATAAATAGTTTGGTTTTTAAAATTTAAAGTCAGTGGAATATTATTACCCTGCTGCCCAGGTTTCGTACCAAGGACAACTCCATGGTGGCAGCTGAGGATCTTCTTCTGTTTTCGGCCTGTGGTCTTCCAGGGGGCCATAAGAAGCACATTTCTTCAAGAATTCTAAGACATTTCTCTTTCTTTGCATTGAGCCCACTGATTGATGAAACTGTTGCCAAGATATTTTCCACGGTGCTTTTCACAGGTTTTAAGGTAAGGATATTTGTTATTATGAGTAATACATTATTAAAAGTATTGCAAGATAACTCTATCTGGTTTGTATTTTACTGTCAAGTCAATAAATTCAAGTCTGAGTTTATTGATTAAGTGTTCCAGTTTTTAAGTTTTATAAATGTAGGCCAGTTAAATTTGTTGAAAGGTGTGCAGAAAAGTTACCAAAAGTGACAAAACATTTAGGACATCACAAAACACGTAATCCTAAATTTAAACATAAATACATATTTCAAACCCCAAAACAGTCTGTAAAGATAACTAATAGCAATAAGCCGATGTGCCTTCTATGAGAATGAAACCAAGGGCGGTCCTAGACCTATATTTTGGGGGGGGGTCACCAGGGGGCCTGGGGGGTATGGAATACCCCCCAGTAAAGGAGGGGGGTCCGGGAAAAATTTGGAAACAAACTTTGACTATTAACACAACTTCTTTATCCAATACCCATATGGCAACGGCAGTGTTCAATGCTGGCGTTCGACGTTCGGCTGCATTCTTCTTCTTATTTAATTTTTCGGCATTTAATGTTATAATTCATTTTAACCCAGATGATTGAAGACTTATGGCTGAAAGCGTCCAATGTCTGAAGATCTTCCCTACTTTTCATAACGTACAAAAGCATAGTCAGACTTGAACAATCCCAAGTTTTAGGTTAGACTTTGTAATTAGTCCTTTCGTTCGCTACAAGTGTAAAGACTATAACGAATTTAAATTTGGTAAAACGATTTGCAATAAAAATTATTAATGTTTCCCTGGTATAATAGTTTATGTATATAAAAATTTTTGGGGGGGGGTCATGACCCCCCTGACCCCCCCCCTGGGACCGCCCTTGAATGAAACGTTGATTCATTATTTAACAATGTCGAGGGGATTCAAAGATTAGGAGAGGAAAACACTATTTGCAGTGTTTTAACTCCTGAAATACTCTCAAACCAAACAAATATTTTACTGTATCTTTAAGGAATATCAGGAGCCTCTGTTAAAACTGTGGATATTTTCTATGATTTTCATATTGATGTTTTAGTACATTGTGAGGATTATGGTTGATGAATTTTCATTTTCTGAATACTTATAAATTGTTTAAACAGATGATCTTGCCATTTCCGAATTCTAAAACCCCTGGTTCTAGGATGTGGGCTACGATTATTAACAACAAGTTTGTTGCAGCGAAATGGATTTGCTACTGATGTGATGCCAACAGTGTTGTGTATTGTAGCAGCCACAACAGATGTTTTATCATGGGCAACAAGTGCCTTGCGACCAACCCCCAGTAAACCTCACTATGCCTTTACTCTACGAGACTTTGGGAAACTCATTCACAGCCATCTGCTGGTAAAACGTGAGAATATTGACAGCAAGAAAGTCTTCATAAGGTAATTATTTGTAATTATAGATTATCTTGCCTTGAGTTTAAGCAATTAACATAATATAACCTAATCTTACTGAATGGTGATTACTTTATGTGAATCTTCCTTTTAAGATCACAGTCAGTTGGCACTGTGATTATAGTTTGCATATTTTGTATACATTTACCACCAATATTTTTTGTAGAATTCAAAAATATTATGACGCCAATTACATTATCAAGTGAAATTCTCTGCCTAAAGTTTTGACCTTACTATGAAGTGGAATCTGTTGTGTTGGATACCAGGAATTAAAATTGTGTTCTTCCAACAGCAGCAAAAGTCTATGTGTGAAGAAAATCTGCTCAAATCAGTTTTGTATTGACAATTTCATGGAATAGTTAAGCAATTGTCTTAAAGTTGAACGTTTTATTACTATTTCTCTATTTCATCTTCATAGTCTGGAAGTTTTTGTAGAAATAAGAGAGGAAGTTTTTTTGGAGGGAGGAGTCGAGAATCAGCTTACTGTCATAGAAGCAAAAGACTTTGAGACATTTTGTTTTTAAATATTTTTGCTAAGGGAATAATCACCTCTGCTAAATTTCCTGTGGTGTATAATGATATTATTTGTGTTTATTTGTATACTAATCCAAAACAAAAAGTAAACGATGTAACATCAATATTTTGTAACAAATTCCAATACCCTGGGGGGTATGTATAAACACTTTAATCCTATGTAGAGTTTACTCCCTTGGTTATTAAACAATATGATATCCAACTCAACTCAAAAATTGTGATTCACTAACACCACAGTGTGTTTGGGAAATATACATTCTTCAATCATGTGTGATATATTTTAATATTTAAAAGGATCCCCTATATTATAAACGTAAACTAAATTTATATTCTTGAGAAAAGGTGTATAAATGCCAAGAGTATTCTGTAGGTTTGAAGCCTATTTTACTTCACGTTGAATAAAAATTGAAATCTTAAACAAAATAAATAGTAAATGAAACCTTAAATTATGTACACGTATTGCTGTAAATAGTTTGGCTATGCTCACATTATGTATCTAAGATATAATCTGTTAATAGGTTGTGGGTCCACGAGGCCCTTAGAGTCTTCAATGATCGATTGATCGAAACAGCAGATCGAGCACAGCTAATTGACAGGTTGAGGTATGCTGTTAAAGAATGCTTCAAAGAGAGTTTTGACGTTTCTCTGGATAGCCTTATGCCAAAAGGTCAAGAAGAAGTGAGTAGTTTTCTGTAAAATAGTGAAGGAACAATGAAAAGAAAGAGTATGTATTAAAATCGGCAAAACTTGATAGACTCATAAAAACTCTTGAGGTAACATTTGAGGATATGATCAGTGAAAATTTAGAATAGGTTGTGTTGTGATTATTGTTCATGAACTATACAACCTAAGAATAGTGTAAAGTATTTTAGATATGTTTGTTTCAGTACAGATATTACTTACTGATGAGAATTTTAATGAAGCAAAAGGAAAATACTGTTTACTTAAATGTATACTTTTAGAGAAAGAGTGCTATTTCCATCCACCACCTTCCTATAACTATAATTCCTTTTATTCCAAAGATAATTCAAATTCAAAATCAAAACATGCTTTATTCATTATTTTGTACACAACCTTAGTACATTGAATGTGTCATACATTTCTTAAAACTAATCCTTATAACTATTACAATATTCTTTTTTTTACATAGTTGTTACATGTTGTTCAAAACACCATCGTTTCTATATAGCATATGGCAATGTCACAGAATATATCGGCGTCTATAACATTTTTGGCTAGGCTAATGAATGGTGAAAACTGAAAACCAGAGTTTGCTATCTCATCTCTATCCAAAATAGTACCGGTAGCCAATATTACCATTACATTGTTTTTTCTTGTCATAATCTTCTTCTTTATAAAATGCTCCTGCTACGTTTGCACGACCACCACAAGGGTATCTCTGTATATTTGCTTAGAAAAGTAAATGATAAATGATAAATGCTAAATAAATAAATAAATAAATAAATAAATGGGGGGGCCTTGACTTTTTATTCACCCTGTATGGATACAGATAGAGATAGTCTTGTATATGGACACAAATAGTCTTGAATATGGATACGGAATTAATGAGGAACATTTAAAATTTTAACAAATTCAAAAAACAACTTAAAAGATTTCAGACATAACTTGAAACATGGTTAGTTTTTGATTTTTTAACTTCTTAATTTTTATCACATAAATAAGAACTAATGCATAAAATTGTGTACATAATTGAAAGTTCGTACAATATTGTGTAAAATTGCAGTAAATTTTCTTGTATATGTTAGTTTTATTATCAGACTAAAAAATGCATTCATGTACGATTCCTATGTTTTGAATCAATTTTTACAGTATTTGATTTGATAGTCTTGTATATGGACACAGATAGTCTTGTATATGGACACTGATAGTCTCTTGTATATGAAGTTTATTTTAATTATTTGAACTATTAATTTTATTTTAAAATACATTACTATACGTGCTATAAACCTTTTCTTATGTATGAATTTTACTTTATAAAGAACGTTTTGTGTTAATAAAAAATAAACATTCGGATCCATCAAAACCGAATCCAGCCCCAGATCTGATTTTTTGTGGGTACGATAGGGCGTCGGTACTAGCTCAGATCCCGTGGGTACGGTAGTCCGATATCCTGATCCGACCATCACTAATCCATACTCTGTTTTGTAACTTTGTTTACTGTTTCACCTTGTACTGAGGATTTAAGCACCTCTTTTGATTTCAGATTCAAGAGGAAAATTTAAGAAATTTAATTTTCACAACAGCATTGACTTGTGACAGTGAGGACAAGAAGTATGAAGAAGTCGGGTCTCTAGATAACTTTATGAAGGCCTTGGATCCAATCATTGAGAACTACAATAGCACTCAAGAAACAAAACTAAACATTGTTTTATTCAGGTTCACTTACACCCCAGTTGTAATATTGTATTAATACCTTAAGGAGTTTGTAGAATATGTTTACCCAACATAGGTATACTATGTTATTATTGAAATAAATATTACTATACTAATATTTATTTCAAACCTATTAGTTTTGATAAATTTTCAAATTGTTTGACCTTTACTATGTTTTAGTAAAATATTGTACGTTAAATCAGCTTAGTTGTCTCTTTATGTGGGTAAGCTAAAGGCTTACAAGGTCGAATTAGTAGTAGACTTAGACCAATGAGAATGAATACACAAACCTTATAAGAAACAAAACTCCCATGTCAAAATATTCAGCCTGATATTTTTGAATTTTGGCAAGTTCCCGCAGTAATCCCTTGGTAGGAAAGGCGCTTCTATCGGGACTCCACAGCAGTGTGAGTGAGATAGAGAATAGGCGTGGAGAAAGTGGCTAGCGCTTACCTAGCAGCAGCAGCGCAAAGCTCATGTTGGCGGCAAAATCCAGTCTAACTATAACTATTCCCCAAAAGCATTTAGCTTCTTATAAGGTTTTGATATTCATTGCTTAGAATCCAAATATCAAATTAGGGCTTCAGGAGATGATTGCTTCATTACATTGGTAAAAGTAATGGTAGACAATTTGGTTGCCTTCAGTGATCCAATCTATCTGTAGTTTGCTTCAAAGATGAATTGCTGCAACTCATCCAATATTTAGGCCAATGGTGATGGTCAAAACTATAAATTTAAAATCTCAAAACCGAAACTGAAACTGAAACCATAGGTTTTGTTGGTTTTGAGATTAATATGCCAGTATTTTCAACAATTCAACAGCCATTATTTGACAGTCTAATTCTCTCTGTCTGTATATATTAAAATAATACCCCCGCCGCAGCAAACCTGCCGACTAAGCGAATTTCCATTTGTCTGAATTGATTTTTAGTTAAATATATTTTAATAACATTAGGTTTAACGAGTAACTAGGTTTGCTGCTACAAGGAAACTAATAAAGAGTGTTTTTGAGTAAAATATTGATAGCTTAGTACAAAATAAATAAATTTGCCAAGTTTGATCAAAATATATCCATAAACAAGCAAACTACAACATTTGACAATATTCTCCATAAGAATAACATGGGAATTTTAAATTTACAATTTTTTTAATTTTCTCCGTTACTAATAATTGAACAAAAATACTTTTATATACTAAATTATTTGTTTTTTTAAGCTCTTTAAAAAGGTCTAAAGAGAAATCGGGAAATTTTGTGTTTTGAGGGTCAAAAGTGAGAAAAACCAATTTCTACCCCATAAAACCCCCCGTAAAGCCCCGTTCCCATGGTCCGATCGTGCTGGTTCGCGAACTCATTCAAGTTTATCCCGCTTTACACCTTTAAACCAAATTTCATCAAAATCGGACAAAAATTACTCAAGTTATCGCGTTCACGGACGTATATATATATATATATATATATATATATATATATATAAACATATATAAAAATTTGAACGAATGGTGTTTTTGGCCTCTGGGGACATCAAAATGAAAAAGTAAATCGGTCCTGGGTCTAGGTCTTACCGTGCCACCTACGGTAATAGCTACTTCCCTATAGGGAAATTCGCTAAAACCAACAAAGGAATAGTAAAACTTGTTGTTGATATATTCTTTTACCAAATAAATGACTCCCAAAGACCTTCCATCTTAACACCTATTTTTCCAGATTTTTCTCTGCAAGAAAATTCTTAGAAATGTTAACAAATGGACTTTCAAGAGTGACCAAATTTGCTAAATTTGTTTACTTGCAGATTTATATATTCTATCTTGATCTAGGTTTGCTCTAGAGCACTTGTCACGTTTGTGCCGAGTGTTGTCTATCAGTGGAGGCTCGTGTCTGATGCTGGGTATGAGAGGGTCTGGACGCCAGACTATCACTCAGCTTGCTGCACTCCTCTGTAAGGCTGACTTTCACCAGCCTTCTGTTGTGCACAACTATGGTAAACTATTCTATTAAACTAGTGCACCTGTTGCTCGAATTCGAGCAATTGCAAATTACAGATGTTATTTAAAAACAAATAACAGTTGTAATATCCGATGACTTAAAAGAGTCAACTCAAAGATAATGTAATCAATCTCTCCATTCCAGTTATCGAAAACTGAAAACGAACGCTCTTGTGTGTATCATGTGATTACTATGAACAGCTGTTTTAGTATGCAATTAATACAAATTATTTATCTGTTTAAGTAAACATATCTTTTCTTCATAAGAAAAACATTGGGATTTTGAAGGCCTGTGGGGCAAAGCCCGAGGACTTTTTTACAGGAATTGGTGTCTACACAAAAAATACTTAGTTTTGACTCATCGTTTGTAAAAATCTGTCCATTATTAAGGGAGGAGTAGTGTTTCGTAGAAATCGCCTTCACGTATTATTTATATAAGGATTACAAGCAGCTTGGAGTTGAGAAACATCCACTATTTCTTTGGTCTAATGTTGTCTAATTGTAAAAAGTAAAGTAATTCTAGGTACACACATTTTTTTCTATTTATGTCACCTTCGGTACTATTGCAGATATATTTTTCTTAATATATGTTAGTTGTTAGTAGTCTGTAGTCTGTTGTAATCTTTTATATATGTTAGTTGTTTAATTGGGATGTTTTTGGAGGGTTTGAATTCGGTTATTTCATTTGATTAAACAGTACTGGAGTACATCTTTACCTCATATCACTCTAACACATGTATAGAGAGACTAGTAAATTCAAATTTTTAAAATTGCGACGTGTTTCTGGATACGTCTTAGAGATTAGTTGACATATGTTCACTTTTAAAATTGTAATACCAGGAAAGTAATAAAGTTGATAAATTATTTTATCTTCCTATTTAAGAAATATAGGTATTACAAATACTTAGAATTACATAATTCATAATTAGGTCCTCAATGGACTTTTTTGGATAAGTTTTACTAGTTTAGAGAAATAATAAAACAAATATTTTTATTTATAATCTTTTTTGCAAGACATTTTCTATTATTATTATAAGGAAAAAACAAAGTGTTGGTAACGTTTCAGGATATGGAACTCAATCCTATACTAGGCGAGAAAGATTTAACAAAAAACTATGTTAGGGTAATTTTAGAACACTCTACTAAAAAAGGACTTAAAAGGGTAAACATTACTTTATTTTCCTCTTTAACTTATTTAAGTTTTACATTTGATCTACGCATTATCTAACTCTTTCAGGTTTCTCAGAGTGGAGGGATGACTTGAAGAAAGTGCTTATCAACGCAGGAGGCAACAATACAAAAACTGTGTTCTTCGTCTCTGAGAACGAGCTTACCAACGAAATGTTCTTACAGGACCTTGACATGATTTTAAGTACTGGACAGATCCCAGATATGTTCTCATCATCTGAGCTGGAACGTATATATGATGTAAGTCTTACACTCCAATTATAAAACTCTTCATTCAAACCATCCTCAAAATAAATAGATTGTAAAGACAGGACAAATGGTAATATAACATAAATAAAAACTACAAATTTAGGTTAATTTATTGTATTTCCCAGTTTCATGAACTATAGAATTTTAAATAAGTTACCATGATTGCATGAGCTTTTGAGTGAGTTGGGGATCTTAAATAGCTCGCTCAAGAACTTAGGCAATGAAGGTAGTTTATATATTAAGGCAATTATTGTATTAGTTGGTAGGTAGTAAGTGAATCCTTAATCACGGGAGGGCAGCAGCGAATTCCCTTTAAGCCCGAGTTTCCACCGTTTAAGCTTGAGTTTCTACTTGTTTGACACTATTATCGTAAATATGTATTTACGATAATTAATAAAGATCTTTTGATTTGATTTGATTGATATGATTTGATGTCTGACATGGGAAAGTAAGCTATTAAGATGATACAGTGTAATAAATAGTTTCAATTTATAGTGGTTTTCATGATTTTAAGGCTGATTGGGTTGTTTTACTTTTTTCTAACCCCTCAAAAGGTCATTCAAAATGATCCTATTACCATGTTTCTCCTCTTTGCTCATTACATTTTTCATTCCAGATGGTTCGTCTTTCCGCCCAGGGAGGTAACCGGAACCTGGATATAAACCCTCTGACTGTTTTTGCCTTCTTTGTGTCTCGCTGTCGTCAAAACCTCCACATAATTCTGAGTCTGAGCTCCATATCTTACTCCTTCCGACGATGGCTTTCTCTATATCCTTCGTTACTCAACCATTGCACAGTCGATTGGGTGGAGGTAAGGGATTTTATTTTTGGTATCATTGTACAGCGGTGGTTTCCAAACTTTTGACCCAGAGAACTTTTATAACATTTAGAGATTTTCTAGTGAACTACCAGGGAAACCGGGTCAAAAGTTTTACACAAATTGGAATTAAAACATGTTTATTTTGTACAAACATACATTTTCATTTTCAGTATTAACTTTATCAAAATACATAAGAAAACAAAAGCAAACAAAAAAGTTTAAATGTATATTTTAATGAGAAGGGCAGAACTGTTTGTGGCTGTGACCGTTTTCTAGTGACAGTTTTCTTGAAGTTTGGAGAATGTGCTGTGGCTCAGTCTAATGCAATTAGTCTGTTTCTGTATTTTTTTATGATATTGATATTAATATTTGGAATTGATTCTTCACCCAAGTATGTAAATTTAATCTGAACAAAGATTTTAATTCCAATCAAAAACTTGAACCAGAATATTTGTTATTTTAGGGCTAGAGACCAAATACAAATATATTTCTACAATAAATAAATTTTCTTTTTTAGCCTTATAAAACAATGACCTTCAATGGGAAGGAGTACAAACTTAAGGTGAGTGACTTCTTATCTATTAAAAATAAGACACAATCATTAAAGTAACTTTGGTAAGTATATTGATTTTTTAATGTTATGTATCTTAAACTTTACAGAAATATTGGTTCTATCAGTTTACTTCAATTTTGCACATTTTGACAAAATTTAATTTATAGTTAGGATAAAGTTGACAGTTATTTATTTTATAAGAGTAAAGAGAATTTGTATTTTTTTTTTATTACGTAAAGGCTGTAATAAATATCATGTAATAACAATAGGAATCAACTCTACCTACTAGGATTGTATGTGTATTGGGTGTGTAATTGAGAGAATAATAAATGCAGTATGCACCTATTTAGCATTCAGTTTGAACTTTTAATCTTAAATATTTATTTGAATAATATCAATAAGCAAAAAAAAATTAAAAACTAGGACTGGCCTGAAGAAGCTTTGGAGAAGATAGCCTTTCATTACTGGGATGGCCTTGAAATTGAAGAGACTATATTGGGTTCAGCAGTGAAACTTAGCAAGTACATTCATGTCACTGCAAGGTAGATGTTTTTAAAGTTACTAATGAAGTGGCTATTTTCGCACTGTTTATAACACAAGTATAGCTGATTTCTGCACATTTCATGTTGTCACGCTCCACATTTTAAACCTAAAACACAAAATAGTAAGCATGCAACAACTGTCGAGTTTTTTTTTTTTTTTTTTTTTTTGTTATGAAAATGGGTTGGCAACACTGACCCAAGTAAATAAGTAGCTTAGCTTACCGCTATTAGGTGTTTGGAATGTGACACAAATGTGTTATGATCTGTTCCCTAAGTTGAAGTAGCCCAACCCATTTAGATTAGATTGATAGCTAAGCTACACAAAACCAACAAGAAATTGAGTTTCAATAATAAAAACATAGGAAAATAAACTGCAAAGAGAAAAACAACTAAACTCAGAACTAACAACTAAGGGGACAAGAGAAAAAGTAAGTCTACAAGAAAAACTGCAAAATTTACAATGTCATAAATGTGAAGTCTATAAAAAGGGGAAAAATATGATGGATTTGATTAGATCTCTGGAATCAGTGATTAGTCTACTAAGGAATGAAAATTAAATGTTAAGTAAAAAAACACAGCTAATATACAAAAGTCAATATGATTTAATAAGTTCAAACTGTTTCCTTGGTATAGCTTGGTTAAGTCAATGTAACAGCTGTTGTGCGTCCTGGAGCTTTGTTAAGTGGGGTGGTTGGAGAAGTAAACAAATTAACACTTGGCTATGATCAAAACAATTTTGTCTTAACGTGATGATAATAAATAAAATACCCAACTCTCAAGTATGTCTTCTCAGCTTAAGACAAGACTGGCTGACATGAAAACCCAAGAGAGAATTCATATAAAGTCTGTGGGCCTTGTTTAAGACTGAAGCTGCGTTTACTGTAGGGTATATCTTCTTCTAGCCTTCTCTATTTCCCCATTTAAAACAACGTCCATACCTAATATTTTCCATATTATTTCTAATAATCTAAGCTAGTCAATTCTTTTGCAGGGAAACGTCAGAGAAGTTTTACTCTGTGACTGGTCGTAAATGTTACGTCACATCAGCTTCATACCTCATGATGGTGAAGAAGTACAGACATTTGATCACACAAAAACAAGAGGAGATTGTACATTCTAAAGCTCAGTTTATTACTGGGCTTGAAAAACTGGAATTTGCGTCCAAACAAGTAACACATATTTACTTATACTGTATACAGTAGAACTCCAACTATTTTAATTCCAGCTATCTGAATCGTGGATCATCGAGATTGCTTTTTAAAACCTAAAACTATAGTAATAAGAATTGTTATTGATGAAGGCAGAAGCAGTGATCACGGCAAAATCCTGAACACCTCTCTCAGTCATGAAGTTATCATCATCCTCTCTCTGTTAACATTGAAAATTGAAAATGTTAACATTGACCTCTGCAATCACGGCAGAAGCAAGGATTTTTCGATCCTCAAATCATCGCAGACTTGTTTTCCGATTTTGACTGTATCTATGTTGATTATTATGTTATACGATAATAGAGCAGCTAGCACACCTCTGCTAAACAACTTACATAGATCTTTTGTAGCATGCACAGGAGAATTTGTTAAAATATTCTCTTTATTCTTGAAAACATTTAAAACAGAATTTTTAAAATTATGCTAAACCAATGTACTAAAGTATTTGAAACAAATAAATAAGATGGATCTTTCTAGTTTAAATATCATGAAACTGTGTTTTGACTTAGATTGACCCAACCTATGACTTAAAAACATAGAAATGACAAAGACTGCCACTGCTTTGTTTACGTTCTGCTCGTCCAGCTGGCCATTGGTTGGTGGCCAACCTAGTACTGTGTAATTTTCATTGGCTACGTTATTGCGGATCATTCTTGCTTTGAAATAATAGCTAATGGTTATTTCAAGTATTTGTTCAAATAAATCACAATTACTAGCTCTTTTCACTCTTCTTCAAACAGAAACATACTATGATAAAATATTTTTTTTCAGACTGAAAATTAAAATATAAATATACTTAGGCATGGAACGACCTCAGATAACCTGAGGGGTGGATAATCAGGTGTGTACTGTACCAGCTTTAATGCCAGCATTTCTATATGATAGGTATCAGTAATGCAGAAAGAGTTGGAAGCACTTCAGCCACAGTTGCAAGTGGCTGCGGCGGAGACAGAGAAGATGATGGAAGTGATTGAGCGAGAGACTGTGATCATTGAGCAGGCCTCGGGTCTTGTCAGGGAGGACGAGAAAGTGGCTAAGATACAAGCTGCTGCAGCCAACAATCTTAAGATAGAGTGTGAGGCTGACTTGGCTTTGGCCATCCCCATTTTAGAGGGTAAATTTTATCTAAGATGAATATCAAAGTTTAGTGCTCTATTGTAATTCTTACATTGGTCTTACAGTTATAACTGGTACATAAATTAAAATTGACGACTCACTTGATCTTATCTTATCTTTAGCTTGTTGGTACTCAATGTAAGCTCCATTAACAGCCACACAATTATCTGTTTTCTTTTAACTTTTCAATTGCCTGTCCACATAGGTTGCAAGCCTGTGCCTGGAATGTATCTAGCAAAGCAAGGGGGAGCTGGTACAGTACAATTGTTTGCTGTACTGATACAATTTTGTGGCTGGCACTAGGACGCAAACCCATGGTATCGCTCTCATGGATTCATATCCTGTTGTTTTATCAAATGAACCATCGACTCACCTAAATAATGCACCCTCTGCCACATCCCTGTCATTAGTGTATCTGAATTGCAATGGTTGTATCCATCCAGTTTGATGATTCAAAGAGGTTGAGATCATAAAGCATCTCAAACAGTGGCGGCTAAAGGGGGGGCTTGGGGGGGCATAGCCCTCCCAGATACAAGGATTCACATTCTTTTTGGTTAAGTTAGAGAAATTAATTTTAAAAAAACTAATAGGAACCTCAAAATTTGATTTTTGTAAACAAAATTTATTATTTTTATAGGGTGTCTATTAGTCGGGAAAAACGGGAAAGCCGGAAATTAGTATTGAATTTCAAATCGGTCTTGAAAAGTCAGGATTTGAAAGTCAGGGCCTAGATCCGCCTATGATCTCAAACAGTTTCAAAGAATAGCTTGTGGTATGTGAGCTCAATTTGTCACAGATCAAATATCAATACAGTACAATAAGTGAGTTTTCCAACTTGATAGTCAATGTGTCTGGAGTGTTTTTTAAAGTAGTTGCATCCATCTAACTAATTCAGAATGAAAAGTAAAAGAATAAAATTTACACAATACTTTATGAGCCAAAAAGATAAAAATCACATGGAGTCAGATAGAGTGAATGTGAAAGCCTTGCAAAGAAAAATCTCCAATCAGAGGGTCACGTACAATTAAATTTAACCACATGCTTGTTAGGCCAGTGATGCTTAATCGCTTGCTTTTATTTGATACATTTTTCATAAATGTCAGCCTAATTCATTCTCATTCAGTATGATAAAGGGTTAAAGTGAATATCATATTTCACTGTTGTTATGTACAATGAGGCCTCGAGTGCAGCTGAAGGCCTCTGCAATTTTTTTATGGATATTATGACGCCATTGCAATGATAATATATCAAATTCAACAAAATATTTGAAGATCTTCAGCTAAAAACCTCATTTTCATTTTGACTTTTTATTTTCTTACAAGTGTTCAAAGGTTTTAAAATTTTCTTAGTCTTTTAGAATCAATTAAATAATTTTCTCAACCAAACAAACTCTTTTTATTTTTGAGGAACACCTTCCGTAGGAAAGTTTGACTTTGATTTCTTCAACAGAGGCTGTTGCTGCCCTCAACACACTCAAGCCAACGGACATCACTTTAGTCAAGTCTATGAAGAATCCTCCAGATACCGTCAAGCTTGTCATGGCTGCAGTTTGTGTGATGAAGGACATCAAACCTGAGAAAATCCCTGACCCTAACACTCCTGGTAGAAAGGTTGGTCTAGTTATCAGTGATATGCAATCATTACTTTTTCCGCAAAAGAAATTTAATCACAACTGATTACATTAAAGTTTATACATTAGTTTTCATACCTGCATATAGTAATCCTTTGTTGCTGTTTTGGTAACTAGTTTTGCTTCTTCTGAACCATCATCAAGCCTCAAGGTGTCAGGTTTCATTTGAAGGCCTTTAACAGAGTTCAATAAATAAAACATATAGGAGACGCAAACGAGACACAAAATTTACGACCTTCAAATGAAGTCATCACCTGACACCTTGAGACCTGATGATGGTTCAGAAGAACCAAAACTAGTTGCCAAAACAGCAACAAAGGATTAATATGCAGTTATCCTTTAGCTCTTTTGGAGAACTTTGATTTTTATAGAATCGAAAATAGAAAACACACTTTATCACTTTATGACATTCCTTGTAGTAGCAAACTTAAGTACTCACCCAGAACCTAATGTTATTAAATGGAGAATAAATCTAACTAACTAAGGGAATATTTCAGTGGAGATCCGATCAAGCAAATGGAAAATTGCTTAGTCAGCAGGTTTGCTGCGAAAGGGGTATTTATTAATTATTATCTATTTGCGATATGTTGCCTGTGTTTTCTGTATTGGTGGATGATATGATATTATTAAGTTAAATTAGTTGCCTCAGGCTCTTCTTAATTCAAAGTTCATTATTCTTTTGGCTGACAGTCTAGTTAGTTAAACTGATCATCAAATTAATACTGGTCTGCAAAGTTGTGGTCATCAGTTATAAAGTCTTTCTAAATAACTCCTAGTCCTCTAATTTTATTAATTATTTATTTTCATGTATAAATTGTCAACTATTTGTCAATTGTCTTGTAACGTTGTCATTCAGATCCTGGACTATTGGGGCCCAAGCAAGAGACTGTTGGGAGATATGGCTTTCCTACAGCAACTGAAAGACTATGACAAAGACAACATATCCCCTCCTATCATGGCTATGATTCGCAAGCAGTACTTGCCTAACAAAGACTTCAAGCCACTCATTGTTGCCAAGGCTTCGAGTGCTGCTGAAGGCCTGTGCAAGTGGGTTATTGCCATGGACATGTATGACGCTGTTGCTAAGGTAATCTGTGTTCAGTTAAATTTGAGATAAAATTGTAATAGGTTTAGTAAGTTCTGCGAGTCCTATGCCTCATTTGAAGTAAAGTAAACTCAGTTGGCTGAATTTGGCGCACGGCTGGAGGGGAAAAAATTGTTAAAAAAATAAATAGCCTTAACAAATCTTTTGAATTGACAAAAAAAAACAGAATAGTAGAGAAAAAACTTCTGATTTAGAAGTTCATCGGAACAAATAACTGTTGGTATAGTTAAACTATTTTCAACATTACGCATCAATTTTGTTACAAAATTGGAAGGCTATAGGGATGTTGCCGACTTGTACACACTCATCGAGTAGCCATTGCCAGTTGCCACAGCGCTGACGCTTCTGCTCAGTGTGAACGAGTGATTAGGGGTGCATGCACGTGCCAATGTTATTGTCGAGACACTGTTACCACCCTCACTCCGTAAAAGGAAAGTTAGTTACTAAACCAATCTTTTAGCTTACAACAACCTGCAGGATCAAGTAAAAATATACTATTTGTTTGTTGAATGTTAAAAAAAGTTGAGGTCGTCTTTAAACAAATGAAATATTAATCTGACCATAGAAAAACCAACACAAGTAGAGTATTAGACGTCTTATCATCACATTGTAGCATAGCCTAACCAACACTAGTAGAGTTCTCATCCCATTGTAAATTTTGAAGCTTGTTTTTGTGACTAGTTCATGTCCGGTGATAATGATCGCTAGTGTCTACGAAATTTTGCTTCTCAAATTCTTCACCAAAGTTCTTACAAGAAAATAAATTAATTTACCAAGTACCAATCTTAATTGTTCACGTGTTTTTCCCATAGGAAGTAGCTCCTAAAAAAGCAAAACTAGAGATTGCTGAGCGAGAATTTGCAGCCACAATGGCTATTTTGGAAGAGAAAAGAGCCCAAGTGAGAATGCTCGAGGAAAAGCTTATGGATCTGAATGCTAAACTCGATGCAGCTCAGCAGCGGAAGAAGGTATTGGAAGATGAAGTAGGAATGTGTGAAAACAAACTGTGGAAGGCTCAAAAATTAATAGGTATACTAAACAAATTTTAATCTGGTTTTAATAAGTATCAATATATGCACTTCATATACTCTTAAATTTGGTACATTTGTTCAATTCTTGTAGTTCCAAATATTTTCACCTGATTATTTATTTAAAAAAATTACCAAAAATAAGTTATTTAAAATCCATCCAATCAATAATCATACTAATGTTGTATAATCCCTATTTATTCAAAACTGTATACATAAGGAGGATAAAGGATACATCCTTTAGAAATATTGTTTCAGGTCAAATTTTTTGGGGATAAAATTAGGCTACTAATCGTTTTAACAATTGTTTGATCAAGAAAATAAAGTTCCAGAACTAAATCTTATTGACAGCCAGGACACCTCTTCTCCATCTTTCACCCTCCCTTTAATTGGAGCCAAGCCATAACTTCGATAAAAATTCATCTATGAAATTTGAGTTTTAATCCAGTCGGGTCTATGAGTGGACACATGGTCCAAATCCAAAAGCAAAGGGAAAGTAAAAAAAAAATCATAAAATGTCAATTTTAGTTGTGAAAGTAGTGAAGAGTCAGCACTTCACTTGTACTTCTACTACCTACTTACTTTTATTTGTGAGTGACAAATATATTTCTTGACAAATATAATATATTTCTTATTTTATAACTTTTCTCTCCGTGTTTGTTATAGGTGGTTTAGGGGGTGAGAAAGGTCGCTGGATGGAAACTGCTAACTCTCTACAAACATGTTTTGACAATTTGGCTGGTGACATTTTATTATCTTGTGGAGTTATTGCTTATCTTGCACCTCTAACATTTCAGTTCAGGTAAGATTTTCAATGTCCATATTTTTTAATTCGTCTACTTTAAACTTTTAATGTTTATCAAATTTGTGTTCTTTACTCTGACTATTTATTTAAGTTATTTATTTGTTTTTTATTTCAAAAATACAAATTTACAATCTTATTCAATTTAGATTCAAAAACCTTAATTGGCTTGTCTGCAGCAACTATCATCAATTATGCTATTGCACAGTGCTTTTTTCTCCAATCAGTTTTTTGTTTCACTTGTTTTTCTATAGATAAACTATAACATGAAATGCACACAGATTACAATGATATACTTAAATATAGTTTTGAGAATCATAGAGAATGAATTAACATGTTAGATTAATAAAATTGTGATAAAAACATTGTATTAAATTATATATAATGTTTTAATTAGATTTTTGGGCACTTACCTGTAAAGAAAAGTTTTTTTTTAATTTTAGAACAACAAGGCCATGTTAATACATATTTAAATGTTTAGATGACAAAATAGTAGTTAGAGTCAGTTTAGTTAGGGTTCAACAAAATGAATGAATGTTATTTACACATTTACACTGTTTATTATAACACATTTTGACACAGTTTTCACTTTATTTATGTTATTCTTTTGTTTAAACAACCCCGAATATTAGCCCAAGCAATTCCCTATTGGTTAACATTGGTTACTCAACTGTACCACATTTTTTATAGTTATAGTGTTAAAAAATAAACAGTTATAGACATCCCAATAACAAAACAACCTGCGCAGAAACAAAAAGATCACGTGGTTCGCGTCGGTAGGTGCCGTGTGCCATTCAAACATGCACGGCTCGAAATGGCCCAGGGTTCTTTTGTTTCTGGTATGTCTATAGACATTTATTGATTTTTATTTTTCCCAGGCAAAGCTTGTTGCATGATTGGTGCAAGATCTGCTGTGATTTAGAAATTCCAAAGTCAGAGACTTTCTCTTTCGTCAAAGTTCTAGGGTTTGATATAAATATACAAAATTGGAACATATTTGGACTTCCAAGAGATGAATTCTCAATTGAAAATGCTGTTATACTGGAAAACACAGTGAGGTATGTCTTTGTAACTAAATAATCCTCCTATTTTATTATTATACGCTGCATTATTTATGAGTTAGTTTATGAAAAGTACCCTAAGTTCTACAGACAGTGTAATCAATTTTCACTGGCTTAACCCGGCAGAGGCTGCACTGAATTGAAAATCTGAGGAAAGGCATATGGTCTTTCCGACTGGGTACAATTAAAAAGCCATTTTTCGGTTAACAATATATTTTAATTCCTCAAAATCGTAAAAATAGTGTAAAATACTTAATTTACAACCTTCTGAATATGCTTAAGATGATAAAATATTAAAATGGATAGTTAGTTATAATAAAATCATACACCTTGAATGGTTTTTTTTGTAAAATGTTTCTCATATAAATCGATAAGGCCTCAAAGGTTTTTTATGTATCTATAAATGATAAAAGCATACTAAACTAACTGTATAGTAAACTATAAAAAACATAGTTCACTAAAGTAGTTCAGTAATAAATCATTATAAGTTATCACTGACTTGTAAAGATAAAATCCCTTTAAAGTTTAAAGACTCATCTTTCTCATTGATATTTTGGCCTCTCTCAGCAAATGGTTCATTAAAAGATGCCTTGAATATCCTGCAAGTCTCACTAAACATTCAACATCCTCATCTCTTTCAACACTCGACAATGGACTATCAATCCTACTTTGTTTGTTAGATTCCAGCTCTAGCCACTGAGAGGTACGTAAATACTTCTCTGAGGCTAGGTACATAATTTAATGGCAATACTAATGAATTAAAACTTTAGCAAATTAACAATTAAAAGAAAAATAAGGATAATTAACAAACCACGAGGAGACACACAATGCTCTATCGATCGTTACCTCTAAAACACGAGGAGACGCAAAGGGAGGAACAAAACTGTCATTAGACTACAATGAGGAGATGAAAGATGGCAAAAAGTATCTCACTGTGTTCCTGGAATGTGGTGTGTTATGTACAGTAAAGGCTGACAATACTGACAATCAATAAATATAAATTTTTCACCACACTATGATGTTTTTGGCTGTATTACATATGTTAATTGGTGGCTGAAAGTTATGTTTTGCTGGCCATGCCAGCTGTCACCGTAATTTGGGGACCGAGCAGGTTTTTACATCCCGGGGCCGCAAAATCAGCTGTCCGCTTGCATATTAAATACACAAACAGTATCCATAGCATTGCAATAGAATTGTTTTGTTTTCGCCGTTGCTTAGCAACAGTTTTTTTATTATTTTTGCTGATTCCTGAAATGACTTCTTCACATAACCTTAAAGTTGCGTTGACTATCAGTGTGCATTAATTATTATTGTGAATAGTCGTAGTGTGGTGAAAAATAGTGTTCGTACCACGGACCAAAAATGGTTTTGCAGCTCTCGATCGTCGGTCGTTGGTCGTAAAAACTATCTGTGAAATAAACTATTACACAAAAAAGTACAAATCTGGTCATTTAGACATGTATGCAAGCTCTTGCGGGTTAATGAGTCTTAAACAAAATCATTCGTAGAGTATCTAGAAAGATTCTATTTTTTTTTTATTTTCTCATACATTTGTAAAATAGACCTACAATTTCATTATCATGACAATATATTCTAGAGGCTGTTGCATTAGAAACTGTTTTAGCTTCAAACAAAAAGTAATATCATATTTAACTCCATCTTTCTCTCTATGTGGACAAACATAGAAATCTAAAATTTGTCAAATAAAATCAATTTTGGTTTTGTTTACAGATGTCCTCTTCTTATTGATCCCCAAGGGCATGCTAATCGGTGGATTAAAGCTAAGGAAAAATCCAACAAACTTCAAGTAATAAGACTGTCGGATGAGGATTATATGAAAACTGTCGAAACGTGCATGGCTGTTGGAAACCCTGTGTTGCTTGAAAATGTAGAAGAAGATCTAAATGCCATTTTATTAAGTCCACTTTTTGTTAGACGTAAGTGTCGTTATTATTGATGTGATGGGACATTCAGGTTATATAATTTTATATCAAATTTTTTTTTGTTAACAGATTACAGCACCAAAAACTATGATTTAAAGAAACGAAAACATCTGGCCAGTAATAAAATTGTTTTCCTACAGTCACCTGACAAAGGGGCCTTCCTTGCACTGATTATAGCACAGGAAGTTTCTAATTGCTGCATTTACTTACTTTTACCGCACTCTTTTTACTTTTGCCGCACACTTTTTTTGCCGCACTCCAGTATTCCACTCAAACAATACAAAATAGTGTGCTTTTATTAAGCACATAATACGTATATGCTTGAAAATAAGTTGGCAACACTTAAGGATATTACAACTACGATCAGCTGGTGCAGTGTTTCCCATTTCGTTCAAGGTTTGGATTTAACCTAACCTATAGTCTGGCAGAAGCTCGAAGGACTCCAGCGGATTAGGCCACCCTCACTCACACACACACACACTCTCACCAGCGGCGGCCCAGTACCTGCCCCTCCTTCCCCCGGCGGCCGGTGACTCACCACTGGATTGCACCAGTAAATAAGATGACAATGTAATTTTTTAATATTTTTCGTTTCATTTGCAATTATTTGTTTTCACAATAAAATTGTGAGTTTATCAAGCTAAAATTCGACTTGATCCCACGACTTCAAGCTTTCAAAAACACTATTTTTTATTTCTAGGTTGTATGAAAAGTGTGTTGCATAATATTTAGTTGTGATGAGTAAGCTTTTGATACGCACTAATCAAAGGTCTTTAAAATAAACTCAAGTTCCTTTAAAAAAATCTTTTATTAATCTCTAATACTATGATACACAATAACGTAGAGGACTTAGAAAAATACAAATGTACAATATATACATACGTAATAAGTTATAATACTCAGTACAACGTAAGAACCAGTTTGATAGATATTTTTAAAGGCTATACTTAAATTCTTAGTCTGGCTTCTGGCTTAGCGGGTAAAAATGTAAAAAATTGGTTTTAATTAAAAACTTTAAGATATGATAAAAACGTACTATTAGCCTCAAAATATGACATACAAATAAAACGGTAGAAAATATCAATTTATAAATAACTGACACACACTCTTAAAAATGATATTGAAACTAATAATAATAATAATAACAAAGTGAAACCCAGTTTGGCATAACGGGCCTAATTAAACTACATAAACGGTAAATATCAAACAAAACGATAAAATATCAAATCTTAATAAACGGGAGATAATGTAATATAATATCATACTAATGTTTAATTAATAAAACTATAAATAAAATAATTTAATACCAGGTTACAGCGCAACATTGTATGAATAAATAAACAGGATTTACGTTAATAACTTTTATTTTTCAATTTGTAATGTATTCTTTAAAGAAACAGTATAGGGCCTATTTATAACTGATTGAAAAACTAAATAGGCCTAAACATCATAAATAAATAAGAAAAAAATACAAGCCCGACAGTAAATATATTTAAAGTAAAAAATACATGCCCGACAGTAAACATATTTAAGGTAAAAATATAAGCCCGACAGTAAAAATATTTAAGGTAAAACGTATAAGTTGACAGTAAATCTATAAAAAATACAAGCCTTCCAGCAAACATTTAAAGTAAAAAAATATGCCCCACAGTAAACATATTTAAATAAAAAAAATACAAGCCCGACAACATATTTAAAGTAAAAATAAAAATATCCGAAAATACTAATATCCTAGTAAATAGCAAGTCAATATAATAAAATCACAGATGGAACACAATTTTACGCTACTGTATTAGATTAAATAGTTTTTTTTTATGTATCACAGACACATACCTCGCATCACTACCACACCAGGTGTCTAGTCTAAAGGAAAAATATCCAGATCTTAAATCTAAAATATTATGCAAAAACCTATACCCCAGAAATCAAAATAGTGTTTTCAAAGCTTAAAGTCGTGGGATCAAGTCGAATTTTAGCTTGTTAAACTCACAACTTTATTGTCAATTCAAATAATTACAATTAAAACAAAAAATTTAAAAAATTTTCATTTTCATATTTGTTATGGCCGCAAGCCAGTGGTGAGTCACCTGCCGGGCGGGCGAGGGATGGGGCAGGTATTGAGCAGCCGCTGGTGAGTGCGCGTGCGTGGGCGAAGGGTCGCCTAATCCGCTGGAGTCCTTCGAGCTTCTGCCAGACTATAGACACGTGTTTTACAGTGTTTGAAAGATTGATTATTTATATGCACAGACACTCTTTTGTGTACTGTGATTGTTAATCAGCAGTACACTCTTTTGTAAACTGAACTGATTTTGAAGAAGGAAATAGATTCAGTTAGGAAGTATATTATCATTTTGTTTCTCAAGTTTATTTTTGTCTGTCATCGTGTTACAGTAGAGTCCCGCAAACTCGGCGTAATGTGGAATGGAAGGGTGCCGAACTTTTTTTTTCTTTTTACACTGTAAGCAGCTGGTTTCTGGTGCCTTTGTAGTCATTGTATATAGAAAGAGATCAGCAAAATCAGCTGAAGCCCAAATTAAATAAGTAAATTTGCTAAGCACCTTTTCAAAAAATTATGATATGTGTTTCTTCAGAAGGCTTTTAACAAAGCTACACAATAAATATCAGACAGGTTTGGACAGGAACTTTACACTTTCACAATAAATATCGGAAAGATTAAAAAAGCTACCTTTTTAAAAAAAGTTGAAAACTGTTAAAATGTTGAGTTAAAAAAGTGCATACTAAACCCTGTTGTGACTACATGTATAATCTGTGTTTTACTTAAGCTGTATATTTGTTGCTATTAATGTTGCATAATCAAATAATCAAGACTCATACAGGAAGGTGTTAACGGTACTCACATAAAAACTATCATGCAAGTACATACAACACCTGTTTCCTGACCTGATTCTTGGTCTAGTTAAGTTATTATTTTGCTTGATTTACTTACAGGTACTATAGACCCTGATGGAAAGAAACTCCCCTGCATATACATCACTACAAGACTCCAGAACCCAACTTTTACTCCGACTGTGTTTAACTTCTTCTCAGTCATTAACTTTACTTTAACTCTTAATGGATTGGAAGACAAACTACTTGACATCGTAATTGCAAAAGAAAGGTATGTACAGTATGATTTTAACCACCTTAACAAAATGTGTACCAACTATTTGAAAACTTCTTTTGTATATACAATAGACAATAGACAAACTCTTTATTGAAATATTCCTAGTGAACATTCATGCGTCAGGTACATAAAATGTACAGTATGTACATAAACTATTACAGTCATTTGCATTTACAATTAGCATTTTTTTTCATGGTAGCTTATTGTTTAAGAATTCATCCTCAGAGTAGAACGTGCTTCTTGAACAGATTGGGTGTTCTCTCTTAAGGTGCTCTGGTAGGTTGTTAAAGTACAGAGCACCTTTGTAGGATGGATTCTGCTTGTACAGACTCAGATGGTGTTGTGGGAGGGAAACATTGGCGGCATGTCGTGTGTTGTGCTGGCATATGTCTCTGTGTCTTGGCTGGGCTGTTTTAGTGGTGTGGATAATGACTTATCTTATGTAGAGTGAAATTGATGTGAGAATTTTAAGGTTCTTGAGGGCTTCTCGGCAACTGTCTCTGTAGTTTAGGTCGGCAAGGCATCTAATTGCTCTTTTTTGCTTTAGGAGTACTCTTTCCAGGTTCTCTTTTGATGTTCCACCCCAAGTCGCAATGCCATATCTGAGGTGGGACTCAAATAGAGCAAAGAGAGAGAGTTTTGAGAGAGTTTTTTTGGGAGTGAGAGTTGGAGTTTTATATGCAACTTTGGTTACTTCTGGGCTGCAAGCTTGCTTGATCCTACGCATAACGTAGAGACTTGAACTTAGCTTTTTGCAGAGCTGGTCTATGTGGGGTTTCCATAATAGCTTAGAGTTTATGGTGCCTAGGTATTTTGTGGTATTTTGTGTTTGTAGTCCCGGTATTGTAATGTCTGTGTTGTTGCGTTTGGTGGTGAAAGTCATTTGAACGGTTTTGCTTTCTTTTGAACTAGGTCGTTGGAGGTACAGTACTGCTTTGTTCTCTGGAGTTGTGTATTGGTTTTCTCTTCCAGATTTTCCATTGTTTTGTCCGCAAATGTGAGAACCGTGTCATCTGCGTACATGGTGGTGTGTCCATCTTCCCCAATCCAACTAGGTAGGTCATTTGTGAGAAGGAGGAAAATGACTGGGCCAAGTACTGATCCTTGGGGTACTCCTCTTTACACGTCTACAGCTTTGGATTTTGCCTTATACTTTGTGTTGTTCTTTATCTAGGCTATTTCCACAAGCTGTTTCCGGTTACTAATGTAGCTTTTAAACCATTCTGCTGCTCTTCCTCTCACACCTTGTGTTTCCAACTTGAGTAGAAGAAGTTCATGGTTTAGGCATTCGAAAGCTTTACTAAAATCTAGGAAGAGGCTTGTTGAGGTGCTGCCTTCTTCTAGTTGGTATAGTATGTGTTCCGTCAGTTGTATTAAGGCTGTGGCTGTCGATCTGCCTTTGATAAATCCATGCTGTTGACTATTGAGAAGGTTGTGTTCTTGAAGATGGTGTAGGAGTTGGGCTAGTACTATGTTTTCGATTATTTTTTAAAACGTTGATATTAGGGAGATTGGCCTGTAGCTGTTTCTTTCTATCGTTGGTCCATTTTTGTATTTTGGGTAGACTTTAGCTATTTTTAATTTATCTGAGAATTTTCCTTGTGAGAGTGATTTATTTATGAGGTCTGTCAGGGGTATTACTATTTTATTTTTACAGTTTTTTAGAAGTTTAGCAGATACCTCATCAGTTCCGGATGAATTTTTTCATCTTTAGATATTGAATGGCTTTTTGCACTTCTTCTTGTGTGACCCGTCTGAACTGAGGAAAACCCTTTTTAAGCTTTAACTCAAAACATATTCTATTGGTTTTTTTTTATATCGTATATGTGATTGGGTAGTGGACACCTATTAGAATAGCAATCAAAAATGTTTGATT
This sequence comes from Macrosteles quadrilineatus, assembly GCF_028750875.1. Classification (NCBI taxonomy): domain Eukaryota; kingdom Metazoa; phylum Arthropoda; class Insecta; order Hemiptera; family Cicadellidae; genus Macrosteles; species Macrosteles quadrilineatus. Next base: position 71,273,194 of record NW_026542600.1, on the reverse strand, counting down.
TACTTCCAGGCTGACTAGGCTGCAGCCTAGGAACCGCATAGGACCGCTAATAGAATGGGACTGCAGCGTTTTTTACAAAAACAACTTTTTCAGGACAAAAATGGAATTAAAAAAAAAAAAATTATAATTTACCACGCTTGTAGGTAACGAAGATGATGTTTCCATGGTTGTGAGAAATTTGTATGATATTGCAGTAACCACGGGATAGTTCCACCTAAGAGGCAGGGGTTTCTCAGGTTAATTTGGCCTCTGTAAGTGCCTTAAATCCTGTACCAAAAAAGAAGGTTACAGGTTTAAATGTCCTATTAACCTTAGACTGGTGTCTTCGGTCTGTGAGTCCGATGACGTAACATTTTCAAGTTCCTGCTCCTTCCGCTAGGGTGTAGGAGTTGTGTCTCCTGCTACCTTTCTACCTCGACTCAGTCTACCACCAGACGCGAGGGCGTAATTTTGAGATTACAGATTTGTCTGCAATTGTGTAATTTGGTCCCCTACACCGAAGACACCTAGGGTGTGATTGGTCCAACAGACTGAAGCCACCTAAAATGAATAATAGTACTACATATAATGTAATACTATGTACAATACTATAATGTAATACTTGTATATTATTTAAAATTAATTATATAATTGTAATAATTTGACATAGTTTATATTTCCATAGTTTTATACATAAAATATTTAGGGGTCTGCGGGTCAGACTTTTTTGGTTCGGGACGGGTCGGGTCGGGCCGATAATTTTGGTCCTCGGGTTTCGGGCCAAAATCGGGTCGGGCCAAAAATTATTAATTACCGGATTTTTTAAATTTTTTTAACTCCTATCTGTGTTTTTAATATTACTTGAAAATAACATATGGGAAAAAATGTATTTATGTATATTATTTCATGTTCATAACTTATTTACAGCTTAGAAGTTGCCTCAACTGCAAGAAAGAAGAAAATAATTTTTTTTATCAAGCCATTCTTTCCCATTTTCATAACTGTTGAAATATCTAAACAGCAGAGCTATATTACAACAAGTTTGTAATGGAACTTAATATAAAAGGATCATAAACAAATCAATTAACCTTATCACAAGTTTAGGGCCTGTGGACTGGCTTCAAGGCTGCAAGCAAGAAGAAAATACAAATTCTATGTTTCCACCATGCAATATGAATCATTCATTCCCTGCCTCCTAACCTCCTAAGTACAAAAACCTCACACTTACGATAGCATTATTAGTTACATCATCATAAATAAAGAATTATCTATTATTGGCATTAGTAGGCCTACAGCTTTACATAGGAATTATTTTTTATAGGGCCTAAAATAGTAATAGACTAAGCAACATGACAAGTGGAGAACTCATTGAAGAAAAGATATTGTGTAAACTAATTTACTATAAAACTCTAAAACAGTAAAAATAGCACACATACATTGTTTATGGTATAGTTATAGTAAAGACTGTAAAAATTGCATATCGTGTCATAGGTCGTGTCAGTTATAGATACACAGTTATAGGCACAGTTATAGGTATTGCAAGAGATCCTAAAACAACTGATTTTAGCTAATAAATGAAAAGAATTAAAAATCCATAAACTCAAGTCAAACAATATCACAATTATTAGGTACCCAAAAAAGAACTCTTAATATATAGAAAATTATATTAAATCAAGAGAAAAGAAAGTTAAATGCTAATTTGGCAACATAAGCAGACAGCAGAGACATTATAGTGCCCTAATTAGCAACACAACTCAATGTTTTTATACTGTAAGTCAATGTTTTTGAAACCGTAGGGTCTTTTTCTCGGAAGGAAGGGTAGTAGAATGTAAACAAAAAACCATGAATCACTCTCACAGCCGGGCCCGGGGACACTCAAGGTTACAGACCCTCCCCCACCCCTCTTACACAACCCGAGCCAGGCCCAGGGACACTCAAGGTCATAGACCCTCCCCCTCCCCCGCCCCTATTACACCACCTGGTTGTTCCAATTGCTGACAAAATGCAAGTAACGAAACAAGGAAGTAGAGACAAAAAGATATATTTTCTTTATTCAAAAATATAAAACTGTTACAGATAATTTATAAAGAAATTAATTCATGGTAGTTTGTGTCTTGTAAATATTGTATTGGATCTTAGAAATATCTTTTTTGAAACTATCTAACCTAAGAAAAAAATAATTTTACTGATGAAAACTTTCATAAAATAAAATTATAAAATATTTAGGCCTAACCTCTTTGTAGACTTGCTGATACTTGATACTTAAAAAAAAAAATGAAATAGTGACCATTGCCTAACCAGACGATCAGAAGTGTTGTTTTGTTTTGTTACTGAATGACAAAAAGGACAATAGGAAAATAAAAGAACAAGATACAGATCTGTACACTATATCAGATATTTCTTTTGTTTATAATTTATTATGTAAATAAAATACTAAAATATATTTTAAACTAGGTATGGAATAAACAATAAATAATTAAAATGGGACCTCTGGATAAATAGTCTTTCTTTTGACTTCGTTTTCTTTGCACTGTTGAGTCACGGCTTTTGTTTTGTCAGTAGACGACTCACGACTGGCTCTGGCTAGTGACAGTAAGGCAATTGCTCTGTTGTGTCTTTGTTCTTAAACGTGAGCAAACTTAATATTTAATTCTAATTTTAACATTTTAATTCCTCTGCAATAATATATATAAGAGTGTTTCTTTGAAAATTACTTATCATAACTTTGAAAATAATAATTTTTTTTGGCCCGACCCGATCTTGGCCCGAACAAATCTCTGACCCGACCCGGTCTCTCGGGCCTTCCGCTGGCCCGACCCGACCCGAAAAAATCGGGGACCCGCAGACCCCTAAAAATATTTATAAAATACAAAAACGGTCTCACAGTCCGAAGACACCAAAGGTGTAGGCTAATCAAAGTCGCCAATACTCTATGGATAAAATAGGTATTATTTGAAGTCTCAGTCAAACGTTAAAATATATGTAATTCTGATGGTTTATGTTTTTTTTTTCATCAACTAGTCCATAAACTTTTATAATATATGAGTAAAAGCTAGTAATTTAAAAACAGTATTTTCTTTTTTAATTTACTTTACCGTATCAGCTTTTTATAAATGTATTAGTTTTTTCAAAAACATTTTACCAAAACTCAGAGGGGTTTTATTTTACGATAAACCCCATAAAAATTTAAACATATATAGGAGTAATAATTTACGCAGTTTTATCTTTTATGATTACAGTTTTATACAAAACAATTTTTGTTATCAAAAACGGCTTTAAAGACCGCAGACACTTAATGTGTGATAAAAATCAAGACACCACTCTAGGGTTAAAGCCTTATTTCAGCTCCAGTTTGTATAACAGTGTTTTTTTTAGCTAATATTGAATATATAAATTAAGCATGTGTTTTCCTACAGCAGCATATTTTGTATATAGCAAATTGCATAATGTAGACCTCCCAAGCTACACACTTGTAATGCCCAAGACAGCATTCTTCTTTAGCAGCACATTTTGCTATAGTTTCCATAATTTTTTTGCAAAAAATAAGTGAAATGGATTCTAGCCTTGTTGGTAAGAAACAACCAGAGTCATATTGATGTTAGTAAAAAATATAAAATGTATGAATGAATTAGACACAGTACGTTCAGATAATCCTTGAACTTACTGAACATTTTTTAAACAGATCCTCCTCCAAATTGACTGCACATTAATTCAGAAGAGTCGCATATCTACACAAAATGCACTGGGTAGTGTAGATGGGCTTGTTAATGGCTATATTGATTTAAATGTTATTATGTAGGCTATGAAATGTGCTGTGTACTGTACTATTTTGTGTGCTAAAACCTGCATTTTTATACAAATAAATTTGATATTTGAAACTCGTATTTTGACCTGAATGTGTTGAATTTTAGATGCAAATGTAGTACCCACATTTGATTTAGTGTTGTGAGAAGGTTTTCTATACTTCTTCCAATAACTTCTGTTTTTTGTAAGATTATCGATACGGAAAGTAAATAAAAGATTCATCTTATAATTTTTAAGTGTTATAAGTCGTATCTTTCATTTACTTTCCGTAAATTTAATAACACGTACAATGCTGATCAAGAAGTTATTTATTGATTATCGATAAAAATAATTGTTTTATTTCTCTTTTGCTTGTAGGCCTGATCTTCAAGAAAAGAAACAGGCAATGATGATTTCTAGTTCTAAAAACAAAACTAAGTTACAACAAGTCGAGAGTAAGATCTTGGATACATTATCGTACACTAAAGGAAATATTTTGGAAAATGAGGCTGCCATTGAGATTCTTGATACAGCCAAGGTATTTATGTCAAGTCAAGTCAATGATTTATTTTTACATAAACGTTTACAATTGAACCAGCACAGCTGGGTAAACATGTGAAATTGTCAAACTCAATTACAAAACAACTTAAAACTAGATAAATAAATGTTTACAAAAGAATTTCAAATAGGTCTACAGTGATAGTTTAGGAAATCTTTTACACTATAAGTTTTATCTATATACGGAACTTAGACATTTTTTTTAACAACTCTGTTGAATTATATTTAATATGAACTGGCAATTTATTATAAAATTGTTTACTAATGTATTGGGACAAGGTTTCAAAAAGTGTCAATCTGTGGATGGGCAGTTGAAAATTATTCTAATTTCTGGTTAGGTAGCTATAGTTAAAATTGTCATTCATGAAAATATTTTGGCTTCTTTTTATAAACATCAAAGTTTGAAGAATATACATTGAAGGTAGAGTTGATACTTTTAATTCTTTAAATAACAATTTACATGACCGTCTGGGTTTGGAAACTATTTTGTATTACATATTAGAGTTAGAGACAAACAAGGCATGATAAACAATAATGAACCTTGTTTTAAAGTCTGTAACATTTTGTAACAGACATCTGAAAGCAGGTTTTATTTAATTTTCTGCATAAAACAAATAAAACTCAAATCCAGATTATTGGCGGTCTTAATTTTTAACGTCAGAATTATCGACTTTCTACTATATATATTTATTTATAAATAAATATATACATGTGTCCGTTAGCACAATAACTCGAGTTAAAATAATACAATATTGATGAATCTAGGTCTAAACTTGTAAACTTACCTATATTCTAAAGATTTCAAGAACCAGCGTGATTAGTCTATAGGAAATGAAATGATGACTCAAATGCTTCTTTTATGGAGGCAAACTTATAGGACCTTTCTAAGTCCGCTTATGGTCCTTTCTTACAGTTTACCTCCTACGGATTAGGAACAGGTTTTTATGTGTTGAAATTTGGGTTTTCTCATTTTATACCCTCAAAACATAGAATTTCCCAATTTCTCTCTAAACCATTTTTTAGAGCTCAAAAAGCAGATTTTTAGGAAGGTTTGTGTTAAAGTGTTTTTGTATGTTAAGGAATATCTTGTACTACTCTAGTTTGACTGTCTAAAATGAAAACATACTTAATGATGTGTTTGATAAAAACACAGAGGCTAGCTATTTATATGTTTGAAACATACAAACGTGTTTTCAACTTATCCTTAAATAGTGTTCTTATAATTTTTTTCAGTCTTTATCAGTAGAAATCCAGGATAAACAGAAGCTTGCCAAGATAATCGAGGAGGAGATCCATTCTTACTGTCAACTTTACTACGCTGTTGTTGAGCACTCGGCCAGACTCTACTTCTGCCTAACTAACCTCAGCAACATTAACTTCATGTATCAATTTTCTCTTGATTGGTTTCTCAAAACGTATATCACATCTATTGATACTGCGTAAGTCCTTTTATTTGAGCCCAAAACTACAAAACTGCATAATGGAAAGTTCTTACTAAACACGAGAATAGAAAACTTAGTTGCCTTTTTAAGAGGATAAAATTTTCAACATTTAAAAGTTATTATAGTTTATACATTTTGATTGACTAGGAGATTACAAATATCAAAGAGATACACCACTATCACAATTGTAGCCAACAACTAACCTACCTATCACTAATTATATTTTAATGAAAACTGTTATCATAACTTGTGATGAACACTTTTACCACTGAACGTTAACCATAATTAACATTGGACGTTCATTTAGATATTCTCTCAGTTTTTCATGGTAAGAAGAATCAGCTTAGAATAGTAAATATGTAACTTTATTTTGCACTTTTCAGCAACAAGTCCCAAATAATGGAAGTAAGGCTGCAATACCTTCAAAATCGAATTACTTACAACCTTTATAGAAATGTGTGTTGTTCTCTCTTTGAGAAACACAGAATCCTGTTTTGCCTTCTACTCTGTTCCAACATAGAATTGTAAGTAAAACCAATGTAATATGGGTATTGAAACAGACAGAGTTTGTGGAATTGGAATTGGATCAGCCAATCACTGTATTTCACACATAACACTTTCTTTGTAATTCCATACTTTTCTCTAGACAGGATGGAATATTTTACAAGTCCCTTTTTTACCTCATATTCCTTGAAAAATAGTAGTTTACGCAACGATTGCGTGAGTCTTTACGACACGAGTAGAAAATTTAAGGCACGAGCCTTGGCGAGTGCCTTAAAAACTTCTACGAGTGTCGTAAAGACTATTAACGCGAGTTGCGTACACTACTTTACCTACGACCGTTTTTTAATTACTATCAATCAAACAATCTGGATTTAATTTCTAACAATAACTACTGATAACTTTTTAGAGAGGTTATGTTTTCGTGTATTGTCATTGCCACTGAAAGTGATGCAATGACTTGTTGTATAATCAGCTGATTTCCTGTAATTACGTGTTTGTTAAACTTCGTTAAATATTACATTGCTAGCAGCATTCTTACCATAAATAATATTGTATCAGGTACAATTCGGCAAATATTTCATTTATTTTTGGACTTCCACCAACTTAATTAAGAATACGCGAGTATCAACATGAACAAGTCGGATAAACAATTAAATTGGTCAACTGATCAGCTGATCAGCTGATTAGTTCACGTTCGAAGCATTACAATTTTAATTCTTTTCTCTCAATACTTGAACCTCATTGGTCCGTTACCTGTGTGGATATGAGAAAACTATGCGGATATGAAATGAAACTATGCGGATATGAAAGTAAACAGCTGTAAAGTGAAACTTTTCAATTCTAAGAACTGGACTGAAATGGCTACTTTAAAAAACGGTCGTAGGTAAAAGTGTTTTTATCATAGGCCTAGGTTTGTTGTCTAAATTCTGCAAGATATCTAACTATTCAACTAACTTTAAAAAACCTGTTGGAAAATCAATATTCACATGGGCCTAAGATAACATTTAATTAAAAGACAATTTATTCTATAGAGAGTATGAGTAAATGCATTACAACTGATAAAAAAGACAGGGTATAACTGATTTCCCTGTCTGTGATTTCCATAAAAATTCTGATCACAGGTTTGGTTCAGTATATACAGGGTGAACAACTTAACTGTGCCATGACTGGTATCTCAAAAAGTATTACATTTATAGAAAATACTAAATGGATAACTCAAATATTTTCTTAGGGAATAAAGAAATTAATTTATTTTTTTCAAATATAGCTGCCATTTTCCAATATGGTGGATAACTTTAAACATTTGAATGGAACACCTTGTATTTAATGTTTGCTTAGCTATATTTGTTTAATAAATATGATTTTAATAATAAAATAACAAAGGTCTGGCAGTCATGCACTCTTGCTCTATTGATTTGGGTACGTAAGCTAAATAATATTTAAGTATCAGATGATTTCAAATTGGTATTATCTTTAGGTTTAATCTTTCAGGGCCAAAAAAACTATACTTGAAGAAGACTTAAATTTTTTTATTGGTGTAAAAATAGAAAGTGAAGGATTTAAAGGTGAAACTAACAGTCCTGTGGAGTGGATCACGGATATCAAATGGAAACAAATAGTTCAGCTCGATCAGCTATCCTCATATTCAGGTGAAATGAGTTAATAATAAAGTTAAAAGCCTTTACTTAGCCTTTAATATATCCACAATAGGATAATTACTGATATGTATTTTGTAAGACTGCATCCCTTTAAAAAATTATGCTTAATTATGTAAAACTCAAGAAAAGTATTAAAACATCAATGTAATATTTGCACCAAATATACACATTTAATAAGAGGTCAGCACTTTCAAGCAGTTAATTTAAGTTACAGTCATTTTTCTCTTGGTTCATAACTCTTTATAAAACTAAATGTGCAATTCCTTTGTTTGGTTTTTTTTATGCTTCCAGACATCAGTGCAGCCACCCTATTTAGTTAAACTACGTTTCAATATTTTTTTTCGTGGCACATTGCATACTATCCTAATAAAAAATAATTTAGGTTCAGTAATTATTCCAAGTAGTTAATTACATTTAGATAAATAAATACTATGGTAATACTCAGGCCCAAACTGGCCAGGTCGACAATTGTGGAGGGCCCCTAGGCCAAGGGGGACCCGAAGGGACCATTACTCACTTAAAAAACGTTGTCTTGCCAGTAGTTATTATGGCATGTAAATTTTTTATTTACATTTTGCAAAGTAGAACAACTGTTTCCAACAACTATTACATATTGCCACTTATATGAAAGCTTTTAACAAGCTTCTTTATTGTAAGTTGAGATACGTTGTTGTGTCCGCGTGGTGAAATGTGTTTAGCAGACAACTGCAAAGCAATGCTCTATCCAATCAGCTGATTACTCCGTAGGATGCGCAAAAAAGATGGAAAATGAGAAAAAGAAACAAGATGCTTTCCTGTAGGGATGTGTCGATTCTCTATACCACCATGTCCGTATCGAGACTCGATCGTGAAGAGTTGATACCGAAACAGATACCTGACAGTGGATAGGAACAATTTGAATGCGAAAATCAATACATACAATTCTACCGTCGATTTAGAATTTCCTGCAAAACATTGCCACATCTAAAAAATAAACGGTACCGTCAATATGACACATACTTTCTCCCATTAGCTTGTCAACAAACATTATCATGGGTAAGGGATGAGAGAAACTATGATAGTTAATAGGGAAAATCGCAAAAGTTGCAATCGCTTTTGAACTTTAATTAACACCAATGGGAGGTTGTACTATTTTGTTTAGAATTATAAGACATACTAAATTTTATTACATTTGTTCAAAATCAGATTTTTTTCATTTTATGGGTTTTTGTGGGAAAATAACATAAGTTACAATCACTTTTGAGCCGTAATTTTACAGCAACGGGAGTTGTACAATTTTGTACAGAATTTATGGGACTATAACATAGTTAATTTATATCAAAATCATTCTGGTCCTTTTTGAGAAAATGCTATTTTTTCGATATTTTATGGGTTTTGTGAGAAAATCCCCATTAGAAATCAAAATAAAAAAAAACAAAAAAAATTCTAGAGATACTATGGATTAGTACCCACATACCAAATTTAATCAAAATCAGACTAGAGTTGTGGTCTGTAGCTCTGTATTCATCCACACATACAGACAGACGGATACAGACATCACTTCGAAAACCAGTTTTTTGGGTTCAGGGGTGCCCAAAATGGATATATCCACTCAAAACACAACATTGGAAAATTTTGACAAAAACAATACTTTCTTCTTATAACGTGTAAGGAGAGAAAGTATCAGTAAAATAAAAAAGTTAAATACTCTCTTTGAGCTTGTGAAAACACCATGTTGAGTCTTATTTAAAATAAATTCTCATAAAATACAAACACTAAATATCGTAGATAATAGATATCTATGCAACAATGCATATTAGGTGATGGCAATGAAGTTAAGAAAACAGAGATAGTAACATATGAGCTGGTACAATTATTTGGGTTGTGTTTAGAAAAAAAACACCCTTTACGAAAACCTAGCTGAAATTTATCTTCTTTATAACTGCGAAAATAGTGTAAAAACTCGTTTCTAAGTCCCTAATTGAAGAAAATGATTTCTTATTAGAGGGTTCCTTTACAGGATGTAGCTGAGGACCTCTAATGGTCAGAGTACGGTACTGTCAATCTATACAATAAACTTATGTTTTCATTTTGCTTACAATTGACTGCTTTATTGTATTAAATTATCCAGGTTTTGCAGAAAGTTTAGCTAGCAACCATGAAAAGTGGGAAGTCCTACAGAACTCTGACAAACTGGATTTTCCATATCCATGGAACAGTCAACTGTCTGAATTTCAGAAACTGAACATTATAAAGATTATCTATCCTGATAAGGTATGGATGTTTTGTCAGAAATTAGCCTGTAAGGCCCCGTTTATGCACCAAGAGCGGGAGCGGGGCGATAGCGGGCCCGCTCCCGCTATGAATGGAGCTGTTTATGCATGAAGAGCGATAGCGGTAGCGGTTGGTTAAAGGAGAATGGAAGGGGGACACAGTCTTGCCAACTCAAACTCTGCCAAATAATTAACACAACTATTTGTCCTAAGTGCACGTGCACGTGGGTCAAGTTGGCAACCCTGGCTTCAGCCGCTCCCGCTCCCGCCGTGCATAAACAGTCCCATTTGACTCAATGTAGTTGAAAACCGCTCTATCCCAAGCAACCGCTGCGATTTCTAACTACACAGCGGGCGAATTAGAAACCGCAGCGGGAGGTCAACCGCTATCGCTATCGCTCTTGGTGCATAAACAGCCCCATTTAACTCAATGGTGTTAGAAATCGCTCCCGCTATCGCTACTTGGTGCATAAACGGGTCCTAAGAGTCACACCATTGCAATAAACATTTTTAACTTACAATTTTGTAGCGACACTATTCAAGCTGTTTTTACCAGAGGATACAACTATTTATCTACTTTACTTTAATATATAATATAATAAATAGGTTACATACCTTATAAATCCGACAAACAGCTAATTTTAATTGAAGGTCATTTACATGTTTCGGCTTGTATCGGCCATTATTGTATTGTATCGGCTTGTATTGCAGCATTGATACCTAAGAAAATCGATATAATTTTCAAAATGTAGAAATATTGATTGTTTGTTTAGTATTTATCAAGGTAAATAATACAAATTATTTACCTTGATATTGTTATTAGGCTTGTTTTATGAATTATTAATTGTGTGTAGGATAAATTCTGTTTCTAATATTATTTCAATTTTATTTTTAATTCTTTTATAATCTGTTCTGTTTTCATAGGCATATGTAGTCCTATGTGTATATATTTTTGTGTTGGAACTCAGTTTATTTTATGAAGAATTGTATGGTTTTATTCATGTATTCTTTTAAAGTTTTTAAATTTGTTAATCAGTAGGCCTATGTCAACCACAAAACAGACGGTCATTGACCATTGTTCTTTGAGTGTATGTGTAAACACTGTATCATCATTATTATTTTTTTTCTTCTTCTTCTATTCCTAGGTAAGGGATAGCATAGAACAGTATGTAGAGGGCTGTATGGGGAAGCAGTATACTTTGCCCTTTAGCCTGGATCTGACCTCTTCTTTTGAGGACTCCAACTGTCTCACCCCTCTACTGTTTATCATGGGCCCCGGGTCTGACCCTGCACCAGCCGTGCGTCAATTTGCTAAAAAGAAACTCTTCCAAAACAGACTTCACACAATTTCTCTGGGAGTAGATCAGGTGAATTCTGTATGGATATTTGTAAGTTGACAACAGTGTTTTGTAATTAATAACACTAATACTAATAACTAATAATTAATCGTATTTTTTCAACACAAGGTAATACACTGTCCATTTTAATACTTAGCTACATAATCCTTATGGAGCTTTTTTTTTGTGTTGGCTTTTCTGCAACTTTACTCAACCCAACTATTGTCTTTTCCTTTAATTCATTATGTTAAGTCAGTCATAATATGATCAGTTTTCTTAGGTACTTCTTAAACATTAACAAAGTTTTTAATGTATACTAACTAGAGTATAAACACTGCTTTAAACTGTCAGTGTGAATTTTAAAACAAGACGTGGAATGTGTTGATGTGGGTTTATTGTATGACCTGTGTAGTACATTAATTAGATGTATATGGTAAATAAATTTGATCCTTATAGACCATGAATAAAAATGTTCAATCTTTTCTCATTTTTCTTATGGGTTCCCTTTTCTGTCACAGTAATATTGTTATCTTGAAACTGGCTAAAAAACTCATTTTCAGGCTTGTATTCCAACATTTATTTAAGTGGAATGCAGGTTATGAACATATATAAGGACTGTCAAAACATTCGTATTCAAAAACATTGAATACTGCTACTTGTCAGACGCTATGTGCTGGTCGAGTGGTAGCTTCTGGTCACAATTAGATAACAGTTAGGACTGAGGATCCATAATGAAAAGGCAATATTTATCTTATTCTCAAAGTAATTCTGACTTACACAAACAAAAATGAAGTTATACATCTGTCTGTAAAACATTGTATAACACAGTGACTCAGATAATGTTGGATTTTTCTGCAGTGTTTATCACAGTGGTGTTGTAGGGTGAGGCAGCTAGCAGACTGATATCCAGGAGTAGAGAAGAAGGCAGTTGGGTGTTGCTACAGAATTGTCACTTGGCTCCAGACTACATGCCTCACTTGGAACGTGTCTGTGACAACCTCACTCTGCTCAATACCAGCATGGAGTTTAGACTTTGGCTTACTTCAGCACCATCCACTCAGGTAGACTCCAACAACATTGCCTGGCATTTTTTGAAACCAGAATTTTTAAAATTTGTGAAAAATTATGAAAATCAAAGTTCTGAGAAGATTTGAATGTTTAAAATCACAGTTTACCCATCTCGGCTACCTCGAGAATGAACCCTTGTGTGAATATAAAAAGTCTAAAGTATAGAAGTTTAAAATTTATGGTTTCAAACCAAATACATTTTGTAAGCAAAATTAGCAATGGTCTCAAATACCTAATAACAAAAAATAACAAAAAATCATGTAAGGAAAAGGTGTCTCTAGGAAATAACTTGTGACAGACAGTCCCCTTTCTTGTAGGCACACTCCAAGATGTATTTTCTCAAAATGTTTTCACCTTCAATTTCCCTACAATTTCAACTTCAGTTGCAGAATTTCAGAGACAATTTCCTCCGTCCTAACATTGTAAGTTTTAAAACCTTTGACTTAACTAACGAAAATGTCAGTCACCAGATTTGATTGCTTGTGACTTTTTATTTTTAAAACATACCTTTTATGTCAACGTGCCCTTAAACTATCAAGCTCTACCCAAAATGAAACTGTTATTAACATAATGGTCCATTTTGAAGGATGACTGAATGGACATGCATGAATGAAGAAGTACGCCATCTTTCAGAATTCAGAAGTTATTTTTTATTTTTCATAGGTGAGCAGGTGTAAAGAACTTGTTAACTTCTTTAGACTGATTGGGTCAACTCTACACTTAAAAAAATATTTATGGAAAATTTACAAATGCTGCTGATTTGAAAACCAAATATTCTTTAACACGTTCGCTGCTGACGACTTCGATCGGAGTCATGCTGTACTGTCACAGCATGTTATACAAGTTGGTCTATTGTGACCTCCGCATTTATCTGGGATCAACTAAACTATATCAGCATGTTGTGCTGGTCCTATACTTTAATTTGGTGTAGGTTGGGTTTAAGTTGGTAGTAAAATTTCCCGTAAAGTTCCCTCTGGCAACAGTTTTGTCCCGTTTTCAGGGATTTTCTCTCTTCGAGCCACATTACAAAGACACTGGCTACGGATCCAGGCAGTGCTGCTATCTGTGAGTTTTTTCAATGAACTACATCCAGACGTCCACTCTCGGTGTAACACAGCACCATCACCACCACTGTTTTGCCGCTATCAAGACTGAAATATTTTAATGCTATTGCGTTCGCTGATTCACTGGCACTCCGAGGCTGCGCCGCATTTCCTACTGTACTGTCAAAGGGATTCTCGCAGCGAATGTGTTAAGCACCAGCACCCTACCCTGTATTCTAAAATTTTACATTCACTAATTCAATTATCTTTGTTTGCAGTTCCCAGTGTCTATATTGCAAAGCAGTGTTAAAATCACCACAGATTTGCCTCCTGGGCTGAAGCGAAGACTTTTACTCAGTTTCCAGTCTGAACCTATAATTATTGAAGATTTCTTTTATGGATGTCCTGGTAAAGATCGTGCATTTGCTAAACTTTTGTATTCCCTTTGCTTCCTCCATGCGTCAGTGCAAGAGAGACAAAAGTATGGCCATTTGGGTTGGAACATACTGTACAAGTTTTGTGACACAGACTTTAATATGTCTCTTCAACAGTTGCAGGTAAAATATTTACATTATCTTTACTACATGATGGTATTATAAACTCTAAATTATTTATAAATATTTGAAATTTTGGGAATACCTTCTATTCCCCTAAGATTAAAAAGTGGGACTAAGGGAATAACCATAAAAAGGTCGTACTTTTTTTAAATTTTGACTAGTTCACAAAAAAATCAATATTCACTTGAAGATTTTGAAAACTTTCATTTTGAGATAAACTTTAGTCCCAAAAAGTGTTAAAAGTTTCCAATACTATATTTATTTTATTATATAGCTAAATTTTTATCTTGATTAAGTATCTAAATATTTTAGAGATATAAACTACAACACCACTGTGATAAACACTGCAGAAAAATCCTCCATACTCAGATTACAAGAAAAGTTGTCCGTTTGACCATTTTACAAACACATAATTTAACAACTCCATGTAATTATATTATCAGAGTCACCATGTTAAATATTCAATGTTTTACAGACACATGTATAAATAACCAAACAGTAACAAAACATTTATTTTATCTAAGATTTACTCAAACAAATAGTCTGTATTCAGATAAAGATATTTATATATTTTTTAATGTAGGCCAAAAAAGTAAACAATGTTCTTTGTTAACAATTAAAGTTATCTATCATAACATGCCAGTAGTATAATACAATACTGGTAACGAATGTATATACACTTTATTTAAACTGAAAATGAAAACAAATACTTAATTGAAATAAATATGCAAATGTGTTAAAAATAATAAAATTAAAACATTGCTATACATGACGTATACAACTCAAATAAATCATTTAAAAAAATATGTAAATATGTTTAAAAGTAAATAAAATAAATGGACACGCATGTATACAACTTTAATTAACCATTTATCAGGGGTGCCCATCCCCCCCTAGACTCATGACGCACCCCCCCCCCAATTGAGCAACAGCCCCCCCCCCCCCATAAATGATGTACACAACAAATGAGAAACATTATTCCCCCGCCCAGCACTATTTGTAAAACTATAAAAGAAGTTTTATAATTTTTTTCAGATATTTAAAATTCAAACCCAGTTAATCTATATCAATAAAGTTATAGTTTTGTCTGTACATTGTTCAGAATTATACATATTTTGGGTTATTTATGTTTTATACATTGAAGAAGTTGAAACATGTCTTATCTCCATTTATGTCCGTCTGTCACGGCCCAGAAGGCATTTTATGCAGCCTACTCATGGCCTACTCTAAAGAAAACTAGAGTACCGATTATGATTCTAATGGTTTAATTGTATCCACAGGATTGGCGAGAGAGTCCTTATAGCCATTAAAATATGACATCACTATTTTGGAAATAAAATAACGGACGATCAAAAATACAATTTTGTGTGATTTTTCTAGTTTATTTTCTCCATGTTTACTACATACGTCATTAATTTATGAAATACTAATAATCTGTTAAGAGAACACGTTATACAGGGTGACAAAAAAGTCTGGAAACGGTTTAATATCTTTTTAACTAAATTCGTTAGAAAATTCAAACCTTTTACATCAACTTATATGTATGAAAACTACTTTTTGCAATCATTGCCATTATTTGACCTTCACCAGGGGACGGCCCACGAGGAGTAGGTACATAACCTTTAATGTAAGCATAGGTTGATATGCACATCATTTTAAAGGTCTGGTCAAGTGGAGTTCATTGCCGAAAACCGTGTCAAAAAAGGTTCATCTCTTACAAAATGGCGGCAGTTCAAAGTTGTTGCGGAATATACCTGCAGAGGCCTTAGTATTGGTAAATATACTCATAGTCAACATTAGCAGGGAAATCTGAAACCCGGTTAAATTTGTTTTGAAGATTGAATACTATTATTCTATGAGCTAGTTGACTTTAAAATACAGTTTAAGCTCTCAAACTAATGTTTAATACGAGTATTTGCCCATACTAAGGCCTGTGCAGGTATATTTCACAAGAACTTTGGACAGCTGCCATTTTGTAACGGATGAACCTTTTTGGACGCGGTTTCCGGCAATGAACTCCACTTGACCAGACCTTTAAAATGATGTGCATATCAACCTATGCTTACGTTAAAGATTATGTACCTACTCCTCGTGGGCCGTCCCCTGGTGAAGGTCAAATAATGGCAATGATTGCAAAAAGTAGTTTTCATACATATAATTTGATGTAAAATGTTTGAATTTTCTAACGAATTTAGTTAAAAAGATATTAAACCGTTTCCAGACTTTTTTGTCACCCTGTATATGAAATTACGAACAGCTGTTTTGATAAAGATTCTTTTCCTAGCTGTCACTGATATGTTTACATAAATGTTCTTTAAGAATACTGTGAAGGCCCTAACCATTTCCGATCACGTTTGTAAGCAAATCCAAAACCAAGTGAGATTAATAACCGTGTGGCTTTGGCTTACATAACGGGTTTGATTTATCACGAGTACTATATGTAACTGTAAATTAAATTAAATAACTAGCCATCATCCAGGTCGGGAACCAGAGATTCTGTGTGTATCAAGTTGTACTTGAATTTGATTACAGGGAAAAGACCGTGAATCAGTGTTGTACAGGACTGGAAAACTTCTCTTTCTATATAAATAAAATTAGAGTTTTATAAGTCACCTCAATTTAAGGAATTTTTTATTGCCAGAATATCCATAACGAATTGTCAGCGTCTTTCTCGATATAACGATCCCCTCTCCCTCCCTTTAGAAACATCACAGCTCCTTTGATGAAAATGAAATGGAAACAACGCTTGCGCCAACAATCGTCTGCTCCGTTATACACTTCTGTCTGCTGTGCGCTATGTTACAACAGATTTCAGATACAACAGCTGGGGAATGATGACGATATAATGCTTAGTACACTGTGATTGAGTGATAACCATGGTAACTTTAGTAAGGCTGTGATTGGCCAATGAGTAGGCCTAAATATGGCGACTTGTTGAATTTGTGTATGTATTGAAGAGAAACCTATTAATGAACAGAAGAACAAAGAAAGAGAATAACGAGATTGTTCTCGTTACATTCTTTTTTAAGAGTGTTTTAATTATCTCTAAATATAATTTTACACTTTTTTATTACTTATCTATCAATTCCTATGCTGTGATACAGCATCGGTAGCCTATCTGTCTATCATGAGCAGTACCTTATCTTATAACACACTTTCTAAAGGTTCCTTTAATATTTACGTTATTTATAGCAATGTAATGTTTGGCTAGTGATTAGTTGAGTTTGAGTTAGCTACAATTTTAAACGTTGCCGTTTGTACAACTGAACCAAGATAAATGATTTGAAATTTACAATAATAATGATTGTGCAATATTGAATTTCGTTTATAAAAATGTAAATCGTGACTTAATGGCTGTTTACAGCGTTTTAATGAGTTTGTCATCTGTTTTTATACTATTTTGGGTTAACCTATTTTTCATTCCCCCCCTCTCCCTATTAACTCAGGTAATCGAGTATACACAATAGTGTAAAGTATTGTAGCCTATGCTACTTGCTACTTGATTGTATTTTAACGAGCTTTATGTCAACAAAGCGTTCTGCTGTGTGGTGTAGCTGGACGTGTCTGTACCACGCGTTATCTTTTATCTATCACAGCAGTTGAGCTATCCCGTGCGCTCCCTCGCTTAGATCTCACGTCTTGCTAATCTTAAATAATAACTTTCTACACGAATCCTAAACTATCCTAAAATCCTATTTTAACTAATTTAATTCAATAATATAACTATTGTCATTAATTATCCACTTTCTATCTGGCGATTTCGTAATGTATTTTGGATTTTCGTCACGTTGAACACTGTTGCAATTAACTTTAGCCCCCCCCCATTTGAATTTTTTGAGCCCCCCCCAAGAATTTCAATGACGCAGTCTGCGTCACGGCCCCCCCTTGTGGGCACCCCTGCATTTATAATTCATTATTTACAAACTAAAAACAAAACATTAGGCCTATAGATTAAACAAAACTCATTTGTCCCTTTAATTAGATGAATATAGTAATAGTTATACTAAAAGCATATGCAGCAAAACAAGAATAAGTATCTTGAACTTGAAACAGTTATTTGCAAATCAAGTAATTTTGTAAAGAGAATAAATATTTAATTTTTCATAATACAGGGTGTTTTTAAAAGAATGCCGGGATTTCAAACGGTCGTTGCTCGGGGACTATTCATGATAATTAAACTATTTAAACGTCAAATTGAAGGAAAAAGAATAAAGTTTTTTTCTCATTCTTTGATACAATTTGGAATGATTTAATACAATTCAGATTTTCATCAATCTTATATGAGCGTAAAACTGGAAAAGGCTGTACGCTTAGGACCATCGGCGAGTTTATCTGATGTCTTAACTGAATCATTTCGGCAGAAAGACTCTATCTTTTATAGATAAGATCATAAGTGACCAATTTAGGTTTGTTCAACTGAAGACGTCGGGCAATCGATTATTTTGGGCTTCTGATGCAGAATTGTCGGATTTATTCGACTATGTCATCGCTTGTTTTTAGCCGGCCAGGTGAATGTCTTTTCAAAACACTTCGGTGCCAGGAAATTCATTAAACCAGCTTCAAGTTTCTTTATCATAAAGTAGATTTAAATTTAGTTTAATTTAGCAATGGATATAAACTCTGCAAATCACAGATTACAATCTGTACCTTCTTTTGCGCCGTTAACGTCGTACTGGCGACTGGCATCAAGTGTATGAGTCACAATAGCGGCCTACCACCTTGCACCTATTTTGCGCATGCCAAGGTCAAAGTTTCCTCCCTTGCTACACGGGAAACACAACTTAGTTATTTTAGCTTCAATTTGACGTATAAAATGTTTAGTTACCTTGAATAGTACCCAAACAATTATTATTTAAAATCCCGGCATTCTTTTAAAAACACTCTATATTATTAACAAATAATAATAAACTTAAAGTGTTACTTTTGTATGAAAAATAAGCAAATAAAAATATTTTTACTGTTAAAAAGCTGTTGTACAAAGTTTTCAACACTAAACGAAAAAACTAATCAAGACTATGTTCTTATCTGGGTGAGATGGTCCTGGAGCCGGTCGGTGTTGTGTTTGTCACCTTTGGCGGAAGATCCGCCATGGTCGTCGCCATGTTCAACTTCCCTTTGTTTACTCACAGCATCCTGCCGCTGAGCGTCCACACGTTCTTGGCGCCGTACTTCGAAACGACTCTTCGATGCACATGCAGTCGACAATGCGTCATATCTTCTCTGGTAGTGATGCCAGTCCCTTTTAACTTATTTTTTTATTCACACCAACTCCTTTCCATGCTCCTTTTCCTGATATGGGCTGACATGATGCGACCTTGAGACATATCACGGTCCTTTGATCGTCCATTGACACGTCGATTCCTAGTTTTTCACGACACAACTCTAACACCAGAGCGTCTGTATCCTTGTCTTTCTTCTTTTCAATGCTGAATACACGAATGTGATCTAGTCCCTGGTATTGTTTTAAGTCATCAATCTTGCCCTCCAGTCTCCCGTTTATTTAGCCCTCAGTTTATTTACCTTCAATTTATTTAGCAGGTAACCGACCTCGTCTTGCAGCTTACATATCACTTCATTGAAAGTAGCCAATGCCGCTTCCACTGCTACTCGTACAGCCTTCCCCACTGCCGTCTGTATTGCCGCGAGTAGCGCTGCGTCGATGTTACCAGTGCAGCCGCTAGGCGTTGTTGTGCAGGACTCGTCGCTGGAGTTGCAGCGGGGAACTATTAATTTAAATTAATATTTTAGCAAAATTAACGGATCCACTCTAACAATGTCATCCCTTACAGAACAAGAGCCTGACTATAGTATTGACATCTGTCGTATCGCAAGTAGTTCCCATTTCGAATATTTATAGTTCAGCGTATCTGTGACAAAACCTTTTGAGTTTTTCATGACTTGTAACCATTTTATTTCTTTGTATAACAAATAAAACATTATTTTATGTACACTTGAAATCATGAACATAATTTTTTAATAACCCTGCATTTTAAAAATATGGACTTATGACACAAAATGTCACAAGTTTTATCAAAATATTAAATGGTCAGCTTAAGTGCCTGATTTATTTGACATGGAATGACCCTGTAGGATTAATGGTAAAAACAGAGTGGGAATACCGTTCCAATGTTTTCCCGCCCCACTCTACCACTGCATATAACCATATCAATATTGGTGGTTACCAATACTAAACTGTAACTAAAAACCATGTGCATCATAAGTTTCCTATGTTGTCTACAGATGTACATCAATGAGTCCAAGGACATTCCGTATGATATGATCAAGTATGTGGTGGGTGAGTGCAACTACGGGGGCCGTGTCCAGGATCTGGTGGACCTCAGGCTGTTGCGTACCATCATGGATGACATAGTCAACCCACAGGTGGCAGAAACACCCAATTACAAACTGTCCAGTGTTACTGTGCCTCTTAGGTTTGAGTATCACGACTTCCTGTTAGCCATTCAGGTATGACACCCGTAAAGTTTGTAAAACTGTAAAAAAATTTTCAAGGTTGTTATAAGCTTTACTCAAGGAAGCAATGTTCCTGTACAATAAGTTAACAGATCTTGTAGCATTTATATTACAGTTCGGTTCATTTATATTTGAATATAATAATTTTATGGAAATTTTATTAGTTAGTTAGATATAATATGTGATCTTCAACTTAGCTTAAATTACCGCTATGGCCATTGAAACTGAAGAAGGTTCTTGGCCTCCACAACAATGTACCTCCAGTCCTCTTGGTCTTAGGCTTGTGTCCAAGTTACTCCCAGACTCCTGCGGTCTTTTGCCACTTTTTTGTTCCATATTATAGTTTAGGCCTTTTTAACAATCTGGTGCTTGCAGGTCTCCCCTCAAATACATCAATTATCAATCAATTATCAATTAATTATCAATTATCAATCATTGAGATGGCGACGCCACCTAGGTGCATATTTTAATCCAAATATGAGTGAAGGATGAGTGAAGAATGGTGTGGGATGATCTGTGTTGCTCTGTTACTGACTAAGATCAGCTGTTTCATTAGCCAGGATCATTTATTTAAAGCCCATCTCTATCAATTGTGTTTTCGGGTCTCCTCACTACGAGGCCTGCCCATCTGAATCTTCTGCTTTTGATGATAGCTACTATTTCTAGATGTTGGTAGAGGTTTCTTAATTCTTGACTTCTTCTAATTCTCCTTTCCACATTTTCTTTTACTAAACCACATATTTTTCTTAACACTTGATTATCAAAAACTATAAATTTCTTTTCTGAGTCTTTGCTTAGAGCTGAATTTTCTCTCCCTTATGCTTTATAGTAGTACTGGTTGAATAGGTGTTTAGTAAATTCTCAGTTTAATCGTTTAATCATTTTTGAAATTTGTTTGGAACTTAGTCATTTGGATATAGAATAAAAACTTGTCCTCCCTGCTATCAATCTACTTTATACTTTCACTCTGTTATTTTGGGAAAATTGTACCCCTAAGTAAATCATCTGTGTCTAGATAAATCAATATAATCAACTTTAAGATTATTTTTAAATTTAAATAATTTATTACTCCTTAGTCTTAAGGTATTTGTATTTTGACAATGTCACATGTTTTATAGCATTGCTATATTATGTAAACGTTATGTGACAATAAAGATTTATTTATTTTGTGGAATTTGTTCTGGTATTGATATTAAGAGATATTTTGTTCCTTTTATTTCAAGTCCAACTTTTTTACCGTTTTCATTCAACTGAAAATTGCCTACAAAAAATTAGATTGAGAATTAAATAACCTCTCTACTCATAAACAGGCAGTCTACAAACACACACAAAGGAGTTTTGAATCAGCTCAAGGAGTGTTCGTCTGCCTTCTATTAAACTAAACCATTCTACCTACTTGTCCCAACCAACAAATCGTTTTCAATGTTATATAAGCTGGTCAACTTAATGAAACTGATATATATTGATTGATATATATAATATATTGTTTTACTAAAAGGAGGGCCACTAACTTGCTAGACAGGACTAATCTGATGCAAGGTTTAAGAGTACTCAAATCATACAATGAATTTGAGCAAATTTCTTTGTGATAAAACATAACCAATTTGTATTAGATTTATAATATGAAATTTAAATTTGTGCAAACTTGTATACTTTAATGTTTGCCCATTTATCCTAACAGGAACTCCCAGATAATGTTTCATCTGAGGTATTCGGTCTGAACTTAAATGTGGAAATAAAGCACAACATGGAAATCACTAAAGAACTATTTGAAAATATGGAACTTCTTCAACCTACCTATGCAAAAAATAAATCAACTCTTAAGTCATCTACATTATTCTCGGTGGAATCAATAATTAACAAGGTAATTAATTCAAATGTTTCTTTACTGGTGTGCAGGTGTGCATCATGGTGATTGATTATTCAAATACTTTTAGAAAACAAAATAATGGAAACATGTACACAGTTGGTGAATATTTTATAATATCATAATCGTAACAATGAAAAGTATTGAAATAAGTTCACTGTTTTGGGTTATTGGGTCTGAAACAGCTTTTTACATCCTCTATTTGATTAAGGCCCGATTTCACAAAATTCTCGCTAACGATGGTTTAGTTAAACTTCGGTTAAAACTAACCGATGATTTAAACCACAGTTAAGGAAATCTGGTTTCACCAACGAAAACGCGTCAAAACTAACGCTGGTTTTATAAACGAGAGTTTAGAGTAAAATCCAGGTGGCGGTGGCAGTGAACTGTCATAATATCGGGCTGTTACGGGAGCAAGTAAACATAACCTAGAAAATAAATCAGTGTTTATGAGGTAGTGAAAACAAAACTGGAGGCAGCAAGCTTACAGGAATACAATAGATTCTAGATTCTGAGCAAAATAACAACAGAAAGGTAGAATAAATACCAAAACAATTTACAATTAATAAATAAAGGCAAAGCAATGTAGATCAAACATATTCGAGGAACAAATTGGTTGAGTTTTGCGGTCGAGTCAAGACTCAAAATCCAACTTTTTACATAAGACATAAGACATGTACAGGGATGTTCAATATTCTGTTTGTTCACTAACCGGTTTGGTACATTTGAAGTAGTGAAAAAACTGGAGTAAAAAAAATAATTACAAGAACAAGACACAATAAAGATAACACCAAAATAATTATTTTCTATAAAATACTAGCAGAATAATGACAATTAATTTAGGAGATTTTGCTTTAATTACGTCTGACCGAATGCAAAACAATTGTTTGAACGTTGGGTTAGGGTTACACAAAGCCGGGAGAAGGAAAAGAGAGCCTATTTTTCGAACAATAAAATAATAAATTTGAAAATGTTGGTAGAAGAGTCGGGACACACTTTTTAGCCGAGATAAAATAGTACAGCTCTTGATCGCCAAACAGTTCAATGCGGTCGCTGATCACAGATATACGCCTTAACTAAAAACCTTGTGGGATAACCTAAAGCAATGCACTATATGGGATAGCCTAAACACAAACCACTACAGTAGTTTGTATTCATTTCCTAAAGAAAAAGGCTAAACTTTTGTTAGTTCATATCTAATAATAAAACTAATTTCATCTTTGTTATTAAAATCATTAACCCTTTCTCTTATCCGCCTAGTTCGGCGAACAACATAGGCTACTCTTCACTGCCATCACTTACTTTCAAAAGCTGATTCGTACCGTATTCTCTTCTACCATTTCGCCTTTCCATATAAATGTTAAACTTAAAGCCAGCTGATATTTCCTTAACGAAGGATTAAAGAAGTTAACCGGTCAAAATTGGGCAGTTAATTATCTAACGGCGGTTTAGTCTAAACTAGCTCTAACGGTGGGTGGTGAAATCCGATTTCGTCAGTTAAGAGTTAACTGCAGTTAGAGCATGGTTTAACGGTGGTTTAAGTGTTTGGTGAAATCGGGCCTAACTCTGCATCTGGTAGCTACAAATCTCTGTACTGGCAGGCCATTTTTTTTTTTTTTACTGTTTGTACATAGGTTACTTTAGAGCTGTATAAATTGTGTTCTACCATACAAAAGTATAAATACTTTTATCTATTTTATTTTCCAGGCTATTGCAAGGAACAAATTTAAACCATTGACAGATCGAAAAATAATTTTGCAGAACTGTTTTAATGAAAATGGGCCTGTAACATTTTTCTAAAGTAGAGGCTTGGGAAAAATACAAAAGATTTTTTTATTAGAAATCCAAGATATACAAAACTTTTAGAAAATGGTTCTCTACATGAAAAAAGTCATATTTATTATTATTTGTATATAAAAAATATAAGAAAGAATGTTACGTCACACCACTCTAAACATGCAGTTGCGTGATTTTCTTTTTAATTCTCAACTTTCAAGATATTGTTACATCACAGTAACTAAAAAAACTACAGTATATATCAGAATAAACTTTAGAATATCCTGTGTAAAATTATATAAAGCAATATATAATACAGTGATGTCTTCTGTTGAAACTTAGCAGTTAAAGAAATTGATGCTCAAACGACTAGTGACTACTCGTTTGCCAGTGGAGGAACTAGTTTTAGAGCCTAGTCAATAGTCGTTTGCCAGATGCAGGGTAAAAAAAATTAAAAATTAAAAATATCACAATCTACCCTTTTAACCAAATTTAAAATGATTGATATGTTGTTTATTTATTTATTAAAATTTATAACCTAATTTAGTAATTACAAACCAGCTTTGTTTCTAACAAACAACCAATATTTTTCAGTTCTCTCAAGAATTTTCACTTGATGAGGAGTATAACTTTCCTCTATCTGGAGTGGGGTTTGTAATCAGACAGGAGTGGAATCTTTACTCAAGGCTATTGTTGGTTGTGCGAAAAACTCTTCAATCTTTCAGTGAAGCATTTCAAGGACTATCCGAGATGTCTGAAGATATTGAACTCCTCGGATTCCAAATCGAAAAAGGTCTTATTCCTACAACATGGTTGAAAGTGTCTTACCCAACTTGCAAACCCCTTGGTCCTTATGTGGATGACTTAGTTAATCGGCTCAAGTATATCAAGGTAACTCCCGCATTTCAGTTTAAAAATTTATATCAAGGCTTTTACGTGTTGTACTATTATCAAATTTACTTAAATGAATTAAAATAACAACTCTAGCTTAATAGACCTCTGAATTTTCACACTTCACAAATAAATGTTAAGGTTATCTGTGTTACTGTCACGTCATTTATTGAAGTAGTTGTAAAAAAAAACACACACATCAGTTGAGCCTTGATGTTTGCAAAGAAAAAAGATTCATTTAAACTTTTGTGAGGAAATATTTATTTAGTGTTATATATTTGGTTGCAATTAGATTGGAAGAATTAAATAAGAATTATTTCACACAACAGAGCAATGGCAGTGGAAGCTTGGAAATGAAAAATTGAAGCAGGCTCTGTAAAATAAAATAATTTCCAGAGATACTTAGAATAATTAGATACTAGAGAAACTTGGGGGATCTGCCTTGGCACTGTCCGACCTTATTCCAACTTACAACACTTTTAAGACTGGAAGCACCAAATCCTTCTATTAATTATTTTTTATTTTTCATTTCACATCTATTTATTACATAATATGTCATAATGTACCTATCAAATAGACAATAAACACTGATTGTCAATTTTTTTTGTTTGTCCTGATCCTAAGAATGAACCGAAAGTATTGAAAGTCAGCAATATAAAAGTGAAAATAAAGTTACATCATATGTAAAATAAACTCAATGTTATTCAATACAGGTCAATTGACCTATTATTATAATTGACAATTGCTTTGGTATAGGCCTGTTCTAGTTGTTAGTGAAGTCTGGATTTTCTTTGCCCAACCATAAAATTATCAGTGTCTATCAGCAGGAAGTTAGATCAGCAATCCTCTTATTCATAAAACATTTTATTTAGCACATTTTTTACTTTAACCTTTTTATAAGGTAAATGATCCATTACAGAAACCCAAGGGGCCATACAGATATTACGAAACACACTTTTTTGTCATTTTACCTCTTCCCTCATGTAACACACCATAACGCTTTAGAGCAAACCCCTCCCCCCACCCACCGTTGTGTTACGTAACTCGATTGTAGTTGACTTTGATAACATTTTAAGCATAAATTTACTAGTGGAATATGGATTTAACAAATCATTAAACTTGTAATGACTTTTGATCGATACCCTTATTATAATCAAATAAAAATTGATAACTTACAAACAAACAAACAGAAACAGAAACAGATCCCTATGTGGACGTATTTTTTATATAACTAACTGATTTAGATATCAGTTTGATTATTTTTGTATATTTAAAGAGGATTGTGTGTGTTACAAAATGGTGAGCCACCCCCTCCCCCCGTATAACGCAGTGTAGCCTATTTACACGCGGCCGCGGCCAGGACTGCAGTGATGTCATCACGTGCAGTCTCTCAGTCTGGCCAACCTCTTTCACTGCATACATCTTGCCCCACACCCCCTGGCTAGATCCACCACTGCTTCAATCAGAGCAACTGTCTGAAGTAGCATTTCTGTTTGCCCATTCTCTTGATGACCGTAACAAGCCACTGAAGTTTCTTATTGTACGGTTTGTTGTCCAGGGTTGCTGTAGTGAAGGGGTAGGGAGACATGTGTGGCTTGGAGGGTTGTTCCAGCCCCAAGCTCTACTAGTGTCTGCTCTAGGGGATCATTCTAGAGTGACTCACACCCCCGTTCACCTGCTGAGTTGGGACCATTGTATGGAGCCTCCATCTCCCGGGGACTCTGGCCTGTTGGTCTCTGGTCTTCTCATCCATGGAGCCCGCTGGAACTCAGCATTGTCAGTATTTAGAGATTTGTTTTACTTTCCTCAGTGATAAAATATGAACCCTTCCCAGACAGGTGTCAGATAAATCCGCTTTATCATAGCTGAGTTAGTTGAGTGGTTATTGTGTTTGCCTAATAATCAGGGTTCCCCTAGTAATTAGGTCTCTGGCTAAATACTGAGAAAAGTCAGAAGCTTTTCGATGAGTTTTTTGGATGAGGAATACAATGCTTATCATGGTAAACATGTTAATCTTTAATGTGAATAACTGTCTAGAGCATAAATGTTGGCAACCATAAAGCATCAAATTTACCATATAATTTTCTTTGCCAAATAAAATCTTGTCCAATAAATAAATAACATAGCCACCTGTTTTACAGGTTAAATTTGATATATTTGTGAAGATGGGTTGCGGATATATCTGCCATTGATCCAGATACTCATGGACGGGTAGCTAATACATCATCTGGATCATTTGTTTTTAGTATAATAATTGTTTATGCAGTAAGAAGACTTTGTTATGTTCATATAGAGTGGAAAAGGTGCCAAAAATGAAAAAAACTTTTTAATTTTACAAGTTTTGCCCGTAAATAAATAAATAAATGTTCATTCCTACTTTACAAGAAATGAAGAAATAGAGATGAAATAAACTTATCCCAACATAATTTCACATATTCTGTGAAAAAAATCAACCCGTATAGGATCCAAGTTTTTAAATCATTTACCACCATCACTACAGACAAAAAACATTTCAGAAATAAATGTAAAACATTTTAGTCAAGAAAAGTTGTTACTCTCTAGAAGATAATTTTAAGAATAAATGTATAGATTGATGTACTTAAGCACAATTTTAAGTCAGTTGCACGTCAAAATTAGTTGCAGTAGAACACCTATTGTATAGTAGAAGTGTTTCTATTTTATGACACTAGTCTTGTATGTCATGTACAAAATAAATAAAGAGATTTTGATTTGATTTGATTTGAAGGGTAAGAGTAAAAATGTTTGCAAGACTTATATTGTGTATTCATATTCAGTATCATTATAGCCAGGTTTTTTTTAATTGATTAGAACCACCAAAGGGTGTATTTCAAGGTTTTTGTAACTATTTTTGTTCCAGATCAATTTTGGAAGACCAGCCTCCAAGGGAATTCATTAGTAAGATGCCTGAGATATGGTTCAAGCCAATACTCAAGTCAGAGAGGAAGGAAGAGTCCAGGCACCGGTACAGTTGTCCTCTGTATGAAACAGCTGATCGAGCAAACTATGTAGCCCACGTGTTGATACCCAGCCAACATTCACCAGCTCATTGGATATACCGTGGTGTGGTTCTCCTTTGTCAGTAGTAGAGTAGAAAAAACTGAGCTGTGAGTAATAATTCATTACTTACCAACCGTTGATCAGCTCAAATATTTGCGTGTTAGGACATATTACACAACAAAAGTGGCATGGAATCATCAGCTCGTTGATATGAAGTTGAAATTACAAATGTTTTGGAACACAGAAAAAGAACAGGTCAAGACAAAATTTTAATTCTTATTCAGTATTTAATGCTCTTATTAACAAAGACAGGCCTGGTTCTTCTGGGAACGTGAAGATTGTTCCTCTCCAGCAGAAATGGGCAGCTGATCTGGTTATTAAGCTTGAAGAGGGAGGCATATTAGCAACTTTTCTTCTATAATCCAAGCGTGGGAGTCCATTAGCAGCAAATATTGCCTTGACCGGGACATCCATGAAGTTGAACCCAGTGCGGCAACCAAGATGTCTAACGAAGCGTCTCTGGACTGATTGAAGATATTGATTCGACCGAGGAGGTAGGACCTGACCACAGAGGCGTACTCAAGCAGCTGACAAACTAAAGCCTTGAACAGGATCGTTAAGAAGTTAGGATAGGCTTTGTCCTGTATATAATTCTATTACAGCAAAAAAAAAATAAAATAAATAACAAAAAAATAATAAAATAAAAATAATAATAATTGAGGACTCTTTCTTAAACCATGGCACAACTTACCCTTCAAAATTATCCAGAAAAAATTCTTCAATGCTATAGTAAGATTTTTCCAGTAATAATTTATGTAAGGTTTTGAAGGTATTTTTTGATGAATTTTTGCTTATGGTTTTTGATAGCTTGTTAAAAATTTTGATTGCCATGTAATTTGGACTATTTTCATACAGAGAAAGTCTATGGTGTGGATATAAGTGTGAGTGGTGTGTGTAATAGTTATGGTTAAATTTAAACTTATCAAAGCTGTCCTGATTATTGTAGAGTAACTTGAAAATTTCTAATATATACCTGTTACTGCTAAAATTCCAAATTTTTTAAATAATGATCTACAGCTTTTTCTTTTGGAAACTTTGGCCATTGTCCTCACCACTAATTTCTGTGCATTGAGAAGTTTCTTTTGTTTTGGAATTGGATCCCCAAAGAACAATACCAGTTGAGATTACGAGATAAATAAACAAAGATAGGCTACCGGTACTTAATAATAAAATGTTTACAATGAAATAAAAATAGAAATAAGAAAATCAACCATTCTTAATAATGTCTATATCCGGCCAGGGAGTAAAATTCCGGGGGTAAAAATCTGACCCGTACATCTTCAGTTGTCTAAACGCTTGTTATCTGGACAGGGGATAAAATTCTGGTTTTTATCGCTAATCTAATTAATCACACTCTGTCTATTTTCATTAGACTTCCAAATCAGCGGGGGTAAAATTCCGCCCGCGAACAATCTTTTGAGCGCTCAGGTTACTACAGTAGAACCTCTTTAATCCGAACTAATTGGGACCGGGGGTAGTTTGGATTATTGAATAGTTCGGATTACAGAACATATTGTTGTTTTTACATAACAAAGCTAGGGAAAAGTGAAAAATGCTTTATAAAGTAAAATACAGTTTTATTTAATACAGTAGTAAACATAGGGAATAAACAGTGCTATACATTACAATTGAAATAACTATAGTGCGCATATCAATAAATACAGTATACAATGAAGAACTACTGTACTGTGTATAGAGTACAGCAATGAGGCGTTCGGATTAGTGGACGTTCGGATTACAGGGGTTCGGATTAAAGAGGTTCTACTGTACATCACAGAGTGATGTCAGCTTTGCCCTGGGGGTAAAATTCCAGGGGGATAAAATTACGGCGACCCTCATTCTTTAGTAATTTAAGTTTAAACAAATTTCCAAAATGGGTCTCTTCTATTTTAACATACACACAAAGTTTCATTAAATTGCTTGAAAAAAAAAATCAAAGATAAAAATATTTATGTAAAAAAACAAAATGGCGGATTCTGGTTAACGAAGTGATTTTGGAAAAAATGTTATTCTTATTTTCTCTTTATTTTGACCCAAGGAATCACTACGTAAATTATGTACCCACCTTTTTTGAACACCCTGATATATTGTATAGTGTGTGTGTGTGCATTAGCACGATAACTCTATCAAAAATTATCCGATTTCGATTAAATTTGGTACAAACGTGTAAACTTATGTTTATACCAACGAGTTTGAGGACTAGCATGATCCGACCATGGGAACATTATTGGGAGATTTATGAGGTATAAATTGGTTTTTCTCGTTTTTGACTCTCAAAACATAGAATTCCCAATTTCTCTCTAGACCACATTTGAAAAGCTTAAAAGCCAAATAATTTAGAATATTGAAGTGATTTTGTATGGTTATTGGTTACGGATAAAATTAAAAAAATTGTAAATTTAAAATTCCCATGTTATTCTTATGGAGAATAAGTATAAACTGTTGTAGTTTGCTTGTTTTTGGGTATATTTTTAATTTTTATCAAACTTAGCAAATCTACTGTATTTATTTTATACTAAGCTATTAATGTTTTACTAAAAAACACACTTTATTACCCTCCCTGTAGCAGCAAACCTACTAGTCAAACCTAAGGTTATTGAAATAGATTTAATTGAAAATCAAATCAGGCATATGGAGATTTGCTTAGTCTGCAGGTTTGCTGTTGCGGGGGTACTTTTTCTATGTAGTAGTTATTCAGTGTTATGTTATTTTTACTTTCTCCCCCTATATCGTACGGAGAACAATACGGAGAAAGTATTGTTTTCGTCAAAATTTTCAAGTTTCAGTTTTGAGTGGATAAATTTGTTTCGGGTCCCCATGAACCCAAAGAAGTGGTTTTCGAATTTATGTCTGTCTGTATATGTGGATGTGTACAAAGCTACAGACCATCTGTAGTCCGATTTTGATAAAATTTGGTATGTAGGTACTAATACATGGTATCTCCTGGTATTTATTTTTTTTTTTTTATTTCTATTTTTAATGGTAATTTTTCCATAAAAAAACACATAAAATAACAGAAAAATCTAATTTTTTCAAACTTTTTCTGAATGATTTTAATAAAACTCCAGTATTGTATAGTCCTATAAATTCTGAACAAAATGGTACAACTCCCATTGCTGTAAAAATTATGGTTCAAAGGTTATGGTGACTTATGTTAATATCTCATTTAAACTCATCAAATAACGAAGAATCTGATTTTTGAAAAAAGTGTATGTTGTCTCACCGGAGCCTGCCCTAGCCCTGCTGGTCACGCAAATTTTTATTTTTAAAATTTGTATTCGAGGCTTACAATTGATTGAAGTTTGAGCATTTTTTTTCTTTAACATACATGTTACCAAGGACTAATTACTCCGTATTTTATTCAAGAAGAGACCATGACTATTTATCAGACGTTTTTACCCTACCAACTACGTTAAATTTGTCGCTGCTTGATATTTTAGGTATATAGTCAATGCTATTATCTAATTCAGTAACTTATTATCAATACAGTTTTTGTTTCTAGTTGGAAATTTATTTAAACATTGATGGTTAAATGACTTTAAATGGTTAACAAACATTACAGTGTCTTGGTCCACACTCTTTAAAATGTCAATAAATAAGTCACAATGATCTTTTCAATACGGTACCACAAAACCTGAGTTAGAGATACCTCGTTTCCAGGAGAAATTTTGATATTCAAAGAAAACCATTCAAGATATAAGGCAATATCTTTTAGACACCATTATCACACTTATGCCTACATGCTGTATTTTCATGTCTTTCAAACAGATTTAGAATATGACTTTCTTAAAAATTATTTATACAGGAGTGCTGGTTCAATTCCAAGCGACATCCATTTCAGAACCCAGATGCCTTTTGTCATTGGGCGAATTAAAAAGCCGCTATCTAAAAAAGTTTGACATTAGATAGAAACAAGACCAGGGTTTGGACCGTTCCCTTTCAAAACGTAAAAAATGCCATTGGCGTAGAAAACACAATACAAACTTAAGGGAAATAGTATAATTTGCAGTCAAAATATAAATTGTAATAAAAATGTTGTGGCAATTAAGTTTATTAAATCTCCATTTGTACAAAATAAATTTAAAACTATAGATACACGTTTTATGAAAATAACTTCTCCTTAGGTATCATTATTAATTTACTTATTCCATTGATATGAACCTATACTAGTAATATCACAATACAAGTACAAAGCATCATTTAAATTTTAAAAATAGTTGTTTAGCCTCCGGATTACTGTATTATACTTAAAATGGTTTACAATACCAAAGAGATCTAGACCACTTTGACCACCAGTCTAGACTTTACCTCAGCCCGGTCACGATCGTTTGTCAATGTCCCTTCGTGTTTTTCGTGTTTTTTGTAATGTGTGTCCGTTCCGTGTATCGTGTTTTGTATATGTTTTATTTATTGAATTCTGTTAACGACCTTCGAATGAAGTGATCACTTAGACACCTTGAGGCCTGAAGATGGTTCAAAACAAGAACCGAAACTAGTTGCCTAAATCAGCAACAAAGGATTACTATATGCAGGTATTGTAAACCATTTTAAGCATCATTTAAAATATTATCCAAGTATAAATATTAAGCTAATAAATACAAAACCCAACAGTACCTAATATTTTCTGGTATAATTGAGATCAGTGTGCAAAGCATTAAAGTGGTCAAGTTATCTTTAACTTTAGTTTAACAAATACAGGTATCGGTAAGCTGAAAGGAATGCTGATGCTAAATATGCCACAGATAAGGTAGTGTTTAGTCTATAACTGATTATACCGAGACAAAGCAATATCTGCTGACAATGTTCTAAGAGTATCACGCCACTGTGGTATGGCTGAAAATATTATTGATTATTCCCTTCCTCACAGTTTCAGAATTAGCCACAAGTTTTAAAAGTATGTATCCACCAACACACATACATATACAGTAATACAGTGTGGTTGGTCCCGGAAAGGTGTAACATATTTTACCATTATAGTTAAAGTAATGCAATTTGGTTAATATATAATCAATGCGATTATATTAATAGATTAATAATAACCATAAATATCTACTCTTTTTAGCTATTATTAAATTTGTATTCCTTAGGGGGGACGGCCCACGAGGAGTCAGACACAGTTATTCCTAAATAGTAACATATGTCAAGTTTGTTATCAATTTAAAAGTCTTGGTTGGTAGAACTCAATGCCGCAAATCTGAAATCACTCGCACAACATAGTCAAAAATGGTAGCCGTTTTTATATTATTTGAATCTGCCATTTTGAATATTTGAACGGCTGTCATTTTTTACTCAGTTGTTTTTTTAGCTCAAATTTACGACATTGTATTCTACTAATAAAGACCTTTAATTTGATGTGATCTTTGGGGACAAATGGTTAAGATTTTTTAAAGATGATTGTGCATCTTTAAAAAATCTTAACCATTTGTCCCCAAAGATGGTTCAGTGAATTGATTTTGCATACTATAGTTTTTTATTTCATTTATCATCATCGCATGAGCACAAAATCCAAATTAGTTTGATAAAATTCTGATCACCCCTTGCGGCTGTGAAGACATCATTATATCCCTGCGGTCAATTATTACTCTGGTATTAACCTGGTGGTGGTTAATTACCCTGGGGCAGGGTTATTAAGCCCTGCGGTCGTTTGACATAGTAATCGCCTCCCGCAACTGTGGCAAAATGCTTATCATCTCCCACGGTCATGTGGAGATCATCATCTTCCGCGAATGAGGCAAAATTCTGATCTTTTCCCGCGGTCATGTGAACATTTTCATCGTCCATCTCGACCGTTTAGAATTCATTATTGTATCTCCCGCGGTCCTGTAGATATCGTAATCGTCTCGCGCGGCAAAATGTTAATCATATCCCGCAGTAGAGTGGAGATCATTATCGTCTTCCGCAATCGCAGCAAAATTCTTGATTTTTCCCGCGGTCGTGTGGACATTATCATCTTCTGTGATCGCATAAAATTCTGATCATCCCTCGCGGCCGTGTGTAGACATATTATCGTCTCCCGCGGTCATGGAAACGTCACTGTTGTCATGCGGGATTGCGATAAATTGAAAATTCCAGGTAGATATTCACGTATATATCCCGGTTAAAAAAACTCACGCATAATACCCGGATCTCCCGGTCGGTGGACACCCTGTTATATATATTGCATAGGGGCGCTACTATTAGTTGTGCCTAGGGTGTTGAAACAGGGTCAAAAACGGGCCTGATTGCATGTGCGTAGTCTTTAGAGCTTAAAGTTTTAATGACCATGGGTTTACTAAACATGTCATCTATGGTTATAGTTTCTCTTCTATAATTGGAATAAAATACAATTGTGTGTTAAATTTTAATTAGTAGTAAGTATGTATTTAGTGAAATGTGTATCTTTCAGCAACAAAAAGTATATTTAAAATTCCTGTAAGTTATAGATTGTGGAAATTGAAGCCAGAACCTCCTTATAGTCCCATAATAGCCAGCGAGTTATGCCGATTCCAAATCATCATACCAAAAGAATAAAAATTAAAAGTATACCTTAGAGTGATATAAATTTGTTAGTGTAATTTTTTTCTAATATACATAAAAACTATCACCAAAGCTTGAACATTCTCCCTATAAGATTTATCACAATATAGATTAGTTGAATACAATTTTAACGTTAGTTCTGACCGGTACGTGCAGAAGGCGGTTTTTTATTGACTACGCCTTGTTATTTCACACATTTCACAACTATTTTAACCAAATCTTTTGATCTAATTCTAAACAACAGTTCTCTCTTTCATTTCTCAAAACCAAACAGTAAAGCACAAATCATTAAATCATTCCTAAAATAAGGGAGTGAACATTCTGTCGGTAATAGCTTTCAAAATCACCAATATGAATTAAAACACATAAAAAGCAGGCATCATATTTTATCATAGAATAAAATCTTTACTTGTACATAAGTAAATGCTGTCACATTTTACATAAATTCATCCATTTAAAAGTTCTAGTTCAACAGTAAAAAATCTTTCTTCTTGAATTTATTCCTTGGTTGCTTGTGTACACTGGCTAACTTGGCAGTAAGTTATCGCTTGTTTGTTAACAAATCTAAAGGGTTATAGTAATGCTAAGGGTATTTTCTTGGCTTTATCACATAGTTTTAGGCTGCTGAGCTGGCATTCTACCTCCCCTTCCCCTCTCCGTCTACCTGTCACTCACATGAGTCATTGTCTTACCTCCACTGCTCTGTGCTCAGTTGAGGATCAGCCGTGACCAGACCAACAACTGTGACTTGATTTGGTTTTACTTTCTTGTTATAGTTCTGTTACTGTCATAATTTACATCAGATATAGAAAAGGTAAGTGGCAATTAGAATAAGTATTTGGATTACTTTCAAGTTTGATGTTTCTAATCTGAAATGTAATTTACTAAAAAGTTTGGTACCGGTATTGAATTGTTCTTTGTTTATTGAATTAGACTTTTTAAGTTCTGTATTTTAAATATTACAGTTTTGTGGTGGAACTAAAGTAATAAACAAAGTGTTTACTCATAACTGTAGGCCTACTTGTAATTTACTAGTTAATGACTAAGTATGACTTTATGGTGAGGGGTTTATGGTAGCTAATGATAAAATAAACTTTTTATTACATTTACCTCTGTTGTTTATTGAGTTCTTGTAGGTAAGATATTTATGTTACCCTATGCATTTTGATGACACTCTTGTGTGGCATCTTCAGAGGCCTTCTTAATCACTTACAATCACTATAGTTTATACTGTATTTACGAAAATATTTACACACACACGGTGACTAGTCTAGTGACCTGACTGCGATACTAATAACCTTGTGTGTAAATATTTTTTTTTAAATATAGTATAAACTATAGTGTTAGTGATAAGCAATTAAGAATATCCATGAAGTTGCCACATAAGCTGGGGTAAATCTAATATAATTCAAGTTCTTAAAACTGGGATAGCATAAAATATTTAAAATAAACATTGCAATTTTTTTCTACATATAACATTATTAGGTTTGAATCTAGGGGTTCCAAGTTTAAATGGTTCTTAATAAAGTTATAACGATTCTGACTCAGTCAAAAAACTCAATTACACAGGGCGAGTTTACAAGTTAAGCCAGGAAGAAATAT
Organism: Macrosteles quadrilineatus; assembly: GCF_028750875.1. Classification (NCBI taxonomy): domain Eukaryota; kingdom Metazoa; phylum Arthropoda; class Insecta; order Hemiptera; family Cicadellidae; genus Macrosteles; species Macrosteles quadrilineatus. The sequence continues at coordinate 71,236,812 of NW_026542600.1, read as the reverse complement.
AGCAAGGTTTTCAGCGCAAAGGACATAGAACTCCCTATATTATCCGATTCCTTCCATATCTTCAAGACTAATCCTACTTTTCATTGGTAATGTACAAGTTCATGACTAGAGATAGCATTATAGTACGGTAGCTGTTGATAAAATAAACTTATGTTAAAACATAGGGGTTCCAAATTTGAAAGGATCTTAATAAAGCTATAACGATTCTGACTCAAGACAAAGTCATAAAGCTCAATTACACAGGGAAAGTCTCTTAAGTGAGTTGGTGGCTCAGTCGGGAGCGCCACGGACATTGGGCCTAAGGCAGCAATGTTGTGGATTCGGATCCTCTAAAGCCAATTTGTTCTCTAAAGTCACTGGCGGAGTCAACTTTTTCCAGAGCTATTTTAATAACAGCTTTTGAGCAAGTGGAGCGATCACACTGGGCTAGATTACGAGCTGCGTGCAAAAAAGTAACCAGTAGCTTGTGAACTCGCTCTGAATAATTGAGCCTTTACCATTGCGGCTTCACCAAGGGGACTAGTATTGTTTGAAAAACTATTATGTTAACACACATTCACTACCGCAAGAGTAATGTAGTATACTCATTGTTGTTTGCAATGGCAGTTCATATTAATATAGACTGACGTCGCATATTTGTATTGGTGTTCTAATGTGTTAAAAAACTGATATCTTTGTAACGGTCTATCTATTTGAGAGCCCTGAATTCTCTGCAGATGTCTACGCACATGTGCGTCATTTGGCCTGTGGATATGATGATTAGTGACGGCATATGATTGGCATTTGCTGCATCACTGGCCCACGGTCTGCGTGTACTGTTAACTAAGTGACACCCGGTCTCATGTGTAATATTAAAATGTATACCTTTGTCCGTGGCAATGACCACAGTGTTGCATATATGTGGCGATTGGTAGCCAAAGTTTTTAAACATTATTTAGTTTAAATTCTGGTTTTCAGATTATACATGGATATGAGCTTCATGTTTTTTACAATTTCCGTGAGGTTTCTTGCCTACTACAAAATTATGGCAGCTGTCTTTGAGAACATTCTGGACATAACGCCTAAACCAGACATTGGGAAGAAAATTGCTGACTTCTTGGAGGAGAATGGTATCTCTCCAGGTAAGATTTAAACAATCTCCATTGTTGTCATGACCACTATGCTACTGAACAATCGTTGGCTCTCTTAAGGAGATGATAATTAATTATGATGTTTACCTCTTGATTGCCAGGTTCTTGATGAATTAATAAGTTAACGCTCTCTATGTACATTTTGCCACAAGTGTGGCATCATCAGGAGCTGTCTTGTTTCTTCTCACATCACTTAGTCACTAAAAAGCGCACCATCCTTTTTTATTTACACTTATTTACATTCGCAAACGATTCATGGCGCGAGCGTGGAATTCCGTGAGCACGAGTGCGTGAGCGGTCCGGGAGCGCTACATATGTCACTGTCCGACTGCCCGGCTGTTGTCCTTGTACTCGCTTTTTGAGGTGTTGGTAGGTTAGGGGATGGGGTGAGTTTATGATACTAGAGCTTTCTCTTCTAAGACTGCGATGTTGCCAAGTCTCTGCGGCGTTGTCATATTGTACTTCTAGTTGGTTTATGAGTTTGAAAATTATCAAATTGTTGTAGTCTTCTTTTTTGTTTAGAAGGGTATCTGGTTTGAACTATGAAAATGTTTATAAATATGGTAGCTTTCTTGGATTTTAGCTAATGATTTAGAATTTTTACGTTTTAGGATTGTTAATGATTCAGGAAATGAAATATGATGATTCGGATTACTTTTAAGGTGTTTGGCAACTAATGATTCTGGGTTGGTATGGTATCAAATGTCACCGATGAGCGGCGACCGGTTTCAGCCCAGCTGTGGGGCCATCTTCAGGCGATGAAGGAACATAAATTCACTCCGAAGAGGTTGTCATAAAGTCTATAAATACGTCACAAGAAACAACACATAAATACTTTTTTTACAAATACATGTGTGACCACAAATTAACTGCGCGGCAGACGGTACGCGTACATTAAGTTGCTAGTCCAGACTGTCGTCACTGCCGTCTTGTCCATCTGCCATCCCCCTCCCCCTCCTCCAGTTCTTATCAGGTCCTTTACGTGTTGTTACTATCCTTTCAATGCCGACTACTGTTTTAATATTGTTCATTGCTGTCGACATTAAAAGGATAGTAACAACACGGAAAGGACCTGATAAGAACTGGGGGAGGGGGATGGCAGATGGACAAGACGGCAGTGACGACAGTCTGGACTAGCAACTTAATTTGTTAATTTGTGGCCACAAGTGTATTTGTAAAAAATTTATTTATGTGTTGTTTCTCGTGACCTATTTATAGACTTTATGACGACCTCTTCGGAGTGAATTTATGTTCCTTTATCGCCTGAAGATGGCCCCACAGCTGGGCTGAAACCGGTCGCCGCTCATCGGTGACATTTGATCACATTGACGGATTAAAGGTATTTTAACCTGTAGATTAAGGTAAACTATTGTAGTTTACTTGCTTCTGGATATAATTTGATGAAACTTAGTAAATTTATTTATTTTATACTAAGCTATTAATATTTTAGTAAAAAAATATACTTTATTAACTTCCCTGTAACAGCAAACCTAACTAACCATTAAACTGCGTAGCTAATGTTATTTTAGAAGGGAACACATCTGGCATTTTTAAGGAAATTTTTTAGTGAAAACCTAATCAGGCAAATGGAAATTCTTTTAGTCTGAAGGTTTGTTGCGGCAAGGAGTATTTTTGTTATACACCCTTTTTGCTCATATGGCCTCAACACAGCCAATTTAGGTCAGATAATTGAGACTCTACCGTAAAACTATTTTCATAATATAAGTTAGTTTAAAATAATGAAATTCATACTTTATGTACTATTCCAGTACATGCGCTGCTGTACCTGTCCGGGAGCATCCTGATCTTAAACTTCATTTTTACGGTTCAACCGATAGCTATAAATGCTATAATTATGTGCAAAAATCATAAGTACCAACTTCCAAAATTGAGCGGCGATAGCGCAGACATTGAAGCAGGAATCCTTTTGAATCATGGAACGTCCCCTCCACTCTTCTTCTCGGCTCCCACTCCCCGCAAAACTTTGCAAGATCCTTCTCCAGACTTGCTACAACACAGACTACTTCAGGAGCCAGCTAAAGTACATTTTGAGGATGAAGTACCTCAGCGCAAAGTACACAAACCGGACCCTCCAATCAAAGGAATGTTTCAGAGTCCTTTGAACTAAATTGAAAAGAACAACCGCAGGCAAATTAATCTTCAGTTGTAAGAAAGTGTGTGTTGTTAAAATTATAACTTGTAGTAACATAATTTTAAAATGTTGTATTCAAATACATATTGGAATATTTTTTTTTACTATAGATTTTGTTATACTTGGACTTGAATGTCTTTTTAATAGTTTTACAGTAAGTTTGAATACACCAATCTTAGGAAACCTAATAAACTGTTTTCAATTAAATTAAAATTTTGGTCTAATAAATTCATTGTAAAAAAAAAAATTCATTGTAAAAATCATTGTAAAGTGTGATATTAAAGCAAATAAATAAAGTAAATTGAGTCTAGTTATTACAACTCCTATATAAAGTGTTTTTGTTTGTTTTGGAGATTTATTTTAAATTGATACTTTGATGTGCAACTAAGACTAGTGAACCTGTCTATGGCAGTGATTGGGGGAAAGGCCTACTTAAAAATTAACATTGGATGGCTAGGAAAAAACAAAGTATTGCTGATGACACAACTTTTGTAGTATCTGCAAAAACTGAATTTGGTGTAAAAACTCAACTCAACAATGCCTTGTCAACCGCTAAGTCATGGTACTCAGCCAACAATCTAACCTTAAATGAAGATAAAACCGAATTCCTGTACTTTTCTTTGAAAAATCAACTGTGCAATAACCTCACTAAACCTAGCAAGGGAAGATGATTAAATTTTCTACAAGAAAAGTATATAATGTGTTTATTTTGGTTCAACAGATTACGAGTTATAACTTATTTAATTGATATCTTATTAAAATACTCCTTCCATAAGAAATACATGTAAATTAGTATGCGAAATGGGGCGAATCCTATCCGCCCAAAGGAAATATAACTGATATTCTGGAAATCTCGACAAAATTTCCAGTAATTTGACACTTTAATCATGAAATTTTGTCAAAAATTAAAGCGAGGGTGAGCGTTTAAAAATGGGATGATTTAAGGTTTTTTTTTATATTTCCAATAAAAAAACACCAAACCTCGACATTTTGTTACCTCGCCCTCGCCTTAATTTTGGATCAATTTTAATGATTAAAGTGTCAAATTACTGGAAATTTTGTCAAGATTTCCAGAATATCAGTTATATTTCCTTTGGGCGGATAGGATTCGCCCCATTTCGCATACTAATTTACATGTATTTCTTATGGAAGGAGTATTTTAATAAGATATCAATTAAATAAGTTATAACTCGTAATCTGTTGAACCAAAATAAACACATTATATACTTTTCTTGTAGAAAATTTAATCATCTTCAATTTTATAATTTACTATAGTATACAAAAAGTTGATAGTTTTCGAGATATAATCAAAAAACCCAAAATGCGTACCTTTCTCCCCCCCTTTTTCCCCCCTCCACCCCCTGGCTCACCACCTAGGAGTCAGGACTTTTGGTATGTTAACACCCTAAGCCCCCTGAACAAGTTTCTGAAGGAATCGCTTAGTTACCTGCTCACGCACTCTACACCTCATTCCTTGACTGGACTACTAAGTTGAAACACTCAAAAACTGCTACATACAACACTATGTGTTGTACTGTTTGACGTTGCCTATTACTGTAATAAGATTAATGTCATTAATAAATTCTAATTGAGTCTTATAAGTACTGGTATGTTTGTTAGTTGAGGGTAAACTAGATAAAAATATTAATATTTAAATCACTTAATCCACGGAGTATAGGGTTCATAATTAAGCAATAATATATCTGCTTGTACAAGGTATGTGCAGTTGTAGCCTATAATTGTTTTTTGTTGTCTAACGTTGCGTTCAGACAATAAGAATGTAATTGAATAAAGAAGGATAACTAATCAAAGACTTTTTTTAAATTCTAGGTAGCCAAATGGTTACAAATGAATAAATGGATAAAAATGTCTTTATTAGCCCTGCGTTTGTATGAATTTTTGTTTTTTGGTTTTTTTTTAGAGGAGGGGAAATACTTTAAACAACACAATTATTTATATCAGCCTGTAGTATTCAACAGGCTTGCAGATATTCTGTTTTATCCATGCTACATTTAGAAGGTATTTTCCAGGGAGCATCCTAAACAAACCATAATGATAAAGAATCAGTTAAATGTAAAATCTCTTGTTTCAATGGCAGTGATTATTAGACCTGGGGAGCAGGGTCACTTTAGTTAATGGGCCCGGGCCTAAGGGCGCAAGAGGTTTCGGGTTTGTTGGGGGGCACTAGGAAGACAAAAGTTCCTCGCAAAGAAGGGGAGGGGCACAAATATCTCTCGGGCCCATAGCACATCACATGCAAACCGCAGGCCTATTGGCAAGGGTGGCATGACTAGACACCAAAGACAGAGAACTTGCAGCTCTATCACTAGCATTTCTGTCAATACCAATAGAAGTAGCTCTGGCATGGGCGTCCATTTATATGAGCTAGGGAGGGCTCAAGCCCCCTATGAGACCTATTAACCATTTTTAGATTTTGCAATTAAAACATAAAATTGACAAAGCTAATTAAAGTACAAAAATATGTAAAATCAACCATTTTGTTCCTAAATTTTTAACATTTTCTGAAGGAACGTACCCCTGGATCACCCTTTACAAATTAAAAATCGACGAGATCAATAATTGTGTACTTAGAGGTTAAAACACAGTTACTATATTAGGAATAATAAATAAATAACCAAGCAGGTTGGGTTATGATAATGGTATAAAATTTTATTTGGCATTGAATGAAGAGTGATGGATATATCTGCGTTATATCACCTTTTTTAGAGTTAAGATCGCCAGTTCTATTTACGCGATTTTTTAAAGTCTATTTACACAAGTTTGCACTTCACCAATTTGTTTCATTTGTGTCATTTTGTGTCATTTGTTTATTACTAAGAATCACTACTCACAACTTCAAAGAGAGGTTATGATTTTTAATATAACCTCTCATTGAAAGTGATATTGATGCAACGACTCATTGTACCAACCACTCATTGCACAACTCATTAACAATAATTAAATTGGTCTTAACAGCAGATAAATTGACATTCAAAGCATTACGATTTTACTTCTTGTCTCTCAATCCTTGAATCTCATTGGTCCGCTACTAGTGTTTGTAAAGTAAAAAAAAAACAAGCTTGAAAAGTGAACCTTTTAATTCTAAGAACTGAATTCAAAGGGCTAGTTAAAAACGGTTGCAGGTAAAATTTTTATCAAAATCGTTCAAGACCTTTTTGAGAAAATTCAATTATTTTGTTATTTTATGGGTTTCTATAGGAAAATCACCATTAAAAATCAATATTTAAAAAATAAACACTTGGAGATACCATAGGTACCTACATACAAAATGTAATCAAAATCGAACCCCAGGTGTGGTCTGTAGCTCTGTACACGTCCACACATACATCACTTAAGGAGGAACTTGAAGATGCCATTTAGATTAAGTTTTATAACTAATGTTGTATGCTTTGACACTATTCATGTATATAAAATGTATAAAGTGAATAAAGATAATTTGATTTGATTTGAAGTATGGTTTCGTACTAGTGGACTTAAACTAAATTGTGAAAAAACAAATCTGATGAAATTTCAAACAGCACAAAGTAATGACCCTACAACATTTGCAGTTGAGTTTTTAAATACTGAAATTACATCTAAAATACAGAATACATTTTTGGGATTAACAATTGACCAAAATTTAAACTGGAAAAAATACATAACAATACTCGGTAATAAACTGAATTCTGCTTGTTTCCAAATGCTTGTGTTAAGGGATAGAACTGATTTGGAAACTAGATTAATGGTTTATTTTGCCTATTTTTATTCCATTATGAAATATGGAATTGAGCTATGGGGTTCATCAGCTGATTGGAAAAAAATATTCAAGTTTCAAAAAAGAATTGTTCGCATTATGACATTTTCGCGGCCACGAGTCTCATGCAAGCCAATCTTTAAACAGTTAGGATTATTGAGCCTTCCCTCTCTCTATATATATTCATGCTTACTGTTCATTCAGAAGAATTTTGATCTTCTTTGTGGACAGCAGCATTTACATGCATACAACACAAGGTGCAAAGAAAATTTTCAATACCGAATACATAACTTAACAATCTATGAAAAGGGCCCTAGTTACATGGGTATGAAGTTCTTTAATAATCTACCGACAAACATTAAAAGCCAAATCCGTTTAAAGAGTTTTAAGAATACTCTAAAAAGTTATCTTTTAAACCAAGTATTTTACTCTGTAAGTGACTTTTTACAAAATTAAGCAGCATTGTTATATGTAATTGTTGTTTTAGAGTCAGACAAAAATGTTCTGTAACTTAATTGTATTTTTAGGTTTATATTGAATTGACAATGTCACCAGTTTAATAGCTTTGCTATGTACAAATGTTTCTATGTGACAATAAAGTGGATTTGATTTGATTTGATTTAAAAAACCACATTTTTGGGTTCAAGGGAACCTAAAACGGATGACAACAAATGACTCAACGCCTGCCGATGTTCTGCTAATCAAGAGATGGAGAGACAAAACTGCCAGAGACTGTTGTGAACACAAAGTTTAGAAGAAATCTGTCGATTATTTTGAGAAATAAATCTGTGTGTTCATTTTTAGATTTTAAGATGAAAGCATGTACTTAAAATATCATTAAAAAGTAAAAACATGACTTTTGTAGATCTTTCAGTACCGAAAGAACATTTAAATGACCGACCATTGATAAACTGAAAAAATGGGTTACCCGAAACGTTACCGACCCCCATATTTCGGTTAAACGGGGTTTTACTGTATATAAGGAGAGTAAGAAGAAAAAAGATTTAAGTTTAATGGGTCAAATACATAAAAGCAAATCGATTTGATTCTATATCTCCACACAAAATAACTATAATGATGAGTGTTTTTTTTTTTTAGTGATTTTGTACATATGACAAACATATTGATATTATTATTGAATGACATTAAATTAGTAAGTTGGTTTGATTTAGCATTATTAGAGAGCCATTGAATTTTGAATCATTCACTAATCATAGTAACTATAATTATAGGTAAATAACAAAATATGTCTTTCTTTGATAATATATTTTCAAAAAAAAACCCACAACCAAAACTAGTTCACATGAAAGCTGGTAACGTGATTGTATAACATTTTCTTACTCCTACAAAACCTTACATAGATAACAATTTCCCTTAGAATGTCGTATCATTTGTCATCATGCCCATCAAAGGCCTATCAAAAGCTGAGGGTACGTCTTCACAACTTGATGCTATTATAATTCACATAGGTTATACAAAATAAGGGGTTATTTATAACCCTGATACATCTTTGAGCGATAGTAACGTGAACATTAGATTTACCTTCAACTAACTAACAGAAAGTTAGAAATAAAAGATCTTCAAACATAGTTTAAACTGCTAACAAGACTTAAATAAAAGTTAAAAGTTAAGACTTAAAGTTTGATATATTTTTTTTAATTTCACTCAGTTAAATGTGTAAAATTGCAATTCAATAGCAAAAACAAATACAAAATAAGGTGCACCTTTTTGTTAAAAATAGTCACTATTCAAAAAACACACACTATTTCAGACTTTCCCTCCTTTCTTATACAGCAAAGGTTAGCTGAGATGCTTCGTATACCTACTGAACATACAAGGTGATGTTTCGTTTTTGATGATGGGCATATTTTTATTTATTTTTGCTTGTGTAAACATGTGTCATCTGATTATATTATTAGTGAGGAGTCTTAATATTTCTCTTTTGCTTTAAATGCACCTAGCATTGATAAATTAGACAACTGAACAGTAAAAAAACATCAGCACACTACACATTCATTATGACAAAAATATGAAAAACAAGTAGGTTGGTAATAAATTAATAACCTACCAAAATATTATGTCAATACCACGTGGAGGGAAAAGGACTAAATACCAGCTAATAATACCAGTTCTTTCTTTATCTTTGGTGCATAATCTATAATAACCTTACACTGTTTGGCATAACTCATAGTTTTCGGCAAAATTGGAATTGTAGCAAAATCACTGTATCAATAATACTTGCATCAACAACACTATTCAGATAGCCTTCAAAAAGCCTCCAACAAATAGTATACATTCGCTTGGATATAACAATATCACACTCTTACACTTTATGCACTGATAGAAAAATAAGGATGCACCATATCGTGCAGTGAGGTTCAATCACAGTCACTTTAGTCTCTTTTATCACTTTTTTCACTAACACCAGAGAAAAATAAGCTATTCTTTGACTAACAAACTATTTCACTAATACAAACACAATAGTAATAGTACCTAAGGCAACAAGAGAGACTACAAACATTGATCATTATTGCTTAAAGGTGAATAATGACAAACATCAGGTAATGGGGTAGTTGTGAGACTTTCCCACCAAAACCATCATACTTCATTATTCTGTAGCATTAGATCATTAGAATGGCGACATACATCACACAAAATATACTTTGTCATAAGTACTTAATATGCAAATTTAGAGAGCCTGAAAGAGTTTCTTTTAGCTTTGAGGTTTTTAGTCATCTTCAGTTAAAGTTAACATTTTAGAAAAATCAATTGAGCCCATAATTTATTTTTACAAAGGGTCAGAACAGCTAGATTACTGAAGAAATTAAAAATTACTCAGGTTTTAAGTTGCTTTTTAAATACCTGTTTAACTATCATCGGAAGTAATCATTGTTGGTAGAGTCATATTATATTTAACAGGATGGGTTTAACTTGTCAAGTAAGCTGTTCCTATCATGATATTTTTTTAAATGTCAGGGGATTTATCTCAGATTTACTGAGTTTACAAATTATTAAACTATTTCTAAAAATACTGTGAAAAAACATTAAATTACTAAACAAGCTCTCTCTTCTCTGTTTTTACAAGTCGCCATTCATTCAGTTGCGTGGAGCCGTTAGATGGCAGCTGCCACTGGAGTGATTCCAGCAGCTAACTTTAACCTCAGCAGCCACCAGCTTCAGCAGGTTTGCCCGAAGCTTTGGTAATCGTCATTGTTGTGAAGATCTGTAAAAAACAACAGTAAGTTTAAGAAGTGAAACATTTATTTTTGAACTTGTTTCTCTTGTTAATATTTTGGATCTTTGTAAAACAGCTTAGCACGGGAAATGTTGTCCTCCTCCCATAACAACAACCTTGATTCAGTGTCAGCTCAGCCTCGCACAGAGACCGTTGTGTCCGATTGCCGCTTATTGTGCCAGTTTTATACATCAATCCAGTATAATTAGTTTTTAGATCCGACTATTTTATTGGTGGAGGGAAGAGGGCTGTTCCATATTAAGAGTGGTGTGGGGTTTTGGCTTAGATTTAGTGAAATGGAATAGAATAATGAAAATAATTACTGTAGTGAAAGATTGTGAAAGGAACCTAACCTCGAAATTGTGCTTGACGCCTTTTTGCGATATGTTTTTTATGGTGTCACTGGGATTTTCCCCTGCTTTTTCCCTCTATTTGGCAATACTGAGGACCTGCTAGCAGTTTTGTTTGGTGCTGCTATCTGTTGGGTTCTTGTAAAACTCAGTCCACAACAAATGAAACGCAGTACATTCTATAATATGTCTCTCCTATTGGGTGAAACTAAATTTAAACATTCTCACGCACTCATCCACGCAGCGCATTGGCTGCTCCCGCTCCCGGAAGCGGCTGGCCATTTTGCAACCGCAATGAATGTGTTAAGTACTTAACAGGACACATAAAAATAAATAAAATCTTTATTGTTTAGGTATTTATTAGGGGTTATTTTTTACTGTCTATGTATTACATTACAATATGTTTATTGTCATATTTCAGTTTGGTTAGTACCGGGGCTATACAATACAGGGGCTGGCTCACGACTTTGATGTAGCACCAGTGCCAGATTTACCACTAGGCAAAAGGACGCAGAATTTTCTACTAAAAAAATGTGTTACAACAAAATTGAATTTTTCATTGAATTGAATTTTGTGTTCAATGATTTTTCGAGTAAACCTGGTGCCGAACGGCCTGAAGGGAAAAGCTTTAAAGTTGAACACTTATTGATGATAGCAAAATGTTTTTTTTCCTAGTTGGAAATTAAATTCTGAGGGGGGGGGAATTAATTGTATTCAATAAACAGGTTAGGTCTACTCCTAGAACCAGCCACACTCAAATTTCTTCCCTGGAGTGCTCAGAAGGATTTGACAAAATCCAGGGGTCGATACAAAGGTTGTTTCATGGTTTTGACTGCTTTTAGCGAATTTCCCTATAGGGAAGTAGCTATTACCGTAGGTGGCATGGTAAGACCTAGGCCCAGGACCGATTTACTTTTTCATTTTGATGTCCCCAGAGGCCAATAACACCATTCGTTCAAATATATATATATATATATATATATATATATATATACATATAGATTTATATATATGTGTCCGTGAACACGATAACTTGAGTAATTTATGTCCAATTTTGATGAAATTTGGTTTGAAGGTGTAAGGCGGGATAATCTTGAATGAGTTCGCGAACCAGCATGATCGGACCATGGGAACAGGGTTTTACGGGGGGTTTTAAGGGGTAAAAATTGGTTTTTTAAATTTTTGACCCTCTAAACACAAAATTTCCCAATTTCTCTCCAGACCTTTTTAAAGAGCTTAAAAAAAAACAAATAATTTAGTATATCAAAGTGTTTTTGTACAATTATTGCTTACGGAGAAAATTCAAAAAATTGTTATAAAGTTCCTATGTTATTCTTAAGGAGAATGTTGTAAAATGTTGTAGTTTGCTTGTTTATGGATACATTTTGATCAAACTTGGTAAATTGATTTATTTTATACTAAGTTATTAATATTTTACTAAAAAACACACTTTTTTACCCTCCCTGTAGCAGCAAGCCTAGGTACTCATAAAACCTAATGGTTATTAAATATATTTAATTGAAAATCAATTCAGGCAAATGGAAATTTGCTTAGTCTGCTGGTTTGCTGCGGCGGGGTGTTTATTTTAATCGAAGTTTCAGAGCTCTAGAAGCGCTCAGGAAAACCTGCAAATGCTCAGGTAAACGGGAGGGATGTTTTTTGAATAGGTTAATTTCAAAAAAGCTTAACTATAGCAACTGCTAGTCACTGGCAGGCAAAAACTGGCGTGAATAGAATAAAGTAGGCAAAATTTACGTTAATAAATTTGGAAATTGAAAATTAAATTCTTAAATGAGAATAGTCGTAGGACAAAAATGTGTGAGTTTAACAAAAATTAACATAAAAGGTGCAAATAAGATTAACTAATATAACTAAACTTCAAAATTAATCATCCGTGAATAGGTTTTAGAAGATGCGTAAATCGGAAGTCGAGAAATTAACGAATCTCTTCCTTGGTCAAGTTACGATTACAGTTCGTTTGAGGCTAACACACTCTTGCGCGAATTAAAATACAAGCCAACAGCTGATCGGGAATTTTCCTATTGGTCTAGTCCATCGTCTGTCACAAACACCAATCTTGAGGTTTTTTTATGTCGTCGTTGGCGTTATATATTTGGTATTGATAATGTCAAAGTGTGAAACAATCTGATCAGTTTGATGCTTTAGAGTGTTATTATTAATAAATAAATTGTGTGAGTGTGTGTTTGTTCTACATTGTGATTGAAACTAGGCCTACGTTCTATTGCACGCAGTCCAAGTTATGACTAACACATAGACCTATGTGTAGGCTATTATGGGTTTAAATAAGTAAGTTCTAGTGTTTTATTCACAGTATGTTTTTACCCCCTTAAAATTTGGTACCTTAAAATTTTATTATTAAGGTTAAAAATGTTGAAGATAATCAGCATATCTATTACGCTATTACGCTTTATTTTTTCAAATAATTGTATGTTAATATAAATAAGACAGCTATAACCTTTCAACAATGATTGGACTCTAGAGGTGTAATACTTTTGACTTGACTACAATTTATAAAATACAAAATCCAAGGCAACTTACCATTTAACTTTTTTTGATATCTCTTATAGTTTTTGAATAAAACAGCTGGCACACTTATATCAATCACCCTGTATATCTAAAACTAAATTACATATCCGAGATATAATCAAATTTATGTTTTCTGATTGAGCGATACAGTATCAGCGATTCAGTATCTTGAACTTAACTGATTAAAACTATCAATATCCCAAATGAAAGCCTTTATTTCTAGAAGTATTTTAAAGACCAAGACATATAAACTAACTTAAATAAAACTAGAGTTATAGAGTTGGCCTAAGAAAGATTTTTTTATAACCTAGCCTACTATACCTAAATTGATTTGTCTGATTAAACAATGCACAGTTAATGTGCGATTTACCTCAGCGCAAGTAGGGTGGATCCCGATCAGATTATTAAAGTCGTCCTTCTTGGCTCCCAGTTTGAGTGCAAGGGCAAAACCTTGAGTGATTTCTCCAGCATTAGGCCCAAGGTAGTGGAAACCAATCACTCGTTCCTGTAATAAGACGGGGACTTAAGTAGGTCCATGTTAGGTTAGGTTGATACAAACTCAAGTTTAACACTGAGGCAATGCTAAGGTAGGAAAATTAAAGAGAGTTGAAAATACACTTTTGGTCCTCGAGATGAACAATATTTCTTGTTATACTGTACCATTCTTTAAGCTGTATGATTAACAAAATACCCCCGCCGCAGCAAACCTGCCGTCTAAGCGAATTTCCATTTGGCTGAATTGGTTTTTTAATTGATCTATTTAAATTACATTAGGTTTAATGAGTACCTAGGTTTGCTGCTACAAGGAAACTAATAAAGTAGTGTGTTTTTAGTAAAATATTGATAGCTTACTATAAAATAAATAAATTTGCCAAGTTTGATCAAAATATATCCATAAACAAGCAAACTACAACATTTTACAATATTCTCCATAAGAATAACATGGGAATTTTAAATTTACCATTTTTTTAGTTTTCTCCGTAACCAATAACCGTACAAAAACACTTTGATATACTGAATTGTTTGTTTTTTTAAGCTCTTTAAGAAGGTTTGGAGAAAAATTGGGAAATTTTGTATTTTGAGGGTCAAAAGTGAGAAAAACCAATTTTTACCCCATAAAACCCCCCATAAAACACTGTTCCCATGGTCCGATCATGCTGGATCGCGAACTCGTTCAAGTTTATCCCGCCTTACACCTTCAAACCAAATTTCATCAAAATCGGATAAAAATTACTCAAGTTATCGTGTTCACGGACACATATATATATATATATATACATATATAAAAATTTGAACGAATGGTGTTTTTGGCCTCTGGGGACATCAAAATGAAAAAGTAAATCGGTCCCGGGCCTAAGTCTTACCATGAGACCTACGGTAATAGCTACTTCCCTATAGGGAAATTCGCTAATATAAATTTTGTACATTATTAACCTTTAAAAATTAGCTCCTAAAATGGTTTCCAGTTTCTTGTTTTGCTATTAGATACAAACAGTTTTGTTATTTGGAAGTACTGCTTTAAACCTGCATTGCACGTATTAAAAATTTCCATTTTTCCTGCAGTATGTTTAGGTATTGGTACCGTATAATGTGCATAATCGTACACTAGAGTACTAATAACAAGAACTGTATTTTGTTGTACGTATGTTGTCCAATGCAGCAGTGTTGCAACAGAATGACCTTTTGCTTGCTGCTCAACACCGATCTTAAAGACTGACTTTAGAAATTCAGATCTTTTAGTTCAGATTGGATGTCCGTTAGCTAGAATTTTCAAAAGTCTATTGTACTTATTTTGTGTGCAGATGCTATTGTTATTGAATGACTTTCACACTAACCTGTTCACTTTTCAGACAGATGAGTTTTCCGTAGGATTTGTTCTTGTTTCGTTTGTTCAGATCCCACTCTAGAGGTTGGAAGTGCAGGTGGTAAACCTCAATTTGGTCTGGGAACTTCTTCATTGCATCTTCTTCAGAGTACCCGACACAGCCGTACTCCAATGGAGTGAACACCGTGGTGGGCACATGGTTATAGTCAAAAAGAGCCTTGCCTTTACCATACAGCCTCTGTGAACAGTCATTGTACTACATTATAGGGCCTGAAGATCTTTTGAGGTTCATTGTATCCCACGACCACAGCAAAATCGTAAATTTGCAATCCCTCGTTCTTTGTAGACTCTTTCTGTGATTGTGAGAATAACAATTCAGCTCAGTTGACTGGAAAATTAGCTGTTTGCACGCCTGTTATAAATGACCCAACAATATTTCTGACCCTAACCAATGCCATGGGTCAACCCCCGACCCAAATATTGCAGGAACCCACAGATCCCCAACAGTTTTGTCAATCGGCGGGAGAAAAGAATAATGGAGGATGAACCAAGAATCAAGCAGTATTGCTAAGTTAAAAGGTTGATAACAATTCAGGTCACTGCACAGCATATTAGGGATGGACGGGTAAAGAATGTTTAAGATATTATAAAGAAAAAAATTTCCCGATCATCGGGATGGGATTTTCAACATTTTCTTGGGACAGGATTTGATCTGATTGTCGGCAATTTTGCCGCGTCAGAACGGACGATGACGGCATTTTCCGCGATCGCAGGACATATCGCCGGTATGGCTGATGACGATGACTATGACTATGGCGTTGCGAGAGTTGTTAACGAACCTAGGAGGCGATAACCATGTCTCTGTGATTGCAGGAAATGTTTAAGATGGCATCGCGAACGTGGGACATGTTGACCACGGTGTTGTGATTGTGGTAGATGCTCTCGATTATAAATTATACTGTCCGCGAGAGTTAAGAAGTCCCTTGAGCCAGGGCCAATGACAGTTTTTGGAGGTAATCGCTCTCACTATTTGCAGGCGCTAAGCATGAGGGAACCTGGCATCGGGCCCTTGGCACATGCTGTATGTATCTGTAAACATCTGTTGTAAACATCATAACTCATATCTTTGTTTGGGTGAGTGGATGGTCGAATCATTTGCTTCAACGCGGTCTCGTATTTTCGTACAGTTATTTTCGTTTTGATTTGTACGTTGCTGGCCGCTATGGAAAAACTAAAGCTGCGTTTTCTATATGAAAACGTGGTTTGGCCATGCAAAGTGGGGAGAGAGATTTAATTAGACGGGTGATTGAGTTCCGAGATGATGAAAATCCCAATGAAGTCATTAGGGCCGATAGAAAAGGCAACAGAAATTCAAACTATTGCAATGTTGTAAACTGTTAAATTTATAATTAGGAGAGCGGGTAAAAACTAGACATTGTGTGTAAAAAAACTGTAACCGGTTTTGAGGGAAAGAATACATTTTAAAAGGAACTAATAGAAGGGAAGGAAACTGGCCCACGACGTAGGTAGTGGTAAAGGAAGTAGTAAAGGCCGGCATCGCAGAGTGGGGGAACCGTTTGTTGCAGTTAGATTAATGTATCTGTAATACCTAAATGCTATGAAAAGGGAAGGAAACAGGTCCATGACTTAGGAAATGGTGAAGGAAGTAGTAAGGCTAGCAGTTCAGAGAGTGGGAACTGTCTGTGGCAATTACATTAATGAATCTGCAATCCTAAAATGCTATGGGAAGGGAGGAAAACAGGTCCACGACGTAGCAAGTAGTGAAGGAATTAGTAAAGGCGTGCAGCGTGGAGTTTGGGAATGGTTTAATGTATCTGAAATACTAAGACTGCTTTCAGAGTAAACTAATTATTTTCCCCAGGTACTTGGCTTTAATTTGGGCAATGATGATGCCATTGATTGATTGAGTGAATGATAAAATCCTATGGTCTGAGCCCAGCCTATTAACAAAATAAATTGAACCCTGGACACACCCAACTTGTAGCAGATCCGAGGCTTACAAGGTGTAGACTTTACCCCCCCAAAAAATTAACACCTCACAATGTGCTACAATAAAGTTGCTTCACTACAAGCAATAACCCTTACCTTAGCCAACAGTTTCCCAGCTTGTATGGCCACTGGAGTCAGCTGGAGTTTCTCTTCAACAACATCACCGACAGCAAAAATGTTCCTCACACTGGTTTGACTAAATTCGTTCACTTCAATTCTGGTGCTGTGAAACATAAATCAGTAGCATTATTACAGAGTAATACAGATAGATATAAATAGGTAATGGCATTGGTAGCATTTATGAGGATTTGTCTGTCTAAAACAAAGTCGGATATTTAAGGGATAGTGTCGGATATGAAATTTGAACCGAATCCGACCCGATTTTTTGGATATACACATACCTCTAGTTTAGACACAAATGGTATAGCCTCACTCTGTTGTATGAATAAATGCATTACATTGGTAATACAAGTATTTTCTCATTGTTTTATTTCATGTTTAAATCACAACACTAAGAAAAATACATTGTACATCATAGAATTTTATTTAGTGAAATAATTAAAAAAAAAATACCTTTCAATATTTTATTTCATCATTGCAGATTTCTGATTTTAAAACTTCTTTTGCCATGTTTTGAGAGAAAAGTTGACGTTTTTAAAACTCTCAGTTCAGGATTGTAGTTTGTTATGGATTGATTACGATTATAGTAACAGTAACCATTACTTGTTATAAATTCAAAATGTCATTTAAAGTAAATGTTGGTGAACCTAAATATGAATTACAATAACTTAAAAACATGATCCACCATGATTGTTAGTACAACACTGTAGAACCATACAAAAAGAGTTACATTAATATGAGGAATGACAAATGTTAACCATAAGACAAAAAACACACACACACACACCGTTTGTGGGATTTCCATAAAAGAAGTATACATGGTTATTATTTGATTTCTGATTAAGAAGCTTTTGTTGAGTTTCATTTGAAATTTAATTTCTTAAGAATAGTTCACAACCTCTACTGACTACCAAAACATTCACATAATTAAACTTAAGATTGTTAACCAACAGAAAGCTAGAAACTAAATCAATACCTCCAGGAAAAGGAATAATACTCACCTACTTTCTTGAAACTTGACATTAAGGTTTTCAAGCCCTATGCCTGTTGTGCATGGCTCTCTTCCAATGGCCAAGAAAACCGTTTTAAATGTGTCAATATATTCAGACCCATCTGAGAGACTTTTGGCTCTTACCTTCAAACATAATAAGTGTTACCAGTTAAATGGGGAATCTTTGGCAAAGGAATTTAGGCTAGTTCAGCTGGCTTAACTGAGAAAATTAGAGTACAGGGGCTAAAAGATAAAAGAACACAAAAACATTCGCCCTGATTTAGTGCTTCTTCAGAGATTAGGTTGAAGAGAAATGTCCGTTTAAGTTCAAAACTGGAGTGATACTCCCTTACTAGCCAATTGGCTTTCCTTTAAAATATTACCAGCGAAATAGTCAACTTAGTTTACAATTATCAAAAGAGCCATGGTTTCTCTATAATTCTTATTACTGCAAAAATGTGATCACACTTTTAAGCATAAGAAATTACTACTGATTATAAATGTTTGCGTGTGATTGGTTTGGACCTGCATTTGATTTAGGTATCACTTGCACAGCTTTTGTCATAGCCATAAGATTTTTGTGTGTATCTTCTGATGGTTAGGTTTTCTTTAGTTCTGACAAGAATCTGGTTCTGAGATTGCCAAACTAGAGGGAATCTTATTTTTGTTCAATTACAAGCATATTAGTTTTTGGCAAGAAGTTTTGAAATATATTTTGAACTGATACAACCTACAACAGTAGAAACCAAACAATAAAAAGATACGTGCTTCTTGAAAAAAGCAAAAATATTCCTGACAAAATAAAAACAAATAGTCTAGTAGGCCTAGCTATGATCATGATGAAATACCTCACTGAATAAAGTCAACATAATGTGAGTAAAATTATAGCCCATTTGACTGATAAATAGCATTCAGCATGACTAAGGTTATGAAAATAAATTTTTACTGCTGCAGTGTCATTTGAAAGTCTATGATCAATTCAGTTTATAGGGAGAGCACCAACTTTATACAAAAAATATCAATGATGTACTCTTCCCCCGGTTTCATCCATACAGCGTTTTGATTTTTGAACGTGTTTGATGTTCATTAATTTTAATTAATTTTCGTACAATGAAAAACTTTAAAACTAATTTTTGATAACTCAAATGAATAATTATAAATAAATAAATAAATAAGTAAATAAAAACGTCTTTATTAGCCAGCGTTTCTCTGATACATGTCAGTTTTTCAGAACAACTTTTGTCATTAACCTACTGCACTTACAACTAAACATTCATATCTTTTAAAAACTTTTTAATCTTAATCTTAAAGGTATTGTTGGATGCAACGGCTTTTAGGCTCTCGGGTAGTCCGTTGTACAATGTGGGTCCGAAATATGAGAAACTTTTCTTTCCCAATTCCAAGGTGACCCTTGGAAAGTGAAGCCTCCCACCATGACGTGTCCTACGTTGTATGACCTCATCCCGGACAGAAAGCCTCTCGCAAAGATAGTCGGGCTCACGGAGAGTCAGTACCCTGTGAGTCATGCAGCACGTCAAAAACCTGCACATGGCTTCCATGGGCAACATCCCGGCTGCTTCACGGAAAGGGGAAACATGATCAAATTTTTTAAGGCAGAATACAAATCTGATTGCTGAGCTTTGAATTCGCTGTATTCTGCACATGCCTTCCTTAGTGATACTATTGCCATATGCAGGGAAGCAGTAGTAGACTAAATGAAATGAAATGAAATGAAATCAACTTTATTCATACTTTGCAAACATGTGCACGAATGGCGTCATTACATTGGATCAAAATCATAATGCTTAATCCTAAAAAAGTACAAAAGATATAATCACTATTGAAAAAGTTCTTATTCTAATATATTATGTAAGAGGAAAAATTTGTTCTTTGAATACAGGGGATTGGTTAAAAAGTACATTTTTAGATTATTTTTAAATTTTGTAGTCCTTGTGTAGTCCTTTAGTTTTGTTGGAAGAGCATTATAACATTTTATACCCATATACATTGGTTTTTTTCAAAAAATCTTAATCTATGTGAAGGTGTTGCATAGTTATTTCTGTTTCTGGTACAGTATTGATGAGAATCCCCTACCAGTGAGACATTATTTGAATTTTTGACAGTATATAATATACATTGATAGATATAATAGCTATATACAGTCATTATGCCTAGTTCTTCAAATTTTTCCCTAACAGAATCTTGCCAATCCAAATTTAACATAATGCGTATTGCTCTTTTCTGGAGAATTAAAATTCTGTCTAAATTAGCTTGTGATGTTCCTCCATAAATACTTATACCAAAGGATAAATGTGAGTGAATATGAGCAAAATAAACCAATTTTAGGGCTACTGACTACAGCCTGACTACAGACTACTGACAATATCAGTGACTGCATGAGTTGAAGCTTTGCAGCCTCAGGCAGCATACCTCTGAACCTGTACAGACCTCTCAGTCTTCCTATTGCTCGTTGGGAGACATGCGTGATGTGATCTTTAAAATTCAAATTTCTGTCAATAATGACGCCAAGAGTTTTGGCTTTGTCACAGACTGCCAGACTCCTGCCATCAAGATTGATGCTCAAGCCATTATCTCTCAATGTCTGTACTAGGTTCACAGGGGCAGTATGAAGTACAGTGCACTTGTCTGGATTTAGCCTAAGCCCATTAATGCTAGACCATTTGGAGATGTTCTCCAGATCAGTGTTGATCTTGTCGATGGCCTCACTCATGTAACCAGGCTCATAAGACAAGTGCAACTGGGAATCATCTGCATACAAGTGTGCAGTACAATGTTTTACACAGCTGGGAAAGTCAGCTGTGTAAAGCGTGTAAAGTACAGGCCCCAAACAGCTACCTTGAGGAACGCCCCGTTTTTTGACGAGGGGATACGATGTTTCACTACCCAATCTGGTAACCTGCATTCGGTCGATAAGGTAAGAGCGAATCCAGGTAGTGATTCTATCACTAAAACCCATATATTTCATTTTTGCAATCAGCATACTATGGTCCATAGAATCAAATGCTTTGGAGTAATCAAGCATGACAAGTGTGCTATGTTTCCCTTTGTCCTTGGCATCAATCATGTCACAGAATAAATTGGTCAAAGCTGTACATGTGCTGTGGTTTTTTCTAAAACCTGACTGTAGTTTAGGTAGCAGCCTATTGTCATTCATAAATTGGGATATCTGGTCAATCACTATTTTCTCTAATATTTTAGATATTGCTGGAAGTATTGATATTGGTCTAAGATCTTCTACCTTAGTTGGTGCAGCTGTTTTTGGCAATGGCCTGACAATACTTTGCTTCCATGCATTCGGGAATACTCCACTGATGAGTGACTCATTTACAAGATGTGTGATTGCTTCAATAGCAAACGGACTCACAGCTTTTAACATGTCTATTGATATTTCATCACTGCCTACAGCTTTAGACTTTATTTGATTCATCACTAGTTTTACAGTTGCTTCGGTGACAGCACTAAATCAACATTCGTTTCTTGTTTCATCTTGTTTATTAGTCATATAAAATTTAATAATTTCTTCATCAGCCTTGATACCAGACCCCATTTTTGTAAAATATTCATTAATGTCATTAGCTTCAAAACCGTCAATAGTTTCTATACAATTGTTCTTATAAACTTCGCAATTCTTTATACATTTCCAGAAATCTTTGCTGTTGTTTGTTGTCGACAGTTTGTTGGTAAAAAACCTTTTTTTCGCATGCCAGACCATTGAATTCAATCTGTTTCTTATTTCCTTATACTTATGCCAATCAGGATCACTTCTTGACTTCCAATATCTATTCCTTAATTTATTTTTTTCCCTCGTCAGTTTCTTAATTATATCATTTCTCCACGGAGCTACTTTCTTGGTTACCCTTTTACACACTATAGGTGCGTGGTTATCATATACTTTTCTAATTTCATTGGTCAATGCATTTTCAATATTATTTACTCCTTGTAAGATCGTTATCTTTTTCCAATCTATTTCAGAAAGTTCTCTTACCGCTTGGTCAACATTGAATTTTGAAAAATCCCTATATCTGATCATCTTTGGTTTCTTTTGTTCTTTTCTTAGGATCAATTCACAAAAAATAAGCTTGTGGTCCGTAATTGACTTCCCTCTGTGATCTAATATGCTAGGTGCATTTATAACGCCGATCCTCTTGACTTCAACCGACCTGTCCACGAATATGTGGTCTAACAAGGTGGCTGAAGTTGCTGTCACCCTCGTAGGCTCGTTTATTAACTGGATTGTATTTGATTCTCTCAAGAGTCGGCATAAATATTTAGAATCACTACTTGTTATCCATAGATTATCCATAGATTCAAAACAGTTTTAATGTACAGTATTAGCTAAAACAATGAGCTTTATGAAATAAGAATGTTGAAATTATTAGAAAAAAAATTAAGAACTAAGAATTATATTATAGAAACGATAAAAATAAGGAAAATTCTTTTGTTTATTCTTACCAGAAGATTCTCGCCATTTTTTGTAACTGACTCGGGAACATGTTTAGGGACAAACTTTACTCCGTGGGCTTCCAAGGTTTCACCAATCTTATTGGCAATATCTTGGTCAAATCCTCTCAAAAGAATAGACCTCACCTAAACAAAAGGTTAACATTTAATTTCTATAAATGTTTAATGTGACACTAAATAATGTTGTTATTCATTGTGCAAATAATACATTGGGTTTCATATAGGAATTTGGCTAAAGCGTTAAAAGTGGCTGATGGAATACTTTTAAATAGGTATTCAAGTATTCGAGTATTCAAGTGGTTGAGTATTTTTGAATGCACATTTCAGTATTCGGTTCGACTCGAGCTTTTCGAGAGAACTTGAAGAGTTGAGATTTTTATGAGTTTGCTGGAATTATTTATATTTTATCATACAGTATGGCAGAATCAAAGCATGATCTTTACTCTAGCAAGTTATTTTATAATTCTTGGGGTCTACTGGTCTTAAAACATACCTGATATTTAAAGTTGTTAAAACTGAGAAGAATTGAATTGAAGAAGTAAAATGCTTGGTTTGGATACCTCAATGGCAAGATTAAAATGAAATGACAAAGACAGCTTTGGCTTCCTAGATCTGACAAATAAAGTACTAAAGCATATTTTTAAAGTTAAGATGTGGGGACAGACGTTTGTTTATTGTTTGGGCAATACACTGTTTTACTTTCCGAAGCTACAAAAAAACAACATTAAACTTGGTAAATTCATTTATTTTATACTAAGTTAATAATATTTTAATAAAAAAACACCTTTTACCCTTCCTGTAGCAGCAAGCCTAGGTACTACTAACCTAATGTTAATTAAATAAATTTAATTGAAAATCAATTCAGGAAAATGAAAATTTGCTTAGTTGGCAGGTTTGCTGCGGCGGGAGTATTAGGACTTTGAATCATCAGCCTAAATCCATAAAAGAGGAAACAAGAATTGATAGTTCCAAGCGAAAACAGAAATAATATATGATAATTTAGTTAGGGGTGTGCGAAGCAGCAAAAAATTTTCGATTCGAAGCAACGATTCGATTCAAAAGATTTTCGATTCGATTCGATGCAACTCGATTCGAAGCAATACGGTATTTTTCTATTCATAATTGTCAATTGAGTGGATTAACAATAATTAAAATTTATCACATTTGTGTAATACAAATTTTTGTTGATGTGGTATTAGGCCTATTCATACTTACATATGAATTTTAGGTGAAAAAATATTTATTTTCAATCATATGTATTAGAATAACTGCTGGAAATACCAGTGAGCTGCTTTACTTGCCTATTTCATAATTTTTACTTGGAATTGGCTCAACTGCAAGAAAGAAGAAAATATTTTTTTTATCAAGACATTCATTCTCATTTTAATAACTGTTTAAATAACTAAATAGGTACCGGTAGCTAAATTACAACAAATTTGAATGGAACTTAATATAAAAAGACCATTAAGAAATAAATTTACATATCACAAGTTTAGGGCCTGTGGACCGGCTTCAGGACTGCAAGCAAGAAGAAAATAAAAATAATATGTTTCCACCATGCAACATGTATCATTCATTCCCTGCCTCCTAACCTCCTTAGTATAATAACCTCACACTTACATTATTTGTTACATCATCATAAATAAAGAATTATTATTGGCATCAGTAGGCCTACAGCTTTACATAGGCATTATTTTTATAGGGCCTAAAATAGTAATAGGCTAGAAGCAACATGTCAAGTGGAGAACTCATTGAAGAAAAGATATTGTGTAAACTAATTTCCTATAAAACTCAAAAACAGTAAATAACATACAAACATTGTTTATGGTATAATTAATAAGGACTAAAAAATGCATATCATGTCATACAGTAGTATAGACCTACCGGTACTGCAAGAGATTAAAATCCTAAAACAACTGATTTTGATAGCTAATGAATGAAAAGAATTAAAAATCCATAAAATGAAGCTAAACAATATCACAACTAATTAGGTACCCGAAAAGTAACTCTTAAATAATATATAGAAGATTAAAATAATATTAAATCAAGAGACAAGAAAGTTAAATGCTATCTTCTAGTGCCCTTGGCAACACAGGTCAATGTTTTTAAACTACCCTCAATGTTTTTGGAACAGCAGGGCCTTTTTCTCTTAAGGAAGGGTAGTAGTGTGTCAACAAAAACAATGAATCAGTCTCACCAGCCAGGCCCGGGCAACGATGTGTGAATTCAAGGTCATAGACCCTCCCCCTCCCCTCTTACACCACCCGGTTGCTACCCAGTTGCTTCAATTGCTGACAAAATGCAAGTGATGAAACAAGGAAGTAGAGACAAAGAAATATATTTCTTTATTCAAAAACACAAAACTGTTAGAGATTATTTTCAAAGAAATTAATTCAATGTAATTTGTGAGTTGTAAATATTGTATTGGATCTTAGAAATATATTTTTTTAACCCTATTTAACCAAGATACAGATCTGTTCACTATATCAGATATTTCTTTTGTTTATAATTTATTATGTAAAATACTAAAATATATTTTTAATTAGGTATTGAATGAACAATAAATGATTATACTAGTATGTCTGGATAAATAGTCTTTCTATTCTTTTGACTTTGTTTTCTTTGCACTGTTAGTGTTGCGTCACGGCTTTTGTCTTGTTACTCTTATCAGTAAACGACTAGACCTGGCTCTGGCTAGTGGCAGTGCGGCAATTGCTCTGTTGTGTCTTTATTCTTAAAGGTCGTGAGCCAACTTAATTTTTAATTCTCATTTGAACATTTTAATTCCTCTGTAATAGATATAATAATATAAGAGTGTTTCTTTGGAAATAAATTATTCTTTTTTTTCTTTTGCCCCAACAAAAATTCGGGGACGGGGACCGACAGACACCTAACAAAAATACCAAATGTATCAGTCTATAACATTGATCTTACTAGTTAAGTATTAAGTAACAATTTTTCAGACTTATTTTTAAAATGATTTTGGAGTAACCTACCTTGTTTTGGCTAGGTTCACAGTAGTAAAATATTTCACACACTGCTTACATCAAGACAAAAAACAAAACCTCTAAAAAAAATATAAAACAATTAAAGCTATATTTAATGCAAAGAATGTATTAAATAAGAACACCTTCGTAAAGGAAACGCAACAGCAACGCGCTCCTGTATTGCGGGTATTGCATTGACTTTCTGCAGGCGTTTTTCGTATATGGATACTGACTCCCTCGTGAATCGAATCGTTTTTTGACCACCACTGAATCGAATCGCGATTCGATGCATCGAATCGAATCGAATCGAAATTTCGATGCATTTTCGATGCATCGCACACCCCTAAATTTAGTTTACTATTACTAGTTGATTAATTAGTTTACTCATGAGATTTTGTACTTGCTGTTCCATGTAATCAGAAAATCATTTCCTCTAGAATAGTTGTGTATTTTATTGAATTCTAACCACAAAAAATAATTTATAAATGTTATTTAGTTAACAAATACTGTACACATATTTGACAATTTCAATTCAATTTCAATTTCAATTTAAATTTTGTCATGAGAGCCGAAACCCCCTGACTGCATACCCGGTACCTATCCTTGAGGACATACCCGGGCCCCATGATGTAGGCCGAAGCTTACGCACCAACCTTTGGCACATCATGGGCGGATGACTTAAGGTCATCAAGCTCACCGGCTGCCGAAGCAGGCCCTTCGGAAAGAGGGTTGCCCCTCAATCCTAACCAGGGATACCGGCTACTTGTTAAGCGTCACTCCAGTTGGGTTCCACCAGGTACAAGGCCCTGGAGGACCATAATGGAGCGCCCCGACGCATTTAGTGCAAGTGACACACGGGACCTATCTAATCCCTGACAGGCAGAACCCGCCATCATAGCCGAAAGGAAGGGAACCGTCAGCGAGCTGACGAGGGAACCCCAACCTCCCATTTACACCACTACCCGATCGAGGCCTTACCCAGTTGCTGGGAAACCAGAGATAACCAGAGCGATAGATCCCCGGATACCCCTGGCGGGCTCGGACCCAGCACCCGATCTACTTCGTTTGCCCATCAGACCCAACATCACTGCCAGGCCATCAGGGTTTCCCAAAAGGAGGCAGGTATAGAAGTGGGACCCACCCGGATGAACCTATCCACCAAAGGTGGCGACACCCTTGACTCAATTGAGGTTCCGGGAAGAACCCCCCACATTCAAGATAACCATACCGTCCGTGATCAGAGACAGGGATTGGTTTGCATAAGTGCCTACAAACCGTTGTCCTCACACTGCGGAAAGTTACGTTTCCCTTGAGTGTCCCCATGAGCTACGGGTACTTGCCCGTTTTCACCTCCAGGAAAGGCTACTTCCAAAGTCGAGGATTTGCCACTCAGAATGCTGGTCGCACACAACAAGCAGGCCGAAGCCCAAAGAACCACAGACACAGGTAGGTTAGAGATTATGATGCACTTCCATCTCTCCTAGAGCTAAACACCCCCCCATCCTGGATGAAGGAATGTCACTGGGACCCAATGCCCAGTCGTCCATGTCTGTGGCCTACTTGTAATGCCGATTCCAACACCGGACAGTTACCTCCCCTCTGGGGGCTAGCTAGGGTCCGCGTGGTCGCTGGGCCACGTACCCACGCAAGCGTGGGCCCCCTGCGGGTCACATACTTGACACCATTCAAATACACAAACTTGCACCTTCATGTTTAAATATTTTTTCCTACCGATGCATTAGTCATTTCCACTCTCGAAATGTATGGCCGCACTCGGCTAAAGCTTCGTGCGCCAATGACGTGCTTTGAGCTCTTAATACACAAATTGCTTTTATTAATTGATTGATTGATAGTTACCATGACTGTGACGTCGAAGCCAAGCCCTACTAAGAAGCCTGCGGTTTCCAATGCGATGTAGGACGCTCCTATGATGAGTGTCTTGCCTGGAGGCTCTTTCAAGGAGAAGACATCGTCCGAGGATATGCAGAGGTCTCGAGCCCCAGGGAAGTCAGGATAAACAGGTCGGCAACCCATGGCAAGTAAGAAGTTTTGACCGGTGATAGTCTTCATAAAGTTACCTTCCTTGTTGTACAGCTGTAAATAAAAACATTTGATACAGAAAGTTCCTTTACAACCAGTCAATCTAATTAAACAGTCATGTGGATGACGGTGGCCCTTCTGTTAACCCATTGACACTGTAATTTTATTTTATTTCTTTATAATTGATAATTATTTGGTTATTTCATTTTATGTATTTTACCGGGCATGTATTTCAACACGATATGTTGCATTAGTCCATTTTTAACCAAAATAAAAGCCGAAAAAGAAAAATCTGTGCCCTAGCAAATATGGAAGTTATCAAGAGATATTAATTATGAATACTCTTTTTCCCCTAATAAATGTTCTTAAGTTATACAAACACTAAGAAAAGATACTCACATTAAGTGTATGCTTATCTACGAACTTGGCATATGCGTTGTAGTACGTTACTTCTTTTTTTTTCAAATCAGTTCTATATTTAAAGTTGAGAGACTTAATGTAGTCTTGGATATTTGTCACCATCTCTTCCCACGAATGTCCTGTAGAATAAACAGCTAGATTCAGTAGAGCATATTTATGAGAATCGTGTCGTATTAAGCATAATTTTGTCTCAAGCAGAGTTATCAAATGATATGTTTTTAATTTGTTGACTCTAATGTTAAGTCAATAAACTTGGATGATATTTGTGATTTAGTTCATGATAACTCAGCATCAAACTAAATACTAGCTTTAATTCTTTTTTTAACATTCTATGTTACTATTACAATATTGGTTTTTATTTTTTTGTGTTTACTAATTGTTATATAAAGGTGTGAAATAAACTCTTACTATTAGCATGTCGATTGTATTGATGTTTTTGGATAGATAAACAAATAACCCATCAATTTAAAACATTATTAAAATAATGCTAACAAACACAAAGCCAACTAACTTTTATTGTCTGTGGTCCAGCCAAAGTATGCAGAATCTTCAATATCTTCACCCAAGAGAGCTGCCTTGTGCATAAGTTTTTTGGGGATGCAGCCCACATTGACACAAGTTCCTCCCAAGCCCCACGAAGTCCCTTGGGGAGAAGGCAGTACTAGGTCGCAACACGCCACTTTGCGACCGTACGACGATGCTTCCTGTGAGACACATGCGACAACTTCACTTTGTGTGGGGAGTAAATTCAATTCAATGATTTACTGTAGTAAAAACTAACTGATAGTTCATGATCATTATTGAAACATAAAACAATCAAAATGGCTTAGAATGCACTTAATAATCTACCAATGTATTGGAATTTAATCTATAATTCTGTAACAAAATATTGTTTGTACAAGCAGGCCTGGGTTAGAATGGTTTGTAAAACATGTCTAATTTTAACAAGAGATCGAATTTTCATACCGAAAGGCAAGAAATTGTACATTTTTACCCCTTGGTATTCAAAGCTGTTTTGAGTGACAGTATGCATATACCTTACAGAGGAAATATTATCTTATATAAGGGTAAAAAATTAGAAAAAACCCATTTTTACCCTATAAACTCCCCCCCCTGTTAAACCCCGTTCCCATGGTCTGATCATGCTGGTTCGCGAACTCATTCAAGTTTATCCCTCCTTACACCTTCAAACCAAATTTGATCTAAATCGGACAAAAATTACTCAAGTTATCGTCTGGATGGACTATATAGATATATACATATATAAAAATTTGAACGAATGGTGTTTTGGCCTCTGGGGACATCAAAATGAAAAAGTAAATAGGTCTTACGATGAGACCTACGGTAATAGCTACTTCCCTATAGAGAAATTCGCTAAAAGAGAGACGTAAACTGGTGGCGCTCAAAGTAACAACTACTTTTGTCAATGGCTAAGCTTATCGTAACGTGACCCAATGTATTTAAGAGTAAGGCAGCGTCAACTACAGTCAGCGTGCACAGTGATTGTGTTAAGCCAAAATAATAAGGTACCGGTATTCTAAACATGTACATATAGTTTACAGTTGATACTGTGTACTGATATATTTGAATGAAAATGCAACAAAATGCTAGTCAACAGAAGCTGTTAAAAGGAGTAGGTTGATATTAATATGACTAAAATCAGTTGATAATTAGTTTTAATTGTTTAAATATGTAAATTATTAAATCTTATAAATAATAAATCGTCAATACTAAAACTTTCTGAGAATTCTTGGACTTATCTCAAGAGTCATTGAGATAAGGTGAAATGGTTACCGTCTACTCTTAGTAAATAGTTAAGAGAATTTCTGATTTATAAATTCATCAACACATTTAAAAGTGTGGAGGAGATAGGATGGCTATTCTTTTTATATTATAGTTATTCCAAGTGCTTTTACAATTACTTCCTAATTCATATGCATGTTACCGAGGTTAATTTTTTAACAATGTTTTTCTACACTGTGAAATGTTAACAAGTATCCAGTGAAAATTTATCATTGGCTTGAATACAAATAGCCTAATACAATAGTTGTTTTACCGTAACTGACAACACAGCTTCGTCCGAGGATTAGAAACGATTTAACATGATTTTGTGACACAGAATTAATTTAATTTTAATAATTAGGAGTAGTATTTGTTATTAGCCTAATTGTTATTTTTTACTCTGAGATATTTATTCTGTGTACCGTTTTTGATTTATCATTATATTTTATTAGATTTTAACTTTTATTTTCAATGGACAATTAACAAATGTGTTAAATGGCTTATTGCATGCTGCTAATAGCCTATGGTACTTTAATATTTATAGTATACGCGAGTTGCGTACACTACTTTACCTACGACAGTGTTTTAATTATTAAAAATCACTACTCATAACTTCTTAAAAGAGGTAACGTTTTGTTTGTAACCTCTCATTGCCACTGACAGTGATGCAACGAAACATTGTTTTAAACACTAATTGCACCACTCAACAATTAAATTGGCCTGAGCAGCTGATTAGTTGAAGTTCAAATCATTACAATTTTACTTCTTATCTCTCAATCCTTGAACCTCATTGGTCCGTTACCCGTGTTGTTATGAGTAAAACTAAAACTATGAAATGAAAAAAAATTAAATGAAAAATGATTTATTTAATCAGGCAAAGTTCCTCTCTTACACTTAACCTGTTTATACAAATCTAAACATATAGGCCTACTGTACAATACATATACTATAATCTATTTACAATATGTAATGTAAAAAGAAACAATAAACTTAAGGTATAGTACAAGTAAAACTATGCTGTTATGAAAGTAAACAATGCTGTAATGAAAAACTTTTCCATTCTAAGAACTGAACTGAACCGACTAGAGTCCCGCAAACTCGGCGTAATGTGGACTGGAAGGGTGCTGAGTTTGTGAAATGCCAGGTTATCGGGAACTAGGGTTAAAAATAAGGACAATACAATTTTAAAGCTTTTTAACCTCCTTTTTTTGTATTACAAGTCAGTATTAAGTAATCAGATATAGTACAAAAAATCCTTGGTACGAGTTGTGAATGATTTTACTTGAGCTGGCTTGAGTCCATGTTTAACTCGGACTCAAAATATCACCAATTTTCTGAGCCAGGTGATGGCCGAGTTATCCAGACTGCCGGGTTATCGAGTGCCAAGTTTGTGGGACTCTACTGTACTTTAAAAAACAGTCGTAGGTAAAATTATTTATAGCATTCCTAAACCTATTGCCTTTACAGCCTGCGGTCTGTAAAAACTAACTATTGCATCATTCTAAATGCAGAATGGCATAAGATGATTACAATCTCTACAATACATTAGGCAATGTTCAATGAAACTCCTTTAAATGTACATGAGCACAAGTGCCAACTGTTGAACAAAACTCAAGGCTTATTCCAGCACAAATCCTACGATGGACTTATTGAATGGAAACATAGCTTATGATTCTGTTAATGTACAAAAATCACAAACCTTGGCAGAAGCTAATCCTCCAGATCCCCCTCCGATGACAATGTAGTCATAGTCGTAAGTACTGAATGTTCCTTCGAGTCTATCGAAAAGTGTACCATCGGCGAGCGCTTGCTCGGTATCAGTACAACCTCCTATATGCTGCTTGTTGATAAACACATTTGGTACAGTTCTTTGGCCAGTCATATCTTTCAGAACATCTTGCATCTGAGATGTCTTCTCAGCTACAAAAATCACATTTTATTAACTGATTATTTTGTATGACTCAATAAGAACTAAACACATCAAGGTTTCAACATATCCACTACAGTCAGAAAAGATTTTTAATTTCTTTAATCAAAACCCCTTAGGGTGACTGTATTTGAACTTCTGAACTAGGTCTGTTATAAAGTTTTAATTTTGATTTGTGTTTCTGAACATTTAACCAAATTTTACACAATCCAACTTGAATAAACAATCTTTGCCTGGTTATTAATTGAGTTGTGTGATTTAAAGCTAAGAAATTAAATCTGAGGTTAAGCCAAATCTATTCCTAAGGCATTAATAATTTTTTCTGAGGATAGCATAGGCTTACATGTGCGGGAAAGAGTCCAATCTGGCACGTACAGTTTCCAATTTGCCTCATTCAAATCTCAAAATTAGCTAAACGCCTGTAATTTTTAATATATAAAATATAGACCTATGGATTAGTTCTTGTCTTACAGTTTTCTCTGGAGGATTTATTGACCTGCACATTTCCCATTAAAACTGCTTAGAACTTAGCACAATAGACTTTCTACTAGCTTTTAAAATAAATTTGAATAAGTTATAGTTGCTTAAAAATACTCTGAGGGATAACTTTAGAAACCTTTACAATTTAAATAACATAGACTAAGTTAATTATAATATAATTAACTATTCCTATTTATGTTGAAAGCCAAGTGTTTAAATATATTGTCTATATTGACTCAATGAGAAAACTTAATCTAATTAAGAGTTTAGAGAATATTTATTACTTATTACCTGGATAATTATCTAATTCCAGGGCATGGTAGTTTTCTTGCAATTGATTGAATATATTTTTGACCTGAAAAACAATCACATGGATAAAAGGAACAAACTTAAAACAGTTATGTTGCAGTGCCAAGTTTTGAAGAGATGTCGTATCCATGTGTTAGTACAAGTAGGCCTAAGTATAATGTGAGGAAGATAGCTAAACCTATATGCAGATTTGTTACTAACTGGGTCCTTTAGAGTAGGGCCTAGGTTAGATTAGGAGGCAAAAGTTAACTTTAAATAGGTGACTTAGGGTTTCACCAACTAAAATTTTAATCCTTTTATGTCTACTTATATTGTTTTTCAGACTGAATCCGAAAATGCAAACACAGTGTTTAACAAAAAGAGTCCTAAGTGTCCGAAATACAAAATAAAAGATTAGGAATTTGAGGTTCTTTTAGTGGTTGGAATAGTGGTTTGGGCTAGTCCAAGTTATAGCGGTGAGGAAGGTATGTGGAGAGCAAACAGCTGTTTATATACGATACAAAACTTTGGTTCCAATAGGTCTACTGAAGTGATTCAGACGAGAACAAGAGGTTAGGAGAGGCTAGGAAATTACGATGATGATAAGAAATGCA
The DNA here is from genome assembly GCF_028750875.1 of Macrosteles quadrilineatus. NCBI lineage: Eukaryota > Metazoa > Arthropoda > Insecta > Hemiptera > Cicadellidae > Macrosteles > Macrosteles quadrilineatus. The sequence goes on along the minus strand of NW_026542600.1, from coordinate 71,203,678 downwards.
AATTGAGGTTGATCATTGCAGATGCAGATTAAATCAATTCTTTGTTTGAAGTTCATTGTTGGTGATGGTGAGTTAATGTTGTTTAGAGGTTTATTGCAAACATTTTCCATTACAATTCACAGTAATAACAGTGTCACAATTCCATCACGCTGAACAGTACCCCCTCAAACTTGAAGTTCTTCAGGTCATATGTCAATTGTGGAAAAAAGCTCATCTTCAATGTTTCTTGACTCAGTAGAAGCCACTGACCCCAAAGTCAAATGCAACCTTTTCTCTAGATATTTTTCTTCGGTCTTCAGCAAGTTTGGTTGGTTTGGTTAGTTTAGAACAGTTTCATTTCATAATCAACAATTATTTTTTCCTCGTGAGATCATGCAGCAAGTTTGGTTGGTTTGGTTAGTTTAGAACAGTTTCATTTCGTAATCAACAATTATTTTTTCCTCGTGAAATCATAGGCCTACAGCAAGTTTGGTTGGTTTGGTTAGTTTAGAATGGTTTAATTTCATAATCAACAATTATTTTTTCCTCAACAAGTATAAGTGTTGATGAGATCTATATGTTGCAATATGTTGTACTTTGCTATTGAAACCGGGATTTTACGGAAAATACAGAGGGAATTCAGGTTAAATTGAGGGAATTCTAGGGGTAATTGTGGTACAGTGACCTGTAACTGCAACTGCTCTAGTTTGTAGTTTGTGGTGAAACAATTCAACAGATGATGTAATTGTGTAGATTTCGGATTGGCTGATGGTTTCTTTTGTGCAGTAGGCTAATCTGATTGGCTGGCGGTTTCTTTTTTGTTTGTTTAGAACCAGGGACGTAACTAGGGGGGGGGGGGGGGAGCATGTGGGGCATGGCCCTGGGCGACAGTTGTTGGGGGCGCCAACTTGGGCACAAATTTTTCAAACAAAAATTATTGAACAATTTTTAATCCATCTTGTGTTGCAAAAGAAAATCATTATATTTTTTATTTTTATACAAGTCTAAAAGTACAAAGTGACATGATGAATGCTATATGACTGTTATTATACTGATTACGAATCATGTTACGGTCCGTATGAACTTGTACGGAGAGAGTATGAGGATGAGCATACTGCGTTGTCTCTCTGTCGTCGATGAGTCACTAGGACGGTGCCGGCGCGGCGTCAGAACACTTCCACCCCCCTCTCGGCATCCACCTACCTCTCAGCTCCCCATTCCTCACACCAGTCACCACACACACACACATACTACAAACACAACACTAACACATTGACGGTATCGCTGGTCTGACCCATCGATATACAACCTGTCTGACCTTGACTAACTGTGTATGTTGTGCACTAGTGTAGTTGACATCAGTTCATACTGAATGTCAGTTGGCAATCAATGTCAAATAAACTCTCTTGTAAAATGGCGTTTGCCGTGCATGTAATATAAATAAATAAATACAAATACTTCATTCTACTCGTAATCAGTGGTTCAGGACACGAAACGTGGTTGCGGTGCTGTGTTTCTTTGCGTGTTACTAGCAATATTATTTTTGTGAATGATTTTGTTTCCAAATAAACTATTTGTCTTTGAAAATACGTAACGTACTGAATTCAATTATTTACCACATATATCTAGGCCTTAGTAGGCTACTTTGAACTTGAGGTTAAGCATTTTAAGATCTAAATAGTATTAATGTATTGTACCGATGGACACACCACACATCTTTTAAGAAGGGGGGGGGGGGGCGCCAAAATAGGTGTTTGCCCCGGGTGCTGAATAGCCTAGTTACATCCCTGTTTAGAACTGTATCCATGACTCCATGCTGTTAGTTCAGAGTGAAGTAGTGACAAAGGTAGCTCAAATTAGTGATTAATTTTCATTCTAATTGTGTCGGAAAGTAACGTTCTGACATTATGTAGGAAACGGGGTGATTCCTGGTGAAATATGTGGGAATCAATTTTATGTAGGTAATCGTTGGACGAAGGGATTTTAATTTTCGTTGTAAGCTAGTTGCTGGTTTGCTATCGGCAAACTGGCAAACCAAAGACATGGTGCTCTCCGTGCGTTCCAGTTTTGGTTATCTTTGAGTGAGCAGTAAATTATAAGTCGAGTGTATAGGCTATTCCTTGTGAATTCTTCACGTCGATTTAGTGAATTCAACATTCTTGAAGTGTGGAATTTTGTAAAATTGGTGTATATTGAGGTTTTGGAGGAACTGTGGTTAGGGTCGGTTTAATAAAATTCCAGTCATTATTTGGGACTGGAATTGCTTTTCCCCCAATTATTATCCTCCAAAAATTCATTTTATACACAATTTCACACTTCGGGAAGTGTTTTTAAGCTGGGGTCTGGGTCCTAAATTTTTACCACCACCGCAAACTGCAGTACAATAAACCTGATAATTAATTAATACAAAACGAACCACATAAAATTCACACCCAACATCAACAACATATTAGAAGAGAACTGGAGAAGCTTGGACATTCAAACGGCCAACTCCACAAAATCCCATAAGTACTTAGTTTACAGCTCAGAAATTGTTCAAGGTAGGCTAGGCCTATTAATTTATTCACACACGGTAGGCCTACATAAAAGAAGGAAAAAATACTTACCTTTTTGCAAAAAGGACATGTAGTTTTGCTAAAAATTACAATCTTATTGGTGTCAATTAGTCCCCTAAAAGCAGATTCTATCTCTAGGTTTGTTTCCATTTTGGCTGAAAATGTTATGTTTCCCGAACCAAATCTTCTTGCAAGTCTACTAGAACTAGGCCTTGGTGCAACAACTTTGAGTGTGCTAATGATCAGAATTATATTTCTACTAAGTAACACAGCACATTGCATAGCAGCTTTTAGCAGCCACTGCTTACTAATACTAATAAATAAATAATTTTCATTATATAATTTTACATGAAAATGAGGTTATGGCTGCGGAAAGAAAGGCATATTTTTTTAGATAATAAGAACTAAATTGTAGAAGTACTAGAAGTGTGCCGTTCCCCGTTGGTCCTGGAGCCGGAGCTGTTTCAGTTCAACTTCACTTCAACTTTCTTTCAAAGGAGCGCTCTGCTGCTGCTGGTGCTGTGCTGGTATAGGACCTACTCCTATGACCGTCGTAATTCGTGAAGTTAGCGACACTTTTTCGGACTGTAATAGATATGGGTTGGTACGCCTGCGGACGCCACAAGCGTGTTTTGCAGGGATGTCGGAAACGCAATTCAATGACAATACGGTGCGAAAAGATGTTTTTACATTTATATAACGTCAATTTGATTTTGTTAAACGTGTATGTATACACGTTAAAACTAGTTAATTGACGTATTTTAATAGGCATATTTGAGGCCGTATTGTACATTATACGTAGCTATGGCTTAATAACACGCGATCAATTAAAACTCCTAACATAAAAAAGTGTATGATCTTTTTCCTAAGCCCATCACATCAACTTTGAGCTATTCTAATAGTAATATACAATTTGTAATTTGTAGAATACTCAGTATGAAGATGATTGAAGCAGTCCCGTAAATTACGAAGCAATATAAGGCAAAATCTATATGGTTGATAGGAATTTGTGTCAGGAAAAAGCGCACGATCTTTTTCCCAAGCCCATCACATAAACTTTGAGCTATTATAATAGTAATATACAGCGTGCAGAATAATCAGTAGTATGAGTATGATTGAGGCACTCCCGTAAATGACGAAGCTATATAGCAAAATCTATATGGTTGATACGAACTCGTGTCACACAATCTTTTTCCTCAGCCCATCACTTCAACTTTAAGCAATTAAAATGGTAATATAAAGCGTGTACAATAATCAGTATAAGTATGATTGAGGCAGTCCCTTAAATTACGAAGCTATAAGGCCAAGTCTATATGGTTGATAGGATCTCGCGTCAGGAAAAAGTGCACAATGTTTGCCCTAAGCCCATCACATCAAATTTGAGATATTCTAATAGTAATATACAATGTGTAGAATAATCTGTATGAATATGATTGAGGCATAAAGATCTGTTGTGTTCTTGTTCTAATGTTCCATTGTGTGACTGAATTGATCACTAACGTTGGCCAGGGTGCCATTGCAGCATTGAATCTTCACCAAAAAATGGTAGACAATAATTTCATTATTGAACCTCTTATGTTGTCGGCTTAAGCATTTACAGTATTGCTAGTAATGATTGGTAAGGTTATGTTTTGTATTCCGTTTCCAGTGATATGGGATACAAAATATGTCCTTACCGATAAAAGATATTAAAATGAAAAATAAACATAAAATAGGTCAGAGTCACCGAGTTGTTTATGATGTATTGAACTACTTTTGAAAGAAGTTCGATACTTGATAAACTACTCGATTTTGATTTTTCATATAGGACCAATATTGAAGATTGCACATAGTACATTGAATTATATTTCAGTATTCCATTTCAATATTCACAAACCCAGCCTATTGTTACCGGCAAAAGTTACGTTGGCATTGTTTTCGTCAAAACCTTTTAAGTTAGCTTAGATATTATTATTCTGAATCCTGAGCCCAAAAAGTGGTTTTCGAAGTGATGTCGGTGTTCACCAACCTAAATAAAAATACTTGATTGAATTTAAATGAAGTAGTTTTGTATTTTTTTGATTACAGTTACATACGAGTTTGATCGTACAGGGACTGATGGAGAATTTTATTTAAATTGAGAAAACCGACAAATATTTTATTATTTTGTCATAATTGCAAAAACTTGTTTGAAGAATAAATCAATTTGAATTTATAACCTTGTTACCAACCTCTTCTGAGAGCTAAGGAGGTCGTCTTTGGGAAACGCCGAAATATGTCTGGGGTTGTTCATTCTTAGATAGCGGCTACAATGCCGGTGCCTCAAAAAATAGCTTAAATTACACTCAAATCAAGTAACTTGCTCCTAGTAACCATGTAAATTTGGCGTTATAGCATCGTAATTTACGGGACTGCCTCAATCATACTCATACTGATTATTCGCTGCACACTGTATATATTACTATTATAATAGCTCAAAGTTGATGTGGTCGGCTTAGGAAAAAGATTGAACACTTTTTCCTGATGCGAGTTCCTATCAACCATATAGATTTTGCCATATAACTTCGTAATTTACAGGACTGCCTCAATCATACTCATACTGATTATTCTGCACACTGTATATTACTATTATAATAGCTCAAAGTTGATATGGTCGGCTTAGGAAAAACATTGATCACTTTTTACGGGACTGCCTCAATCATACTCATACTGATTATTCTACAGATTGTATATTACCATTAGAATACCTCAAATTTGATGTGATGGGCTTAGGCGCATTGTGCCTGACGCGAGTTCGTATCGACCATATAGACTTGGCTTTTTTGTAGCTTCGTAATTTAAGGGACTGCCACAATCATACTCATACTGAATATTGTACACGTTTTATATTATCATTATAATTGCTCAAAGTTAATGTGATGGGATTAGGAAAAAGATTGTGCACTTTTTCCTGACGCGAGTTCGTATCAACCATATAGACTTGGCTTTTTTTGTAGCTTAGTAATTCAAATCAAATCATTTATTGTCCATAAACATATATAAACAATGCATAGACAAAAGTCACAAATGTCAAAATAAAAGTCAAAAAGGAAAAGAATACAATTTCAATGTATATAAAACAATAAGTAGTATTACCTCTTACAAACCTGGGCTCAACTTAGATCACTCAAAATGTAGTTTTCCAAATTGTTATGCCGAATCAGTTAAATCTGAAATTTTTGATGAATACGGTCTTTTTTTAACTAGCCAATTCTTCAAAGCAATTTTGAATTTAGTGCCTTCTAATTCCTTTATATTGTTTGGTAGGAGGTTGAAATAAATTGACCCCATCACAAAAGGACTTCGGCCAGTTTTGTTGAAATTCCTCCTCGCACGGTGGAAATCATCCTTTCTTCTCGTGTCGTACCTGTGGATTTGACTATTTTTATTTGTGTGCTTAAGGGAACATAAGGGGTGCTTAAGGGGAATTTACGGGACTGCCTCAACCATACTCATACTGATTATTCTGCACGCTGTATATTACCATTTTAATAGCTCAAAGTGTATGTGATGGGCTTGGGAAAAAGATTGTGCACTTTTCCTGACGCAAAAATTGTAAATTTAAATTTCTATGTTATTCTTATTGAGAATAAGTAAATTGTTGTGTTTGCTTATTTCTGGATATGTTGATAATCCTTGCCCATTTATCTATTTTATACTAAGCTATAAATATTTTACTGAAAACAAACTTCATGCCCGTAAAACATAATGCTATTTAAATAAATTTAAGTTAGAGTCAAATGTAAATTTGCTTAGTCGCAGGTTTGTTACGACGAGGGATTATTTGTATTATAACGAACCTGTCGACGATAGTAGTTTGCGACCTTTCGTGATGTCGGCTATATGGGAATGAGCTGATTAAACCATAGAAAATAGTCTGTGGTTAAACAATGTACTCCATGTAAATGTGCTTTTTCTTAATTTCTGTTACGTGATTGGTTCGTTTTGTTTATAATTATATACGCGACATTTGATTGGTTTGTAGATGCACCAAAAATCTAGTTTCCCGCGATTTCCATAAAAGGATTCCGAATTCACCTATTCTCTTATTCCCTATTCCTAGAATTTGCCTAATATGATCAATCGTCAATCCTCTTCCCTTGCCAATGTCGCCATTATTCGCTAATGACGCCATTTGAATAAATTGCGTTGCATTGCATTTAGTGATTGTGATGTGAGCTAGTTTTTGTTGATTAAATTGATATCGTACTTTATCTGATTAGCAATTAGGTTTAACAGTATAACACTAATTTTTCCTGCTACCCACCACTATCGGATAATATGTGAAGTGAATTATTACTGTCTTTTTATTTCGACCCTAAGTTAGGACTAGGCCTAGGCTTGTAAATTCGAGATGACTTCAGGTTTATTGTCTGCTGAATTATCAGCAGCCTGCAACTCCTTAGGCTTTTGGTCCGGAGGATCCTACACTAAAAACATTTATTGTAAAGGTAAGTCACATTCTTAGCTAGCCTAGGCTCAATAAATACTAGGTCTAAGCCTAGGCTTCCCCCAATGTGTTCTGCGTTCTAATGTTGGAGCCATTGGTCTTGTCATTTAGGCCTACAATGTTCTGCCTACCAAGTAGGGTTTCCATACACAATCATAATAAAAACACCTTTGCCAATTCAAAACCCCTTTTCCCACATGAGTGTCATGAAAAATCTGTCTCTCATAAGTTAGGGTCTAGGCCTACGTTTTCTAGGCTGTCCCAATGCTGGAGCCATTGATGTTGGCATCTACAATGTTCTGCCTAGCTAATTGTGTTTCCACACAATCATGATGAAAAACCCTTTGCCGTTTCAAGAAAATTTTTGATCCAATCCCGAAAAACTAGGCACCGTGTGGACGTTGAATGCCAAAACTAGGCCCAATATAGGCACTTGCATTTAGGCCTAAAGCTACGTTGTCACTGGTGCGCCTGGAACTGCAGTCATTGGACGATCGTCGTCGCACGAATCGTTGCAGTAAACATTGTCACTGGTGCGATTATTAACTTATACTTTACTTTCACTTTAACCCTCCGAGGGTCACGCGTCAAAAAATAGACGCACAACACACTTTGTGTAGGGTCACGCGTCTAGTTTAAGACGCACAAACATCGTTTACGGCGAAGGCTCTATGACTGACTGAATCGGATTGAACTGGATCGAGTTAGGTATCGTTCTTTTCATTAGATTCTAAGCTTTCTAAAGGTCTGTCTCTAAGCGCTGTTTGTTCTCTGAGCCGATCGTAATTGTTAGCAGACAGCTGACGTGCATATTAGTAAACAGGTTACTTAACCTCGGACTGATGACTGATGTGTTTTATTATGTTTATCATTGTTTTAGTGTTAAAAATCAAAAGTAGTGATATACGTGGTGCATTATAAGAAGATTTAAGTGGTTTTGAAGTGCTGGTTGATGATCCTGAAGAAGTAGGTAGTGATATTGATGTTAATTATCAGCCAGATTCCTAGCTATGGTTAGGCTATGCATTCTTAGCTAAACGCTATGTACTGAAATCCGTTTTTCGCTCATAACTTATTTATTTGATAACTTACCTCGCTATATGATTATATATTTGTAATCCTCATTAAATTTAGAACAAAGTGGCTATTTTCAAATATTTATAGGCCTATAATTTATTACAATTTCATTGAGCGCGAACTTATTTTTTTTTTGAAAATTTTCAAAATTATATTTTTTTTTACCTAAAAATTTTTTTTGAAAAAATGTTCCTTATGTTTTATATATAATATTGAAGCCCATGATTTTCCAAACAAAATGGTATATAGAACATTAGAATTAACATTGTTTTAAGCTTCTCAGATCCGTTTTAATATAACCTTGCAAAGGGGCCAAAAATAGGTGGACATTAAGGCCTAAACTATGGACCTTTGGAGGGTTAACCTTGCATTTGCCCGTCCACAGAGACTACAGATCTGTGCGTGGAACGTATCCAGCAAAGCAAGGGGTGAGCCGGTACAGTACAAAGGTGAACTGTACTGATAAAAGTTAGTGGCAGTGACCAGGATCCGAACCCACAACACTTCTGCCTTGGGCCCGAAGTCGGCAACGCTACCGACTGAGCCACCGACTTACCTACACAATCGTTCAGTTAATTCTTGACTGTTGCCGAGTCGAAGTAGGGATAGTGAATTATTAGTTTATAAGTTTTAACAAAATTCTATTCATTTCTTTGTTAGATGTTGGAATGGCCTCTGGATCGTCTGAATTAACTAGGCCTATATAGTGGTTTAAATTACCTTGTTACTGTCAAAACGATCCTTTGTAGTTAGTAATACTACAGCTGTTTTATTCTTCAAATGGAGCACATCATCAGGTCAGAAGAATGTCAAGTAGTCTTCATATTCCTCGCAGTGGAGTTCGTCAAAAGTTTATTAATAGGTAAATAGAGAACAAAACACATATCACACGGAAACACGAAACATTTAATATTGGTCGACCAGACGACGGTAACAACACACGTGATACGGCGCCGGTTGAGGGTGAGTCGCGACTCATCTTATGCTTATCTTAATGAGATTAGATGAGCACATTTTCTCAAGATTACTAAGGCAAATCTGGAGTCTGTTGCCATCTTAGTAATAACAGCCTAAAACTTTTCTTTAAAATATCTTTTGTTTTCAGAGACAATCATTGACTTCATTAGATTTCTACGCTCAGATACAGATCGGGCCGTTAGAAAGCACCTTGGACAAGCCAAAATCCTTCAAACAGATCTTATTCCTATACTAATTGAACACTCAGAAGATGAGGATCTCTTTTACGTACTTTTACGGTAAGTTTCTTTTAATGTTCATTAGGATAGATCGTAGTAACAATCCTAATTTTGAAAGTGAGATCGGGTATTAAACCAGATAACTGAGTTTTTGTCTGGGTGGTGTTGACAGTGGGCTTAGGCTTAGGATGACCTAAACCATAGTCTTATCTCTCACTAAATTTGAGTTATCTGTAAATTCAAACTTATACAAAATAAAAGATGAGTGGAAATTATTTTAATTTGTATCTGAATAATAAATTATTAATTAGCTTATTACAATGTAAAGTAGAACCTCGATATTTCAACACTTTGTGGACTTAAGGGGTGTCCAACTATCGAAATGTCAAACTATAGGGAGTAAATGGAGTTTAATATACAGGAAAGTAAAAACACAAGTTTTAGGCCTAGGCTACAAAATAGAAATCACCCAAATTTATTAAATACTAAAAAGCTTAACAATTTCACTGTTCATTAGTATCAAGTCAACAATAAATGACAAATTAATGTTAAAGTCAGCCTACATCACAAAAGTAACCATTAAATATCACTTGAAAAAATAGCTCACCACCCCATATCGAACTACAAGGAGTGTCGAACTATCAAAGGTTTACTGTATTCCAAACCCCTGCTATTTCAAAAACCCACCTACTCCAAGGTAAAGTTTAGAAATTATTACTATATTTTTATACATTATCGTGAAGCTAACACAAAATCGAGAACATCTGACACAGTCTTGACAAAATCGTGAACATCTGCTACTATCGCTGAGACACATCACCATCGTCTCCCCGTAATTGCGCTAATAACCTGAATATCACCTGCTTTCGGCGATCGTAAAATCAAAAGTTTGAGGCAGTCACGGTGAAATTCTAAGTGTCATCCAATATTACGGCGATACCATGAACATCATCCGCCATGGCGTTGATCAATTATTACATAAATCCCCTTATTCCAAATTCCTGACAATCCGAACCAGGTTCGGTTCCCGGTTAGTTTGGAATAACCAGACCCTACTGTAATTTATTATATCTATAGCTTAAAATAAGATATATCTTTTCATGTAAATATTGTGACCTACATTGTGATGACTGGTTTTTGCAAAACCTTTTCATTGTTTAGACATGGTTTTTTTAACATACCTCCTGATTTAACTTAACACATAGGAATAAACAAAATTACTAATGATACTTGCCATGAATGTAACAGTACTTTGTACTTTGATATATATAGGCCTAGTCATAGTCCTGGTTTTCTTGATCACCGGTGGACATAATTTGCTTATGTTTTTGTGGACTGTAATATTTAAGTTGATTTAAATCATGAAATTTTAGTGGCACAAGGAGCTAGACAGCATATAAGAGATTTCCAGATGTTGAGCTGTGAATACATTCAATTTTTCCATTTGGTCTCATGGCAAACAATAGTATTGTTGATACTCCTATGAGGGGTTGGTTGGCCTAATGCAACTATTATCGTATGATATGAAGTATTTCAGGAGTATCTACGCTTACAAACATGAAGGCTACATTATAAACATGTGCAACACATGTAAACCTACGTTTATCCAAATGAGTTCATGAACCAGCATGTTCTCAAATACCCATGTGATACTTATGGGGAATTTGGTATCTTTTTTTATGTGATACTAAGCTTATTTCACTGAATACAAATCTTAATAATTTGGGAAAATATATTAATATATTATTACAAAAATCATAACTACCATGTTGCAAATGTGACGGCCCCAAAAATTCCCAGACCCATTAGGCCAAACATATCAGTTGGGGAGGTTTTTGCTACACCCTCAAGAAACCCTGTCAGTACCGTCACAAAAGCTTTGCTTTATTTCAAATATAAAAAGAGGGTCTGTAATATTGGACTGTTAACCTCCCAACTTTCTGCGTCAGCCAGTTGCCTCACCATGGAATATTCCGTCAGCCGTGGCTCAGCGCTAGGCCAGGCCAATGTTCTCCGAAGTGTTACGCGCATGGCTGGAATTCGCTGAGACAGCTGAGCAGGTTGCTCGATGAAATCAGTTAATGCGCAGCTACAGTTTGTCTAACGCCCTGGGCGATCGTTACGCGGCAGCACTGTCCGGTGCTTGCACTGAAGTCACGCGGCATAGCCGCAACGTGGTTGGCTGGTTCCCCTCCTAGCCCAACTCTGGGCTATGGGCAGAGAGCACTCAGTTGAGTTAATCTAAATTCTAAATTCAATTCGGTCGGTCATGTAAAGTTGCGTCGCCTTTCCCCATAGCCTTCTCGGGAGGCTATGTTCCCCAATAACTTATTTGTGTTGTATTTGTAAACTGAACATAAATACAGCAAGTCGGAAGCTACGTATTTGTTTTGTCTTAGTCTTAAGTAAATAAATTATTTATTCGTAGCGCATTTTCTTCGTTTCATTCGGCCACCTGTCACACAAAAGCCAAATATGGCTTGATTGCAGCTCACTAAAAAGCAGGAAAATCAAGTTGATCACTTCCACCAGTCTGTGTTAGTTTACTCCTTATCTCTCCAGTCCTGTTATCACCATATCACTTAAAACACAACAAATTAGCAGTAAATCCACTTTGCCACTCAACAAATCTTGGTCTAAAAAAAAAGTTAAGAAATAAATATTGTAATTATTCTTAATATTGTCAAACAAATTATAGACTCTATTTATTATTATAATCTAAAGCTTACCTTACGATCCAATTGATTTATTGTGGAGACCTAGGTTTCTACGCCGGAGCGTTATCGTCAGTCCTAGGCTAAGCTAAACTTTTTGTGTTTCATCCGGCGTAGAAACCTAGGTCTCCACAATAAATCAATTGGATCGTAAGGTAAGCCTTAGATTATAATAATGATTAATAATGATCCAGAGGCTATTTCTCCAAACCAAAAGACTATTTATTTATTTACATTTATAGGCTACCGTATATTTATTTAATTACTTGGCAAAAACCAGTTTCACACTTATAAATGAATATACAATATTATTTTAATTGTAGCAGCAAACCTTATTACTCAGTATTATACCTTAACATTTTTAAAAGAAAATATTCTATTGATAATCAAATTAGTCAAATGGGAATGTATTTTTATCCGTAGCTTACTTAGATAGTTGTATTAGGTCTCATAGTCCAGCATTTGACAGTATATTATTTTGACAGACTGCTTCTCATCCTTACATCCCCTGTGCTTATGGTTTATGAAGAGGAATTACCACAAGAACGGGACAAAAGATGTGAATTCTTAGAAATCCTCTCCCACTTGCAAAGTTATAAAGAAGCTTTCACAAAGAAAGAAGTGTGGGAGGTTCTGACTTCAAAGCTTGAAAAGCTGTTGGAAATTGTAAGTCTATATAATTCACTGTTCTTGTAATGACCCTTTATTTTCCAAGTGTCCATTTAGGCTAGATACTGATGAATAGGTACATTTTTGTTTTTAAATTTGTTAAAAGAGGTCCTTTACTTGTATAGTCCACATACAAAATACACATGAAATGTGTTTATTGTCCTTTGAATTTTTGCAAATTATTGACAATGTCATAAAACAGCTAAAGTTATAGCATAGTCAATGAATACAAAATAGCTAACTAGACAAAATGAGACATGTTACAATACATATTTTAAATATTATAATTGTATAATCTTATTCTTAAAAAAAATGTGTGGCATTTAGAATAATGGAAGTGATTTAACCCCACAACCAACAAAATCCAACAGTACTTTGGTCAATTTGCTAACTCTACTTAAAAATTAATACCAGGCATTAAAAAAACCATTTAAAGAATAGAAGGGGTTGTTCAGAAGCAATTTGTTGAATTTAGTTTTAAAATGTATTTTCGTATTAAATGTATTAGCTTGTTGTATATTTTAAAATTATATTACAATATGGCTTTTAAGAGTTTTAGATTTTTTAGACAGTCTGAAAAAAACTATGGTAGCAACGTTTTTATTCCATGGATAGAAGTCTGCTTGGATGGATCATACATATATTTATTTATTTTCCAATAATCACATATTTTTTTATAAAAGAACGTTTAGTTAAAATGCTATGAACTAATTTGCATAAGATTTTGAAATTGACAAAAGTCAATTTTTATTTTTAGATAATTTTTCTTAATTAGATAAAGTCATTTATAAAAATATTTTGTAAAGTTGTAAAAATTGCACACGTTTTTGGTTAATTGACTATTTTAGAAGGTAAATTATTTTTTGTGTTTGTTTACAGCCATATGAAGATAGGGACGAAGACCACACAAAGACCATAGAAAGGATCTTAATCCTGGTAAGGAACGTGATGGAAGTACCTGTTGACGAAGCTGCTGAGAACCGCCCGGACAATGATGCCAACATTCATGACCAAGTAATTATTGATTAACATATTTAATTAGTTCCTAAAAAACCTCAATAACTCAACCTTGTATGGCAAAGACCAATGGAAGCAAACTTCTTAAACCTCCAAATAGCTTTGTTTTATTGTCTTCTTGATAATCTTACATCTAGGTTCCAACGCTAAAACTTTTCCAATCTAGCGCATGTTTAGGCCCAATTTCATACAGTTTTAATATTTATTATGAAAGGTAAACTTTTTGCTACCCGGTCCATCAGTTACAATATTTAACTTTATCTGAACTAAAGATTTTGGTAAAAGTAATAAAAGGAATATAGGAAATACTCGTCTATATAAATTTTGATTAACTAAGCTTAAGAAAGACTGAAATTTTCAACAAAGACAAATAGTTTTCACAAAGAAAGCTGGTTACAAGTAACATATTTTCAGCGCTGGTTCCAAGTGCTTGAGAATTTTGTTGTGTCTACACAACAAAAGCAACATTTCAAGCTAGTTTTTTTGGTTGTCGAAGAATTATTATTGCTTGAAAATGTCAAATTAAAAATTCATAGAAGGAAAGTTGGTGTTCATGCAATTAACCGCGGAAGAGGTTGGTTTGCGGAATATCACCATTTCCTCAACTGGCATTGGACAAAGTGAGGTTTTTTTATGAGAATGGAGTTAACCCCGTTTAGTTACATCCTCAAGAAACTATAAAGCATGTAGATTGAGGCATTTGCCCCAAATAGCCCCTCTTCTAAAGACTTGAGATATCAGTCCATCGACATCCATACTGCACAGTTGTTTGTCAGTCACTGCCACTGACTGGTTCGGTCAACAAGGGCCAGAAAACGGGTACGGTACAAAACGTTCTTGCGTGCTTGTCAGAACTTGTAGCAAGCACTTGCTAGCCGGGACAAGCTTTGTCTATGAACGCACATGCTTGATACAATGTAGACTTTTCTCACACCTGTTGGAACTTGCAAGCGCTTGTCAACAAGCGATTGTAACCAGCTTTCTTTGTGAACGAACCCATACTTAATGTATGCTCTAAATTTGGCCTGTGAATACATGTACAATTGAAGACCAATATAATCTTGTCTCTTATGTATGTTGGCCAAGAAAATTAAATCTAAACTAAGAAAACTAATTATTTTAAAAATTTTCTGTGAGGATAGCAGACTTACCTGAATGGGAAAGAGTCCAAAATGACACAATAGACAAAAAGCTTTACACTATACAAAAATTAAAATATTTCACTGTCACTGACATAATTTACAATTATGGAAGAGATAGTTTTCTTTGGGTAGAAAATAAAAATCCTCTTGTTTATTCTAATATTTTTTTAAGACTTGCACAAACCAAAAAGCCTTTGTAATTAACCTTTATATTTTTTACCATTGGTCCATCTGTCAAAAATTTGCAAAAGGTCTTTCAGGTGACAGGAATATTCCCTCTCTTATTGGAGATTTCTACAAAAATTAATGATTTCGTTGTTTATGTCTTCCGAGAGTTGTATGGTTCAACTGTGCTTGTTTTGTTTCAGGTTCTATGGTGTATGCATCAATCGGGGATGGTGGATCTGCTTCTATTCATATCCTCTACTAGACAAGAACAACAGTTCTACTTGCATGTGTTGGAGGCAAGTAATAGGATTTTATGTCAATGAAATTCAGTACAGTTAATCTGTCTTGATATTTAAGTCGCGATTAATTCAAATTTGACCTATTTAAGAATTTTTTTATACATTTTATTTTGTACTAAAGTTGCATTTGTACTTTGAACTTGTAGTTTTCACACTAAAACACATGCTGCATGAAATTGATCTGATGAATGTTTATACAATGTTGCCAAATTTATATTAATTTGACCCCTGCTTGTCAAGGTATGAAAACAGACACTTTCTATAGCTTTAATAGGCCTATTTAAATAACAAAGGCAACCTTTGTAAAAATCATTAGCAAGCCAAAGAAAACTGTATACACAGTGAAATCGTGCGAAAGTCATAACAAAATATTAGACAGATAACTCTATCTATAAGAGAGTCAGCTGTGTGTGTCATAAGCAGTGCCGTCCAGGACGGCGTGTTACGTCATGCGTATGATCATCGCCGGCGCTGTCGTGATGATCCCATTGGATTATGGATTCCAAATCATATATGTACCTATAAGTTAATATCCATCATAGATATTTTGATAATCTCATGTTAAATATCAATAGGCTACGTTGTGTTTTACACTATTAACTGCATATTGAAACTCTTAGTATTTCTTTGTGGAAATATCGAGAATTCTTGAAGTACCGGCAGGAAAATACGGAATTTAAAAAATCAGTTCTGTGGACAGACACCCTGTGTTATAAAAAATATAATATTTTTAGTTTGTAAAAATCTGGTGTGTAAAAAATGTATAGTCAGTTTGTAAACATTGTGAGTACATCCTTACGGTTCCATGGAAACCAATCAATATTTACTTTGAAAAACCTCACCTCAGATATTTGAAAGCCCGCGGTGCAGAGCCCCAAGTCAATTTTGAAGTGGAAATAGTCTTACTTTGGAGTGCATTTCAGTAGCTATCTACAACAACTAAGAGTGGGTGGCCATGCAGAAAACACTGGACATACAAACACAAACTCTCTTTTTATGGTACACAATAAACATATACAGGGTGTTCCAAAAATGTGGGGACATAATTTACTCAATGATTCCTTGGGACAAAATAAACAAATAAAGGTAAAATCAAGAATACGACTTTTTCCAAAATTGCTTTGTTAGCCATTTTATCTAAAGATCTTTTCAACCAATCTTATGAAACTTGGTATTTATGTTAAGGTAGAAGACACCCATGTAAGAAAAAAAGTTACCTTGATCCATTTAAACATTTCGAAATAGTGACCATTTTATTTTTAAAATTTAAATTGAGATACCAAAAAATTAAAATAAGAAAAAAATTAAGATCGGTTTATAAAATCCTAAGACAAAAATGTTTATGTAAAAAATACATAATGATATCTGGTTAACGAAGCAATTTTGGAAAATGTTGTATTCTTGGTTTTCTATTTATTTTGAACCAAGAAATCACTACCGGTACCTAAATTATTTCCCCAAATTGTTTGAACACCATGTATAAAGATTGAGTAGAATTAAAAAAAAGCTAACATAATTTCTGTCGGACCACTTGCATATCTAGCATTATGTAGCTTACTCAAAAATTTTTTTTCATAGTTTCTAACATTTGGATTTTTTTTATTATATTTGGTTGTAGTGTTCACTTGGAATTTCTTTATGTTAACGGTTGAAATAAATCATCAAATGGCCTCCTTTACACTGTTAATAATCAATGAATGATAAGAGTAACTTTAAACTACTACAAGTCTCCACATTTTGAAACTTTGTTCGAAAAAAAAAGATATAGAGCACATTGTAGCCCTTATTTATTAGTGGCTTGAATTGTTTTGAAAGTGAGACTTTGTTGCTAGGCTATTTATAAACAAATTTGTATACACAGCTTAGATGTAAAATTAATTTGATTACAGTTTATTAGGTACTCGTAATTTAATCATTATTTGATACAGGTAACAGTATTAATGCTTAGAGAGCAAACTCCTAAATCTTTGGCTGAAGCTACAGTTGAAAGAAGTGTTGACGAGAAAGAAAGAGATGAAAAAGAACTCCTTGATATCAGAAGAAAGGAAAAACTAGAAAAAGAGTCAAAAATGAAGAAATATGCTAGCGCTAGGTAAGTAGTCATTGTCGTTCTGGTTAAAAATGTTATTTATTTGCAAATTTCATGTAAATTGGTTAGGCCTAACGTTTGCAAATTTTTTACGTTTATATTAATTAAGTGATTGTTGTGATAAAAAAAATTAACAATTGGTGTAAAATTTGTTATCAAACTAACAGAAATTGTATGAGAAGCCATAATGTTGCATTGTTGTTTTAGCCAAGCGGCAGTAGGCTAATGAAGGACCGGTGCCGCACAGGTAAACAATACCCGGCTTAGGACACAGACCAAACCCTTATATTCAGGATTACTTGTCCACTATCATAGCTGAGTATTGATATTTACATTTAACATCCGTTATAGATACTGGTGCTTTTCTCTATAACCATTGGCTCCAACAATTTTCATATCACTACAATTTTTCAATCACTCTCAAAATGCTCTGCTAGATGCTGGTGTTTCATCTTCATGTGTTGTGATTTATAACATCATATCTATCATATAAGCATAATTTCTCGGTCTAAACATATACTGTCAGCCACACAGCTTTGTTCTGTCCTAATATATTTCAATATTTTTCACTCAATTAAGGATGAATTTTTGTTGCAGGCATTCGAGATTCGGAGGAACATTTGTCGTTGATGGTGTAAAATCAATCAGTGAAAATGATGTGATTTTTCACAAGCCCCTAGCCAAGGCAATGTCCCAATCCTCATTGTTTGAAAAGGTAATAATAATCAAAATAACAAATACAATTAACATTGCATTAACTAAGTCAATATAAACTGTATTAAAATAAAACCAACTAATAAAATATATAAGTGCCATGTAAGCTCTTGAGTGCTTTTCTACTATTGCCATGTTTTAATTATCAGTTTTACAATGATTCAAAAATAGTGCAGTATTATTTCGTGCTAGGCTCTAGTTTGGTCTTGTTTTACACATAGGTTGCGGGATTATCATTTAGTTAAATTCTTAGGATTTCAACCCGGGACCTCAAGGACCAAAACCCCACGCTCTATTAGACCAGCTCCCAGTAAAGTAATAAGTTTATCTCCGCTGGGGAATTGAAGCCCCACAACTTTGTCACAATTTTGGCAGCGCATACACAGAAACAAATCTTGGGTTTTATCGAAAGACATTTTATTGTAAAATCTTGTCGTGTTTCATGCAGTGTGCAACAGCTCCATTTATACCCATGCTTATTGTTGTGTATCAAACATATTCAGACAATATGTCTTATCTTACCTGTTGCAGTGCACACAACACTCACTTACTTACTGTTTGAAGCTGTTTTTTTTTTTTCATGAAGAATGTCTCTAAAGGCTACTTAGTACAGGTAAAATTATATTAAAAAACCAGTAGAAAACATAAAAATTAGTCCATTCATGAAACTTTCAGGAAACGTAGTAATTACCATTAGGTATTGGAATCTGAAGAGTCCCTAGTGATTGTGGGGGTGGAAGTACCATTTTATGGGGTTTTAAGTTTATGGGGGTAGTGATTTTGAGAAAATTTTTATTTATGGGATCCAAGCATGTGGGGTGTCGTTTTCTATGTTTCTTAGGATGCAGAATCGAAAAAGAACATAATAAAAGCAATACAACCAACAGTTTATTAGAAAAAGACTAATTTATTAATAAAAACTAAATATTATAAATTAATTAAGGTAAAATAATCCAGTTAATTAATATCAATCACCTATTACACAATTAATCATGAGTCAGTGTCACATGTTAAAGTTGTGAGGAAAATTAACCAAGAAACTGGTAGTTACGCCTCTTTAACCACCACGTGTCTGTTCATCAGCTACTGATGCATCATCACCTTCCATGGAATCGTCAGGGCCTCTAACTCGTTCTTCTCCATCATCGTCTTGCCTTAACACTGACAGCTTAGTAGTGGGGATGGGTAGCAGAAACATATTTCAGTTCTGGCGGTGATCCTGCAACTTAGGGTGAAGATAATATATAAGCCCAAGAATTTAAAAGCGCCCAGACCCCAATTTTTAAGGACCTTGGTAAGGACCTTGGCCCGTAATGACGTCATCAATATGGCGCTCGGAAGAGGGTGCTGGGTCGCTATGAATTGGTTATTATACCAAAATGCCTGAACCGATTTTAATGAAATTTGTCATACAAGGGCTTGAATACGATATCTAATCCCTGTTTGTCAATGGTCGATTTTGATTAGGTCATTTTTTTAAATGGCGGCCGTTAATAATTAAAATAATTAAAAATTGTTTAATGTTTTGTTTTTCAACTCTCTCTAGAAATCTGCAGCAATCTTTCATTTTCCTTGCAATCACAGGTTGTGATGCCGTCTCTGCATTTCATGGATTAGGCAAAATACCCCCACTGCAGCAAACCTGCAGACTAAGTGAGTTTCCATTCCTGATTTGATTTTCAATTAAATCCATTTCAATAACATTAAGTTTAGTGTTAACTAGGTTTGCTGCTACGGGGAGGGTAATAAAGTCTGTTTTTTTAATTAAAATATGAAAAGGTTAAATAAATTCGCCAAGTTTTATCAAAATATAACCATAAACTAGCAAAATAACTAATCAGGGTATTCAAAATAGTTTAGAGAGAAATTGGAAAATTTTACGTTTAGAGGGCAAACATGAGAAAACCCAATTATTACCCCATAAATCCCCCAGAACACCCCGTTCTCATGGTCCGATCATGCTGGTTCGTGAACTCGTTCGAGTAAACGTAGGTTTACACGTTTTTACAAAATTTCGTCAACATGGGTAATTTTTGCTTGAGTTATTACTTGAGTTGTGCTAACGTTCTTTAAAAAGTACACGTCTACAGTCATTAACGCTGTTAAAGTTTGATGTTATAGATGATCATATAGTAAAGTACAACAAATCTTTGGATTGATTCTAACGAGTTCGCAATCCGGCATGATCAGACCATGGGAACGGGGTTTATGGGGGATTTATGGGGTCAAAATTGGGGTTTGTCATGTTTAACCCTCTATAACATTTTCCAATTTCTCTCTAAACCATTTTGCATACCATGATGAATTTGAATACCTTAAAAACCAAACTATTGTGTTTATTGAAGTGTTTTTGTACGGATATTGGTTACCTACAGAGAAAATTCAAAAATTGTAAATATTTCATTCACATTTTATTCTTATGGAGAATAAGTAAACTGTTGTAGTTTACTCGTTAATGGATATATTTTGATAAAACTTGGCAAATTTATTTATTTTGACCTAAGCTATTAATGTTTTAATTAAAAAACACACACTTTATTATCCTCTCCGTAACAGTAAACCTAGGTACTAATTAAACTTGATGTTATGGAAATAGATTTAATTGAAAATCTAATCAGGCAAATGGAAACTCACTTAATCTGCAGGTTTGCTGCGGTGGGGGTATTTTGCCTATTCCATGAAATGCAGAGATGGCATCACAACCTGTGATTGCAAGGAAAATGAAAGATCGCTGCAGATTTCTGGAGAGAGTTGAAAAAACAAAACATTAAACAATTTTTAATTATTTTAATTATTAACGGCCGCCATTTAAAAAATGACCTAATCAAACTCGGCCTTTGACAAACTGGGATTAGATATTGTATTCAAGCACTTGTATGCCAAATTTAATTAAAATCGGTTCAGGCATTTTGGTATAATAACCAATTCATAGCGACCCAGCATCCTCTTCCGAGCGCCATATTGATGACATCATTACGGGCGACCAAGGTCCTTAAAAATTGGGGTCTGGGCGCTTTTAAATTCTTGGGCTTATATATTATCTTCACCCTAAGTTGCAGGATCACCGCCAGAACTGAAATATGTTTCTGCTACCCATCCCCACTACTAACCTGTCAGTGTTAAGTCAAAACGATGATGGACGATTCCATGGAAGGTGATGATGCATCAGTAGCTGATGAACAATATGACACGTGGTGGTTAAAGAGGCGTAACTACCAGTTTCTGGGTTAATTTTCCTCACAACTTTAACATGTGACACAGATTCGTGATCAATTTTGTAAGAGGCGATTGATATTAATTAACTGGATTATTTTACCTTAATTAATTTATAATATTTAGTTTTTCATTAATAAATTAGTCTTTTTTTAATAAACTGTCGGTTGTATTGCTTTTATTATGTTCTTTTTCGATTCTGCATCCTAAGAAACATAGAAAACGACACCCCACATGCTTGGTTCCCATAAATAAAAATTTTCTCAAAATCACTACCCCCATAAACTTAAAACCCCATAAAATGGTACTTCCGCCCCCACAATCACTAGGGACTCTTCAGATTCCAATACCTAATGGTAATTACTACGTTTCCTGAAAGTTTCATGAATGGACAAATTTTTATGTTTTCTTAAGTGAGTTTTACCTGTACTAACTTGAATCTAGCATAAACTCACCTTCACCTAAAGTGAATTGAAAAAAAAACCTCACTGTTTGTTACTTGTTACAGCAACGTGCCAGAATCCCAAAAAACAAGCAGGCAATGAAAGACAACAAGCCGAAGCGACGATCACCTTTCAGTGTGCGGCTGTTTTTAAAAAATTATTCCATTGAGTTTCTTAATGGAGCGTATAATACATTGATGCGGAAAGTTAGGGTGAGTATTTTCCCCTTTCTTAATGTTTGAGTATGAATATACTACTTGAATACTTGAATGTTCTACAGTAGAACCTCGCTAATCCAACCTCTGATGGTCCGACTCCTCGCTTGGTCCGACCGTGCTGCCAACACAATAGGCTTCCGGTAACATAACCTCATTGTCCAAGAAAAATACCCAGAAAACTTTATTAATTGTGTTTTTTTTAGTCTAATGTGTTGAAATTTGTTGTATATTTAACCATGTCTGTCCATTATTAATATTAATTAGGCTCCCTCATTATTCTTTTTGGAAAATCACAGTTCATTTGACAAAAATAAAATGGAAGCAAAACAAAGGAATGCCGATCAAAGCTTCAAGGTGAAGCTATCCGTTTTCACTGGACACATCTGTCTGCTGTGCGCTTGCTATGCCACAAAATTTTGTGATTTGTGTATTTGGTAATCATGACAACTTTAGTAGCCTGTGATTGGGTGTTTAGTAACCATGGCAACTTGTTGAATGGGTGGATGAAGAGAAACTTAAGAAAGAATAGAAGAACAAAGAGAAAGAATAAGCTATGTTTTTATGTCATTGTTATCTTTATCGGTGTATTTTATGACTGTTGTCATGCTATAAGTAGGCTACTATTATTTTATACTTTTTTATGTGTTATCAAATGTTTTTATCGAAACAGCGTAGCAGTAGCCTATGACTAGCAGAAGCTTACTAGACTTTCTAATGTTCTGTTCTTTATTTTGCTGTACAATGTTTGGCAATTTTATGTTTTGAGTAAAAGCTTGAAAAAGCTGTGATTTTAAACGTGAAAATTTTTATTACTGAACCAAGGGTAATGACATAACATAATTATCATGATCGCACAATAGCCTACTGATTGTATTTTTATGATGTAATATGCAAATTATTACATTAACGTCCATTTAGTTTGTGAGTTGGAAATAACTGTTTTATGTCATGTTGGATTAACCGAGGTTATCAGTTATCCGTGGTCTGTTCAAAATACAGTTTTACTACGTTTTTATGTTAATACACGTTCCTCTGATAATCCGACCTTTTTGCTGTTTCGACCATGCTCCCGGTCCCGTAGGTGACGGATTAGCGAGGTTCTACTGTACTTAATATTAATATTGGAGTTTAAGAATATATTCAACTCTGTTATCATATACTAGTACTACGCTACTATGTAACTAAATTGACTTAAAAACTATAACTGATTATTAACTATGCTTTCTTTTTTCAATTATTAATCATGGGATGGAGCTCTGGAGAATTTTATGTGATTCAGTTAAAGTTTTTAAAGTACAGAAAAAAGTTTTTAAGAATGGCATTATTTTAGAAAATCTTGTAAGTCCACACCACAGATATAACGCAAGGTTTAAAAATAATTTTCCATTACCAATCCATTAAATGTGTCTCATTGAAAAGATGCCAACATTAGGGGCGGTGCAAAAGAAAAAGGAAACCCAAACGCTAAGAGCTATTTCATGAATATTGCAACAATGATCGATCAGCTGATCGTCAAAAATTGTTGAACGTGTTGTTTCTTATACATTTTAACCGTTTTCACGAAGGCTAGGACTACGATGCCGCAGCACAGTATTCAAAATTGTGTTTGGTGTGTTGAACAATATGTTATAATTTATTTTTGGGTTTCCTTTTTTTGCACCACCCGGTACCAGGGAAAATCTGTACAATAAGTTACCAGGTTTAAAAAATATTGTCAGTACACAATTACATTAAAAAAAGAATTTGTCTAAATGTTCAATGGAAAACTACTACCGTACCATATTAATAAATATTTATTGTGAACTACTTTTCATTAGTCACTAGTCAGTATTTGATTTTTAATTACAGAATGTAAGTTTGACCAACAATGTACTGTATTTATTACTGGGATAGACGGGTTGGATTTTAGCGAATTCCCCTTTAGGGAAGTAGCTATTACCGTAGGTGGCATGGTAAGACCTAGGCCCGGGACCGATTTACTTTTTTGTTTTTATGTGCCCAGAGGCCAAAAACACCATCTGTTCAATTTATGACAACTAGACAAAGCTACCAAAAAATCATCACGATTATTCAAATTCATAAAACAAAATGGCGGCCATTTAAATTTTTTGTAAAATCAATGGTTTTTGAGTTATTTAAGAAAGAAAATTTTAAATGGCCGCCATTATGTTTTATGAACTTGAAAAATCGTCATAAAATTAATAACTGAAAAAAACAAAATGGCGGCTGTGTGAGTAACTAAGGACTTTCGGACAATTTAAATATGATATTTAGGTACGTTTCTTACCCAGGATCAATGCTCTAAAATATTGGTAGAGAGTTCCGGGACACCCTTTATATATATATAGAGTTATATATGTGTCCGTGATTGCGATTAACTTGAGTAGTTTTTTTCCGATTTTAATGAAATTTTGGCTTAAAAGTGTAAGGGGGAATAAACTTGGATGAGTTCGCAAACCAGCATTATTGGACCATGGGAACGGGGTTTTAGGGGGAGTTTTATAGGGTAAAAATTGGTATTTCTCATTTTTGATCCTCAAAACACAAAATTTCCCAATTTCTCTCTAGGTCTTTTTAAAAAGCTTGAAAAAAAAACAAACAATGCAGTATATAAAAGTGTTTCTGTAGGCCGACTATTAGTTACGGAGAAAAAAAAAAAATATATAATTTTTAAATTCCCATGTTATTCTAAGGAAAATATTGTAAAATGTTGTAGTTTGCTTGTTTATGGATATATTTTGATAAAACTTGGCAAATTTATTTATTTCATACTACTAATATTTTACTAAAAACCACACTTTATCAATTTCCCTTTACCAGCAAACCTAGGTACTCGTTAAACCTAATGTTATTTAAATGGATTTATTAAAAACTAATTCAGGGAAATGGAAATTCGCTTAGACAGCAGGTTTGCTGCGGCGGGAGTATTTTTTCTCAGGACAAATACAAACATTTTTCTCTCAAACATTTTTTTTTTTTAATTTTTTCTCGTGAATTGTTATTTCCTTCTCAAATTTCAGGATGGAACGGGACGGGATTTTTCACGTGCATAAAAAGGGTTTGTTTTTAAAAGTCTTGAGTATTGCAATCACAAAACAAAATCAATTTTTACCGTTTGTGGATCTATAAAAACCTAAAAATATGTAAAAATTTACAGGTATGGAAACTTGTGACTCGCGGTCACGTCGCGATCTTCGAAATAACTCACGGTCTGGGCACGATCGTTGAAATGACTCGCAGTAACGGCGTGATCGTCGGTATGACTCCGCAGTCACGCTGTGATCGTCGGATTGACTTGCGGTCACGGTGTCATCGTCAGTATGACTTGCGGTCACGGTGTCATTGTCGGTATGACTCGCAGTCACGACGTGATCGTGGTCACGCTGTGATGGTCAAAATAACTCCGTGGGTATGGCGTGATCGTCGGTATGACTCCGAGGTCACTGCACGATGGTCGAAATGACACGCGGTCACATTGTGATTGTTCGGTATGACTCGCAGTCGTGGAGTGATCGTCAGTATGACTCAGCGGTCACGGCATGATCGTCAAATGACTTCGCCTCCTGCGTTCGTGGAACTATCTTAAACACCTCTCGTGATAGTTGCGTAGTCGTCACTCGCGAAGCGGCAAAATTGCCAATGATATGATCAAATCCTGTCTCGTAAAATTCCTGAATCAATTGTAATCCCGTCCCTAGAATCGGGAATATTTTTTCCTGAAAATTTTCCAAAATTTTGGGACCTGTCCATCCCTAATTTATTATAATTTGACAATGTCACCTTTATTATAGCTATGCTATGTAAAAATGTTATTGTGACAATGAACTTTGATTTTATTTAAAGAAATGTTTGGCAAGAAAATTCTATTGAGTAGTTTGTTGTCCCCTATGTATTGTTAAAACATATTTTGCATTTATTTTACTTCATAATGTAGTACTGTAACACCTAACCTCAAAATATAAAAAATGAAGCACCCTCCATGCTGAGATTCTCAGAATCCGAGGTAGTATCGGCCCCAAAAAATACCTCGGTTAATTGGAAGTATATTGTAAGTATTCATTCATATTTATAATAAAAACCAAAAGCCATTCCGTCGTTAATGGAATGGATTGTATTTAATAACAAAACAGCCTGTGTTTTTTGTGTTGTTTTCAACAGGAACATTTTTTTCCACAGGAAAATCTTGTACGAGGGAAAAACAACAAAGACGATGAGAAGTACTACTTTTGGGCCATGAGTTTTTTTATGCAATTCAACCGACTGTACAACTTTCAAGTGAAGTTAATAAGGTATGTTTTTAAGAAAAACCTGCATTCAAATAAGCCTGTTTTAAAATTGCTTCATAGTATCAGCGTTTTGTTAGTAGGGAGAGTCTCTTTAGTCACTTGTGAAGTAATAAATCTGGGTCTACTAATTGAAGATATTTAGGAAAAATTTAAATTTCCAAAATCATAGAGGGCCTCAGAAGTTATGTTGCAGTAATAGCAAGGTTCCTACAGACAGTTAAACATGGTGTTTGGTATTAATTTAGCCATGGATTCAGATTGCAGTCAAGCAGTCAGCGGTGTGCAGTCAAGTTTTCTTAAATATGGGGTTTCCAAAATTATTTTATTCAATGGTACTGAAATGTTAACTTTGTACAAGTCTTTGTAAATGTTGTTTTATTATTAAATTAGATTTTTGCGAGTTTTTATTTTATTTTAAAATGGTATAAGATTACCTGTTTCCGTCGGTGATCCTAAATTTGTTGTATTGAGCAACCGTTTTCAAGGTTATAACCCCATCATCAGGCTCTTGTTGTCACTGTTGCGAGATCGTCGGGTTTTATAAACACATAAAAACACTAACATTTAAATAAATAAACTCGAGACATATTGACAGACAAAGACGATTAATATAAATTCGGGAACTAGTTCCACACTCGACGCGGCACGGGCAGACGTTTTGTCATGACTGGGGTTGTGACTGACCTTGCTGCCCCCTCCCGTTATCCCGTTGACGGAAACAGGTAATCTTATACTATTTTAATATTCTAGAAGTGATCCTGGACCAAAGAACACCAATATGAAGTTTTATTTGTTCCTAGACTGTCCTAACTTCCTAAAGAACATTTTTTGTACCTCAAGTTAGCCACAAGGTTACCCCGCCTTTTAACATATTTTTTCACCATAAGTCAAGTCTTTATTAATCACAATACATTTCACAATGCAAACCAACTCAGCTGGGGGAAAAAACTTGACTAATAAAATTTGAATAAAACAGTTAATTGTATTTTATAAAGCTAGATATTAACTTTAATTTAACAAATTATTCCGTATTATTCATTATGCCGTAATAAGCTTTGTTGGTCAATAAAATTAGTTAACAATACTGAGATTGATAACTTCAACAGATTGGTCTACAAGTGTACACATAATTAAAGCTAAAGATGAGTCGGTACATTACAAGACTTGCACAACTTAACCTTAACTTTGTTTTAGTTTAGACTTGCTAAAAAAGGTGACTCTTTCAAAATCAACTCAATTCGCCTTTTCAATTAACTACCTACCTAATAGTGCAAAATTTGTTGATTTTTATATTTTTTTACAGAATTTATAATTGGCTCTTTCAAAATCCTGTTTACAGCTTAAGTGAATTTATCAACCAGAAATTTGATGTAAAATTTTAATTAAAATAAGTTATGCTTATTTGTTACTTATGTAATGTTATGATATAGGCTGTAAGAAATTTGAATGGATTAAGATGACTATTTTGTAATGTATATGTGTCCTATTTCTTTGTAAAAAGATCATTGGAATAAATTATTCTTATTCTTAACTTTGCTGACAAATTTTAAGGGACACTAGACTCTTTACAATTTTGATGTATTCTTTAGATTCTTGCTCAAGCGTTCAAATTTCACATCTTAACCTTCAGACACTATTATATTTATTTTTATACAGTTTTCATAGATAGTAGCACTTTGCTCCCTAGAATTAGGACATGCAATGCAGCTAGTTGCTCAACATTTCACTTTGCATTTCCTAGTGATTTTGTTTTGTTCAGTTGTCATCCAGAGTGAGGAAAAGTAGTGAGTAATGTAGGTTAGACTAATTTAATTTTAATTTTAATAATAATCAACATTAAATAGGCTGTATGGATAAAATTAATTCTTACATTATAAACTGTTTTTATAAACATAAAAATGGAGTAATATTAATTCATGGTGATGATTAAACAGTAAATAGAATTTTGAGGTTAGCAATGCAGGGTGTCTAGCCGACCTAGAAACCAGGAAAACCGTGAATTCTTGGTGAATTTTGTAAAGAATAAGGAAATTGAAAATTTTGATTAATAAAAAAAAAAACGCTCAAAATCACCAATTCCTCTTGTTTTGCTCATTTGAAAACTGTGATCGTGGGAAATTATCACAATAACGGATGTTGCCGTGATCGCAAGTAATGATCCAGGCCTTTGCCACAATCACTAAAGATCATCACGGATTTTGCTGAGACTGCAAGATGATCTCAGATGTGGCCTCTATCCCAAAAAAATAGTCATATGAGTTGAAATAATCACTGGAGACACAATGGTGAATGTTGCCGCGATCATGTGAAATCATCTCAAAAGTGGTCACAATCGTTCTAGCTGTGGTGCTATGATCTAGTTATAATATTCATGCTTGACTGTTTCACATATACTATTTGTTGTAAATACTAGGCACTTTTAAATATATATTGTTTGTACACTTAACATATTGGCCTCCCTAAAAAATTATTTACTGTTTGTACCAAAATCAATATTTTACATGATTTTAAAGGTTGTTTTTGCAATACAAACTTAACAGTTTTTTTTTTATAATTACTACCTCCCTATAAAATACCACCACCATAACTGAGATGGGAATGTTTGTGAGCATAATTTATTCATTTCAAGGTATTAACTGTCCTTTGTTTAGCATGTCTCCTTAATAGTGTTTTTCTTTTGGTCGTAGAAGATGCATACTACGGTTGGTCAGAAATGATCATAACTATTCATTTGCTATGTATTTTAGCAGTATAATCAATATGAACTTTCGACTTTGGATTCTACAAAAACTACTGAAAGATTTGAAAATTTTTTTACTGTGCCTACTATTTAATTTTAAACGCATTTAAACACATTTTTTTATACAATTAAGAACAATTTATTAGCCGTACACCACTTTTTGATCAAGCCATTTTCTTCATGTGCAATTTCCTTAGAATTGATCAAGTTCTTACTGTGAATTTGTATTGCTGAATCACCTGCAAATAGATAAGGTTTAGTATGTTTTAGGCTGGTCATTAATGTAGATAATGAAGCATACTGGGAATGACATTGAGCCCTGGGTTCACCATGTAACACCTCTTTATAAACAGAAAAGACACCATTGCAGTAAAAACTTTTTATCATTCATAAAGATATGATTTAAAAAAAATAATAATGTTTTTTCTTATAATTTATAAAATGCAAGTTTTTGATCATGAAATCTAAAAGATAAATTTGTTTGCCTTCCCAACTTATCTAAACAACACAAAATTAACTTTTGGACTGCATACTTAGTTCCTCTGTTAGCTCTATTGTGCTATTAGCTCAATTCTAACCTCAATTGCGTAGGTATATTTGTTGAGTACACAATTATGTTTTAGTTGTCACATACCAAAATTGCCGACCACAAGCACTTTTATTAAATAAAAGTTATTGTTTGGAATTGTAAATCCTAAAGAGAATTACTTACAGCTTTTCATTTGTTACCAGTAACAATATTGTTTATAACTGTTATAGTGAAACAATGGATCAGGAGATATTCCATTTTCTGTACACACGAATGGAAACGTGGCTTGAAGAAATGGTGACTGACAAGAAACATACTGCAGAGTATTCAAGGAAAATCCACTCTGGGCTGAAAGCTTATCAGGTAAGTTACGAAAGAAATAGAAGCAAATTGAATTCAGCATTTTAAGTACTGCAAAGGGAGCGTAGTGGTTAGAGCGCGGGAATTCAGTCCCTGAGGTCCCGGGTTCGATCCTCGCCAAGTCACTAATGGATTTTATCTAAGTGATAATGCCGCAACCCCTAGGTCTAGCCTGAAGTAATGTGAAAAACAATCCTTGGCTCGTGCCTAGCGTGTTCCAAAGGTACTTTCTTCCTTTTTTTTCACACATACACATATTACACAAGTGTCTTAAACAACTAGGCCACATGAACCAAAAGTAATTTTCAGACTATTTTATAAAGTCTAAAATCAAATGCTTGTTTGTTTTATAATGTCCGAAAGTACTGACAGTGACAAAACATAGTCTTGCTAGTGTAGAAAGTTTTATGAGCAGCTTGGAAACAAATGAGTTAATATATTTCCTTCAGCACATTACTTGCTTATCACACATTCATAATGTTGTCATTTTCGAAGAATTCATAGCACTGTGCATTGTGGACCCTATTTAACACTATTGAAATGCCAAATGAAAAGCATTGACTTTCAGTTGCGAAGTTAGCCTCCTGTCTATACAGACAAATTGTAGCCAATTTTTTTAACAAAGGTAACATAGTTGAATGAGCCCAGTAATTTGTGTGATTGTGAAGGTTCCATTTTATTTGATTTTCATTCTATTAGAGTAAATTGGGACATAAATTGTACCATGGTTTACAAAAAGTTTCCATTTCAGTTTTTGTATATTTAAAAAGCTTGTGTTTAAAGAACATGTTATTAACTAAGTTCTATCTAATACAAGAAACTGGCTACAACCTCAACATGGGAATGGAACAACTACTTCACACAAAATGTAGTGGTTTTACATCGTATAAGGTCAGTAGTGATACAACCAGAGAGAGTTATTTGTGGTTTCATCGTTTGTGTGAGATAAGGACTGTACGAGTCATTGAAATTCAAATGTGATTTGTTTCACGCAACAACTTTTCATATACAGTGTGATTGAAAAGTCCCGGAACGGTTAAATATTTTAAAATATAATGCAGATAGAGCTACAATACTTGGTACAAAGTTACAGGGCATAAAACTCTATTTTAACACATATTCAGTGATCCAATAACTCTTCAGGGGGACGGCCCACAAGGAGTCGGAAGAAAATCTCAAATGGAAGCATAGGTCAATATGCACATCAAATTAAAGGTCTTTTTTAGTAGAATACAATGCCGCAAACTGTACTTCAAAAGGTTGATCGTGCGCAAAATGGCAGATGTTCAAAGATTTCTTGAATCCGCCATTTTGAATCTTTGAACGACTGTCATTTTTTACTCAGGCATTCTTCTGAGCTTGAATTTACGGCATCGTAATCTACTAGTGAAGACCTTTAATTTGATGTGCATATCGACCTATGCTTACGTAAACAATTTTCTTCCGATTCCCTGAGGAGTAAGCGTATAATAGCAATGTAAATTAAATTAATCTTTGAACATCTGTCATTTTGGGCAGGATCAACCTTTTGAAGGGCCGTTTGCGACTTTGTATTCTACTAAAAAAGACCTTTAATTTGATGTGCATATTGACCTATGCTTCCATTTAAGATTTTCTTCCGACTCCTTGTGGGCCGTCCCCCTGAAGAGTTATTGGATCACTGAGTATGTGTTAAAATAGAGTTTTATGCCCTGTAACTTTGTACCAAGTATTGTAGCTCTATCTGCATTATATTTTAAAATATTTAACCGTTCCGGGACTTTTCAATCACACTATATATTAAGTCATCAGTTAGATGACTGGATAACTAATTGAAAGATTGATGATATAGATTAATATATATTCTATTCCTATTGTGGACACTCAGATTGATGTAGGTAAGTTGTTGGAAAACGAAGAAGAGCCAGAATTAATAAAATAGAAGGTATTAACTGATTCATCAATTATTGCACTCTAATTATCTTGATTATCTTATCATTTCAGGAGCTTTTGATGACCCTTCAGTATATGTTAGCGTGTAGCGACTCTTCTGTACAAAAATCAGCAGTTACCATTGAGAGAAAAGTCTTCTATCAGAGTGAATACAGAGAGTTAATCATCCACCTTTACAACGTGTTTACTCCAATCAAGTTCTCCAGGTAATATGTTTGGTGGAAATTTTTAATGTTTTAAAGTCAATGCTCGCCAACATCTTTAAAAGCCTAATCTTGTAAAATGGAAAAATATAAAAGCAAAGCTAAACTCCAATTATTTTAAGAATGATTAATTATGCTAACACTATGATAGGCCTCAAGTATAAACCCAAGCTGCTTGGTCTCAGTCAGTGCAGTTTTATGGTGATATTGGTGGGCCAGCTTATTTCACTGTAGTTGAACCTGAAAGAATCTGATTCCTGTTAATATCACAAACAACCTAAAAACTGAAATATTCAACTAATACAATTGGCAAAAGATGCACGTTTTAAAAATCAACATCTATCACATGATCTATTAAAACAAACAAAAAATCATTTTAAAAAGAACATCACTCAAAATTTTAAAAATCGGAAAATGTGCAAAAATCTATTTGGAGTATTATCAATTCAGAAGTCGATAATAAACAATCAAAGCACATAAAAAATATAATGTTAAAGGGGACAAATAATGTTGTTACTAATCTCAGAATTATATCAAACAAGTTTAATGACTATTTTATAAATACTTATACGACCTATAAATTGTCTGTTTTATAAAAGTTGTAACCATCAAAAACATTTTCAGGCTTTACTTAAAGGATCTAGTAGAAACCACCCATCTCGTCCTGAAAATGCTGGAGAGATTCAGCAAAATTCACAAAACTATGATCGTTCAGGGAAAGCCTGTGAAGAAAACGTCAAAAAAGAAAAGTAAGTGAAATTTAGTACCGTAAAACACCGGAGCAAGATAACGAAAACTCTTTGACCTAATGGACTAATTAAGTTGGTCATAAGGAAATGTTTGATGAAACTTGCAAAGTGTTTTTTTACAATATTTTGAACAGAACTACATAGGGACTGAGCTTTGCTCAGGGAAATCATTACTATACTTTATAGTCTGAGAGCAGTCTTTGCTATTTTAGTTAAAAAAATTAACACTGATCTTATTTAGGCATGAGGGAAGGGCAGGTCAGGGTTTATGCGGATTCGTGGCTGCATTAAATGTTTTGAAGTTCAGTTAGATTAGGATGGTAAAGTGTAGGTTATATTCTGTCGAGTTGTTAATTGTGTTACCTTACATCCATATTGTTTTTAGCTAGATTCAGATTTACAGGGTGTCCACATTCTGGAAAGTCAGGGATAGTCATGGAAAGTCATGGAAAAAAATTCTGGTCATTGAAAGTCATGGAAATAGGCAAAAGGTCATGGAAAGTCATGGAAATCCCCAATGATGGATGGATTTGAGGGGACCATTCAAGGCTCTAGTCGGCCCTAACCCCAATTATTGTAGCATTTATCAGCATTTTTTACAAATGTTCGACGATTCAATTTATTACAGTTGTATTAGTTTATGAGTTTGGAGTTTATATTAGTTCATTGTTGTACCTATTGTAATCCATTGTTATCTGTTAACACATATTTCAGTATTTTCTGTGAAATAACTTGTCCATGCAGTATTATTTGTGTGTGTGTATGTTATATTATAATTTTCGAGTAAAGTTCGTGAGTCATGGAAATCAATGGTAAATGGTCATGGATAGTCATGGAAAGTCATGGAAATTAATGAAAAATTGTCTGTGGACACCCTGGATTAAAATTCTTTATTTTTCACAAAACATTTTCCCCTCCAGCACAGCTGGTAAAACAGGTGACATGTCAACATCTTAAAAACTAAAAGCAAAATATATACATAATACAATTCTTTTGGCCAATAACTTAATCAAATTCCTTAATTTTATATTCATATTTACATCATATTACAAAGTGTCACATAAGAAATCTTTAATACAATAAAATACTTTGTTTAGAAGCAGGGACTGAACTTCTGTCTTAAACTTAAACTGAGCATTATCAATATTCTTTATCTTGTTTGGTAACTTATTATATACATTTTTTCCAAAATTCTGAGGCAACTTTTCAAAGGAACTTAATCTACGAATAGGAAACTGGAAATCCCTTCTGTTCCTAGTCTGATAATTGAGAATATGTTGATCTTCAATTAATAATTAATAATCATTAATAATCATCAATAATCATTAATAATAATTAGTAATAATCAATAATCATAATAATAATTTTTTAGTCTCCCACGACTACCGAAATGTCATCGTCGTCATGGCCGATCGCGGCAATAGCGGTTTTCTATCGCGATTTGGAGATGTGTTTTGATTGCATTTTAATTGTTTTTATTGATAACAGTCAGTAATCCGGCATTTTCACTAATCCGGCAGTACCATGGTCCTATATCTGCCGGATTACTGAGAGTCTACTGTAGCCTTTTTATTTCCAGTCAGTAGTCATGATCAACAAATTGAAGAACTCTGTTGGGCATCTACATTTACTTTTTCAATTCTCAAAGATGTTAAAGAAGTTATTTAATGTTTGTGCAGAACAATCTAAGAAGACTGTTCCAGTCAAAGTCAACCTAGACTCCGCCTGGGAGAAAATTGGTCCGGAGTTATCGGCACTGCTTGTGACCGATATTGAAATTCCACTCGATGAAATACCATTTCTCTCGGGCTCCCCCATGGAAGAGGAAAAGTAAGTTGACACACTATACTCAATAATTTTAAAGTAGTATAATATGTAACGGGCTAAATGTGTCCCTACACATTTAAAATAACCCCCTGGGTAAAATAACGGTTAGACCACGAAACTTAAACAGCCAGATGTTGGCTGTTGGAGAAGCTTAGTCACAACACTAAACTGACATCATACCTAACCTCTAATTCCAAGACCGCAGACGACGTCAGTGTCAGTTGGTTGTTTGATTGTTTGACTATGTTTGAGGACGGGCTGTGGGACAAAATAAGGCGGCAGAGCCACCTTCCTTGGGGTTACACGGCTATAAAGCTTTTTGAAGCTGTCATGCGCCTCCCTTCTCTGCCACTTTTTTGTTTCTGTAACTCATTGACCAATCAGCGAGTGATTTAACTTTCGTCTCGAATTGTGACGGAGGTGAACATAGAAGAGTGAAGAATTGTCATTCTGATGCCCGGCATTCGTTCGTTCGTTTTCGTTTGGTAGTGTTTTGTCAACTTGTGTAAAATTGTTAAGTTCGTGAAGCTGAAGTTCTTCAAGCTAAAGTGAAGTGTTTCGGTTAGATAATAATCTACATTGTTTGGGTGAGCTTTGTAATAAACCATTTAGGTTTTTGTACATTGCTTTACCAGTTTTTAGTTGGTATATTTTTGCTGAAGTTTGGAGGCTAGGCCTGACTCCCAGAACTAGCCATACGTTTTAACCAACCAATTTAGTAGAGTATTGCAGTTAGTGACATACTTTCCGAATTAACGTTTCATAGCTTGTATTAGGACTTTTTAAAACTCTTAAATATTTTTTAAGTTCGTCGAAGTCCCTAAGCTTGTTCCAGCAGACAGGTTTCTGCTAGAGATGTGCGAATAATCGAGATTTTGAGTTTGAATCGAGTACGGCCTTGAAACTCGAGCTTATCTTTGAACTCGGCAGTTTCGAGTCGAGTTTGGTTTAAAATTGTTAAAAAATCAATATTTGTGTTCAGATCTGAGGCAATCCTGCCCCAAAGATCAGCTCTGAAGGATGCCCAGTCAGTTTTACCTGGGCTCCTGAACAAGCGAACCTCGCCGCAGAAATTCCCCAACCTGAAGACAATGTGCCTATGATCAGACAGGGATGGCTCAAGGGACACTGACCAGACAAATAATCCTGTCAGCCATACCCGCTGAACACAGGGTAAGATCAATTACTGATTGGCCTATCCTGCTTAAAAAAGTTGGTTCTGAGCCTACGTTTGCAACAAGTAGGCCGCAAGAAGCTATGTACTCCAGAAGTGGCCTACCTCGGTTGTTAGTGTCCCTGCATCCCCAGGCCGTATTATGGGCATTGGAGTCGCAGCCTATCACGAGTTCGGATCCAGACTCGTGTGCGAGGTCGGCCAATCTTCTAACCTCGGCCGATGGGAACAATCCATCGTCGCCCTGTGGCATGTAAACAGAGGCCAGCAGGAGTTTTATGTTAGATTTAGTACATACAGTCTTAATTACTGTTACGTCCCTCGAACAAACCTCAAGAACTGGATTACATTTTAGCCCCTCTTTAACCCAAATGCAAGTTCTAGGGTGTGGGACAGATGCAGAGATGATGCTACCCTTAATAGTTCCAATCCCCGCAATTCTAAAATTATTGACCCAGGGTTCCTGAATCAAAGCAAAATCTAAGGACTGCTTAACCGTGCTCAGACAGAACACAGCCGTGGCAGCCTTACTGTGTTGTAGGTTCACTTGGAGGACCTGGGTCATCAGAGGGAGCACCAGAGATAACTCTGAGCTGTAGTTTCCCCAGGCCCAGGTAGATAATCCAGCCACGATCTTTCAGAACCTGCGCATTCATTTCATCAATAGCAAGAACAAGAATCTGATGATCATCCTTCCCCTTCCTCTTCCCACCAATGACGCGCCAGTGCTTTGTCGTGACACCAGGATTTTGCCGCTCAATCTGAACAAGCACTTTAGAGGCTTCGACCTTGGCCAAGCGCCTGTCAGTGCGAAGGAGCACTTTAGTCGTGCGCAACAGATTCTTGTAGTCTGCTACAATGACCTCCATACTCCCCTCACTTCCCAGCGCTAGCTTCGGTGCCACCCTCTTTAGCCAGTCAGTTGTTTCAGAATTACCACAAGTTACGACAAGAGCACCCTTCTCATGGTAATGTTTTCAAACTGATGCGGAATATTGGCGCCATCATCACCAAACACAAACTCCATCAGTTTGTCCTGCAACAAATCAGGTTGTCCTGGCCCTTACGAAGTCACTATAACCTCCGTGATGGGGTGGCAACGATGGATCGGAACAATCAATGTTTTGACCCAAAAATATTCATATTGATATAATCGAAAGAAATCTATGTTTTTATTACAATATCATGAAGCCATAGCTCAAGAATTAGTTCACTGACATTAATTGAAAGCCAAATCTAGGTTTTTGGGAGACACAACAAAATCACACTGTTTTAAACTTGTAACCTAGTTTTATACAGTTTTAAAAACACGTCCAACATATCGGATCTCGATATATATCGATACCCTTCCCACACCAGAAACACATAAAAGGACGTCAAAGCAAGCGTCATTTGCTCACGTGAAACACAAATGTCGATTGGCTGACATGGTAGTGCAGCATTGCCTCTCGACCAATGAGAACTCTTGTTACATACTTTGACTTTACTTAAATCCAATCAAGCAAATATAAATTGGTCTAGTCTGCAGGTTTGCTGCAGCAGGGGTATTTTGTTTATATCTTTATACAAAATTTGCAAGGTATAAATTTTTACAGCTCATGGAGTGTTCTTCAAAGTGGAGACACTCTGTCTTAAGTTAATATTGCTACTGAAATAAGAAAGGCAACCTTTGTAAAAGTTATTAGCAAGCTAAAAAAACTGTATACAATGTAAAAGTTTGCGTGGTAGTAACATTTTTGACAAATAGAGTGGCAGCTGTTTCCTTGATGCGTGATGTCATGCGTGAACGGTGTTCGCAAGTGTCTTTAACAACCGTTTGTTGCAGCTTTAAGCGTTGCTAGCGCTGGCGCGAAGATACCCCCATTGGATTGCAAATTCCAATCACATTAGAAGAAAATACAGGAATTATACTAGAGCTTTGAAAAGTTAGTCCTGTGGACATGAATTACATTTGTTTTAGATAAGATCAACTATTGGTTGTTTATTTTTTTCTAGGATCAAGTTTATGAAGAGTATAAAGGCGGAGTTAATGGCAGGAAATCTGGAAAAGTCTATTGGAATGATAAGAGAAGCAAGGTACGTCCTAAGTTTAAGGCTAAGAATACTGATATTACAGGGTGTGCCAGCATAACTTCCTTTTTTGAAAACTTACTTAACAAGTATTAATAAACAAATGATTAGTTGTTGTTTAACATGATTTTAAATACCTAAAGTTTTACATAGTTTTGAAGGTCAATTCAGGTAGGTAAATTCCCTTATTCTCTTTAGCCTACTCTTGAGTAAAGCAATTTTTGGTGTTTGTCATAACAGATGTAAAAATCTTAAATATAAAATTTTACATAGTAGGGTGTGATGCTAAGCATTTCTGGAAACCTCCTCAGATTCTTGGAAGGTAAATAGCCTAGTAGTGAATATTCTGTTTTGTGTGCGGCCAAACAAATTAGGTTTCAATACTAAAAGAAACAAAAAGAAAATTTAAAACCGAAAAACAACTGTGACCTCTGGAATGGCTTGATCGAAAACCTTCATACAAGCAAGTCACATGCAGATCGTTTTGCACAATCGTCATTTTTAGGAATGAAAATGACAAAATATACCCTTCATCAGGAAAAAATCTCGTCTTTGAAACAATTAAATAGGCAAAAGGGCATTTCAATATTATTGAAGGAGAAGGTGCCATATAACCGAATCCAATAGTGCCAAATCAAGTTTTTATTCAAAATTTGCCAAATGTCACGTTTGACGTTGGATTTTAAATTCCAATAGCACCGAAAGAGATGTTTGTGTAACAGAGCCTAATATTTATTTCAAAATCCAACACTATCGAATGAACACTAAAAATTTGTCAGAGTACCGAATTTAGAATCATTCCAATAGCTCCGAAATCAAAATAAATCCTACACTGCCGAATCGCAACGCTTTAAATTATTTCGGCTCTATTGGACGTTTTAAACTTTCTTTCGGCGTTGTTGCATGATTTTGCAAACAAAATCCTTAACCCCCACCAATCTTCTCCCTCAACTCATTCCGACCAACTTTCGGTTGGTTGATCTACACCCAATGAAGATTCAAGAATGCATACTATCGGTGCCACCTCCACCACCACCCAGTGGTAACGCCGAGTAGAATCGTCCTGATCGCTGCTGTCCCTAGAGGATTTCTCTGAAACGTATGATCTAGGCTAGGCATCCGTTGAAATTAATGTAATGATTTTTACCAATAACCAACCTTGTCTCAACAGACCCATGTGCATTTTTTTACACGAAAACAAATTCCAACATTTTAATCAGGGAATCATTTTTATCACAATTAATCAAAAGATCAATGCTACCTTAGTAAGCCAGTATTTATCTACATTGTAACACTCTAATGTTAATATTAAAATCTGTTGTCAGAAATCCTTGAGTTTATTTACCTCTAAGTTGACTAATGACTCAACAAGATTAATTTGGTTTCAGAATCTATTGGCCAGAAAATAACAGTTTTGGTCAGGCTGACATGGGCCCCGATGAAGAGTTTTTGGTGATGCGAGAAATATTCTTTACCGATCTCGGTGAACTTCCAGGTTCGTAAAACTCAACTACAAATAATCCTTACTGTTAATGGTAATTATTTGTTTTACATGTCTTAATGTGAATGAGTAAATTTATTGAGTGATGTGGCAAGGTCAAATTACAGTATCTCCTCTACTTGGCCTCGGGTTGTCTGGCCCTTTTTTTATGATCACTTATCCGAATGAAGGATACAATTTTTATCAGCAGCTTACAACTTTAGCTTTCCTCGCCAAAATCTATCTGTGGGCATCTGTTGATAAACGGTGTACTCTACTGGTCTGATTTAGTTGAGTCCTAAGATTGATCGTGTTTTTGCTTAGTCTCAAGGTGTCAGGCCGATTTTGAGGTGTTTACTGTAGGCTACATGGAATTCTGATACAGTACAGAATACAGATGTAATCTTGTAAAAAAAATTTAAAAATCAAACAAAAGTACAGTATTACAACAATATTACTTACATTCCCTAATTCTAGTAATAGTGAGGGGGTGGAAAATAAATTTCTAGGCAATAATGACTGTGTTTTCACATCATGTTTATATTAGATATTGTTTGGTTTAACTCCATATTATTTTACAGAAGCTGCAATTCCCTCCGATAACACCACAGACGAGGAAGGTAAATGTTCAACAACAATATTAGTTTATTTGCAACATAATTTATTATTATATGCCCATAGTTGATGTAATTTTGTTTTCTCAGACATTTCTAAATTAGGGGTGTCCGGATATCTGGATATTATATTCAATTGTTAATAAGCTCAAACTTAGTATAGTACAGTAAAAGCCGCTGATCCGGTATCTGATGGTTTGGCACTTTTGAAGATCTGGCATTGGTTCAAAAAAAGTTGTTAATACTTTTTTAAGCCTTATTAGTGGTTTGGTAGAGTTGAGAGCGATTGATGGAGTTGGTGAACCACCAGCAAGCATGGGTGGTTAACAACATTAAAGTTTTTTTTAGAAGAAATGCAGTTTCGTTGGCATACAATTCTTATTTAATTTACCTAAAATAAAAATAGAGTCAAATTGTTTTGATGTTTAAAAAAAGACTTATTTTAATATTAGTCTTCTCAAGCTTAACGTTAGTTTTGTAACGATAATAATTGTTTAAGCGACAAGTAAGGCATAATGCATCTTTATATTTATTTGACGCTATTCATTGTATAATAACGTGTACTGTGAATGGATAAAGAGAATTTGATTTTATTTGATTTTTATTTAACAATCAGCAAACATTGTTAGTTTACAGCATAGTTGATAACCACTGGCAAACATTTGTAGCGATCGGTGGGGTCGGGAGTAAACCGTACATGTCAGGAGCGATTAGCAGATGCTAAAGAGCGTCTATTTTCATTAGTCTTGCAATAACGGCTGTTTTATAAAACCTACAGTGATCTGGCATTTTCAAAGTCCCCAAGGTGCCGGATTAGCGAACGTCTACTATAAATATTTTATTTTATACTTATCTCATGAAAAGTATTTACAAATAATGCCTGGAATTTGTCTAAAAATTAATTCCTAATTCCTTAATTCCTAAAATAAATTCCTGGAAATAGGCCTACAAGTTCTCTGGAAACGCTAACTCAAACTTAAACCATCTTAGTTAAACTACTTTTGATTTATTTAAATTTAATTTTGTAAACTTGTTTGATACTAAAACAGATTAATAAAAAAACAATAACTTTCAACAGTTAAAGGAAGTTACAGTTAAGTTGGCACTTGGGCCTGGCGCGCCACGGCGTGTTAGTGTAGGCAGGGGGTGGGTGGAAGCTAGGTAAAGATCTTTCTTCAAACATTCCACTGCTGACTCACGGGGTTGGCGCCTCCAAACGATGACTAGTTAACGTCATATTAAACTAATAGGAGATGACTAATACGGTGTGGTATTGTTA
Organism: Macrosteles quadrilineatus; assembly: GCF_028750875.1. Taxonomy (NCBI): domain Eukaryota; kingdom Metazoa; phylum Arthropoda; class Insecta; order Hemiptera; family Cicadellidae; genus Macrosteles; species Macrosteles quadrilineatus. The sequence goes on along the minus strand of NW_026542600.1, from coordinate 71,162,474 downwards.
TGAAAACCCAGGGAAATTCCTAAACACTCTGCTTTATTAGTAAGTCGTCAGCTTTGCTAGCATCACAGTGGTTTTTGGATGTGTGTCTTTTTAGTGTAAAGCATATTGTTTGTAATTAAAAATGGGTAAGCTTAAATTTATTAATAATTTGTATTGCAGACATTTTATAAAAGTGAAAGAGTTCAACATACTAACCCGCATGACTGCAGACAATGTTTTTGACGTATGTTAGTAGAGAATTTCTCTCGATCGGTCAAGTGCCAGCTTAGCTGGAACTACCTGTAATTGAGCTGTTGGTGCCATGTTTCAAACTACACTACTTTGTAGTCCCCTCTGCTTTATTATGCTGATATAGTGTGTTTGGTCTATAATTTCTGTAAAAAAAAAAAAATTATAAGCTATAAAAACTATCAATCATTTTAGCCTCTGGATTGCTTATATAATCAATTGATAATGTAAACTCTTACCTTAGCAATCCTTATTGTGGTTGTCCGAAAACAATGCCTACAAGTTAATATTTTGTAATATTTTAAATATTTTTTTTAAGTTAATACCAAATTAATAATTTGTTCGGACAACCACAATAAGGATTGCTAAGGTAAGGGTTTACATTATCAATTGAATATAAAAACTAGTTTGAATTTTTATCAGGAAAACAATGTTATTTTAGTATAGTAGGCCGCATAGTAAAACGGTGGTCTCAATGTTTAGTGATACAAACATCTTATGGTCTTTTCGACACCTTAATTCTACATCTTACTCATACTAATCCACAAAATATATCTGCCATATTTTAGCAATGCACAGCCTCCACTTTTGGTGGAATTGGACAATACAGCTGATGTTTGATATGTAGAAATATTATAAATAAAATAATTATCGAGATTTATCTTTAGTTATTTGTTGAATGTACCCTATTCACTGGGTTGTAGCCTGTGTCTTACCTAGTATACTATTTATTTGATTCATACCAAAAGCAGTTTCAATCAATGGTTTTGACTGAAAGTCGAAAAATGTTGACAGTTTCATCTAATCACATCTAGAATCCAAAACTTGTCCAACGTTTCAGTTTTGAATCATCACTACTTTAAAGTTGAATTCTACTTGAACCTTATCGTAAACTCGTTTCGACTAATATACTTTTTTTTAGCGGATGATGAAGAGTCTGAGGCCCAAAACATCGAAATACCTGACACAGTCTTCAAGTTTACTGACTTTCTTGGAAGGTATTGTCACATGCTCACTAAATTCATAATGATTTATCTATTCAAAATCATCTAAATTAAGTTAAGATTTATAGTCCCCACGGTGAGTGGCTCCTTTGGTGACCAGAGGTATCAAATAGATTTTTTTTTGTTCTGAATTATGCATGAATTCTTGTGACCATGGAAAAAGGGATGAATTTCTTGATAGGATCTAGAATTTCCCTAATCATTCATAACAGTTCAACCAACAGCATTAAATTTGCCAAGTATAATGTTTCATCAACAGTTCGTGAAAACAAACTCAAAGAAAATAATGTCTGAAGATGATCATGAACAAGGTCCACGATCAGAAAAAAATACATAGTTCATTCTAAGTCAAGCAAGGTCAGATGCTGATGTCAGGTGAGTCTTCCCGAGGACTTTATGTGGTTTGAAAAATCATTTGTAGGCCTTTCCATTCTGAGACTATAATCCCAAAAATGGGGGTTTTTGACCATGCACGGGGTTGAAAGATGATGCACATTAAAATTGAATCTTTTACTTTGGTCCATGAGTTTTTAATTTATTTGTGCTCTTCAGACAAAAACCAATAACATCTCAGTACATTATTTAATAAAATTAACCACCAAATTTATGTGATAAAATAGGATTTATTTTGTCCTGTGATTGACATTTTTGTTTTATTTGTATGGAAAAACAGAATTAGACTTAATTTTGTTTAATTTCCCTCCATCATTTCCTGTGCAATAGCTTGTCCTGTTTTGTTTTCAAAGCCTTGTAAATCACTCTAAAATACTTGTACTTCATGTATGAAAGATTCTTTCTCAGTAACACAAAAACTGCCTCTTAAACGTACGTTTCTGAAATTGGCAAGACGGGAATGTTGCTGAAAGTCAACAGTCCCGGAAGATCAAATAATTTATACCTGTGCCGCTAGGTCAAAAACTACAATGTTTGCAGTGTCTGTAGATCAAAAGTCCCACTAAGTCAAATAGTACAGTCCGAGCTAAAAACGTGGTCTATGTTAAAGCAATTGACTTATTGGGAATTTGACCTAATGCAACAGCAGTTTTAATATAACGAAATACGGTAAAATACAAGTTCAGTTTCGCTGAGTCAACAGTGCCGGAAGATCAAAAGCAATAAAAGTGAACGTCGATTCAGTGTAAAGTAGACCTCCTGCAACGCTTACTACACCAACAAAACTTGCTTTTAGTTACTTCGTGTTTTGTCATAATTAGAATAGAGCTAAAATTATCATATTTGGTACATAGCTTATCTATTAATGCTTCTTGCCAACTGTTTGGTCAACACTGTAGATAGGTATAGTTTATGTAATGAAAAGCCTTTCGTCAAAATTTGTGGCATAAAATACACGCAAGGACGATCTGAAAATTTCTGGTTATTATATACGTTTGTAAAAGGAGATCCATTTAATTTTAGAACTATTTTATAAGTTATAATGTAGTCTACACATAAACTGTGTAAATGTATTACGCCTCGGAAGGGTTGAAACCTGTCCAAACTATCATATATGAGTGAAAATTTAAAAACGTACGTTTTCAGGAAAAGCACTTTGCAAATTTTTTTCCCCTTTTTTCAAAACTTTTATTATTTTTTTTATTTCATTAACATTTGAAGTTTTATAAAATGTCCATGGTAACGCAATATCTTTGGTAGTTTCTTTTTAAAAGAGCATCTTTAGTGGAAAAACACAAAATCCTGTCACGACCATAACGGACGTTTAAATGAATATTAAAAATAGTTAGTATTATTTTTATAGATATGTTTTGCTATAAACTAATTTACTTTTATGACCACTATACAATAAAAAGGTCACTGAGCTTTTGGTATATTTAGTCTTTCTAGAAAAAAATAAAAAAACTCAAAAAATTGAAAAAAAGCCAATAAAATCTTTTTAAGTTTGTATAACTCCGAAAAAACTTACCTGAGACCCGAAAAATCGTTATGTTTGTATAGAGGTGTGCTTCTTTTGTGTATAAAACATTGAAATATGACGATATTTTAATTTTTGAAATTTTTATGATAGAAATCATAAACGTGATGGTCAGGGACAAGCGGTACGGTCGTGAATTGTCTGGAATAATCTAAATCTTTCTAAACAATCCTTCAATTATCCTGTTAGTTATAATAAAAATATGTGTTTCAATTGCACTAAACTGTTCAATTTACAATTATATTAAAGTTCTTGTCACGACCAAACACACTATAATCCATAAGGCTGGATTGGTCGTGAAAAAACCCGCGATGGTCGTGAAACTTTGGTCGTGAAATTACGTGTTATTTGGCTCTGTTCTAGTGGTAGCCCTGCACCTCATGTTCGAGGATACAAAGTGGACTTCTAGGTTAATCTAGCAATTGAAATAACTTATAAACAAAAATTAACACCATGTCTACTTCATCGAATGACTACGTACGGTCATGGACACACCAAAATTACAAAAAACACAATCTTTCCTTTATTAATCTTGTAATTCCTCCTTTCAACTCGAAACGACCGGCACTACAATCCTGACGTACACCCCGAACTAGTCTCTAAAACCAACTGACTCCATCGACGCCAGGCTTGCCACTGTCGTGCTCCAAAGTTGAAAATTTTTCCCAAATGGTCGTGACGCCAAATCGAGGGACAGACTTATTTTGTCATGGTAGTCAGTTTGTGATGACAATAAAATTATAATATGCTCCTTTTTTGTAAGTTTAATAACCATTGATGACATAAAAATATGGCTTTATATATTTCGGCATGAATAATTAGTCTAAAAACAGCGTGAAAGTTGGAAAATGTACCCTAGGGACACGTCATGGTCGTGAATTTCGAGACTTTAAAAATACGAAAAAAATACCTAGAACCTATTTAAAACCAAATAAATGTGTGTAACATGTTGCCCCCGTCCCAAAAAATATTAAAACACATAATAATAAACTACAAATCCAGTATCTACGAAGTAAAAGGCCAGGGACATGAAAACGTACGTTTTTAAATTTTCACTCATATATTATTAAAACGTAAATATGGTTTTTTCACATTCTGAATCAACCAGTCGACGGATTTTCATTATTTTTGTGTTGAAAGAAAGATAATTTTGAGAACTAGGGAATGTCAAAGCCATAATTATAATTAAGGGTCCCAGTTTTTTAGAAATTAAGTTTTAATTTTTTTAAAGTCTAGTAGCCGACGCTAACCTTCTAAGCCAGCTTTTAGTACAATATAATTTGCTTAGCATAACAGCTGTAAACATTCAGCATTTGTGACACAAATTCAGCATTTGGAAACAAATTTAAAGACATATTTAGAGTTGACTTATTTATACTATGTGTAATGCTGACCATTGATACATTCAATTCCTAGGTATGAGAATGGCAGATTATTTAAATTTGCATAGAAAAATAGTAGGATGTTCAAATTATTTTTTAAAGGAATCTTTGTAATCATCGATTTGTTTTAGTCCCATATAATTTGTGTAATATTGTTCTATATAACTATTAGGTTTTTGGCGAATTTCCCATATAGGGAATAAGCTATTACCGTAGTACTTATGGTAACACCTGGACCCGGGACCGATTTAATTTTTCGTTTTGAGGTTCCTAGAGGCCAAAAACACCATCCCTTCAAATTCATATATACAGGGTGATCAACTCAAGGAAGCCACCATTGGGAAGTCGGAAACGGTAAGAATTAGAGAAAACATTAAATGGGGGACATTCCTTTATTTTTTGTGGCAGTTAAAAATATGATTTTAGTTTTTTTATCATGTTTTCGGATAGAATATGCAATTTAAAAAACTTTTTTAGCCTCGACACTTTTTCGATAAACCCACTCGTTTAGGAGTACAGCCTATGGAAAAATGACTTCCGGTGTACATTTTACATCATGTAGAGTAAGTTTAGAGCAAAATTGCAAAAAGTAAATTAGTCTTAGAATTGCATCTTCATTCCTTAAAGACTATAAAATAAAAAGTTTTCCACTTTTCAAGTTTGCCGCCATTTTTTTAAATAATATAATTTATATTTTTAATTAATTTTATGGTCTTTTTGGAATGTGGATGCAATTGTAAGACTTTTTTACTCTTCGTATTTTTGCTTTAAACTTACTTGTTTAGGAGCTACATGATTTAATATGTAAACCGGAAGTCATTTTTCCATAGGCTGTAACTCCTAAACGAGTGGGTTTATCGAAAAAATGTCAAGGATAAAAAAGTTTTAAAATTGCCTATTATGTCCGAAAACATTATAAAATATAGGGTGTTCGATAAGAAATTTCAAATTTGGCCGCCATTTTGGAAAATGGCGGCTGAATTTCAAACGACTAAAATCATATTTTAAACTGCCACAAAAAATAAAGGAATGTCTTCCATTTTGGGTTTTCTCTAATTTTTACCGTTTCCGATATCCCAATGGTGGCCTCCTTGAGTTGATCACCCTGTATAGCCTATATTTATTTATTTGTATATTTTTCCTGGGGGAACCCCAAGACCCCCTCCTTTTTGGGGGGGTATTCCATACCCCCCAGGCCCCCAGTGACCCCCCCCCCCAAAATATATGTCTAGGAGCGCCCTTGTCTTCTTTACCTATAAAACACATGGGATACAGCCTTTTCTTCACTGATCATGTAATGCGTGATTTTCTATAAAGTCTTGGAAAAATAAAAGGTAAAATAGATAAAATAAAGGTGTACTGTATGTGGTTTACACACAAATATTCATCAAACTGTGTGATATTTTGTTATTGCAATGAACAATTTGGGAGTATCGTATTGTTTAAGTCGATGGAAAATCTCTGTTAATCCTGTTTTACAAGCAAACCAAAAAGATACATTAGTCACCACTCTATGCGACATATTCTAACCAGAAAATTGTAATCGTATTATTCTATAAGCATTGATAGGATTGCAAAGTACTTCACAAACATTATTTCAAGGGTAATAACAGTCACAATTTTCGCCGACTTTAAAAGAGTCAACTAAACTACTATACTAATGGACACACAACTAAATGAAACAACTAATGGAACAACTCACGATGTACATATAACAGTTCGATATAAGCATTGAGTATACACGTCAGTGGATACGTGTATACCGTACCCAATGATATAAGCAATGGTTCTTGCAATTTATTGCTTATTGTTTTTTAGAGTTGTTTTCGGACTTACTCTGTTTTCGGACGTACTCACACTCGTATAAGGTTGTCCACGTTTGTCATTGATAATGTAGCCATGTTACATGGTTACACCCGTTGTCAAGAATATGGTTACAAGTTTTCCGTCTGTTTTTGAATAGCGATACATTTTTTCACATACTTAAGAACCACCTGATTTCGTGCATTACATGTTCGTCTCAATTTTAATTGCTTTAGTAGGCATTATTTTGGTCGATGAGGACTTCAATCGGTCCTTTCAATGATAGCTCATGAAATATAGTACTTTGTCCATTAATTTTATTGTTTGGTAAAATGGATTAAATTATCCTGCAAACCCAAATAGAAATAGTAAATATAGTATTTGAAACAAATCAGTAACATGTTAATAATGTAACCTACATTATTTCCTTGAATTGCATAACAGCAATTAACTGGGCTGATCCTAATATAAATAAATCAATATGTTCTTCATAGGCATAGCATGGGTTCATAACATGAGCCGCTGGGGCTGAGCCCAAGGGAGTTAAAAATGTAAGGTTGGTTTGCAAATGTACGTGACACGCTCTTTCTAATGAGACATGAATGGTCAAAATCACCTAAGAAATTCGGAGGAGTTCAACGGAAAAATTTCGTGTTGGCGTAGTCCTGGATTGGCTATATTTTTTTTAACAATATAGATAAAGTAGTGAGACTTGGTATATCAATAATATAATAGCCATAAATATCTACTGTCTTAAGCTATTATCACTGTTTAATCCCTTAAGGGGGATGGACCACAAAGACTAAGACAAAATTCTTATATAATTTTAATACTATTTTACCTGTTTTTAAAATGGCGACCATACAAATGTATGCATTTTAAGCCAAGTATGAATGGAGTTGAGTGTGTGATGAGTGGAGCGATCTTGTTGTCCTGTTAGTGACTAAGGCCGACGTAATCCTTAGACACAGCTGTTAATTAATAGTCCATATAGTCAATTAATAGCAGCAGAGGTCAAGTTTGGTAGGTATCAAATTAAAGGTTTTAATTATAAAAATACATTGCCGCAAACCCAAACTCAAACGATGATGATGATAATAATGTTAATGATGTAGCTAAAACGTATCGTTTGAAATTTAACAGCTGAAAATAAGTTAAATAGAAAAGGTTTTGGTTACATCCATCAAATTGTTATTGGACACTAGTAAGTACTAGTGCACTTTTTTATATTGATTATATGATTATATTGATTTACTTTGGATTTTAAAAATGTGAACGTTTTATTTTATTAAAGATTTATGGTGATACGTAAATATTGTGGTGTAGTAAAGTATATTATATTGTAGTTAAAAGTTAAATTTTGAAATTTTAGGGTGAATCGAGATGAATCTTTTTTTATAACATGGGTCTCTCCTACCTACATACCAAGTTGGATACATACCAAGTTTCATAAACATCGGTTGGAAAAGTGTAAAGATAAATATTTGTATGTAAAAAATACAAAATGGCGGATATCTGGTTAACGAAACAATTTTGGAAAAAATGTTATCCTTCATTTTCTGTTTATTTTGACACAAGGAATTACTAGGTAAAGTATCTCTCCGCTTATTTTTAACACCCTGTTTATGATGTATTCTTATAAGTGAAAAATGTAAGCTGGTAATACAGAAAGATGTTTTATAAATAATATGAATGTACTGGTGATCTGTATATTCATCTTTTTCTTGTACTTAGAACTGTAAATTAAAAGTCCACTCAGCAGTCGCATCGTACGATGTAGTTCTTTCCATGCGTTGCGAAATGTTAAATTTGCCGTCCTCTTCAACCCAAGTTATCTATTGAACCACTGATTGTAAAAAATTCAAAAAAATATATTTTACGCATCACACTTTTGGCTACAACTTTGCCACAGACAAAACCTCCTTAACCCAAAAACAAAAAAATCTCGCATGCTAACTTTTTCATGCTAGAAATCACGATTTAAAACTATTTCACCATACATATCAATTTTTATTAGTTAGATCGGTAAATAGTTTAAAGTTCCAACAAAATAGTCATCGAGTAGGACTAACCAAGAAGCTCTGTGCCAATTTTCAAAATTTTAGCACAACTTTAAGTAGACCAAAACACGAAATTATTGAAGTCATGCGTCGAGAGGACTATCGCTGTTTTTAACAGATTATACTTTTGACCTTCCGGCACTGTTGACTCAGCGAAACTGAACTTATATTTTACCTTATTTCGTTATATTAAAACTGCTGTTGCATTAGGTCAAATTCCCAATAAGTCAATTGCTTTAACATAGACCACGTTTTTAGCTCGGACTGTACTATCTGACTTACTGGGATTTTTGATCTACAGACACTGCAAACATTGTAGTTTTTGACCTAGCGGCACAGGTATAAATTATTTGACCTTCCGGGACTGTTGACTTTCTGCAACGCGTCCGGCAAGACTCGTTTATGTTGAAATCATACAAGTGCGTCAACCATGCATTTTTAGAACTACCAATGATACCCATGAATTTTGCATGAAATTTCTCATCTCACTACGATGGCAACCCCGAATTACCACGATTATGGCAAAACAACAACCAATAAACCGAAACCAACTTTTTAACAAAAACCCATCCCTATTTAAAACCAATCATTTTTTTTCACACAGTTTTTTATTGATCTGCCAATTAATTTATCTACGCTCACTGAAGCACCAATAAGTGTATGTAATCATGTAAGATATTCTTTTTTAAGTTTAGGTCAGTTGGTAGCACTACGGACTTCGGGCCCAAGCACCCCGGAGCGATGTTGTGGTTTCAGATCCTAGTACCTACCATTACTTTTTATCACTACTTTTCACCCTTGTCCTGTACCGGCTCACCACATACTTTGCTGGATAGATTCCCTGCGCAGATTCGTAGTCTATGTGGTCAGGCATATGCAAGAATAAAAAATGCCTCTTTATTATTAAAAAAAATTTATCTGCACATGTTGATTTTTAACGCTATATGGATTACTTGTTTGCAGGTTTGCTTGCCCCAAAGTCTTGTCTGCAGCCTCTATGTTGTTGGAAACTTTTGAGTCTAACACCGATGAAACAAACCATTGCATTGTGTCGCTGTTCTATAGAGTCGCATATGACTTAAGACTGCCACAAATGCTTTTCCAGGCGTCATTGTTTAGGACGTTTCGAAGAGCGTTAGATTCCAAAGACGCTCGATACTGGGTAAGATACAGTTGGTCCCTTTCTCTTAATTGTTGCTATTGGCAGAACTCTAATGTAAATGATCTAATTATATAATATTCATGACCAAAGGCCTGAGAAGCGGTTAGAGAAGTCACTCTTGTACAGTTCAACTGTGTATCTGTGCGCTGCGGGCCGGTGGTTAGGTTGCAGGGTGGGAGGGGGCTCTTTTCTAAAAACATTGGCTACCCCAAAACAGCAACGGGAAGTTGAGGCAGCCCAAACTGGCCTGCAGGTGCCTGTATGCGTCCTCCGACCTCGAGTAATCCTATTAGTGACGCTCCCGTGTACGACCTTGTACAATTTTGAATTATATCCATTTTACTTAGGACATACGAGGTCATGATCGTATATTATTAACAGTGACATAGCAAACATTTCTGTTTTAGTCACATTCCAATCGGACATATTATGCGGTTTTACACCAACAATAAATGGGAAAATATTCAAATCAAATCAAATATATTTATTTCCATTCGGTACAATAAAGTACAATAGGATAGGTCAGATTGCATTTATTTTACAAATTGTCATGAAGAAAATTAAAGTACCTAGATGTGAATATAAAACAATTTAAAGCAAATTCAGGCAAATGGAAATTCGCTTGGTCTGCAGGTTAGCTGCGGCAGGGGTATTTATCTAATAATAATCCATTTTTTCTTTTATATTATATTCTAAAAACTTACAATGGTCTGGAAATGGAAGCTCAATGTATAGAAGATTTAATAACTATCATTAAAAAAATACCTTACCCAGTTTATATTTTAATTTTACTTGCATATCATTATACTGTTGCAGGAAATCCATGCATTGGCAGGATATATAATGAAACGGTTTTGTTGCTTGAAGGAAGGGAATAGAAGGATATGTCTGGAACTTTTATTTTGGAAATCAAAGAAGGAAGCGTATGAAATTGAGAATGGATATGGCTCAGCTGAAATAAAGTAAGTACTTGCAAATAAACTAAATGAAATTAAAATGAAAATCTTTTTATAAACAGTTTTTGGACGGACTCGACAACTATAAAACCCCACAATTGTGTCCCGTAACAAATTATAGCCTTAACTATAGACTCAAAGCAAACACTTTTGGAAGATATTGGCAAATTTTTATTAGTTATCAGCCTGTCCCAAATTGAATTTAGAGCAAATTTACCTATTTTAAATTTTTCCTTGAAGTGTGAGGTCCTTTATGCGCTAACAAGATTAAAACCCCTATGTGAAAAGGAAACTTTAAAAAATATATATTTTTCATACATGCATTCAGTCATATCATTTGGAGTTTCGATAACATTTTTCCTGATTTGTAATCAGTGTACTACTGATGGAAACTGTTACTATGGTAATAATTGCTAAATATAAAACTCTATTTTGGAGTTTCCATGTCTGGTTTTATTGTAATAGTATAATGCACATTTATGTTTTTCATTTTTTTAAACACAACACCTATTTAACTATGAAAAATTTAAATATCATGTAACCGCAAATATTACTCAGTAAGTTACAACTCATTTGTGTTAAACACTAAAAATAATTCAACAACTTGGCTTTATTCATCATCAGGATCTGAAGCTGTGCTTTGTATGCTCTACGACTGCAACTAACTAGATAAATATTTTAGCTATGTTGATATAATACAACTTTCTATTGTAATGAAAAGGTTATTGGTAGCCTAGATGTCTCGAGCAAACATCATAAATACTTCGTCAAGCGCAGTTTTACTCAGTAGGAGGAATGTGTTTGTGTTTTTCATTTAATATATTGTCCGTTCATCAAGTGGTTAGCCGAGTGTTAAGGCATTGCTTATTATCAAAGCTTTGCCAGTGAGTAGATCCTCAGAAAAGTTGGAGATAGAGGGCAGCTGTCAGGATCATTAGGGTTTTTACAAGTTATCCTGACTAAAGAATCAGCTGGTCCTAATCAATCAGTAGCAAAGCTACCACGTCTTTCATTCAACACACATTCTTTATTTTTAGTAGCCAATAATTGATTATGTGGAGTGTTTGAGTAAATTAATGAAAAATTAAGAGAGAGAAAATAAAAGTCATGTTTAAAAGAAGAACAGAAAGGAATGATGTTTATTTATATAATAGTACAGGTAAAATTATACTAAAAAACCAGTAGAAAACATAAAAATTAGTCCATTCATGAAACTTGCAGGAAATGTAGTAATTACCATTAGGTTTTGAAATCTGAAGAGTCCCTAGTGATTATGGGGGTGGAAGTACCATTTTATGGAGGTTAAAGTTTATGGGGGTAGTGATTTTGAGAAAATTTTTATTTATGGGATCCAAGCAAGAGAGGTGTCGTTTTCTATGTTTCTTAGGATGCAGAATCGAAAAAGAACAAAATAAAAGCAATACAACCAACGGTTTACTAGAAAAAGACTAATTTATTAACGAAAAAATTAAATATGACAAATTAATTAAATAAAATAATCCAGTTAATATCAATTACTGTATTACAAAATTGACTATGAGTCTCTGTGTCAAATGTTAAAGTTGTAAGGAAAATTAACCAAGAAACTGGTAGTTTTGCCTCCTTAACCACCACGTGTCATATTGATCATCAGCTACTGATGCATCATCACCATCCATGGAATGGTGAGGGTCTCTAACTCGTTTTTCTCCGTCGTCTTGACTTAACACTGACGGCTAAGTATGGGTATCAAAAATATTTCAGTTCTGGCGGTGATCCTGCAACTTAGGGTGAAGATAAAATATAAGACCAAGAATGTAAAACCGCTCGGACCCCAATTTTTAAGGACCTTGGTCGCCCGTAATGACGTCATCAATATGGCGCTCGTAAGAGGATGCTGGGTCGCTATGAATTAATAAATGCCTGAACCGATTTTAATGAAGTTTGGCATACAAGTGCTTGAATACGATATATAATCCCAGTTTGTCAATGGTCGAGTTTGATTAGGCCATTTCAAAATGGTGGCCGTTAATCACTAAAATAATTAAAAATTGTTTAGTTGTTAACAACAAGTTGTTTTATCAACTCTCTCCAGAAATATGCATCAATCTTTCATTTTCCTTGCAATGACAGGTTGTGATGCCGTTTTTGCATTTCATGGAATAGGCAAAATACCCCCACCGCAGCAAACCTGCAGATTAAGTGAGTTTCCATTTGCCTGACTTGATTTTCAATTTAATCGATTTCAATAACCTAAAGTTTAATTAGTGTTAACTAGGTTTGCTGCTACGGGGAGGGTAATAAAGGGTGTTTTTTAGTTAAAATATGAATAGGTTAAAATAAATAAATTGTCCAAGTTTTATCAAAATATAACCATAAACTAGCAAAATATCCAATCATGGTATTCAAAATGGCTTAGAGACAAATTAGAAAATTTTACGTTTAGAGGGGCAAACATGAGAAAACACAATTTTTACCCCATAAATCCCCCAAAAACCCCTGTCCTCATGGTTCGATCATGCTGGTTCGCAATCTCGTTCGAGTAAACGTAGGTTTACACGTTTTTACCAAATTTCGTCAACATTGGGTCATTTTTGCTTGAGTTATCGTGCTAAACGTTCTTTAAAAAGTACACGTCTACAGTCATTAACGCTGTTAAAGTTTGATGTTATGTCATTTAAAAAAGTAAAAAAAAATCTTTAGATTGATTTTAACGAGTTCGCAATCCAGCATGACCAGACCATGGGAACGGGGTTTTTGGGGTCAAAATTGGGTTTTGTTATGATTAACCCGTACGCATAAAATTTTCAAATTTCTCTCTAAACAATTTTGGATACCATGATGATTTTGAATACCTTAAAAACCAATAATTTTGTTTATTGAAGTGTTTTTGTACGAATATTGGTTACCTACCGAGAAAATTAAAAAATTGTAAATTTATCATTCTCATTTTATTCTTAAAATGGAGAATAAGTAAACTGTTGTAGTTTGCTCGTTTAAGGATATATTTTGATAAAACTTGGCAAATTTATTTATTTTGACCTTGGATATTAATATTTTAATAAAAAAACACTTTATTATCCTCTCCGTAGCAGCAAACCTGGGTACTAATTAAACTCAATTAAAATATATTTAATTGAAAATCAAATCAGGCAAATGGAAACTCGCTTAATCTGCAGGTTTGCTGCAGTGGGGGTACTTTGCCTATTCCAGGATATACATAGACGGCATCACGACCTATGATTGCAAGGAAAATGAAAGATTGCTGCAGATTTCTGGAGAGAGTTGATAAAACCAAACACTAATCAATTTTTAATTATTTTAGGGATTAACGGCCGCCATTTTTAAATGACCTAATCAAACTCGACCATTGACAAACTGGGATTATATATCGTATTCAAGGACTTGTAAGCCAAATTTCATTAAAATCGGTTTAGGCGTTTTGGTATTACAGTATAACCAATTCATAGCGACCCAGCACCCTCTTACGAGCGCCATATTGATGACGTCATTACGGGCGACCAAGGTCCTTAAAAATTGGGGTCCGAGCGGTTTTACATTCTTGGTCTCATATATTATGTTCACCCTAAGTCGCAGGATCACAGCCAGAACGGAAATATTTTTTCTGCTGCTCATACTCACATAGCTGCCAGCGTCAAGTCAAGACGACGATGGAGAAGAACGAGTTAGAGACCTTAACCATTCCATGGATGGTGATGATGCATCAGTAGCTGATGAACAATATGATACGTGATGGTTAAAGAGGCGAAACTACCAGTTTCTTGGTTAATTTTCCTCACAACTTTAACATGTGACACAGACTCATGGTCAGTTTTGTAATAATTGATATTAACTGGATTATTTTACCTTAATTAATTTGTCATATTTAGTTTTTCATTAAAAAATTAGTCTTTTTCTAATAAACTGTTGGTTGTATTGCTTTTATTATGTTCTTTTTCGATTCTGCATCCTAAGAAACATAGAAAACGACACCTCACTTGCTTGGATCCCATAAATAAAAATGTTCTCAAAATCACTACCCCCATAAACTTTAACCCCCATAAAATGGTACTTCCACCCCCACAATCACTAGGGACTCTTCAGATTTCAAAACCTAATGGTAATTACTACGTTTCCTGCAAGTTTCATGAATGGACTAATTTTTATGTTTTCTTAGGTGAGTTTTACCTGTACTATAATACAATGGATTATCTTAAAATCATCAGCTGTTTTAGTAATTTAAAAAATTCTAAACAGGCTAAAGAAAAATTTTAGATAAAAGAACTGAACATACTCCCGGCCTTGAAGTGTCCTCACTTCAACAGTTAGTTTAGAACAAAACACATTAGGGGTACCTAACACAAAAGTTTGTTGTAGGCCGGATATAGCATCTGTTTGCATTTTTCTACTTCTCCTTTTCAACCTATACCATCTTTGCTGGGAAACACCTTAAAAACTGTTGCTGGAGACCACCGAAGTCCAAGCTCTTTGAAATGTTGAGCATCAGAGTTTTGAAGGAACTTTGGTGTTTTATAATGAGATTGAGTAACCGAAGTGAACAAGTCTTGACAGTTCATAACACATTTCTTCAATTCAACGCACTCTTGTTTCAATAATTCAACTAGGTGAGATTGGAGGATGAGCGCTTCCTCTGTAGTTTGTGATGAAGAGTAGCTATTGCTCAGAGCTCCATCGGAAGATACAACCACTTGACTGGATTGCTTGACTGTCTTTACTGTAGTGGTTTCATTCTCTGTTGTGTTAGCGGCGGCACTGTCTGTTGGTTTAACAGCAACACGATCGGTAGGATGGGTGGTGGTATCATTATCGGTAGGATGAATAACAGTATTGTCTCTTGGGATGACAGCAATGTTGGTAGGTTGGATGGCAGCACTATCACTTGTCAAGGTAATTGAGCTCACTGTTGTATCTGTATTCGTTGGTTGATCAGCACTGTCACTTGTCAAGGTAATTGAGCTCACTGTTGTATCTGTATTCGTTGGTTGATCAGCACTGTCACTTGTCAAGGTAGTTGAGCTCACTGTTGTATCTGTATTCATTGGTTGAGGTTTTGTCACTGTCTTTGTGGTATTTCTAATCATCGTGTTTGCGAACTTAGGTATTGTGATTGTCACTGGCCTCTTTATTGTGATGAGTTTTGTTCCAGGTTGTATAATGTCGTTGCCTTTGATTTGAAACTGACTTGATGAGTTCGGTTTGATTACATGCACTGCAGTAGTTCTATGAGGTTGAGCTGAACTGCAATTAACCTTGGCCAAATAAGGGTTAGAACCAATTTTTGAAAGCAGCACTTTAATGTAGCTGGTGATGTGGATGAATAGTTCACTGATTTGGTCTTCATCTTCAGCTAAAGTTTCAATGTTCAAATCATCTTCACTTGATGTACTTACAATTCGATAAAAATAAGAATCAAAGTCTTTTTTCTTCTTCTTGGTTTCTTGCATGAGAGTCTTTAAGGCTTCGTGTTGCACAACTGTTAATGTTTCTTTTTGTTCAACATGTTGATCTATGATGTTTCTTATTTTGTTCATACAATTTTTAATAAAAGATGTGTGTCGTGTATAAGTCTCAATTTTTAAATCACTATTTGGAGATGCCATTGTACAAAGATGAGATAAATGTAAAAAATTCACAAAGTGTAAATGAGTGAGTGAAGAGTTCCAATGTGGAAATAAGAGTTCAAATGGGTAAGAGTTCAGAGGTACAGAAAACAATGGGTAAAATGAAGAAATATTAATATAAGAAGAGTTTAGTGGATGTGTGTAATATTCCAAATCGCTTAAGTAATATCCGGCTCGAAGGACCATTAAATAATGTGGAGTGTTTGAGTAAATTAATGAAAAATTAAGAGAGAAAAAATAAAAGTCATGTTTAAAAGAAGAACAGAAAGGAATTATGTTTATTTATATAATACAATGGATTATCTTTAAATCATCAGCTGTTTTAGTAATTTAAAAAATTCTAAACAGGCTAAAGAAAAATTTTAAATAAAAGAACTGAACAGATTAGTCTTGCCACAAAAATACCTACTTACTTACTTACTTTCCGTGTCCGGAAATCAGACTTCGCTTTTCCAAAAATTAGCTACCGATATGGCTTTGTCATTTGCATGTAAAAGATCATCTAATTTGCAAGACTGATCTAGGCGTGGGCAGATCAGCAGATGGCCAGGATCCTGAACAGCACCACACGCGCACAAGATGTTTTCTTCGTCTGGTAAGAGACCCCATTTCTGCATGTTTGTCTTGCATTTTGGTACCTCGACCCTAATTCGATTTAGGGTCTTCCACACCGTGTAATGAAGGCCTCCACCAGGAGCCAGTTCCTCCCTGGCTGGTATGGGAGGGTTAGTCAACGTAGCCTCCCACCTTGCCACCCGATTGCTTGAGAGTGATCCATCCAGGACTCGTGTCCGTGATAAAAAGCTCTTTCTGGACCGAAGCCGTCGCTCTGCAGGTTGGTGGCCGTGTAATGGGTGACGAGGGTCTGCCTCTTGCTTAGTCCTTTCTACGTCGGCAGCGACATCACGTCGGATTGATGGAGGGGCGATCCCTATGATAGGATAGAGTTTGTGTACAGGGGTTGGTTTCAAACACCCAGTTACAATCCGAGCCATGTTATTGACTGCAATGTCAACCTTTTTTGCATGTGACGATGCATTACATACTGGTGCATCGTACTCCGCAGCCGACACACTGAGCGCTAAAGCTGAGGTTCTGAGTTCATTAGGGTTAGCACCCCAGCATCTGCTGGTGAGTTTCCTGATAATATTATTCCTCGCTGAGACTTTACCTCTTGTCGCAATACAATGCGCCTTAAATGTCAGTGTGCGGTCCAGTATGACACCAGGGTATTTGGGTGTAGGACAATGCTGAAGACGGTCTCCCCGCCACCTCACATTCAACTCACTGCCGCTTCTCTATTGTTTAGATGAAAGGCACAAACTTGGGTCTTAGCAGGGTTCGGCTTGAGGTGATTTGCGTCATAGTACTGGGAAAGTTCATTTAGAGTCATAGTCAGCTTCTGTTCTACCTCTTCAATATTCCTACCTAGTGCCGCCACCGCCGTATCATCAGCATATATATACTGACGTGTAGCGTTTGGCAACGGTTGATCGTTACATCGTAACATATGCCACAAAAATGTTCGTATACAACATTAATAAGTTTCAACCATTTGTTTGTTTTTATAGTGCACATTCGGCCAAGAACGTATGGACAGAAGAACAAGAGGATGAGTTACGACATCTTGCTGCCGAATACGAGGAACCCCCTGCAAAAGAAGAACCAGGTAAAATAACAATTTTCTTCATATTATATTCATCTTGCTAGGATTGGTTATATATTGGGGTCTGCGTGTAGTAGACTCTCAGTAATCTGGCAGATATAGGACCGTGATAATGCCGGATTAGTGAAAATGATGGATTACTGGAATGTTATCGATATACACTGCAACAAGTGCAAAACACGTCACCGAGGATCGCAGGAACGGAAACTGCAACTGACACGATCGGGCATGACGACGATGACGTTTCCGTGACCCCGGGAGGCTATGATAATGTCCAAACGGCCGCGAGAGATGTTCATGATTTTGCCACAATCGCGTAAGACTACGACAACGTTTCCGTGACCCCGGGAGGCAATGATAATATCTAAACGGCCGCGAGAGATGTTCATTGCGATCCTCAACTGTCTAAAGGCGCCGGATTATTGGAGTGCCGGAGTGGCGAAGTGCCGTATTAGAGAGGGTCTACTGCACAGACAATTTAAGCTTCGTATGGTTCGGTACGTTACAATGAAAAAGGCAAATACCCCCGCCGCAGCAAACCTGCAGACTAAGCAAATTTCAACTTGTCTGATTACATTTTTACTAAAATATTTCCATAAATAAGAGATATTTATTCCCTATTTAAATAACATTAGATTTAACGAGTGCTTAGGTTTGCTGCTACAGGGAAGGTAAAAAGTGTTTTTGACCATACATCAATAGTATAGGATGAAATAAATAAATTTGCCAAATTTTATTAATATATATTCATAAACAAATAAACTACTACAATTTTCATTTTCTCTGTGACTGTTAAGCATACAACAGCACTTCAACATACTAAATTATTTATCTTTTTAAGCTCTAAAAAAACGGTTTAAAAATAAATTGCAAAATGTTTGGTTTTTAGGGTCAAAAAATGGGAAAACCCCATTTTTACCCTATAAAACCTTCCATAAACCCCCGTTCCCATGGTCCGATTATGCTGGATCGCGAACTCGTTTGAATAACCGTCAGTTTACACGTTTGTACCAAATTTCATCAAAATCGGATAATTTTTGCTTGAGTTATCGCGCTAACGGACACTCACACACACATATAGGTATATATATATATGAATTTGAACAGATGGTGTTTTTGGCCTCTAGGGACCTCAAAATTAAAAATTAAATCAGTTCTGGGTCCAGGTCTTACCATGAGTACAACGGTAATAGCTTATTCCCTATATGGGAAATTCGCTAAAAGGAGTTACGAAGAAATAAAACTCCATAAAGATCATGTGGTTTTTTCTTACCAATAATGTTAAGATGATCGGTTTAATACAAAAACAAAATGTTGTTTGTATACTACTTCTCCAAAACTATTACTATTCGATTGAAACTCAAGTAGTTCAAAAGCATCGAGCCGAGCTCGAGTAGTTAACTACTCATATAACTTCTCAAACGTTTTGAGTACTCGCACACCCCTTGTTTTATGTGAGATAATATGACTAAAATTGAGAAAAGTACCACTTAAGCTAGGAATATTAAGTTAAGTTTGAATTAAAGCTAAAAACACGTAGTTCGGGTAACCGGAGTTTGTTAACTCGGGAACTCGCTAACCCTATGTTAATGAAGTGATCCGTCATAATGAAGTGAAAATAGGTCGACAATGAATGGTGGTGTATACTTATCTTTATCTAACACTATTTTGAGATTATGGTGTTAGTTTGTAAATGCACAATGTTAAAATGGGTTGAAAATAAAGTCATAAAAAGTCTTCATAAATTTAGAACGGATCAAGATTTTTAAAAACTAATTGTGGCATTGTAATCAGCGTAAAATTATAGTTTGAAATAATGAGTCACAACCCTATCCTTGAAAAAAAACTTTGTATCCAATATGGCGGATCCAAGATGGCAGCCACAAATGCATACCCAGTCAAGATGAAGTACTTACCACTCTACAATGATCTGACGTGGTCCGGAGTTTATATCTTAAGAAATGTAGAAAAAAGAGGGGGGGGGGAACTCATTTAAAACTCACCCTGTATACTGTTATTTTAATGATTATTATTATCATCATGTTCATTTATTATATGCTTGGTTACATAAATATTACTCTACATGTGTGCAAATACATAGGGTGAGTGCACCAGTGAATGACCACCCCCCAGTGAATGACCGTTTTGTATAAAAAACCTCATATCAGGCTTTCTGTATTCCCTAGTCCATTACAAACGTGTTTAAAAGTAACTTTGGGGCCTTATTAAAATTCACTCTTTGACTGATTCAAAAAGAAAGTGTCAATCGTCCTTTTGTAACATAAACAAAATTAGATGTTTCAAGCAGTTCGTTTCTAAGCTTCCCACTATGGCGTCTCGCACAAACATGGTTGGTTGTAATTTGTCACGGCTCCTTAATTATTGATTGGAACTCTAATATATTACATGCAATTCATAGTTAACATGTTAAGGTACAAATCTGTACTCATTTTAAGATAAAAATCCAAACCAATTGTATATTTAAACTGCCGGTCAATTACTGGTTCAGAAATTAGGGAATAACCAGTGAATGACCGTTTCGGTTAATTGACCGATTTGGGTTTATTTTCTTTATTGATATTGATGACAATGTTTTCTGATTGAGTAAGCGATTGCTAGGAAACAAAAATTTTTGTTAGAAATTATGTGGATACACTATAACCAAAGTTTGAATGCGAGTTAAATCTTACGGTCATTTCCTAGATAAAAAGTGATCTTTCACTAGAACCTATATTTTAATAACCCTGATATCGTTATTTTTCACTACAGGGTTTTCAGCTTCCATGCAAAAATCTTGAACGGGGGTTATTCGATAAAAAGGAGGAGGTTTAATACAATTTTAAAATTGTTATGTAATATGCGGTCATTCACTGGTGCGGTGATTTATGTGCAAATAAATTGTATTTTCGATACTTTTTTTGAACATAATACATTAAGTAGTATCATCGGGAAGTACAGGGAAATATGGGCAATATATTTAGACGATTTCGAACAATGTAGCTTAGTAGTATATTTTCCCATGTCGTTTACAAGTAGAAAGTCAACCTTAAACGGTCATTCACTGGTGCACTCACCCTAGTCCATTTGGATAATTTATTAAATAAATATCAACCAGTTACTAATTTTTCAATGGCAATAAGTTATTTGTTTTACACAAATTGATAATTTTTGTTTATCAACCCGGGTATTTCAAATCTCTATTTTCAGTTGGTGTTTTAAAAACTCAAGTCCACATATCGGAAAACTGTAGTTGAGATTAAATATTAATCGTGTAATTTGTCTTTATTTTTTAGACGCAGTCTCTTGGATCATGCAGAATATGATAAACAAGTCAAGAAGCCGAAGAGCTGTTGTAAAGAAACTAAAAGAGCTTTACCTCTTTGTAGGCAATATGGTAGGTGACTTTTCCTTAAAAGTTAAAGTCTTATGCCTTTAAATCTCTTATAGACCCAAGAAGGTTTTAAGAGACGTTTTACAAGCTTGATTGTACAATAACCTGAGTGTAAAATCCAGTAATAACTGGTATTTGTGCTTCATTTTCAAAAATCGCCTCCAAGAGCTCAGGTTTACCAAAGCCAAAGAGTAAACTGAACTGATAAACCTTTGCTTAAAAATTCATTAGTCCAATTACAGATAATCACACATCAAAAAGAAGAACTCTGTGGGTTCACAAGACAATTTTGAGTGAAGAAACAATTGTTCTGTTGTGAAAAAACAGAAATTTAGATCCATTTTGCATATTGGGTCTGATGATCGGAGTGTCCAATCAAAATCTTATCTTACCCTCTTGTGAATAAACATCCAAGTGTAGATATAAGTTATATATTTCATTTGACATATTTTTATCTACCAAAATGTTTTTTTGTTCAGAAACCAAGATCCAAGAAACTAAAAGAAATGAGTGAAGATGAAGTTAATGAATTAAGAGGTCTTTTTGAATTCTACAAAGAGAACCAAGGTAAGTCCAACAGGAATTCAAAAACCCTCGCATGTTAAAAACATAATGTTCATAAAAACTTGTTGCTTGAATTCGAGCATTTGTATTAAGATTCTTAGAGTCGTTGTAACTTGTAACAAATTGAATTTAAATACGTTATATGAAGGGGTTTGCGGGTTCCCAAATTTTTCAGGTTGGGTCGGGCCAGTGGAAGACCCGAGAAACCCGGGTCTGGTCAGAGATATATTCGGGCCAAGATTGGATCGGTCCAAGAAAAATAATAACTTCTTGATCAGCATCATACATGTTATTAAATTACCTAATTAAGAGTAATTACTAGTGTTTTTAGACGTATATCTTTTTGTTTTTCAAAAAAATAATAGCCCTATCATTTATTTTCAAAGAAACACACTTACATTATACAGGGTGTCTAGTAGTCGGGAAAACCAGGAAAGTTGGGAATTAGTATTGAATTTTAAAATGGTCTTGAAAAGTCGGGATTTAGTCTTTATTTTGGTATCAAAGTCGGGAATTTTCATGATTTCCCTAGACAACGATCACGTGTTCCTTACCACGCAAGACGACGATCATGAAGTTTCCTCGACCACGGGAGACGATGATGATGTCTACACGGCCGTAGGAGATAATCATGATTTTGCCACGATAGCGGAGGACGACGATGACGTTTCCGTGACTGCGGGAGTCAATGATGATGTCTACATGGCCGTGGGAAATGTTCATAATTTTACCATGATCGCGGACAATAACGGTGACCGCGGCATTCATTGTTGATGTCTACTTGGCCTTGGAAGATGTTCCTGATTTTGGCGTGATTGCGGATGACTACGATGTCGTTTCCGAGACTGCGGGAGACAACAATGACGTTTCCGTGACCGAGGGAGACAGTCAATGATGATGTCTACACAGTCGTGGAAGACTTTCGTGATCCTAAAACACCCAAATTGGCTAGTTAGAATTTTTCATTACTGCATTTTTTTTTTACTTTAGGCATACTAAGGAAAACACCCCTTTATCTTAATAAAACTTAATGACAGAAAGACAGGGGTTGGTGTAGTATAACCAAATTATTTAATACATTTTGTTAAACTATAAGGATTGCTTTCGGTATCAAGAATCGAGAATTGAACCTTTTGGTTTTGATAATCACTAATTAGTTGAAAAAACTAGTCATGAAAAATCTGTAATTAGTCTTGAATTTAAAAATGGAAATAAACTAGTCACCCTGATTATATCTATTATTGCAGAGGAATTAAAACGTTCAAATGAGAATTAAATATTAAGTATGCTCACAACTAAGAATAAAGTCGCAGGGCAAACAACCGTGCAACGTAATAGTGCAAAGAAAACAAAGTCGAAAGAAAGATAAATCATAAAGAAATTTCTGATATATTGTACAGTACTGTCGGTCAAAACCAAAAATGTTAAAACTCAAAACCTAAACCCGAAACTTGTTTACTTACTTGTTACTAAAGTCAAAGTTATAAAAAAATACAGGTAATAATTAAATGTTCAGTTTGAAATGAAAACTGAAAGAGATCGACTCCTGGCCCTGAGATAATTACATAAAAATGTCACTGATAATCTTAAAACCTAAAACAACATATTTTTTATAAATAACCAACATTTAAATAAATTAAACTCCTGACACCAACATAAACATGAATATTAGATTAATTAGAACATTTAGTGGTCAATATTTTAATTGTCATTTACATTAATAACTTTGATTTAATGTAAATGACTAAATTTATACATCGGATTTAAAATTTGTTAATGATAATTATTGAACTAGAGCGTTCACGGAAGTGTCGCTAATCGTATTATAAAGGGTCGTGCGGGAACAGCCGGTAATGACCCGGTCAGTTTGGGCTGCCTCAACTTAGGGTGGCGAGACGTATAGTGTCTTTGTGTTATGTTGTATGTTGGCATTTCATTTTCATTTCTTTTCTCATTGATTTAATATTTTCTTCTATATATTAGTTAACAGTTCCTCTTAGTGTAATTAATTCTAATTGTGATATTGTTTGACTTGAGTTTATGGATTTTTTATTCTTTTCATTTATTAGTGATCAAAATCAGTTGTTTTTAGATTTTTATCTCATGCAGTAGGTTTATCTATACTACTGTATGACATGGTATGGAATTTTTACAGTGGTTAATAATCATACCATAAACAATGTGTGTGTTAATTAATGTTTTTGAGTTTTATAGTAAATCAGTTACACAACTTCAATGAGTTCTCCCTTTGTCATGTTGCTTAGCCTATTCTATTTTAGGTCATATAAAAATTGTTCTTATGTTAAAATGTACTAATGCCAATAATAGATAAGTTATGTATTTGTGATGATGTAACTAATAATGCTATTGCAAGTGTGAGATTTTATACTTAGGAGGCTACTTGTTGTAATTTAGCTATTTAGTTATTTCAACAGTTATGAGCATAGAAAAGAATATCTTAATAAAAAATGTTATTTTCTTCTTTCTTGCAGTTGAGGCAATTCCCAAGCTGTAAATAAAATATGATAATACAATAATATACATAAATACTATCTTTGTTCATGTTTTATTTTCATATTACTATTACAGACACGGATCGAAGTTTAAAAAAATAAAAACATTAATTAATGATTTTTGGCCCAACCCGACCCGAACTAAAAAAGTCTGACCTGTAGACCCCTAGTTATATGTAGATTTTCTTATATACTAAATGTAAATAAATGAATGACAAAATTATTAAAGACAAAAAAGTCAGAAGCAAACCATGTTCTGAGGAGTCTGTTATTTAAAGATTGGATGTGGGAGGTTCTGATAAACAATCGGTGAAATCTTACAAGCTATAATTAAATTTAAATAAATAATGGTTACGAACATAAAATAAATTAACTCTGTTTTGCTTAGATCCAATGAACTGCATTTTGGGTCGTCTGTCAGTGCCTAGAAGTAGAAAAGTAATATCTGACAAGCTTATAGAGTTGGGTCTAATCACTGATAAAACACAGTTGAGGAAGAAGAGGACAGCAGGTGGAAAATCCAAACAGAGTAAGTACACAGTAGAACCTGTTAAAACCAAAATTTGTTTTTTTATTTACAGTATCCAATGAATGTATTTATTTATCAAAATATTGTCAATCCATATCAGGTAATTTGTATTCACGTTATTGATACAGTAATTAGATCTTTTTTTCTTGCAAAAAGATTAATGTATATCCAGGGTGTCCGGTTATTCAGGAATAGGTATATTGGGTCAAAACAAATATAAAACAAAAATCAAGAATAACATTTTTTCCACAAAATGCCTCGTTAGTTAGATATCCACCTTTTTTTATTATTTACTAGCTGGCCTGACAGATATCGTCCTGTCCTAATGTGATTTTATGTCAAATGCTCGTTCATTTTCAAGATGAGCTCGTTCGCATTGCTATATCACGTCCTGGTTGAAGTTCGTTCGCTACACTCACTCACTTTTTTGGTTGGAAATTAGCTGTTGTCATAAATTTAGAAAAATAATAGTGCTGCACCCTGTTGGTAAACCTATTAACTTTTTAGTACTATCAATCATCACTAGGGATGGACGGGTCCCGAAATTTCGGGAATTTTTCGGGAAAAAAATATTCCCGATTATCGGGACGGGATTACATTTGATTCGGGAATTTTTCGGGACGGGATTTGGTCCGATCGCCGGCGATTTTGCCGTTTCGCGAGTGCCGATGACGCCGCTTTTGCGAGCGATAGGTCCGCGAACACAGGAGACGAAGTCGTTTCGACGATTGCGCCTTGACCGCGGAGTCATACCGACGATCACGCCGTGACCGCGGAGACATACCGACGATCTCGCCGTGACCGCGGAGTCATACCGACGATCGCGCCGTGACCGTGAGTCATACCGACGATCGCGCCGTGACCGCGGAGTCATACCGACGATCACGCCGTGACCGCGGAGACATACCGACGATCGCGCCGTGACCGCGGAGACATACCAACGACCGCGCCGTGACCGTGAGTCATACCGACGATCGCGCCGTGACCGCGGAGTCATACCGACGATCACGCCGTGACCGCGGAGACATACCAACGACCGCGCCGTGACCGTGAGTCATACCGACGATCGCGCCGTGACCGCGGAGTCATACCGACGATCGCGCCGTGACCGTGAATCATACCGACGATCGCGCCGTGACCGCGGAGTCATACCGACGATCACGCCGTGACCGCGGAGACATACCGACGATCGCGCCGTGACCGCGGAGACATACCAACGACCGCGCCGTGACCGTGAGTCATACCGACGATCGCGCCGTGACCGCGGAGTCATACCGACGATCACGCCGTGACCGCGGAGACATACCAACGACCGCGCCGTGACCGTGAGTCATACCGACGATCGCGCCGTGACCGCGGAGTCATACCGACGATGACCCCGTGACCGCGGAGTCATACCGACGATCGCGCCGTGACCGTGAGTCACACCGACGATCACGCCGTGACCGCGGAGTCATACCGACGATCTCGCCGTGACCGCGGAGTCATACCGACGATCGCGCCGTGACCGTGAGTCATACCGACGATCGCGCCGTGACCGCGGAGTCATACCGACGATCACGCCGTGACCACGGAGACATGCCGACGATCGCGCCGTGACCGCGGAGTCATACCGACGATCACGCCGTGACCGCGGAGACATACCAACGATCGCGCCGTGACCGTGAGTCATACCGACGATCGCGCCGTGACCGCGAGTCCTTTCGACCGCGAGTCACAAGATTCTACAGGTACCTGAAAAATTGTTACCTATTTTTTTGTTTTTTAGATCAGAGCCACAAACGGTAAAGATTGATTTTGTATGCCTTTTTTGGTAACTGCAAAACTCAAGACTTTCTTTTTATGCACAAAAAAAAATCCCGTCCCGTCCCGTCCCGAACTAAAAATTCAATCCCGTCCATCCCTAATCATCACAGAATCAAATTGTTTAGTTGAAACAGCTGATAAGATTCTTTAATTCCATTTAAATATGAGTACTCATAAGGTTAACATGAAAAACTCCAGAGCCCCTGGGGCGGAGTCCTTTTGACGGATCTGCACCAAACTTCACACAAACCATCCTTAAATAATGCTTAATAATGCCTGAAAGTTTCATTACAATCTGTTTGAGCGGTCTCGGAGTCCATAAAGAACAAACAAACAAATATACATTAACGGCCCATATTAGAAAAACTTAACTCGGCACACCTTTATGGCATGATATGAAGTACTTTTTGGGAATAACCGCCACTTGGTGATCATCCCCAAAATGGGGGATTTTGAGGGAAACTCAAAAATGTCAAATGAAAAGACCCATCGAGTGACCCCTCATTTTGAAGGTCCTGGTAAAAGAAAACCAACAACGCAAATTAGAGGTCAGTAAAAAATGGCAGCTAATTGAAATTCTCAGAAGTTAAATTCAACTTGCAGCTTTCCAAGTCTGGAGACCCCCTGTAAATTTTGTAACGGCTCACACTAGGAAAACTAAACTCTACACACCTTTTTGGCATGTTATGAAGTACTTTTTAAGCCTATTAGCCACTTGATTCCCAAACCCAAAATGGGGGATTTTGGGGGAAACTCAAAAATTTAAAATGTTAAGCCCAATCGAGTGACCCCTCATTTTGAAGGTCATAATAAAAGAAAACTAACAAAACGCAAACTAGAGTTATCTATCTTAACACAGTAAAATATGGAAGCCAATTGAATATAAAATTGTAAGTTATTTCTGATTTCTAAAGATTTCAATCAGCTTCCATTTTTTACTGGATTGAGATAGAAACCTCTGGTTTAGGTTGTTAGTTTTCTTTTACCTTCAAAATGAGGGGTCACCCAATGGGGCTTATCATTTAACATTTTTGAGTTTCCCTCAAAATCCCCATTTCGGGTTTGGAAACCAAGAGGCTATTAGGCTTAAAAAGTACTTCATAATATGCCAAAAAGGTGTGTAGAGTTTAGTTTTCCTAGCTTGAACCGTTACAAAATTTACAGGGGGTCTCCAGACTTGGAAAGCTGTTTAAATTTAACTTCTGAGAATTTCAATTGGCTGCCATTTTTACTGGATTGAAATAGAGACCTCTAATTTGCGTTGTCGGTTTTCTTTTACCAGGACCTTAAAAATGAGGGATCAATCGATGGGGCTTAACATTTTAAATTTTTGAGTTTCCCCCAAAATCCCTTTATTTTGGGGATGTACACCAAGTCGCGGTTATGCCATAAAAGTACAGTAGAACCTCTTTCATCCGAACTAATTGGGACCGGGGGTAGTTCGGACTATGGAATAGTTTGAATTACAGAACATGTTGTTTTTACATAACAATAGCTAGGGAAAAGTGAAAAATGCTTTATAAAGTAAAATACAGTGTTTATTTAAAGCAGTAGTAAACATAGAGAATAAACAGTACTGTACATTACAATTGAAATAATTATGGTAAGTATATCAATAAATACAGTATATAATAAAGGACTACTGTACTGTGTATAGAGTACAGCAATGAGGGGTTCGGATTAGTGGACGTTTGGACTACAAGGGTTCGGATTAAAGAGGTTTTACTGTACTTCATAACATGCCATAAAGGTGTGCCCAGTTTAGTTTTTCTAGTATGGGCCGTTAAAAAAATAACAGGGGGTCTTCACACTTTTACTAACCCTGTATAGATATCTAAAGAACCTTTTTCGATATCTTAATGTAACTTGTATTATGGAAAACCGGCTGATTTCATGAAAAAATCCCAAGGACACTTTTTTTTAGCCTTTCATTGTTTCTTACCAGGGTTCCCACTCAACCGTGAAAACCTTAAAACCGTTAATTAGGTCAACCAAGAAAAAACTTTGATTTAGCCGTGAATTTGTTTTTGGACCCTTAAAACACCAAATATTTCGCCTGGAGACGACACAAGGGGCTACTCGTGTGAAACTGAATGCAGTAATATCGAGATTATTGTATGTGTGTGAGTGAGAGATAGGTGTTTGGCCGAAGTCCAGCGGTCCCTCCACCACCCCTGGTTTAAGTCAGAGACTTATTCACCAGGCCCCTTTCCTGAAAAATCTTCAGATCCTCTTCCAGTTGTCGGCTTCATTTTTGTCCTTCCAGGCACATTCTGTGCCTAACC
Source organism: Macrosteles quadrilineatus (assembly GCF_028750875.1). NCBI lineage: Eukaryota > Metazoa > Arthropoda > Insecta > Hemiptera > Cicadellidae > Macrosteles > Macrosteles quadrilineatus. The sequence continues at coordinate 71,133,574 of NW_026542600.1, read as the reverse complement.
AACACCTCTCCCCTCACCTAGTACCCTCAGTACTAGGATCATCGGATTTTCTTTTTTTTTCAATCTTCTTTATTTATTTATTTCATTTTTCCTAACATTTATCCTTTTCGAATTCCAGCCTGTCTTCCTGCATTTTCAAATTCATGCTTTTTCTTCTCTATCCTTCCGCACATTCTGGCAAACTCCAGCGAAGATTCTTAAGTTCTCAAGAAGTTGATTTTCTCCCAATTCCATGTCTTGTCGGAGGAATTCCCTCATGTCGCTTTGTTCTTCTTCGGAGAAAGGGCACTCCATCAGTTCATGTTGCGATGTCTCCAGCTCTCCGCAATGAGTGAAATGATCTCTCTCAGAAGAACTCTCAGAATCTCTGGCCACCAAGCGGAGTCAAAAGCTCCAGAAATATCAAGAAACAATCCTACTACATATTTTTCTTCCGTCTCTTTAACTTCTCTTCTCATATCCAGAAGTGCGTCTACCGTTCCAACACTTTCCGTGAATCCATATTGCAATGGATTTGCCCTATTTTCCCTATCCAGCCATTCTTTCATCCTTTTCACTATTAATCTTTCGCCCAGCTTTCCTAGGACAGGTAAGAGGGTTACTGGCCTGTACGATTTAATCTTACTTGGATCCTTTTCCTCGCTCTTCAGAAAATTTTGACGATTCCTTTTTTCCACACATCAGGATACCTGCCTTCTCTCAGCATCTTGTTGTACAGGTTCAACAGCGTCCCCTTGATCCTTCCAAACATTCTCTTTACTACTTCGTTCTTTATTTCATCCACTCCCGGGGCTTTCCTATCCTTCAGCAGTGCAACGCATGCAATTAGCTCTCCTTCCATCTTCCTCATCCGTTCCAATGCTTTCTTCAGCCATCCTACTTCTGATTCTTGCTTGTTTCTCTGTACCATCCTCTTCCCTATCGTCTGGCAGCAATCCTTGTATCATTCTCTCTGGGGCCTCTTGCGAGAAAGAGAGAGAGGGGGGGAGAGAGAGAGTGTAATTTGACATTTCTTTATTTCACCTGCAGTGATTTAGTCCTCGATGGTCCAATATTCCATCACAACAGGCACAAAAAACACATTGCCATACATTGTTGTGGTTACACTTAATAACATATTTATTACAATGTTTTTTAATGGCGAGAGAGAGAGTCATCATTCACTCACTGCTGGAAAACAACCATAAGGAAGAAAGAATATTTAGAACAACGAGTTAGCACAAACTTTTTCATTATGCCTACATTAATGAACGACTTCTCTCTCTCTCTCTCTCTCTCTCTCTCTCCTCTCCCTCGCGCTCTCCCCCCCCCCTTCCCTTCTGATCCATCAATACCAAATTTATTGTCTTCTCATTCTCCCCTACCCTCCCTCTAAACACCACAACTCTGTCTTTTATTTCTCTGCCTCTATCTCTTGTATCTTTCTTCGCTCTGTGCCGACTGGCCGATTATTACATTCTATTCATGGAATGGGCCTTGAGGATTTTATGGTCTTGTGCTTTCCTGCATGTATAGATCTAAGAAATGTTAAATTTAATAATGGTGCCATATTCATCGGCTACGAAACCTTACTTGTGTACTGGTTAGAAAAGGCATTACATAAAGTTTTGTCATTATAACTAAAATTGTTTGGAGAACATAAAATTTATAAAAGCAGACCGAGAGAACCGAGAAAACACTATGAATTTTGTTGAAGACAAATAGTGGGAACCCTGCTTAGGTACGGGAAACCCTGTATACCGTATATATACAGTAGACTCCCTCTTATCCGAACACCTGTTAACCGGACATCGGGATAACCGGACTACACTAGGCGGAAATGACATCTCTTTAACCGGACAATTTATACCAGCACATGGGTTTAAACGGACTAGATCGGCCGGAAGTGGGCTGTACTGAAACCACTGTTCTCGTGGGAAATATTTGAGACCAGTGATCATGTGTCTAAATACAATGCTCTCCTAAATTTAAGTCAAATATTTAGGTTACATAAAGAGATTGGGGACGTCGGTTTAACCGGAAAACCAGTTATCCAGACTGGTCTCGGTCCCGAGGAGTCCGGATAAGAGGGAGTCTGGTGGTTGCGGTTTTATTATAATGGTATTATTTTAAAGCAGCATAAGATTAGTGTGTTTGGAACTGTGGTTTGGTTTGTTGTGGAAGGACAAATATTGTGTAAGGAAGTAAAAAGTGAAAATTTAAATACAGTAGGCCTATAATCATTTCATAAAATAGACAATCAAAAGTGCTCTTATATGGATGTTAAGTTATTCCATTGAAACTGTTTAAAGAGAATATATGTATTTTACGGATGTCTTGCAGAAAGTCAACTGTGCCAGAAGGTCAAATAATTTATTCTTGTACCATTAGATCAAAATCAATATATTTTGTTGTAGCATTAGGTCAACAGTCCCATTTAGTCAACCAATAAAGTCGGTACCTACTAAAAATAAATTATTTGACCTAACAAACATTTGACTTTCAGCAACACTCCCGTATTTTACTATGTTCTAGTTAAACTGTTTGAAAATAAGTCAGTTGAATCTTTTGAATTAAATACATTTATTTCAGCGGGCAAAAAAGGAAAAGAGTGGGGTGAAAGGAGTGATGATGAGAGTATATATGACTCTTGGTCAGAGGAGGAAGATCCCGAAGCTGTGTTACGCAGAAAGGAGACAGAAAGAGTTCGTGCGGCCCCCCTTCTTCCCCAGATATTTGTTGTTTTGAAGAAAGCTGTAGAGTTGGGTATGTAGATAATCTATTGACACAAATACATCTCATCAATTGCAGGTCTATTGTAATGTCTTAATCTACTGATTTTGTCACAAATCATATGAATAGGAATATTACAGTGGTCAACAAAAATACCCCAGGAGATACTATGGGGACACTAGTGTACAAAACCTGGATAAAATAATTAAACTTACAAAAAAAGTCTTGCGATTAATGTTAAACCTAGAACCTAAAGCATCTCTAAGAAACCACTTTTCACAATTGAATATACTAACTGTCTATGAACGCTGAACGGTATATTTTAGAATGCATTATTTCCGCCAAAAGTCATATTCATATCATCATATGTATGTGTTTCGCAAAGATATACACACATATAATACTAGTTACGTGTAGTTTAAGTATTATAACTTCAATTTGTAGGTGTGGCTTGGCTCAAAAATGGAGTCCTGTTATGAACCTCTATAGATATGTATATCTTTTTATGAGACTTGAGGCGAATATGAGGTGTTCTATTGTACTGCATATTCCCAAACGGACATTACCGTGCTATGTTTTAACACATGCCTCTGCATGGTTGTCAATATAAAAGCAGTTTTAGATTTTTGTATCCATAAATTTGGTGTGGTGTGCATTTAACATAATGCCGACATTAATTATAGTCTGTGATTGCGGCACAGTCGTGATCTTCTCCCGCAATCGTGAGGACATCATCATCGTTTCTAGTGACCACAAAAAAATTATATACTTCTCCCTCGATGGCAAAGACATCATCATTGTCTCCCATGATCGCGGGGAATTTAAAGCATCTCCTGCTAATGTCAAGACATTATTATCGTCTACTGTAGCTGAAATATCATGTTAAAATTGTTATCTGTCTTGGTCTCTATGAGATGTACAAGAAATCGAAGATGGTCAGGTAAAAGGTGTTGATTTTACATGGATCTGACTAAGAGGTTTACAACTGTATAAGATCGCGCACATGTAAGGTCATATTAAATTTATCGTTTAAATTGAAAAACAAACCTTTATTGTATCTAATCAAAGCAATTTGAACTAAAAATTTGATTGATGTAGTCAGTATAGAAGTTAATAAGTAAATTTAGATTGACTATATCCAGTGAAATTAAATCGTTCTAAATTTATTAAAAAGGTATATTAATAGATACAAAGTACTTATGAGGTATTTATTTTTTTATGGTTAATCATGTGTTGTTTTAGGTGATGTGGTGAAGATGCCTTTTGACTGGCTAATATCTGAACTTGGGGAGTTTTTGAAAGATCTGCCAGACACTGAGGATGAGGACAGCCAAAATGAAGGCATGGCATTGGTCCCGATAAGTGATCCCATCATTCACGCCTTTGAGAACATCCCTATCCTCCAACAAGTCCTGCATATCCTGTCTTTTGAAAAACCGAAGGATCAAGTACGTACGACTAATGTAACTGTAGTTTTTTGCAACATTGTTTTTGTGCGGTGTAATTATATTATAATAAAGAGGAAAAAGTATAAAAGAGGTTTAATTTATGAGAGAATGAATGAGTACATGTTGTTATGAGAGGTGATTCGCGATGAATGAATGCCACAATGAGTAATAAACATTTGATCATGAGCTGAGAATTACGGATAGATTGTTAAGAACAAAGACATATAAAATAACAAAAATTCAAAGACATCTTGACTGAACATACCGCCCCCTTTGAACCAACAAGGCTCAACAAAAAAGAGAAATAAAAACAATATACAATTTAAGAGAACCTGGGGTTCTCGGCAATCGGTATTGGAACAGCAGTATTTTTCCGATCGTGAGATCTTCGTAGAAGTCAACAATCGGTATTGGAATAGCGGTAAACTTCAGATCGCACGATTTTCGTAAATAAGTCTGCAATCGGTATCGGAATAGCAGTTTATTTACAATAGCACGATTTTCGTAGAAGAGTCGGCAAACAGTATCAGAATAGCGGTAATTTTTCGATCGCTCAATCTTCACAGACGAGTTGGGAATCAGTTTTGAAATCGCCACAAATTTGAATTAGAATCTTTCCAAAAATCCGGTGGACGTCAATGTATACTATTACTATTAGGCGCTTATATGGATACGGACATTCACATATATCCATTATAAAGACCTGCTCATAGATTGGCCAAAACAGATAACTGCCATAAAATAAGTTGCATACGGTTTTTTAATAAATTAGGTCTGGCAGCAAAACAGGTTCCTTTTATTAGGTTTAAGTCCAAAATGTTTGAGTGGCTCGTTTAAAATCCATATTACTGTATAACAGAGTACTTAGTTTCTGATGTTAATATTAATTTTTTAATTTAGAACCCACTGTATTTTATAGCTTTAGTTTTTTTATTTTTATTGTTGACTATGTCTATTCTTTGTAAAAGGTCAATGACAATAAAGATCTTGATTCTTGATTTTTGACACAGATAGTATGTTATATGATATGGAATAAATAAACAGTAACGTATTTGGATACAGACTCTTTTGTTTGTTGAAACCAAATCGGATCCATCAAAACTGAATCCGATTTTTTGTGGATCACATCGGGCGTTGGTTCTAGCTCAGATCTGATGGATCCGGTGGTCCGATATCTGGATCCGACCATCACTAATGGCAAGGCCTTGGTTGTGACTTCTCTGTCAATGGGTTTTGATTGAACTACTTCCTGTTTATCAACCCACTATCAAAAAGTTTAGTTGAGACTGATAAAAAATATTTCAACTAAGATAACAGAAATCAAAACACATCTGTTCCTTATGTTGTATATGAGTAATCAGTTATAATATAGATTTTTTGTAACAGGTAAAGTATTGGAGAATCCCTGGTACGTGGAAAGAAAAAGAAATCGGTGAAAGAATCATGTGGCTCAACAATGCCTTGAACGGAGATTTGCCTGATACCAGCCAAGGTAATTTGTTAAATGATATAAAATTTAATTAAATCGCCGTAAGAAGAAGATAGCATAGTTATGTGGAGGGTGTCAGGTGTGAATTAGTAACCTCAAAGAAGTTTGGGACGGGGTTTTTATTTCCTTCCCGAATGTGGGACATGGCTGAATGGGATATTTGCCTGTGCAAAAATGTTTATTTTAAAAATCTTGATTTAATATTCTTGCAGATAGCAATAATCTAAAAACACAAAAATGTACTGTTCTAAAAAGAGCAGTAATGGGTTACAAATACAATACACAAGTAACAAAAACTGGTACCTAAAAATAATGCATTATTTATCTATGCAACTGTGAAACATCAATCTAATTAGCTAACCATAACCACAGACAGATATTTAAACTCACTAGAACTACATTTGTATAATGAGAAGTGTTTTAAGGCGTGATATGGTTACCTGTACAAAACAATACAAGCTTTAAGCCCCCCATACATGGTCCTATCTTCGTGTAGCTTCAGTTTGATTCGGACAGCATTGACCTTCATAATTTGAAATCTTCTTTAATTTGAATATTACTCCTGGTCCCTAGCATTTAATTTACAATCAATACTAAATAATCCTGGTTAGTTCAAATTATATTTTGGATAGTTCGAAGCTTCTACGCGAAAAAAAGACGCCTCAAGTCAAGTGCCTCAAGTGTTTGTTGCTGTACTGTTTGCTTCGTATGTCCCACAAGCACAGCATACTCGTGTACAATTCAATAAACTTCCTCCTAAACCTTTTGTTGTCACTAATGTCACTGCACATTCTTAATCAGGTTTAGTCTATAACGTTCACAAATAAACTGAAGTTAACTGAAAGTACAAAGACCAAGTCTGTTGAGCCCATACACGGCGTGGTCGGTTGTGTCGGCCAAATACGTCTGGAATCCTCAAATTACCGTGGACTTGTCCTACTGTCTGTGGACCCGGTCTGTTTTACCCGCACACGGTCTGATGCTGTCCGAGTCGGATAAGTCGGCAGACATGTCAGACCGTGAATGAATCTGGCTTTATTAATCATACTTTTGGTTATAGTGTACCTATCTATCTCAATGATATCAAGATTATATATTCCACCATCACGTCACCATTGTACATATGGAGCACAAGCACAGCATCATCTTTAACATCTTTCGCTATCACATAGCGATTGTTTAAATGACTGGCGGTCACAGCTCAAGCGTTAAGATCTCCCTCGATCACGAATACATCATTATCGTATCCTGGGTTTGCAGAACCTTGGTGAACATCTCTCGCAATCGCGGAGATATCATTATTGTCACCTGCCATTCTGTCAACATCTCCCACATTGGTAATGTAATTATAGTAACTCCTGACACGACAAAATCACTGATGGTCAAAATGTAATTCTGTTCCAGTGGTGGAGAATAAATTGTTCCCAAACATTTCCCGAAATTTTAGGAGCTATTCATTCCTAATTCCTAGTGAAATGGTTACATATTTTAGCCTCGGCTAGAGCAACAATTTAATGGGCTGGAGATATGATAGTTATTGAAAACTTCTGGACACAGCAAAGTGTACAAGTCAGGTACAGAGCAGCAAATCACACTGTGATTCTGTTTACAAATGATGCCAGTAAGCAACAAGTCAACGTGTACACACAAACAATGGAGCTATATGCACAAATAACCCTTTTAAACATCCCTCTTAGTTTGGTTTGGAAAGAGGAATCAGAGTTAAACACATACCACCAAATTTTAATATTAACTTTTTTGGAATAGTTTGTACAGAATAACTCTTATTACAGAATGAGCTTCACTCAATGTGGAACTCCCACATTATTATAAGTTATTGATTATATTGAATATAAGTTGTCAGTAAACAAGTCTTTAATATAAGCTTGAAAATAACTGTCCTAAAAGTTTTTTTTTTTATTTCAGACCTAGAAGAAGAAGTTATATCTCTGAATACTGAAGACCGAACATATGTACAACCTAATGTGTCTGACAGGAATCTCAAGTAAGGGTGGAATATATTATGTTTCATAATTGTTTTCACTTTGAGTTATTAATAGGCCTATCATCTGATCTCTCTTTGCAAAGTGGGTACCGAGAAAAGATGATCTGACTTTCAATATTATAATGGAAACAATTTTATTTTATGCAAATACTTTTTATATGAAAATACCTCAAACAGTGTATTGAGGCTTAGGGAAAATTTCCTTTGTGGATATACTCTAAAAATCTTCCAAACAAAGCTTATTAGATGTAGTTTCAAATCTAAATAGAAGTTAAATGATAACTGACGCTTAATTTTTATCTTACTCAAATATGATGGATAAGCAATGGGAGTTAACTATGTGTTTTTTATTGGGGAAATCACAAACATTTGCTATAATTTTTGAACTGTGAAATTTACAGCGTTGAGAGCTGTGTCATTTTGTTTACGGTTGAAAGGGTCATAAACAAATCATTATAAATCACAATTCACTGATGTTTCAGAATTTCTTTGGGCATGCCTTAATTCTAAACTGTATGAAGTCAGTCAAGGAAGCTTAGTTAAATGAGCAGAGGAAAATCCAAACATATTACATGATTGGTCAAATAAGCTTGAATATTAATGAAATCACAACCTTAATTTATTGATTCTAAACAAGGTCATGTTACTCAGGCTACGGCCACACGGGCGTTTTTTCACGCAAGAACGCAGCGTGAAAAAACGCGAGAAATATGGGCAGCATTAAATGTAATGAGGTATGCCACACGGAGTCTGTTTTCACGCAGATTCGGCGCGTCTTCAAAATCGACCGCCGCGGGCCCGCAGAAGAATGGACTGGGGTGCATTTTAGAAGCTTGTTTTCACGCTCTGTCACTGGCCACACGGGCGGGAGCAACACGCAGCTTTGATCAAGTCGTCCTAGCAAGTTAAAATAAATATAAATGTATCTAATTTTGTCCAGGATAGCGTAAAATATTTTTGGGTCTAGCCAATTACACAGTAGACCTACACGTTTTATCTTAAACATAGGTCGACCTTACTGGACCACTCAATAATTTTTTACTAAAAGGAAAGGCATTTAGTTGGACTAAAAAATGTAAAGAGGCATATATGTAGTAGAATATTCAAAGATCTGATGAAAATCTTGTCATAATAATATTTATATAATATTTTTTTTTTAAATGTCAAAATAAAATAATTGTAGTGTTGTTTTCGTATCGAAATCAATATACCATTCATATTTCTTGTTCACTAGTCAGAAACAAGGTTACTATTCCGGCCATGAGGAAGATATATAACATAATTACGTGAATCCGTCAATCAACTGCGGGTTACCACTGCATTTTGCCGCTCCTGGACTTCAACCGGCGTGAGAACAAGCTACATTTTACTGCGTGAAAAAAACGCACGTGTGGCATACAGCAGCGGGAATTCAAGCAGCGTGAAAATAAGCTACATTTTACCGCGTGAAAAAACGCCCGTGTGGCCGTAGCCTAAATGACATAAAGAGAGCAGTGGTGAAGATTGTAAACCATTCAAATACAGCTGACTTCAAGGTTCCTTGACATAACGCTTGTTCGTTTTTTCCTACTAGTAGGGTTTAATAGTATTATACAATAGCTAAGTTAATCATTGGCTGTATCTGTATAAAAATATGCAAGCTAAAGAGAAAGTTATTGAGCTGCTAAGGAGTAGATTTCTGTGCTGCTATCTATAATTAATATATAACAATCATCAAATTAAAACTTATTATTTTGCATGTGTACTTTCATATCTGTTGTAGGACTTTCATTTGTTAATTTAACTAACTACAATAATATTTTTTTTTTTTTTTCAGAAGCACTAGCAACAACAGTCCCTATCTAAAAAGGACCAGAAACATAGTTGATTATTCAAGTTCTTCAGAGGAAGACCTGGATAATTCTAAACCAGGTCCATCTCTACCTAAAAGCCTATCAAAAAAAGGGAAGTACAAGAATGATTCAGACAAAGAAAATCACCAGCAATCAAAAATTATTGATGCGAACATGACAGACACAAGTGAAAATGGTAGCATCAAGACAAACCGGAAAAAACGTTTTATGCGTTTTGAATCAGATTCCGAAGAGGAAGAAAGTCGCAAAGCTAGAATTTCTAACGATTCAAATTTAGTTGAAAATAATGCTGACTTTGTAAAAAACTCTGATAGTGAACCAGTGGTTTCCTCCCCTTTTGAAATGAAGTCAGAGAATAGCAAGCTGAAAAGAAAAAGACAAAACAATGTCATATATTCTGATGATGATTCCAACATCATCGTAGAAAAAGAGACTGCTGAAGACAGTAAAAGACCTAAAATTCAGGTTGATGCTCATCCATCCAATAAGCATGAAGTTGAGCTATCAAAAGGTTTAGTAAAAGAAGTACCAAGAATGGACGTTGAGAATGTAACGCCTGCTAGAAGTATCCTCGATGAAATTTTTGATCCTGCCCAGAATTTTAGTTCACAGGATTATAGTCCTCGACAGGATGTTAGTCCTCTACAGGATGATAGTCCTAACTTTGTTTCTACCCAATCGGATGATTTTGAAGGTTGCCCACAACGCGATTATTTGGAAGATGCCATGTTGGCATCTTGTGCTAATGATCCAAATTTAGTTGAAAATAATGCTGACTTTGTAAAAAACTCTGATAGTGAACCAGTGGTTTCCTCCCCTTTTGAAATGAAGTCAGAGAATAGCAAGCTGAAAAGAAAAAGACAAAACAATGTCATATATTCTGATGATGATTCCAACATCATCGTAGAAAAAGAGACTGCTGAAGACAGTAAAAGACCTAAAATTCAGGTTGATGCTCATCCATCCAATAAGCATGAAGTTGAGCTATCAAAAGGTTTAGTAAAAGAAGTACCAAGAATGGACGTTGAGAATGTAACGCCTGCTAGAAGTATCCTCGATGAAATTTTTGATCCTGCCCAGAATTTTAGTTCACAGGATTATAGTCCTCGACAGGATGTTAGTCCTCTACAGGATGATAGTCCTAACTTTGTTTCTACCCAATCGGATGATTTTGAAGGTTGCCCACAACGCGATTATTTGGAAGATGCCATGTTGGCATCTTGTGCTAATGATCCAAATTTAGTTGAAAATAATGCTGACTTTGTAAAAAACTCTGATAGTGAACCAGTGGTTTCCTCCCCTTTTGAAATGAAGTCAGAGAATAGCAAGCTGAAAAGAAAAAGACAGAACAATGTCATATATTCTGATGATGATTCCAACATCATCATAGAAAAAGAGACTGCTGAAGACAGTAAAAGACCTAAAATTCAGGTTGATGCTCATCCATCCAATAAGCATGAAGTTGAGCTATCAAAAGGTTTAGTAAAAGAAGTACCAAGAATGGACGTTGAGAATGTAACGCCTGCTAGAAGTATCCTCGATGAAATTTTTGATCCTGCCCAGAATTTTAGTTCACAGGATTATAGTCCTCGACAGGATGTTAGTCCTCTACAGGATGATAGTCCTAACTTTGTTTCTACCCAATCGGATGATTTTGAAGGTTGCCCACAACGCGATTATTTGGAAGATGCCATGTTGGCACATTGTCATCATGATTCAGAAAATTCAAGTATCCATGTTTCCGACCAAGAAACACAACAAGAGCTATCCCAGACCATCGTACTGACTGATTCTACACAGGATGATGTGTTGTCAATTCGACAATCCTCCCAGACTACTGAAGAATCAGATGAAGTTCAAATTGTTTATGACGCAAAACTAGATAGTTAAAAGATTTTTTCACATGACCGATAACTTTTTTAATTATGTTAATTTGTAATAATTTGCATTTTAGGAAAATAACATATCACTCATGAAGTTGTTACCTTTATTTATAATTACAATTTTCAAAAGACGCTTTAAAACATATTAATTTTTGTTAAACACACCTGTAATTTCAAATGTACTACCTAATAAGGGCGGTAGTTCTTCCTTCCAGGGGTTTGCCCTAAAATTGATTTTGTAAGAAATAAAATACTTAATCCTAATTAAAAATATTTATAAAAGTAAAAATTTAAAGCTTCTGAAAAGTGGTTTATTGTGGTCTCTCGAGCCTTTATTAAACTTCTCTTTTTTAGGTACAGCTTTTATTTCAGCTATTCAGACATAATTTAGTGCAGGGGTCTCCCTTGATTTTCAATTTTCTATATTTGCTTATAAATATATAACATTTTGGCTTGCTGAATTTCCAGAGAACACAGGATAACATAAATAACTATTTTCTATATACTACAAAATTTACTCCATTTAACTTTTAATTAGAAAGGTTTTAAGAAAGCTTTGCCATACAGGAGTTTGCAGCTCAATTTATCGGAAATATTGCATTTGTCACTTAATATGTCAGCTAATTTAGGGCTGCAATTGAACTGTAGTTCTGGTAATTAAGATTGATTTAAAATATCTATCCAACTAAGCAGATCTATATTTAGATGACTCGGCCACTAAATGTTTACTGCTAATTTTACCCTATTGAGAAAAAAATTACAAGTGAGATTCATGTATTTAACTCATATTTATTTATACACGGTAGCCAGCCGACCTGGACTGAGACTGAATGATATTCTCTCCAGAGTGTCAACAAAATGGATGTCCAATGCATTAAGAGAAGTAGGTTTCCCCTTTATAAAACTGTAATAATTTTTGTTTGAGATGTTTCTTTCCCCCTAATGGGAAGTATAATTGAAACTGCTCTGTAGCTCTGAGGTTGCTCCTTAGGACTCTTATAAGTAATTAAACAGTAATATATACTGTACAAATTTAATTGTGCCTTTGAACTAATGATTAACAAGTGTGGCTGTTAAGTTGAGACTGGTAATAAAAGGATCACATTCTGTAATGATTCAATTTCATTTGTCTTAAAGTATTTCATTGATGTTTAGGACAAGTATTAAAAGTGTTGTTCTCTTTAAATAAACGTATAATAAATTTGGGTCTGTAAGTCATTTTGAGAATGATAGGAAGGATTTCAAGAATGTATTGCGGAACAGTCTAGGCTAATTTCTCATACTCGTTGTAGTAATTGTCAATTATTACCCTAACAATGTTTTTTTGGTCTGTGAGTAAAATTTTTTAACTTGTGTTTATGAGTTTTCTAGCTATTTTAAGGTTATTTTATCTGGTTAATTTTTACAATTTATTTGACCAATAAATTATCATTAGGCTACTTTGAATTGGAGTACCATTGAATGACTTTTTTGTAACATAATTTATCTACTTTAAGTTTATCTTTATGTATTTTGTTTTAATGTTTGTGAAAATAATTGTTTGCTCAGTATCACATATAAACTCTGTGACATGTTTAGAATAGCCAGTCAAAATTAAATCAAAACAAATAGTATACTAGATAAGAGTTGGATAAGAATTACCACAGCCATTTGTTTCAAACTTATTCACTTAGACTAATAACAAAAAATTATGCTAACATTTTCAATTACTTGACTTACTTGGTACTCAAGTAGGCCTACTGTAGTTTCAAAATCCACTACTTGCTCACCCCTAACCATCACAACCCTCTTAGATTGAAGAGGGGCCTCTTGAGGCTGCTGTTAAAATTAGATGTCCTGAGTATTAACTAGTGATGTGTCAGTTAAAAATTTTATCAGTTAGATTTTGTTACATTGGTTGTCATTTTTTTGTTTTAAATAAATGAAATTGCCATCCACATATATTTTAGCTGAAACTTTATTGTTGTTGATGGTGGATTTATGTTGTAACAAAGATAATCACAGCTGAAACCTGGTTAATCCAAAAAATTTTTAAGTGGATTTGTTAAAACAAATACTCCAACATATATTGTTGTGATATATTGTTTTTTTAGCAAATTTAGTTTCTGCCAGTTAAGGGTATTAGTGGGTAGAATTGCGGAAAAATCTTTAACATCCTCCACAATTGCAGGCAAATTGCTTGACAACCAATCAACAAAACTGACATATCCCACCAATTCTGACTTTCAGTTATTTATTTTGTTTACCTGACAAAATCAATAACTGACCTATCCCTAGCTTTAACAAATAGATCCACATGAAGTTCCCATTATTAGACCTAAGATGACTAATGTGCCTTGCATTTATTTTGTTCAAGACCTTCTCTTGTTTTAGTTTTCCAAGCCAAAGTTCCTTTAATATTAGTAGGCTTCTATGATAAGAAGATAGCTTAGTTAGAGTATTTATAAGAATATTAATTTTGTATGACTTAATAAAATGTTTTGAATATTTTAATGTCTTTTTTTTTTAGGAAATACCAATACTGGGTCAAATACTAATATTAATTCCAATTTTTATTTTAATAGATTGTGTGCTGTGTGCCTCATGCAAGAAATGTTAAAATATTTATGTGAACAAATTTATTCTAAATATTACATTTTAAACCATTGTTTCGGGCTTAACACGTACGCTACCGACATGTTTAAAAAAAATCCTTCACTGACCAGCATCAACTATGGTTGACGTAAGAATTTTTTGCCGGGGACTGGCGTCAACTGTCGTTGATGCGTGCTCTGGACTGACAACAACTATTGTTGACGCCAACACACACTGTATAGCTTTTTTACAAAAATACAGTTTATTTTATCGACTTGGTTATTAGTTGTAGGTATAAACCTAAAGGAATAGCCCCTATAGTCCTCGCCACCCTAAGTTGAGGCATCCAAAGTCTGCACTAGATATACGCCTTGGGCTGCCTCAACTTAGGGTGGCAAGGACTATAAATATGTTGCTGTGATTTCCATGTGGGTGTTTTTTTTTTTTTTTTCAGTACAACTGATAGAATTTTTTACCACATAAATTTTTACAAGTCTCGATGCGTTAGTTGACCCAGTCCTCATTAAGAGAGTTTGGTGTGTTTTGTATTATAGACTAAGATCTACATACTACTAATGGATAAAGACATTGATACATATGACAAAGCAAGCGATGATGGGCCAATGTCAACTACAGTTTATGACATTTTTTTTAACATGATTGGACTTTGTATTGCAATTTAATTCATATAATTATTTTTTAGCATCTGTGTGTATGTTTAATTCAATAAGCTTGGTCGAAAAGGGAAATCCAGCCCGTAGGTTAGGGTACTGACATAAAGTCTGGTGTCAACTATAGTTGACGATTGGTAGTGAACGTGTTAAACAGTATTCTTTTTTTTATCTGGTGCAGGGAGGGGGGCAGTAAAAGAAAACAAAGTTGAGGTTTCATATCTCACAATGTATAATGAGATGATTGTTGAATGTCACGAAAGCTAACAATTAGAATATGAGAATATACAGAGTGAGTGCTAATTAATTATTGAACTCAAGTTCTCTTTTACTGCTTTATGTTTCTCCCAAACTATACATACACTAGCACTTGAAAGTGCTATACAGTATGTTCAATCTAAGTCAATGACAATATAGCCTATAGGGGGAAAGAGGTTGCACAGCACCAAATAAAAGTACAAGTTTGTTTACCTCTAGGTTCAGATATCTTAATCTAGAAAGTTCCCAGAAGGGTTTGGAGTCGGCACTGCTAGAGTTGCTAGAGTTACATAAATATAGTTATCTTAAGATCAGTGATCAGTGGTCTTATATTCAAATTAATATTTATAGCCAGGCCTTTTGGAGGCTTTTAGACACAGTTGCCCTGATAACTTTGATCAATTCTAAAGTTGGCAAACATGTGGAGGCGCAGAGCATTAAAGCTAAACACATGTACAGCTAGCGGATGGAACTAAAATGAAACCAAATTTTGTTTATTAATTTGAGAGTATTATTGATGGCACGCTTCAGAAGATTAAGGTGGTTTGCTTGCCCTCATTGACGGTCGCCGGGATTTTATCCCCTGGAATTCTACCCCTTGGGCAATGCTGACTTCACTATGACATAGTAAGCTGAATGTTGTTCGTGGGTATAATTATACCCCCGCGGATTTTAAAGTCTAATGAAAATAGACAGAGCGTGATAAATTAGATTAGCAATAAAAACCTCCTGTCCATATAACTAGCAATTAGGCAACTGTAGATGTCCGGATTTTAACCCCGGTCTTAAGTAGAATGTACTGAGGACAAAAGGGAAGAACAGTACTAACAAAATATATATCATTAATTAAATTTATAAGAAATAAAATATAAAAAATACAAAACCCCTAGTTATTGGCCACTATTAGCTATAGCCAGTGCTCGATTTGTAAAAAATGAGGTGCCGGAACTGTAACCTATTTCATGTGATTTGTACCTATTTAAGCCACTATTTTTATCTCTCCGAAAGAGAAGTACCGGACTCCAATCCGCCGTGTTCCCCAGCAAATCGAGCACAGACCATAACTATTAATTGTCACATCTTGGCACAGTTATTGGCACCTATAAAATGGTCTATAGACACAATAATTGGTCGAATACTATGTATCAAATCCAGATGCCTACAACTACATTTTATAACAGGTATTCCAATGACCTTTCTCAGTAAACTCACAATAGCTCATTTGTTGTACCTGAAGAAACAATGAGGCATATTTTATTATTGTTACAATACAAATTGTTTTAACAAATCATATAAGTCATATAATAAATCGTTAAACAAATGTTCAAAAAATTTTTCATTCATATGGCCAATCATATTTATATTCAGACATCT
Organism: Macrosteles quadrilineatus; assembly: GCF_028750875.1. NCBI lineage: Eukaryota > Metazoa > Arthropoda > Insecta > Hemiptera > Cicadellidae > Macrosteles > Macrosteles quadrilineatus. Next base: position 71,117,307 of record NW_026542600.1, on the reverse strand, counting down.
TTATTCATCATAAATCATGTACATTGGTGGTACAGTGAATAGTGTCAGAATACTTAAAATAAAAATACTATTTCTATGTATTGGAGGTGGAAACTCCTCAAAAGCATATAATGCTAAATTTATTAAATAATCTTGTAGAATTTTCTTGAATTTAGATAGGTTTGTTTCTTTTAGCGAATTTCCCTATAGGGAAGTAGCTATTACCGTAAGTGGCACGGTAAGACCTAGACCCGGGACCAATTTACTTTTTCATTTTGATGTCCCCAGAGGCCAAAAACACCATTCGTTCAAATTTTTATATATGTATATATATATATATATATATATATATATATATACGTCCGTGAACGCGATAACTTGAGTAATTTTTGTCAGATTTTGATTAAATTTGGTTTAAAGGTGTAAAGCGGGATAAACTTGAATGAGTTCGCAAACCAGCACGATCGGACCATGGGAACGGGGCTTTACGGGGGGTTTTATGGGGTAAAAATTAGTTTTTCTCACTTTTGACCCTCAAAACACAAAATTTCCCGATTTCTCTTTAGACCTTTTTAAAGAGCTTAAAAAAACAAATAATTTAGTATATAAAAGTATTTTTGTTCGATTATTAGTAACGGAGAAAATTTAAAAAATTGTAAATTTAAAATTCCCATGTTATTCTTATGGAGAATGTTGTCAAATGTTGTAGTTTGCTTGTTTATGGATATATTTTGATCAAACTTGGCAAATTTATTTATTTTGTACTAAGCTATCAATATTTTACTCAAAAACACACTTTATTAGTTTCCTTGTAGCAGCAAACCTAGGTACTCGTTAAACCTAATGTTATTAAAATATATTTAACTGAAAATCAATTCAGACAAATGGAAATTCGCTTAGTCGGCAGGTTTGCTGCGGCGGGGGTATTTTTTCAATTCAGGGACAAATTTTAGAAACTCTACCAGCGTATGAGGGGTTTTTTTTTTAATTTTAATTTGTGAGGCTGGACAAACTCTCTTCTCCTCCTGAAATTATAAGAATGTACTAAATTTATTACTCGCTCAGATTCATTTTTTTGCAATAAGAATTTTTCATAAACATATTGCCCATAAACTTTAAAAATGTGTAATTTCTTAAAATGTTCTTTTGCCAGTTTCTTCTGGAGAGTTAGATGATACAATCAAATTAGAATCATCAGCATAAAGACATTTTACTTGTACGTTAAATTATCTTCCATGAAGGTAACACAAAAAAAGCAAAGGCCTCAAAATTGAACCTTGTGGGAGCCCAAATTTAATTGGTTGATAAGTTGATGATGATTTTAATTCTATTAGTCTTATCAAAACTAATAGAAACTAGAAACTCGATACAACAGTACAACAGCTGACCAGCTGATTTACAGCCAGTGCTGCCAACGTATTTCACGCGCATACGACCTTGTCTGCATGTTACGCGGTCACTATTATTTCGTGCCTTCACGTTGCAAATATGGAGTGAGACAATGTTAACATTGTCTCACTGATGAGCGAATTTGCCACTTTGCTTTCTCAAATCAGTGAGAGAACATGTACTGTTTGGTAACTGTAGGAAAAAGTTTATTTGTTTATGTTTGTGTGAGTTATTTTTCCTACCGAATCCTATTCAGTTATTCAAATGTTAATATCGAATGATTCAACTTACTACTCGATTTTTAATATCGAATTGAATTATTTGAAATATATTGTATATTATAACTTTTGTGTTTTTAAACCAATCTTAACCAAATTCGAAACATACCCTTAATAAATATTAAAGAATGTTTTGACTTATGTTAAGGGTAGTTTCATCCCCTATTTTTTATTTTGTTTATACAAATTTAAAAAATGATTGAATAATTCTGAAACTTAAAATGTATGTATATTTAACTGAGCAAAAAATTTACGTTTTTACTAATTTAGGACGAACTACCCTTAAATTTTAAACTGAAATGATTCAGTTATTTTCAAGATATTTTGATGAAATTTTGTATAGTGTATATAAGGTAAGCATAATTTAGTTATGATATTAAATTTAAGATATTCATTTCCTTTGACGTTGAAAAGTCAACTTTTTTTTATTTATTATATTACAGTATATTTATTATTATATTATATTTATTTTATTGAAACAAATTTTAAATTATTTAGTTTGGTTTTAGCGAATTTCCCATATAGAGAATAAGCTATTACCATACCGGTAGTACTCATGGTAAGACCTGGACCCAGGACCGATTTACTTTTTCGTTTTGAGGTCCCTAGAGGCCAAAAGCACCATCCGTTCAAATTCTGAAATTCATATATATACAGGGTGATCAACTCAAGGAGGCCACCATTGGGATATCGGAAACGGTAAGAATTAGAGAAAACTTTAAATGGGGGACATTCCTTTATTTTTTGTGGCAGTTAAAAATATGATTTTATCTTTTCGAAATTCAGCCGCCATTTTCCAAAATGGCGGCCAACTTTGAAATTTGTTATGGAACACCCTATATTTTATGATGTTTTCGGATAGAACAGGCAATTTAAAAACTTTTTTATTCTTGACATTTTTTCGATAAACCAACTCGTTTAGGAGTTACAGCCTATTGAAAAATGACTTCCGGTGTACATTTTACATCATGTAGCTCCTAAACAAGTGGGTTTAGAGCGAAAATGCGAAAAGTAAATAAGTCAAATAAGTCTTAAAATTGCATCCACATTCCAAAAAGACCATAAAATTCGTTAAAACTATTAATTCTATTATTTCAAAAATGGCGGCCATTTTCCAAAATGGCGGCAAACTTGAAAAGTGGAAAACTGTGTATTTTATGGTCTTTTTGGAATGTGGATGCAATTTTAAGACTTATTTGACTTATTTACTTTTCGCATTTTCGCTCTAAACCCACTTGTTTAGGAGCTACATGATGTAAAATGTACACCGGAAGTCATTTTTCAATAGGCTGTAACTCCTAAACGAGTTGGTTTATCGAAAAAATGTCAAGAATAAAAAAGTTTTTAAATTGCCTGTTCTATCCGAAAACATCATAAAATATAGGGTGTTCCATAACAAATTTCAAAGTTGGCCGCCATTTTGGAAAATGGCGGCTGAATTTCGAAAAAATAAAATCATATTTTTAACTGCCACAAAAAATAAAGGAATGTCCCCCATTTAAAGTTTTCTCTAATTCTTACCGTTTCCGATATGCCAATGGTGGCCTCCTTGAGTTGATCACCCTGTATACAATGAATATATATGTGTGTGTGTGTCCGTTAGCGCGTTAACTCGAGCAAAAATGATCCGATTTTGATGAAATTTGGTACAAACGTGTAAACCTACGTTTATTCGAACGAGTTCGCGAACCAGCATGATCTGACCATGGGAACGGGGGTTTATGGGGGCTTTTATGGGGTAAAAATGGGTTTTTCCCATTTTTGACCCAAAAAACATAAAATTTTGCAATTTCTTTCTAAACTATTTTGTAGAGCTTAAAAAACAAATAATTTAGTATTTTGAAGCGTTATAATGCGCCTAATGGTTACGGAGAAAATTAAAAAAAATTGTAAATTTAAAATTCCCATGTTATTCTTATGGAGAATAAGTAAACTGTAATTGTAGTTTGCTTGTTTATTATCATATTTTGCCCAAATTTGGAAAATGTTTTTATTTCTTACTAACTATTAACATTTTACATAAAAAACACTTTTACCCTCCCTGCAGCAAACCTAAGTATGTTTTAAACTGATTCTATTTAAATAGGGAATAAATGTGATATTTTTAAGGAGACATTTTTAGTGTAAATGCATTCAGGGAAATCTAAATTCGCTTAGTCTGCAGGTTTGCTGTGGCGGGGTTTTTTTTATTTAGTCAGTGACAGTTGACAGTGATAAGAGAGTGCTGGCCAGCCTTTACAGTTTTAACCAGTTTTATCACTTTTTATTCAATTTTAATAATTTGATCAACACATGACAATACTAGTTTTTGCTATTGTGATTCTGGCAGTGTTTTAAAGAATCTTTTGACATACCAAAATATTGATGATGTGGTTGCTTACAATGACCTGACGATGTTCTAAGGAACGAAACTAGTTGTCATACTAGCAACTGTGGTTGGATAAGGTAATTCTTCCATGTTATCAATTATATATTCCAGCCAAGGGTCACAATGAATAACCCATTTTAATATTTGCTCATATTATCTATTTCCAAAGCAACCATCACTTATAATTTGGAGACAATGATATTAAATAACAACTTATTCATTAGTTGATTTGAAATTAGGAATCACGTATCTAACAGTACCGGTAAATATTCTCTAAATTGCCAGGTACTTTTATAAAAGTAGGTTAGAGTAAGTTTAAGGAATTTTTAACTATTGTCAATTCCAAGAACATGCCAGTTTGTTTGTTTTGATTTAACCTCAAGATTTGACAGGTATGAACACATGATCGCACTACAGCCAAATAGGTTTATCTTCGAAGATATTCCACCACACCATAGGTACTGTTTCTAGCTAAAAAAATCCAACTGTACGTACACTTATAGGCGTCACCACGACAACGACAATGTGCCACCACGTCAACCCACCACCTCAAACTTCTTCTTCTTTTGGTTGGCGGGTTGACTAGGTGGCTGGTTGACGTGGTAGCACCTTGACGCGTTCGGGTTCGCCTCCTTGTCGTGGACTATTGGGGGGGGGGCACTTTAACGCGGTTTCGAATCATTGGGCTTAAATCAGGTTCAGGTTGAACACTGTTTACATCATCGGTACCAGAAATATAATGAACCACTGTTTTACTATTGTATACGCAATGCAAAGGTATAAAATTGTTGTTTTTTTATTTTTTCTCTTTAATATTTTTTTTTAGCTGGCATGTAACGTTGGAAGAATAAACCAATAAAATGGATTAATGAGAAAATAACCGATAGTGTTTTAGATAGTGTACAAAGATCCATGATTACGATTACAGTACAGTCACACGGTACCAGACCATGAATATGATAAGAAGGGAACTATGGGACCTTCCCAAGAATAAATACAGTGACTGGTCTACTAATTTCGTTCATTTTAATAGAAATACGAAAAGGCTAGTTTTAATCCTGCAGAAATGGTTATATACACATTTTACGTAGAATATACGATGTGCATTACGTACAATGATTCTTTGCTGTTACGTTGGCAATGCACCACTTTATCAGCAGTTTACTGACATGTCTGTTCGTCTGTGTCTGGGCTGTCTGTTCTGTTCTGTTGCTGTTTTTTCGTATCTTGTTGATTGTTGATTGTTGTTTCTCATAATTTCTTCAGCGTAAGAAACCTCCCTCCTCCTGCCGCTGCATGAAATTGTTTAAAGAGAGAGATATTAGTTTATTAAATGAAAGTTGTTAGCCAAACAGCAGTATCGATCATGAATAACTGACTTTATTTTATTACGAACATCAATAACTATGGATATACCATCAAACAGAGGTAAATTTATTCCATTATGCTATGTTATTAAGACATTAGTCAATTGAGTTACCCTTGAGGACCTATTACATAAAATTATTCTTTTAGGTAAGTTAAAACTTGTTAGTGTATCCATTTATGGACAATTTCCTTGTTAAATAATATATATATTTTCGAATTATTTTCTAAAAAATTAGCCTAGGCCTATTTTCCAAATATGTTAAATGTTGATGCAGGTTTACAAAAAAACTTACCTATGTTAAGTCAAGTAAACACATTTGGCCTAGGCATTTACTTTTACCAAGAGGTTACGCCTCCGGTAACCGAACGCAGACTAGGCATCCGGCAGTAACGTCACCGGGTCGTGGGGGCCTGGAACACCATTACCACAACGCTACGATGTACAGCCTATGGTGTTCGTGGTGTAGTAGATAGAGTACCTATTCGGTTGATGTAAATGAGGTGTCTAGATCAAATCCCATCGGTGACATTAACTTTTTGTCAAAGATTTTGTTTAGAATGCCATTTCTTATTAACTGTAAGATCTTTTGTTAGAATTTGACACATTTCTAATTTTTTTTGCGAACAGAATTTAAGCTTTATTCGATTTTTCACTATCAGCAAGTTTGGTTAGTTAGGTTAGGTTATGACAGTAACTGCCGGACGCCTAATCCACGTCCGGTTAACCGGACGTGTATCCTTTGCCTTACTTTTACTGGCTGCGATCAACAAGTACACACAAAGAAGAGGCCAAAATATTTCAATATACACATTTGTTGTTCACCCTACTGGCCATGAACTAACCTAAGAGAACATTCACAGTTTGGGCCTTTGAAGCGATACTCTCAGGGAATAGGAAGTTACGGTTCCACAATTGTCCTCAGGAGAAAATTAAATTAGCCTAAGTTACCTAAGTTATTAAACGGTATATTGCCTTTGTGATTAGTTACCACTAGGACTAAATAGGTTTAGTTAGCAGAATAGGCCTGGGAGTAGAAATTATCCAACCTGGGGAAAAGACCAATAAATTGTATGCATGTGATTGTACTTGTAGTCGTCCATCTTATTTTCCGTATGGGGGGTCTGGAAGGGTATGGAATAACCCCGAGTAATAACTAGTCATGTGTGTGTAGTTTAGCCAAGCAATCTTATCGAAGAAATGGAATTTCACTTAGAATACGTAAGCCTAAGCAGTTGTATTTTGAGTGATCACTTTGCTGAAATTTACTATTCTCACCAATAATAAGTTTTTCTTACTAAAATCAATAAGTTAATTTCACTCACATATCAGGATAAATCAGAACTTATATTCAAAAGTACTGTAATCCATCCTCTTGACTCGCCATTGTCACCATTCTACTACGTGCCTGAAGTGCCACTATCATCGGGGTAAAAAAAATACCCCCGCCACAGCAAACCTGCAGACTAAGCAAATTTCCATTTGCCTGAGTAGATTTACACTAAAAAAAACTCCTGAAAAAATATCACATACCTATATTCCCTATAAATAGAATTAGTTTAACGAGTACTTTGCTGCAACAGGGAGAGTTTTAAAGTGATTTTTTTGTAAAATGTATTTAGAAAAAATATAATAAAATTTCTAAATGGGAGATTGGCATAGGCCTGATACTTAGTTTTAGATAAATTGACGGTGAGTTTATTTTTATCAAACCATCACCTGACAGTGAGTAGGCCGCGCTCCGCACCTTGATACACCTCCTCCCAGCTATCGCCGAGGGCTCGAACAGAAGAGCGGTGTCGTCGGCGTACAGGAAGATCTGACCAGCTTCCAGATTAATTTTGCCAAGGTTATTAATGTATATAAGGAATAAAAGACTCGGTCCCAAATTTGATCCTCGAATTTCTCCATAGTCCATGGTTTGTTGTGCACTATTCTTTCCTAAAATCGAACGATTAGAAAAGTAATTTTTAAACCAATTATAAGCAGTTCCAGTAACCCCTACACACCTCAGCTTGTCCAGAAACAGCGATCTGTCAACAGTATCAAATGCCTTGGCCAAGTCAATGAATACTAAAGAGGTTTTTTGTTTTTATTAATTGAATCATGAAAACTGTTAGTTAGAGAGAAAAGATTGCCATTCAAATTTTTGTCTTTGCAGAAGTCGAATTTTTTATCAAAGAGAATATTAGAATGTATTAAATAGTTTTCAAAACTGAATTCTAACACACTTCTCTATTAACTTAACAAGGACGCTAGCCAATGTAATTGGTCTATAGTTAACACATTGGGTTTTTCTATACAAGATCAGACATCATCTACTGGTACCCAGTTCGTCCCTGACACTAAACGCTGCGACCATTGGTATACGATTGGCTTTCTAAGCTCTCATACCCTACGACCATGTAGAGTCTGCTGAAGCGGATTTTTAAGCTTTTTGTTCTGGTCTAACTAATGCCGCATCTACATGTAGTCCCTTGATGAAGCTTGGTAGATCTCCGTTTCATCAATGGTTCTTGGCTGACTTGAAGCGCCTAATTATTTTAAAGAAAAAAAGCCCATAAAATGTACAAGATTACATCCAGTCCATTTCACCTAAGGAATGTTGTGCCCAATGTTCCAGTATGGTCGCCCAGTGTCGTCAAAGGCATCTTGATCGAATGGATACTTCCATTAGAAACAACCCTAAATGTTTCTGGAATCTTGTCAATCAGCAGAGGTCAAGTCTTAGTCTTAATTCAATCTTTGTAAATGATTCTGTTGTTGTGGAGCCAGTCAAAATCTCACACGCCTTTGATGACTACTTTTCGTTAATTTTTACTGAGTCAGATGAAGATCCTCCAAACCTCGACTTCACCATTTTCAAAACAATATCATCATGGCGCAACTCTGCCGAAGCAATTGAAGATAAACTCTCTAAGCTGGATCCTAACAAAGGGGCTGGTCCGGACAGTATTCCCCCATCAATACTGAAGTTTTGCAAGACTATTATTTCTCCTCATATTGTCATCTTATTCAAGATTTTCTTCTCTAATGACATATTTCTTCAATGCTTAAAATCTGGCTTTATTTTGCCTATATTCAAATCTGGCAACTGTGCAAAATTAGAAAATTACCGACCAGTCGTTATCCTAGATGTGGTAGCTAAGGTATTTGAGAGCTTAGTACTTGATGGCCTCGATTTTGAATTTAAAACCCTGATTTAAGTTCCACTCTAGGTTTTCTCTTCCGATTCACTTGAGGACTCTTCATTAATGCTTTGGTGTTGCTCTTTCGTGCTCTGGTTCGTCCCATACTCAAATTCAACTCACCTGTCTGGGCTCCCTATCAGACTGGACTCTTATATTCGCTGGAGAGAGTTAAAGTCCGTTTCATAAGTATTCTTGGCTGTAGAATGGGACATCGCTACCTTGATGCTCCCATGAATCTCATCAGATCTCAGTTCAATCTATGCAGCTTGGAAGATTGGAGGTAAATCTCGGACGCTTAGCTTCTCATGAGGATTGCAAATGGAAACGTTGACTGTCCTCAGCTGTTGGGGGAAATACCATTCCACGTTCCTATCCGTTAGAGATCTAAGGATAGGTTTGAGGATATACTACAATACTGTATATTTGCAGCAAAGCACTATCCCTCGCCTTTTGCGGGTCGGCAACGAGGTTAGCGCAGTGTTGGATTTTCACCATTCCAGTGTGGCTGCTTTCCGCTCCAATCTGTGTCGCCTCTTCTCTGTAAATAACTTATAGTTATTGCCCACATTATGTCAACGGTACCGTGTTCTAGCCTTCAATCATCTGCTTTACTTTTGTCATTTTAGTATTTGGATTTTTTTTGTCATGTTAAGTCTTGCTTAGGGAATTCCAAACTGTGTATTTAGGTGTTGTTATTGTTTCACAAAATTTAATATGGTTTTTATCTTCATTGTTGAATTGTTTTTTCTTGTTATTGCTATTGTTATTGTTATTTATTCAGTCATAGCCTTTATTTGTTGTTAATTATTTTAGTTTGATATAGCTTACTTGCTCTACCTTTTTGTAAAATGTTGTTACAGTGGAAATAAATGAATTGAATTGAATAGGCAGGTGCGTGGAGGAAGATCCAAGGTGGCGGAGAGGTGACCGCTAGTAGTTCTAGTGTTGTGATCTTTTAAGCGGAATAATTTGACATGAGTCGCCCCAGCATGACGTTAAGCCTTTAGACCGATTACTGTTCTGGATATAGTCATTTAGCTTAGGCCTCTGTGAATTATGACATACAGTAGCCTGCATTGTACCATAACTTGAAGGTTCTGCAAGCCTTTTGATGATGTAATGTGATACAATTAAGTGACTCATTGCTATTACTAATACAAATAGTTTAATAATCATGGTGTCATGAAGTGGTAGAATCATATTGCCTGATGTGTGCTTAAATACATATTGCAATAACTATACGCTGAACACTTTTATCTGTTTCAAATGAAACATACACATTTAAAATGATAGTAACTGTTATTTTCAGTAGGCCTAAATGTGAAGCTGTTAAATATATGTTTAAGTATAGTTAAACGCCTGATTGGATTACTATTCTCACCAATAATAAGTTTTTCTTACTAAAATCAATAAGTTACATTTCACTCACATATCAGGATAAATCAGAACTTATATTAAAAAGTACTGTAATCCATAATATTGAAGAAAAATTTAATAATAATTTTAATAAATTTAATATATATTTAGTAGGGTACCTGGCCTACTTTATTCTGAAGTAATATATAATTATGAAATAAAATTATGTGTAACTAGCTGTTGTACCCGTGCTTTGCAACGGGAAGAGGCCACAAAATAGAAACATTTTAATCTTTACATCTGTTGCATATAATAGTTACACATCCGATTGGAGGTATTAAGGTATTAAGAAACTAAATTAAACTTTTATGGCCTTAATAGAAACGTTAAAGTTTTGACTTTTAAATCTGGTAAGTAGTGGATACCACCATTTTCGTTTTGATTAATTTTAAATCTTGTGTAGGCTGATTATATGAGAAAAACTGACAAAATCTTCGAATAAAACTTTGACATACATGATTTACTTTCATCTCCCTTAATTAAATATCTTTCAATTTATTATTGACATTTTAAATTTCAATTTTGAAGGTGCAAAAATACTAATTATTAAATTTAAATGAACATTTTTTTTCACTCTTCTTTATATTAAATCACAAATCCTTCCATCTTCAGTTTCTTCACTCACAATAAATCATTAGCAAAACTAAGTCAGCTGTTATAAACTTTAGAAATATTGCTGTGCCTTATCAATACAGTATTTTGAAATATTAAAGAAACTTAATTAAAGAAACTAAATGTGAACTGAAAGCTGTGTTAAGATAAAATAAGAGTATTTTGCATTACCATTTGATAATTAAATATAGTTACACATATAACAGATTTAAGAAAACAAAAATCAACGACATACAATTTAGTTATTGATGATATTCTTTAGTTTAATTTAAGCATAGGTTTAGCAAAACACAATAACTTAATTTACCTAATTATACATATAAAAAACAATGTATGTTATTATTTGTCGACCAAACACAAACTTAATCACAAGGTACAGCGTCAGTGAATTACAAAGGTAATAAGGCCCAAAAGCAACAGAAATAATTGATCATTTGGTAATTCTAACTATCATGAGTAAGTCTACCTTGAAGCAATCTTTATATAAAAAATATGCAGCAGAGTTTTAATAATCCTCTCTTTAATAATTATTGTGTCTTCAGTGCTATTTGACCCTCCCTGCAGGCAATTGAGTAACATGAAATTGTGTGTTCTGTTATATACAACGTTATGGGTACATACGCTTACTACATAGTTTTTCAATCTCTCATACCTGCAGACCTCTTTGCTTACCCCTCATGTCTTGGGACAATAGCATACTAGCCCGACCACGACCTCTCACATACAGCCAGTTTTACAATAGACGTAAATAAAACTTTATCACTTTTCCACGGCTGGTTTACGTCGGATACTCGGGATCTTATTGCAGTACTGCAGTTTATAAAAACTTAAAGCTAACTTAGCTAAATTTTTAAATGTTTGTTTTGTCTAGGTATTTCCCCTGGCCTTGAAGGGGGAGAGGCCAAGCTACAACAACACCTGGTATTGTTGAGGGAAGAATACAAGAAGCTTCAACAACATTGTGGCAACCTAGAGGCCAAACTAGCATTGTGTTCTTCCTCTGACAAATCTGTAGAGAACAGCTTCCCTTCCCGTCTCTACAAGACTGTCTCCAGTCTCTATGACTCTGCTTTGTACAGGTGCGTATCTAATTTCCATTACAGAAGACCCCCTTTTAACCAACCTCATATTAACCAATAATCGGATTATCCGCCTTCCATCCTAAAATATTACATTTTGTTTTAACCGACCTTGCTTTGAGAGCAGTTCGGCTTAACCGCCGCATTCTAGGAATCTCAGCATTTCCTCTCCCATGCTGGGTGATGAGAACTGAACCATACGCTTATCTCCACAAGATGTGACTAAGAATAAATTATTTTGTATTGATCACAAAAAATATAGCATATTGTCAGTTTTTCATCATCGTTCGTAGCGCGAGCACATCCTGATCTGATTTGTTATCTGTGCGGCAAATTTATAAAATCGTAAAGTGCATTACGATTTTGAGAACTGATTATCACATCACTAGAGTAAACAAACAACACAACTTGTAGGGAGGGCAGGGAAGGGGGGTTAACAACTCCAAGGTCAAGATAGTTTTTGTGCCTCGAGCCTCCAGTGAGAGGCAATAAATAAACTTCCTGTCTTCTAACAAAATTGTTGCTTGTATCTTTAATTTCAACAAAAGGTTCTGTACTGTATTACGATGGATTTAGAAAGCATCAATGAATACATTACAGTAATAAAGTTATTAAAATAGGAATTATTAATGACTCTTGTCTAGTACTATAATCTATTCACTGAATTTAGGTTAGTAAATTAGTTTATTTTATACATAATACAAGTATGACTTCAAAATGATAACTATATAATTCCAAATTAATAACACTTAATTATGTTATGATATTAGGGATTGCCCGTTTTAATCTTTTGACCTTTTGAGTTATCCGACCTAGGTCCGGTCCCATTAGGGTCGGTTAAGAGGGGGTCTACTGTATCAGGGAAGATGTCGACCCCAGGCAGAATTTGTTTTTTGTTTTAATGTACCCAGAAGACAAAACATTCTCAGTTCAGATTGATATATTTACAGGTTATGCAAAACTGTTCATACACCCTTTTAACTTTTCAATTAATTACACCAGGAAAACTAGACTTGGCACAACTTTATATGACATGAAAGTAAACTTTTTGGTTGATATGAACATTTTGTCTGTGACCCCAAAATGGAATATTTCGGGGGCAGCTTAAGATTTTTAACAAAGCCTCATCAAGTGACACGTCATTTTAAAGATCGTTATAAAAGAAGAATATCAGCGAAAACTAGGTCCTATCTCAACCCAGAATGACATAGTACCTTATAATTAATTTGAAAATGAATTGAATATTCAGGCATGGTACATTTATGTGAGTTCTCTCAAGCTGATAAACATTTGAAATTACTGCCATTCTGGGTTAGGATGGTGACCTCTGGTTTTTGCTGTTGTCCTTTTTTAATAAAGACCTTTAAAATATGGTACCACTCAATGGGGCTTTCATTTAAAAGTTTTGAACTGCCCCAAAATACTCCTTTTTCGGTTTTGTACAAAATTCCCGATCAAAAGGTGCACTTTTATACCATGTAAAGGTGAGATGAGTTCCCTCATCAATGGGTGTTCAATGGTTTTTTTGTGTAACCCATTTAAAAATTAAGATTGGGTTCCCACATACCTATTTAGAATGTTCTTCAGCCAAAAAAGATTCAAGTAAATGTATTTTTGGTACATTTTTAAATTATCGCTTTGTACTAGAATTGAGATGATAGAGACCTGACGTTTTTGCTGATATTATTCTTTTGTAAAGGCCTTTAAAATGATGCGTCAATTGGGGGTTTCCATTTTTGAAAAAAACTTGTCCTAAAATTAGGGGCTCTTGGGTAAAATTGGCACAACAACCCAAAAGTGTACTTTAAGCCACATAAAGTTGTGCAGATTTTAGTTTTCCTAGTGTTACCCATTAAAAAGATAAGAGCCATACTTATAGTGATCCATACTTTTGGCTAACCCTGTAATAGGCGGATATTATACATCATTTCAAAGCTCTTTTAATACAAACATTTTGCGATCTGGGTATTAACTATTTAGTACAGTCCTAAAAACTGTGTGATGTGGATCTATAGACATGTAAAAGAACTAAACCTGGATTGCGTGCTGTAATGGTCAGAACTAGGCTCAATAAGAACTAGGAAAATTGTAATGGGAAAACAATAAACACAATATTTCCCCAAATAAATGCCTACACAAATAAACAGAATTATTTTTAACTGTATATAATGAAACATAGAGCAATAAAACCCTAAAGTTATAAACCTTAAATTGTAAATCATGCAGTCAATAAATTGTGATTTTTATTTTCAGTGACATTAAGATAATACTCAAGGATAAGGAGATTCCAGGACACAAGCTGGTATTCGCATCTCGCAGTGTGGACTGGGCTGGTTCTTCTATCATGGATGTCGCATCTTTAGGTTTGTGCTTTTAGCGAATTTCCCATACAGGGAATAAGCTATTCCCTTAGGTCTCATGGTAAGATCTGAACCCGGAACCGTTTTAATTTTTCGCTTTGATGTCCCCAGAGGCCAAAAACACATCCGTTCAAATTTATTTCATACATATATGACAGCCTCTGATTTACTTGTCATACGTTCAAGAGCAGAGCTAGGTGGGTTACCCTTTAAACAAAGAAAAATATTTGAAATGTTAAACGAACCTTGGCTTTTTCATGCATCTAACTTGTGTCAAAGTTTGTGTGATGGAACATAGGCTGTGGCATCCACTTTAATGTGGGGTATGGACACAACGGGAGCAAGGTTTCTGAATTATTTTAATGTTCATTTTTGCCATGAATTATACTTGAAAAAAGGGTAATAATTTAAAGGGTGATTATTTCCTTTGAGAAATTTTGCTGAGTTTATCACATTCAAGGCTTAACAACAATATATAAAATGATGCAATAACTGATTCCTAGTACATACTAGATTTGAATGGATATATTTCAATTTGCTGATGACACAATGCTGTTATGTAAGGGACCCAATGTTGAATCCCTGCAGCACACAGTAGATACAGAATTGGCCGCTTTAAGTGACTGGTTTAGAGTAAATGGGCTCTCCTTGAACATGGACAAGACTGAAGTAGTTAATTTTCGATCAGATCATTGAAATAGTTTAAAACAGACCACTTTTACAAATCATCAGTTAATGTCTGAGGAGACAGTCAATTTTTTGGGTATTCATATAAACGAAAATCTTGACTGGCTTCCTCACATTGACAAACTACGGAAAAAACTTTCTTCAGCAATATTTTACTCTCAAAACAATTTCTCAAGTTACAGATCAGATACTAAAACCTAATTAACAGTTTATCATTCATATTTTTCATCTTTAATGTCATACGGAATACTTGTCTGGGGAAATTCTTGCCATGGTAAGATTTTAAGGCTTCAAAAGAAGACACTTAGAATCATAGCTAAAGTACCCCGAAGAAGTCCATGCAAAATCATCTTTCAGGCTTTTAGCGTTTTGACATTTTATGACCTCAGTGGTGGCGATAAGAACCCGTGGACCCCCCGCAAGTATGTTCGCCGGGCCCCCCTTTCCTAATGATCTTTAAAAACATTTTCCCATGTATTACCTAAAAGTCGTCGCAATTGGGAGGGTTAAGTGTTAAAATTATTTTATTTGGATTTTTTGCTATTTAGATTTAAGTATTATAATGCATTGATAAATGTCCTGTCATTTTATGATGTAATGGCATTCTGTAAATAAATAAATAAAAATGTTTGCCCTTATCAATTTGTCTCGCATTGTATCCAATGAAATGGATTACCATGTATAAAATATCCTTTGTACATACTGACCATCTGTAAATTATTGGTATGAATGTAAATATACTGACAAATGTTGGAAGAGTTATTTTATTTTACCCAAATCTCTTTGAGTAAATAAAGAGTTGTAAATCAGACTATAAAATAAAACTAGTTAATTTTGTCCGTTTGACCAGGGGTTCAAGGTAAACTCTTCTTTTTCAGATTGGTCTCAAATAGATAAAGGAGTGGCCCAAGCCCTAGTCAGATGGATCTACTCAGACCAAGTGGACTTCCCACAACCAGATGATTTTACCTTATCCCTTATGAAAAATGCCAGCCAATTTCACCTGGGTGATCTAGTCAACCGGTAAGTTCTCATTTCATCAAGTAAGAGACAAGGATTGAATCTTGCAGCTCAGTTATGCCTGCGTTATTCGAAAGACCTCAATTCCCATTAATCCTCTGTTCCTTGGATCCCATGAAATCCCAATGACTGTGTTGCCCTGGTTTCCCTTGATGCTTCTACATGATAGGGTCTAGCAGGGCTGGAAGTGCAAATAATGCATAAAAAGCGTACCAGTCCTTCTCACCACATTTATATTCAATTCTTTAAGAGGCTCTCACTTAATTACCATCTTTCTTCAGTGTCTACAGAACACCCAATGAACACTAATATAGCCTACTGTGTTCTGCTAAAATGTCTATTCATCCATAAGGTAATCGAATTTGCCGCATCAGGTGGTACCCGCAGCATCCTTTTTGACTGTAAATTTCCTGTTTGTTTCCTTTTTGAGGAAGAACATCATTTCTAGCTTCCCTTTGGGACTACTTAAAGGGCTACTAAAAAGTCCATCCTCAAAGTATCATCTCAGTCGTCCTTGTAAAAACTGCCATCCAGTTCAAAGTGAGGAGGCTGAGTTCTAAGGAATTAATGTTTGTCACCTTTCTACTCATAATGAAGCCTAGTGAGCTGGTAGTGAGTTACCACTGCCCAGAACCAGGCTGTCAACTCTCATTACTCCTGTATTGTGGACTGTAGACAGTTGTGTAATGAAGTATTTGCATTACACAAAGCTATCTGTGCTACTAACATGGTTTCTTTTCTTGTAGCCTAACTACCAAAGCAGCTGTAAATTTGCATTCAGTAGTTGTGCAAAGTAGCTGTACCCTCCATCATATATACTCCAAAGGGTAATCTGAAGTCAGCTTCACACGTCTCAAATTTCATATAAATTGATTATTTTTGATTGAGTTAGTGTCCCCAAAGCAGAACTAAATAAACAAATAAATCTTTAATGTCACATAAAGTTTGCATACTATAACAATGCTATAAAACAGGTGACATTGTCAAAATACAAATACCTTAAGACTAAGGAGTTATAATAGACTAAAATAAACTAAAACTATACAAATTAAAGTGGTATAAACAAAATGTATTAGTTAACAAATTTAGTTAAAACAAATTTATTTTTACACAACCTGATCAGTTAAGAACTCATCTATACTGTAATAAGTTTTTCTTAGAAGAAAATTAGCAAGGCTGCTTTTAAAATGCTTGAACTGTATTTTGTTCTTCAATTCTTGAGACAGTTTATTAAATAGTTTTTTGCCCATGAATGTCAGTGTTTTTTCTACTACAGGTGACAGTGCGACATTGTCGCAGAAAGACGGCAAGGGCTGCAGATAGCCCAGACTGGTTATAATTTTTTAAATGTTTATTTTCATAGGTAAAATAAGGGGCACCTTAACCTGTATAAATATCTGCAGAAAATTCCACATAAAAAGTCAATACATTTTTTGCAGAAAATATTTCTGTAGAAAGTTGATAACTTTATTTTCAGCAAAAAAATTCTCTGTTCTGCAAACAGTAACGCTACAAAACGTCATGCATTACATAAACGAAAGCTGCAATGTCAATATTCGGTGCATCGTTCGTGAGGAAGAAGGCAGAGAATAACCGAATTACCAAAGTGTTTCAATGCACTAACAGTAGGCGTATTCGTAATAACTGATACGAGTGTTTGAAAACATATTAATTTCAAAATATTCATTAAAACTATCACGCCGTGGTTCATTTACACTCAATTTCGACCGCGTAAGCCCTCAGGAAATTTTTGAATTTTTTCAAGTCTGTTGCAGAAAGTTTAGAAACGTTATGCTTTGGGGGTTAACATGCTAACAAACACACACATACATATATGAATTTGAATGAATAATGTACACTTATTTGGCGTCTTGAGACATTAAAACAAAAAAAAGTAAATCTGTCCCAGGTCCAGGTCTTACCATGAGATCTACGGTAATAGTTTATTCCCTATATAGACGTGTCAAAATAGGAAAATGTATTGCACAACCATAAAAAAAATTGCTTCAAATGGTTTTGTACCATTAATTAAATTCAATCGGTATGTTAAAAAACATAGTAAAAGTCTAGGAAAATTGGAATCCCGGAAGTGGGTAATTTTCAAGATGGTAAAATTGCCGATAAGTATTGATTTTAAACGTTTGTCTTGTATAAAAGGCACATTTCTTGCCAGATTGTTTTAATATTTTTGTTAAAGTGCATTTTTAATGCTACCTTCTGTAGTGTATTCCAACTTAGGTTGGGCGTTTGTGTATAGTTAGTTGTAATGTATTAGTTAAGTTATTCACCTGAGGACGGGATCATATTCCAGATCCCGAAACGTTGTGTATTGTTTTTTACAATTGAACCGCGCCCTCGTACCTGCACCCAGGCCAACGACTTGGAAGCGTGAATCCATGTGCAGGCCCAAGGAGCGGCCCACCAAAAAAAAAAAAAAAAAAAAAACAAACAAAGTGAGAACCATGGATGGAGGTTCAAGAACAACGCACTATTTGAGAGAAACGAGCTGTAATTAACCATTTAAATAAACAACAACAAACATTAACAACAATACATGAATTACCTTTAAAAAAAAATAACTTTAAATAATTTAGCTACCCATCTAGCCTACTAACTTACAAGCATTTCTTTAATTTTAATCAAATAGGTTAATTAATTAACCTCATGAAACACAAACATTTGAAAGAGATTATTTATAATAATTTTTATAGACAAACTGTTGTTATGTTTCAGATGTGAGAAAGAACTGATTGCTTCAGTAAGTGTCAAGAACTGTGTCAAATACTACTCAACAGCTGATGAAATTGGTGCCGATAATCTCAAAGACCATTGTTCTACACTAATTTCTACTTACTGGGTAATTTTTCCTTTTATATATTTCTTTTGTATTTTCTTTCCTAGGTCTCATTCAGTATAGGCCTTTGTAATATATAAGATAAATAGGTTACATTTTCATGAGCAGTCCAAGTTTTACTATCACAATTAGTTTTTGAACATTGTTGCTAAAATTCTGAAATCTGATCTCTGGGGTCTTAAATCTTCTGCACATTATTGATTCAACATTTGAACTTTGACTGACCATGAGAAATAATGTTAATGATGTAACTTAATGTCTTGTTTAAAAAATATTCAAAATTCTGATGCAGTGGCATAGTTTTTTTTGAGGGGTCGATTCCAAGGGTCCTCATCAAGGAAAAGTTAGTAAAATTTAGTTACTACTACCATAGATGAAGTATTATAATGAGTGAGGCAGCCATATGGAGTTTAGCCTGGGCAATTTTTAGCCAAGTAGTGTGCTGCTTCTAGTGGCAATATCGAGTCCTAAAAATCTGCGTTACCAACGGAAACAATGGCATTGTTTTAGTATGCTTGTTTATGAAAATATTTTGATCAAACTTGGCAAATTTTCCACTCATAGCCGCATTAGGTTGTCTGTAATAACAATCATAAATTCTAAAAAAAAGATTACTTGTATTTTATCTTCTTGGTGGTGATCTATGACTTTCGTATGTTTCCATAGTTTTCAAATCTGCTCTTTCAATAAAATGCAGCACAGTGTTGATTCAGTTTTCTTTTTAGTATATGAAATTGTCTGGGCTTTTTTGCTTTTTTCCATTGTAATATTTACACTAACCTTAATTCAAATAGTAAATATTTCCCTTAAACCATGTCATAATGTAAACTAATATATTCTTTAAAGAATAACATGGGAACTCTAAAAGCCACTGGGGCAGAGTCCAAAGGACTTTTTCAAAAATGTAACGTCAGTTTGCAAATCTACACTTCTACACGAACATTTTGGTATTGAATATGTGAGATTAAATAATTTAAAAACAAAAAAGCCTTATTGTTTACACATTTTCATGCATTGTAATAATATAGATAGATGGTCTGCAATAAAAACATTTTTCATAAATTATACAGGGTGTTTCCCATGAGTTGGGCCATTATAAACAAAATAATGAGATACCATATAATGTTCAGAGCAGCCTGAAAAATAATCTTCTTTGAAAACTCTGGCAAATGATTTCAATCATCATTTTTTATTTTTTTAACTTAAGTAATTCAGCAGCTGTAGCTCAGAATAAGAACAAAGCATTGATGTTCATGGTTCATAACTTAGCAAATAGGGATGGACAAGATTGGATTTTTATTTAGAAACGAGACGAGACAAGATTTGTTATTTCTCATAACATTTTGAGACGAGATCGAGACAGGATTTCCCTTCTCATACACAACGGGAAATGCACGTTCAACGTTCTAAAGAAGTATTATACATTTTTATGTTGGGGAAAACAATTGTTTTGTTTTTGGTGGAAAAGTTAATATAATTACTTTTAGAAATATTTAAAAATAAATTATGCTCATTTAAAAACCTTTGGATATTAATAAGTTCTGAGTTTGCCACAGATTCTATATCCTCAAATTTTTTCCCTGATATCTTTAAGTTTGAATCATCTGCATAAAGAATTATTTTGCTCTCCCTTTAATTTACTAGTGTTTGGTTCAAACTGTTGATCTGAAAATGATTTGTTCTTATCTTGGCTGTGTGTGACCACTAAAAACTCTTTTTTAAATTATTTGGGTTTTGGTTGACGTGAGGGAAAACATGATAAATATACCCATAATTAAATCAATGAATAATCCACTGAGTGGAAAAGGGTAATAAGTTAACATTTGCTTCCCTAATTATTCTCATAGTTTCTTCAAGAAAACTTAAACATGTTATACTTGCTAAAGTGACTTCTCTCGTTGGTTTCAGGATGATTTTACAAGTGAAGATTTTGAGCACATGTCTGCGCCACTCCTCTACCATATGTTCAAGACTAAGACCAGATACCCGTTACATTCCGCAGTCCGGCTCAAGAGGGAGGACGTGGTGTTTTTATACTTGGTTGAAAATAGCAACCAGGTAAGTAAACCAGATTGTTTATGTTGATTAACTGGCATGAAAAGGGGGTACTATTTTCAGTAGAAGAAAAGAGAAGCACCCCCATTGCAGCAAATCTGCATACTAAGTGAGTTTCCAGTTGCTCTTTTAAGTTCTCTTGGTTCAATGTCGGGACTTCTTTAGTATTGCTCCAAAATCCCAAAAACCTGTAGCATGTACGTATGTCTATTTCATGGCCCAAAACAACATATCCGGGGTGGATGCACATTAACCGTTAGCTTGCGATATATACCAGCAGAAAAATTAACCTCTAAAATCCTTCCTTCATGAAAATTAAGATTTTCATCCAAATGGTCTATAGGATACATATGTTATTTACAGTAATAACTGTTAATTACCTTAAGAGGGTTTTCATAATTTTATGCATCAGATTCCAAGAACCCATTTGCATCTTTATGTTTATAATATAGATAACAGTGTAATCACCTTACTGCCCAAGTAATCCTAGAGTCGTCTAATGGCGCCCAGTTTTGATAACTATGTAGTTATTTTCAAGTAGAAAAACATAAAATTCTTCGCTTCTATGAGGTTTTTAGAGGTCTTCGAAAAACACTTTACAGACACGTCAATAAACTAACAAAAACAAAGCATGATAAAATGCATGGCCATACAACTAATTATTACGGCACAGTGGCAGATCTCGTACAGGACGCTGGTTTTTTTAGTTTGCTTGACTGAAATAAATTGATATGTTAGTGAAGTTTCATAGCTCTTGGAAGGCTTTTTGGCTGCTTTCCTTGAAGTTGGAGCACATTTTCACTCCTCCTGCTAGATTTGACCAGTGATTGTGAAAAATGGGAAGTTTACAAAGACATTGGTTTTGCTTCAAGAACGATAAATTGTGTAGTAACACGTCTGGCTCTTGATAACATCTTGCATTCAAAGCCTTCTATGTTGATGTTTATTTAATGATTGTTGACCTCCACTGCAAACAAATTCTGAGCAAACTTTATTTCCTTTTTTCAAGAGGCAGCCTCTTTTAACATTGAATTTGCCTGTTCACATTATTCTTAAAGGCTGACATATACAGAAAAGCAAAGAACCAGCCAATGCAATACATGAATGAATTGTACAGATAAATTTGGATCGCCGGCACCTTAACATGAATCCAGGTCATCGTTTCCTTGCTTTCTCAGTCCGCTACCGACTATACTAAGCAAAAACTAAACAGGTTAACTAAACCAAAATACAAAAAATACCACATATTTTGGTTTGTACTGATTGTAATCTGGGTGGCGTTAAGTAGTTAACATACTTGTGAACTTCTAGATTTGGAATTAAAAGAGTAAACCATCCTGAATTAATATATTCAATAATAGTGAATACATTTTTCCTCCAGAAGTTTTAAATGGATTTAAACAAACAATATGAACATTTATAAATATTTATTATATAACAAATCATGTGGTGAAAGGTAAGATATCACAATTGACTCACTTCATACCGAAGTGCTATATAAATGAACTTAAACTAAAACTTAAAAGCTATGTCATAGATGTATATTCACTAGGACGCAGTCGATTGTAGCACCTAGAATCAAACTTATAATCTTGTAAAGGAAGCTATGAAATATTTATTTTATATTCAAATGAAAAACTTAATTTCAATTATAGCCTAAATCTTTATGTTAGGTTCTTTTAAATACATAATATATATTTAGGGATGGTCAAGTCTCGAAATTTCGGGAAATTTAAAATCTCGTTACACGAGACGAGATTTCTTTTTGGCCGAGATTTTTATCGAGACGAGAATTAAAAAAAAAAAAAAAAAAAAAAAAAAAAAAATTTAAAACGCCTGCAGAAAGTCAATGCAATACCCGCAATACAGGAGCGTGTTGTAGTTGCGTTTCCTTTGCGAAGGCGTTCTTATTTAATTAATTCTATAAATGTAAATATTACTCTAATTATTTTAATAATATTACTTTAATAACATTTGAGAAGTTTTGTTAAGTGTAAGCAGTGTGAGGAATATTTTATTACTATAAAAAGTCAAAACAAGTAACTATTTTATAAAAATTAATATTGCTTTTATTTTATAATTTATTTTATTTTTGGATAAGTTGAACTCTATCCTAACTGATATCACTATGTTTCCTAATCGTAGGCATTTTTAATAAGTTAGGCGTGATTAATAAAAAAATGTTATGCTGATGTTTTTTAATAAAAGATTGTAAATATTCTTGCCTATTATCATTATTGTTGTATTTAAACAGTCATCTAACAATGTTACAAAATCAGGTAAAAATTTTGAACATGCATTTCCCGTTGTGTATGAGAAGGGAAATCCCGTCTCGATCTCGTCTCGAAATTGTATGAGAAATAAAAAATCTCGTCTCGTCTCGTCTCGAACTAAAAATTCAATCTCGTCCATCCCTATATATATTTAAATTGAATTTCATACAACCAACTACTAATATCTATGATATTAAATATATGTGCTTTGAAGTGAAAACAGTGGCTATTGATCCCTTTAATAAATGTTACTTAAAAAAAAATTGCTGCCAAGCTAGAATGAATCCACAGCACACACAAATGAATGCTGAAAGAAAGTCCTTTTCATAGACTGGAATAGAATTTTGTCAATGGTATAACAGCCTCAGCAACATATTATGTCATACACGTTATATTCCCAATGTTTATTTTCCATTAATGTATTTTTACAATTCTTTAAATAATGACAATCTTTTTAAGCCATATTTTTATGTTGGAAGCCATAGTGTATGTCAGTCACTTACATTTGGTCTAAGCACTTTTACTATCTACCATTAAAACTACTTACCAAATTTAAAATAAAATATACCTGTACATGGTAATAAGACACATAAGTTTGTTAAGGAAACAGGGGAAAATATGATAGGGCTCATATTAAAGTTAAGTGAACTAATAAGAACGATATATGCAAAATATAGTGGTAGCATTCAAAATACAGGAACTAAATATAAACTGTAGGGTTAGAAAAACATAAATTAATAGTAAAAATCATCATAGAAAACTATCCAAATCAAATTTTTAATAAGCAAGGATTATAATTGCTGGTTTGAAGTTGTATAAAATTTTATTCATTAGGACTAAGTGAAATTATATGAAAAAACTCAAGTTGTACGTAAAAACAATATCAACCTTCTATTTACTATTCCTCCTACATCAAATATTACTAAATGAAAATATAATAAGAAATTCTGGTAAAAGAATATTGAAAATGTTGTGGATTTGCATTGCTCTAAAATACAGTGTCATACTGATGGGAGCTATTTGTAAATCTCTAATCTCTTGGGCTACCGAAGACTCTGGATGTATTTGAGTAGGTTGAAGATGATGATGACAGCCATGGTGTCGGCGTGGTCGCGTGATTTGTCACCCGAGTTGCACAGGTTGGTCGCGCAGTAGCAGTACTCGGTAGGTGATCTCATCCCCAGTCCTTCATCGTTTTGACACCCCACGTTGTATACATCCTCTTCTATCTTGTTTTCCATACGCCAGTTACCATCTTGGTAAAAGTGTATATTCCTCTTCTGAGGCGCACATCCTCTTTCAGACACTTGAATAGTTTCTGAAACAAAGTTTATTCGTTAATTGATTAGGTTGAATGTTTATTTTTATTTCCAACATCACATCAAATTGATTTTCCTGACAGGTGATTTTCATAAAGTCTATACTACAATAATCAATTGACATAATAAAATACAAAAAATCGATACACACCTATGTGAGATGTAGTACATTATAAATTTACCCATCTTTCACATATTTTTATAATGAGTAAAATGCCCTCTGCAAAAAACGCGACCGGGTGGAGGTTGTAGCTCGAACTAACCGACTAAGGTTGTAGCTGCTCGAGCCACAACTTCCACCCGGTCGCGTCACCTGTCTCGTGTCTCTGAGTACTCGGTATTTTTATTGTTAAATGTTCGTTTTTCAATGTTCGTGTTCTATGTACATATTTATTAAATGACGACCTTCATATACGGAGATGAATAACGACGCCTTGTACGGCCTGAAGATGATTCCCTGTGAATCGAAACTATAGTTGTCACAATCAACTTTTTGGATTACTGAATGGAGGTATTTAAACTTGATTTGTTGTTTGAAATAACAAACAACACTTGAAGGTCAGATATACAGAAGTAAATTTATGAATTCTAAAAAACTAAAGTATCATATAATTATTTAGAGGGTTACACTTTGTTGACATTTTAAGCTAATATTTTGTGGTTTATAAATAACTGTGTTTAAGAAATTATACTTAGTTATCAGTTCCACAGACACAAGTAGTGGCCTCCATTCATGATTTTTCATTCTACGTCTTTACTCACATAGAAAAAAATTGTTTAAGCAATTGTTTGGATGGAATTTGAAAGTTCTAATCAACTAATAAAGTATGAATTGTTTTAGGACCAACTTAACTACCCAATTAAAATGTTTGATAGAATATATTTACCTGGTTAAGGTTTTATTACAATTATTTTTGCTATCAAAAAATAAATTCTCACCATTACATCTTGATGACTGTCAGTTGCTATCAAAAAATGGTTATTGTTATCTTATCAATTCGTGCCACCATGTCAACTGATACCAAAATGCTATCGGAAATTGAATAAGACATCAAGGAAGTTGCCAATTCAATTTTGGGAATTTAACTTTAAATTGAGTTATTAATTTATATTCAAAAAATTGTAAAGGATTCAATTGAAAATTAACTATTTCTCTACAAACAATAGTCTAGTTTTATAATAATATAATTATTAAAAAACAAGTATTTTTAATTCTACCAAAATTAAAATATTTTCTACAACTGGCTGTCACTATTTTTGCACATGCAAACTTAACCAAAAATAGAGTTTTATTAGCAGATTAACTGATTACCAAAAATGCCTACACTATGTGTATTCAAGCTACAATATATCAAATTATTCTACTTAAGTGGTAAGTATAACTCACAACAAATTGTGTTAATAAGTTTGTAAACACATTTTAAATGCCATTTATGCTATTATATGTATAATTTCTGGATATGTTAGTTATATCAACTCTCCTCTGGTAAACCTCATATTATCTAGAGTTCAAAAACCTTTAAAATAAAAATAACTATTTGAAAAAAGCTAACTTGGGGGTATTTCATATAAGAGCACAATATTCTTTAACTGTGATTAGGTGTCCATCATGCCAATTAGAGTGGCAAGCAGGTGCAAGGACCCTTCTCCCACCACCTTTGTAAATTACAGTT
This sequence comes from Macrosteles quadrilineatus, assembly GCF_028750875.1. Classification (NCBI taxonomy): domain Eukaryota; kingdom Metazoa; phylum Arthropoda; class Insecta; order Hemiptera; family Cicadellidae; genus Macrosteles; species Macrosteles quadrilineatus. The sequence goes on along the minus strand of NW_026542600.1, from coordinate 71,091,388 downwards.
GAGTTATCTCAATAATGATTTTTTTAAAGAGGTTGGCACACTCTTTAAACTCTTGAATCGCTGTTGCATTAATTCAATACCACTAGTGTCTAGAAATGTGACTTTTTGTGTTGTCAGGGGCTTTTCCCTCACCCCCCCCCCCCTACACATCATCTTGATTGAAATCTTTTTAGTAAAAAAACATTCTAGTATAAATAACCAAGGTTTCTGTAGTATTTATACAAATGAAATGATAAAAAAACTTACTTCCTCCTTGAAGTGAATGGTGAAATGTCCGTTTCATACATAGTGTCGAATGAGGGCAGTCAATGTGGTAGTTATTGGAGCCGTCAAATTTGGAGCAAAGTTGCGCAGTTTGATTACTTCCGCGGGATGGGGGTTGAATTGTACAGTAGAAACAAACTATTCCAGCACACTCCTGAACTAAAACAAAATATTGTTACAGTTGGGTTGAAAAACAAATTATTTGCAATGGCAATAAATGAATGGTTAAGCTAATTTTAACCTAATCTTCCTGTCATATTATTTTTTTTTTACATAGAATGTACCAAATACAGCATAAACCATGTGGTTTAATTTAGGGTTGTTGTCAGTAAATTATGTTAACAATTTCATGTGAAATAAATAAATTTTCCAAATTTGATTAGAATCATACTTTTTTTATTATAAATGTGAAAGTTTGTGTGTTTGTTTGGGGTTAAATCACACATTAACTACTGGCTAAAATAGGCTTAAATTTGGCATGGTGATAGCTCACATTCCTGATTAACATTTAGGCCTATTCTTATCTAGGCTAAAAAAATTCCTTTCAGGCTTGGTCCCAGTGGCTCTGAAAATTCCCATTTTAACCTTATGACTAGTCTCATTAAAAAGGAATTAAGGATTCTTGACAGCTTTTTCAAATAAACAAGTTGGTTCTATGATGTTCAATAGCATTAACAAGTTACAAGGTTTACTAACAGGGTGCAGCACTATAAACTGTTTAGTTTGAATTTTTGACGACAGCTTATTTGAACTAAGCGGCATCAAAAAGCTGGTACACAATGAGAACTGTCAAAATAGGATTGTTTAGTAATGTTTATGTTTTTTTAATAAATAAATAATTTGTGATATTCTGTAAAAAGGGTGCTTTATTTTTAAGTTCATAACTAACTCATCAACGCTAATTGACTGTCTTTTTTCAAAATGTTTATCAAAATGTATTGTGTTTGTTTACCCCAAAATAATGTCTGGAAAACGTATTTGGCTGTTAATACTTTTAGTGGATCAAGTCAGTGACTCGGATGGAAGTATCTATATTAGATGTGAAAGTATGGAGTGTGTAAATAACATGAAAACTACTTTACTAATTGAGCAGATTTTTTTCATGAATAGAGCCAATGTACCACAGGCATGGCCATTTTTATTTTAATACTCTCCAAGGGCTCTGCCTTGAGTGCTTGCATAGTTTCTATGCTATTCTTATGAATACACTTAATGTTAGAACTGCCAAATTTATATAAACCAGTTGTTTGGAAATGATTTTGTTGGTTCATTGTCAAAATTGTGGAAATTTATTTATGAGTTAATTTGCTTCTCCTGCAGGTTACTGCAGCAGGGGTTTATTTTGTTGTGTAGTATTATTAACGATTAAACTATTTTTCTCTTACTTTTTAACACACATACAATTTACATAACAAATCAATGAAGGACCTGAAATTACACTGCAGATTTTCTGCAACGAGAGTGGTATTTATTGCATGTGTCAAAAAAACTTGTATATCTGAGTACAAATTGCAAGTAAATGCATTTTAAGTTTTTTTTATTATCTGTAAAAGTGAGGATAAAATTTCATCAGTTGTCTGTGCCTGATTATGACATGACAGTTGCTATTCAGTCACGTTAGTATTCTGTAGTCTGTTATGGGGCTTCAATGATGTAAAACTGACCTGTTACTCAATATGTTAGTTCCTTAGTCCTTGACACATAGTTTGATTGGGTGCTGGCCTTGATTTTAATATCAACATTGTAATCCCTTATACTATTATAACAAGAGTAAAATTTGATGTAAAAATGTTGAATTCCATTGTTTAATTGCAGTTAAAGCATTCTTTTCTGTGTAGATTTTCAATTAATGATGCACACACACAAAAAAAGGGCTGGAGAGCAAAGCTCAATAGATAACAAACTTTTTTTGTAGATTTGTAAGTTTTACCAATTTATTTGAATCTTGCTAGGGTCATCTTAAAAGAAAAAATGTTGATTTTTTTAGCGCTTTACCGACACCGTATAAATCATGTACTTTTATTTTAAAAATAATGGTGTGCTTCTTGGCTTGTAAATTTGAGTTTGTTCATTGTTATACTAGGATAGTCTGTCAATAAGTTTTTAGTTAAAATAATTACTTTTCTAATCAATATTTAAGATGCCAAGATATTCTATGTCTTATCCAATATCTTCAACATATATAGTAAACAAAAAATAAAGGTGATTTCTGTTAACGCAACATGTTTTACATGAATTCTTTGATAAAAGAGACTATTCCATTGAACACAATATAATATATTGTTTAAACTAAGCATTTGGAGGACAATCATTGGCTTACAAATGCATAAAGGAACAAGTAATGAATTACCCAAGAAAAGAGTTCCAAACAGTTCATAACACACAAGTTGACAACACAATAGCTCTGAAATCGATTTAATTGTGTTGTGAACTTTTGACTCCTATTAAGTGCCTGGAACTCTTTTCATGAACTGTTTGTCCATTCCTTCTTCCTTAATGTACTGTGTTTTTAAAAGTTGGAAAGTGATTGAGAGACAAAATTTGAGAAATTAAAATTTTTACTTAATCCGAGACAAAAAAATTTTCAGTTTGATATCTTAATCAGACAAAATTAACATATTTTGCACATCTATACTCACTTTAATATAGATAATTGATTTTGTCATGTTTAAATCTCTCAGCTTAATTCTTTATTTTTATTTACATATACAGGGCTGTCCCGTAAGTTAATAACCAAATTCCGGGAAATGATTCTTTGGGTCAAAGTCAAGAGAAAATCAAGAATAAAATGTTTTCGAAAATCGCTTTAATAACCTGATATCCGCCATTTTGTATTTTCACAATCATCTTTATCATCTTCTGATTGTTCCAATCAATCATTATGCAACTTGGTATGTATGTTATAGTAGAAGAGACCCATGTTAGAGAAAACAGTTATCTTGATCTAATTTAAAATTTCAAGATACAAGTCATTTATATTTTTTTTTATTTAAATTTTTAAAAATGGTTAATTTTATAGAAAAATACCAAAAACAACCAACAAAAAAATAACAAGAAGAAACAACACCAAGTTCAAAAATATCAAATAAAAATAACTTAAATATCACAATTTTTAGTTGTTAAATTAGGTAAACCTAACTAGCTTAGCCTTCCTTATTCTACCTTATTTTACAACAGAAAATTGTGATATTTAAGTTATTATTTTATTATTTTTTTTACTTGGTGTGGTTTGATAGGAAATTTTAATTCTAAATAATATTCATGTAATTTTTTCATAAAATCTGCTATTTTTTAGTAATTTGCATAAACTAAAAAAAATTAAATCCCCGCCATTTTGAATTAGATTGAGTTTACCTTAACATGAATACCAAGTTTCATAATGATCAGTTGGAACGATCCAAAGATAAAAATGTTTATGTGAAAATACAAATTGGTGGATATGTGGTTAACAAAATGATTTTGGGAAAAAACAAATTCTTGTTTTTCTCTTTATTTTGACCCATAGAATCATTTCCCGGAGTTTGGCTGTTTTCTTACAGGACACTCTGTATATAAAGAGAAACAATTTCACGTGACTTCTTTGAAAATACAGGTTTGTGTGAAACATTTACCAAAGTTTCAATGGACAGTTTTAGTATTAAGTCTTTTGAAAGCAAGGATCAAGTTTTTAAATTACAAAACATGTTTGAACAAAATCAGTGACTGTAAGAATCGTGTTTAAAAGTTAAATAGATTCATAGTTTGAAGTAACTTTTGCATCTCTCTGTATAAAGTCACCACAGAAACAATGTGTCAAAGAGTGTAACTGAGGTTAGTATTTCTGTGCGATTGTTGTGAAAATGGGGCAAGCTTTTAGCTGATGAGAAGTGTAATTACTATTGCTGGAGGCTCGTGACCTTTAGCCTTACCGTTTTGTCTCAAAGATTTACAAGTCTATCACACTCTACTTCTCACTATTTTCCTAAGAAATATACAAAATATATTTTAAAAGACACTTTAACGTGGTCTATTTATTTTTTTAATTTCTCGACCTGTACATATTTCATATACTATAACACATAATATACTCCATATTATGGAGTAAAATTATTGTTTTTGTCAAATTTTCGAGTTTGAGTTTTGGGTGGAAATAACTCCTCAAAACTCCTTTTAACTCTAAAAAAATTGGTTTAATCTCAATTACTGGAATAATTAGGATTCAAAAGTTATTGTGAATTTTTCTTTTAAAATATCATAGTCACTCCCACTGCTCCCCCATGATAATGGTTGTTGACAAGCTAATGGGATAAAGTATAGGTCATATTGCTGATACTGGTTATTTTCCTTCGTTTCACATTAAGGATTTTCTTTCATAATAAACAAAATACCTCCGCCGCAGCAAACCTGCCGACTAAGGGAATTGCCGTTTGTCTGAATTGATTTTCAATTAAATCTATTTAAATAACATTAGATTTAACACTCGTTAGTCGTTAAATCTAATGTTATTTAATGTTCTAATGTTATTTAACCTAGGTTTGCTGCTACACGGAAAATAATAAAGTATGTTTTTTATTAAAATATTAATAGCTTAGTATAAAATAAATAAATCTGCCAAGTTTGATCAAAGTATATCAATAAACAAGCCAACTACAACATTTTACAATATTTTCCATAAGAATAACATGGGAATTTTAAATGAACATTTTTTTTATTTTCTCGGTAACCAATAACTCTACAAAAACACTTTGATATACTAAAGTATTTATTTTTTAAGCTCTTAAAAAAGGTCAAATCAAAAAAGAAAGGTCATCAAAATGAAAAAGTAAATCGGTCCTGGGCCTAGGTCTTACCATAAGACCTACGGTAATAGCTACTTCCCCATAGAGAAATTTGCTAATAGAAAATGTTCAGAATTATTTTAGGGTAGGCCTAAAGGGTTATGACATTACCACTAAGCTGAATGTCCATTGGCGATCAGTAGGATATGAACCCTGACCTGGAGGTCTGGAGTCCCCATCTAATTCTCCATATTGAAAAAAAACTAGTTAAATAACTAGACTGGCGTGAAGTTTTTGTTGTCATAAGCAATAGTTAATTTCATTCTTTGTATTCTACCATTCCTGTATTACACCACCAGATCTACCTTTAGAAGAGAAATATCTTAGTTTGGATTTAGTACGCTGAATTTTGATAAATTTTTACTTTTTGAAACTGTATTATTATTTTTAGCGAATTTCCCATTTAGGGAATTAGCGAATTTCCCATATAGGGAATAAGCTATTACCGTAATACACATGGTTAGACCTGGACCCGGGACCGATTTAATTTTTCGTTTTGAGGTCCCTAGAGGCCAAAAACACCATCCGTTCAAATTCATATATATATATGTCCATTAGCACGATAACTCGAGCAAAAATGATCCGATTTTGATGAAATTTGGTATAAACCTACATTTATTCGAACGAGTTCGCGAACCAGCATGATCGGACTATGGGAACAGGGGTTTATGGGGTAAAAATAGGGTTTTCCCATTTTTGACCCGAAAAACACAAAATTTCACAATTTCTTTCTAAACTATTTTGTAGAGCTTAAAAAAAGAAATAATTTAGTATATTGAAGCATTATTGTGCGCCTAATGGTTACGGAGAAAATTCCAAAAAATTGTAATTTAAAATTCCCATGTTATTCTTATGGAGAATAATTCAACCGTTGTAGTTCGCTTGTTTATGAACATATTTTGATCGAATTTGGAAAACACATTAATTTCTTACTAAACTGTAAACATTTAAAAACAAAAACACTTTTTTACCCTCCCTGTTGCAGCAAACCTAAGTACTCGTTAAACTAATTCTATTTTAATAGGGAATAAATGTGATATATTTAAGGAGGCATATTAGTGTAAATCCAATCAGGCAAATGAAAATTCGCTTAGTTTGCAGGTTTGCTGCGGCGGGGGTATTTACTTAAATATTGGAAGTATAAATTGTGGCGAGGCTAAGCATAAATACAAACAAATGTGAAGGGACATTTGTTACGCATTTTTGATTTGTAGAATCCAGTCATAGGCCTACATTTGTCCGTAGATACGTTTTACTTTTGAGAGTATTCGCCGATTTTTAGTAAATTCAACTCAAAGTCTAAAAATGAAATCTATATAAGTAATTTCACAAACAAGCCTGATGGAACAATGGGAAGAAGAGGATTTTTGGTGGTGTTTAGTATCGTATAAGTATTTTATTTTTATATTTTTCTAAAATAAAATAAAACCATACATATTGTTCTAAAACTTATACAAACCTGACAATTATTGTAAATCATTTTGCATTGTTGAGGTCAAATCAACATAATTATAAATAACAACATTACAGTTTTTACTCAGATATCACAATATCGCGACCAGAAGTTACGAGCACCCTTAAGTCCGGACCATAATTTCAATTAATTAATATCCCAAAACACCATTAGAGCTTTGTGTGTTTGTGTCCAAGGTTTGGAATCTAGAAAGTCATTCCGGCGTCGGATGTAGACAGCCGAATAACCGAATAACGGACAACGGCTTCGCGCTCCGTTAAGACGTTCAAGTACACTAACGCAAGACGATAGTTACCGGTACGTTACCAGCCAACAAATTGTTCACGATGATAATTTTTTAGATAGAAATCGGACACAAGCGTAGCATTAATTTATTGTTTGCGGTATCGCAAATAATATAGATACACCATTAACTCATTGCATTTCAGCTAGACTCTCGAATAAACAATAAACAAGTAGGTTTGTTCTCGGATTCTGTCCACTGTGTGTCGTAACTGGATCGCATAAACTGCAGCTGCCGCAGTTATATATATTAGTTGTAGCGCCACCGGCACCGATTGTCTTACTCGAGTTCCACATAACTCAAGTAAGACAATATTCAATACGAAATAACATACAACTATGGCCAGTAAGTAAAACTAGTTACAAACAGTTAAATTTCCTTTTGAAATTTTAACGATTTCGTCGTAGAGTTTAAATGCGCCCTAAAAATAAGAAACGATTAAAGAGGAAACTTAGTTCACTTAACTACAGATAAAAAATCCATCAATCAATCTATACATTCTTTGAGACATTCTTAAAATAAATATCACGTAGGCCTATTGTATATTGCAATAAATGCACGCAAAACTTTAGGTATAATAACGGTTTATATTTATTCCGTTATCTCTTTAGATAATATGATTTAAATTCGTTGGGTTCACTCACGATTTGTAATGGATTTTCTAATTAAACCTGACGCACTGAAATTCCCTTCCCAGACCTCTTAGTGAACATAAGAGCCAATTGTAACTTCGTTGACGACATTAAGAATTGCGAATTAAGAATAAATGCAAAGCATTAACATAGATCCACGATTTAAAGAATAAATGTCGTAACTCCTCGGGGCTGAATACACATTTTGTTCTTTTTATCACCCGGTTCTAGTTGTCAGAGCTGAAAGCTGGAACCTGGAGAGTGGTCCAGTCATAGAACGCTGAGCTAATTTCATCAAATGACTCACTCTTTCCGGCTGATTCGCTCTACTTGTTGAATTTTTTGCTATTTCTTCCAACGCAACAAACCTCTGCCATTTCCCAGCAGTTGGAGACCCAATGCTGTACCCGCACAAATCTTCGATGTTAGCTTACTGCACAAAACTAATTAAGGAATAGGTTACGCATGTTTTTGACGAGTTAGAGATAAAACCAACACTTGAAAGCTAACACTCAGCTATTCGTTTATATTTTGTTTTTATATATACTGTCGTGTGACGATGTTTTGTTACTTAAATGATTCTAGAAACAAACAAAATAATTACAAAGCCGACAGACGCATTGAGAAAGTAAAACTTACCGGAAAATGTCCAACACCGTAACAACTCAAAACAATAATCTTCTCAATGCATTTTTTTAGGGTGAATATTGTCTATTAATTATTCATTGAGGTTGGAGAATCGTATCTTTATCCTTAATATTGGGTTTATATACCTGAATTCGAACCAAAAACATAAATATTCGAGATTTATTCAGCGAATTTAAAATATTTTACAACCACGTTATCTTTAACATGTACAGTAACAATATTAGGATTAATCTGCCTTTAATCTTTTAAAACGTATGTGCGATTATACTGCTAGTGTATACGTTATACATTCAATAGATATATCCGTAACATACTGAATGTGGTTGGTATAATGACCCTTATTAGTTCTAAAACCAGTTATCTATCTAATATTTAGATGTTTGAATTTCCAACGTATAAAAAGGTAAAAACGTTTCATAACGTTGTCGGAAAATCAAATTAACGAAAGTACTTCCAAGTGGCGTGTTCCAGTGCTATAGGGAAAGAAAGATTGCGTGATTGTACTTTTTATATATTTGATGGAATTGCTAACAAACTCTTTTGTATATAAATACAGATGACGTCCAATGAAACATTGAATTCACTATGTCGTTTTATTTGATTAATATATGCGAATAAATATATGCGTGTGTCTGTTAGCAAGATAGATCTAGTAAAATTATTGGATTTTGACTAAATTTGGTTCCAAACACAACCCCTTTTTGAGGAGTTTCTGTGAGGACAAATTTCGGTCTGATTTATCCTTCCAGTAATTATCAAAATTATGTGTTTACGTTTTTTCATCCTAATGGGTAAAAAAAAAAATGCATGGGCCTATATGAGATGATTTACTTGTAAACTCTTGACGGTCTATACAGTGGAACCTTGATAAGAAGACCCTCGATAACAAGTCGCCCTTGATAACAAGTGTCATTTTCAAATCCCCTTAAAATTATTTTACCCCTAATCACATGTTATTACAAACCTTGATAAGAAGTCAACCTTGATAACAAGTCTTATTTTACAATCCCCATGAGAGTCTTGTTATCAAGGTTCTACTGTATCTATATCGCCTACCACGCGGCAGCGCGTGCGCGTTGGCGTATATGTCGTGTATGCGTATGTTTCTGTTATCAAAGGAAGCTGTTATCAATTTGCCACATAATGCACCACCGGAGAAGGAACTGATTCGCCACCGACCGCCACACTCGAGCACTTCCGCACTTCCTGCTGTGACCAACGATCTGCGTTCTAGAAATCTAATCCATGAGTCAGTATGACGCATAGTATCGTATCTTAAACGGAATGCATCAGACGAAATGCCGAGAATAGTGTATGCGTAATTTTATACTTTGTGGAAGTAATGCATCATGCAGAATCTTTACCTCGAGGCCAATGGATCGTGCAAAAGTATACTTTGGACCCGATCCAATAATGCTATATTGAAACTCGATTCATCATTTGAAATCCATAGGCCTACCTTGGGCTTAATATGGTTTAATACCTCATCCAAAATATACAACACAAACCTACCATATAAATTCTTCAGGATAAATGGCGAGATATTTGTTGTCACGTCCTTATTCATAATTTTCATCATCGCAATTTAATAATTTTTAAGATAATTATAAAACTGGTCACCCCATTCCTATGTTTTAGTTTCAGTCCGTTTTAGTATAAAAGTTAGCGTAGTTGGGTTGAGCACTCCGACAGATACGCCAACTTTTTATCCAAGTATCTCTGTGAAAAACCTTAGTATAGAAACATACAGACAGCGTAACGTAGCGCAACGTAGTGCAGGGCAGCGTAGTCCAAAACACGGAGAGCGCAGCGTAGCGTAGCGCATAGGTTGTGGACGGTGAGAGGATGGCTCTGTAGAAGACGGTTAGTATTAGCTTGTCGAAAATTGGCCTTACCTGGTCTATATATTGTAGATGGGATGTCTATTGTCTACTTCAGTTTACTAAGGCCAATGATACGACGTATGACTTGATTGTACAGCAAGACTAAGGCTGTCAGTCCTTCGCAATGATTGGCTAGTAATCGCGAAGGACGTGTTCGTTTCGTAAACAAACTTGTCACCTGAGAGCCTTTTGTTTTCAATTAGTTCAAACTTTATCCACGTTCTCCCCAGTCGCAGTCATTAAACTGCATTAGAGAATGGAATGCCTACTTGTCGTTGAGTTATCTTATGCCTTATTCCTCTTAACGGGGAGTGCTTAAATATTTAGCTTTGAAATAGTTTTTAAAAAAAGATTATTTTTGTAGAGACCTTAGAATAAAGGAGCCCTTCCTCTAAGTAATAGACGAATAAAGACACGCATTTTTAAACATTTTAAAAATGAATAATTTCCATGACCAGTTGTTGCAATTCTCGTACTTTTAGCGGGGAACACTATACAAAATAGCGTGCCGCTATGCGTCACGTTTTTATAACACATGACTGAGCCAAACCATATGTTACCGGAATTGAGTCGTTCCTTATAACTGTTGTCAACTCGTTAAATCGCAGTCCTTTGTCCTTAGATACAATCTAGACGTTTCTCTTCTATCTAACCAGAACTAATGCTATTATTGCACTCGCACTTCACGGCGTGAGGGTTATGAATAGTTGCAACTAATGATGTAATGGCTTATGTGGCTTTCTTCCTTGAAGTCATCCGATAGGCTCGAACCACGTACGGTTATGTTTACTCGAGTTTATAGTTAATTTTATAATCTTACAGTGTTATGAATTTATATGTGTATTCTCCTTTCAGCATTTAATAATTTACAGGCCGAGCCAGGCGAAAGACTAGGGATTACAGCCCTCACACACACAGACACACAAACACACAATGGGTCACGCGCCGTAGGGTAGGTAGGGCTCTGCTGGCGAATGCGCGTGCGTTGGTGGAAAGCATGTTAATCCCTTCTTTTTTTGCCTCACGGCCTATAACTTTAATAATAATAAAACCTGTAGACTGTGCGAATTTCAATTTGCGTTTCACTAACATATTTCCTTAAACATGTCAGATGTATTCCCTGTTTTGATAACATTAGTTTCAATGAGTACTTAGGTTTTCGGTTTTCTACTACAGGAAGGAATTTTAGTGTGTTTTTGTCTAGATTCTCTGACGAATGGAATTTTTCAGATCATCGAATTTTTTAGGCTTGTCCATGTACACTCGTCATTTTAAAATATCTCCACAAAAATAAGTCGCATATGGACAAATCGGGTGAGCGAGGGAGCCAGTGAAATCGCCATATTCTGCAATAACATGTCCTAAAAGAAGAACACAAGTCGAGCCACTTCCACGGGTCCTCTCGCCATGGCTGTGGCACCGACCTTATAAAACCATGTTTCTCAAGGCTGTTTAACATTTCAACTTAGCGCGATGATGTCACAGTAACGGTAGAAATTGTGGGGAGTTTTTTCAATCTTGACAGGGATAAACGTGGTCTCCGAACAAAGGATTTACCCTAGACAGGGTTGCAACTTAAGTTCTCTCAAAACAATTAAACATCGCGATTGTATATATTTACTGTGGATATATTTTCATGGACTCGCCCAGAATGTGACTCTAAGCTTCGCTCAGAGACGGGGTTTCATTCATTTTTATACAGAGAACTCCTAACATTCACGCCTGGCTGCCATTAACCATTAACCTTCTGCTGAATTTCGCCTATTGTGTTGCAAGATCGATACATAATGACATTAGCTTTGTTGTCCATTAGCTTAGCTAGTTAGCCTGGACTAAAACACGTGATAATGTTGACTGCTTTTTACAATGGCGACTTTTCAAGATAATTAAGATAAGGAAAAATGCCTGTAAAATTTCTAGATTTTAATACTTGAAACTTAACACGTTTCAAATATACGTAGACTTACAAGATACACTTTTAAATAAGTGTATCACTTGAAAATTAAATCATAATGTTACAGTAATTTCATATGTGTTTCGTACTAAAAGCTATACAGTATTTCGTACTAAGTAGGTGATTGGGGTTTTTCACCGCTTACTTGAATTATAAGAAAGATACTTTGATCAAAGCCATACGATTGAATGTTGAGCCTAAAATTAGTGGTAGGCATGTAACTATTTCATACGTAGATTTAAAGAATAAAATGTTGCTCTTTCGCGCCCTCCATCCATTGCTAACGCAATGCACGTTACAATACTCCAACCCCGTACGAAGGGCGAGTACTCAGCTAGTATTTCATAAATTCGAACTCCAATTGATTTTATTTATCAGCTGATTATCAAACAATGTTTTGCTTTTGTGGCGTGTTAGTGTTGTATGTTTAAATGATCAATCAGACGATCTTCACACGAAGATAAAAATAAAACGTCCTCGTGGCGCCTGGTATAAGAGCTGAATTTATCTAGTTACGTCATAAAAAGATTTTGGATTGGCTGATAGCACTATACAGGGTGATTGATATAAGTGTGCCAGCTGTTTTATTCGAAAACCATAAGAGATATCAAAAAAAGTTAAATGGTAAGTGCCTTGTACTTTTTATTAAAAAAATTGTAGTAAAGTCGAAAAAATTATTTTAGCCACCATTTTTCCAATATGGCCACCAACTTTTGATTTTTCTTATGGAACACCCTGTATTTTATGATGTATTCTGGTAGAAAATGTAATTTTAAGACGATTTTATTCTTGTAATTTTTTTCTTAAACCTAACCGTTTCAAAGATAATAATGGTTTAAGTTGTGAAATTTTGAATGGTTTTCGAATAAAACAGCTGGCATGCTTGCTTAGGCCTTTATCGAAACTCTTTCTCATGCAGAAATTTCAAAACTTTAACCATTGTTATCTTTGAAACGGTTAGGTTTATGAAAAAAATCACAGGAATAAAATTGTCTTAAAATTACATTTTCTACCAGAATACATCATAAAATACAGGGTGTTCTATAAGAAAAATCAAAGTTGGCGGCCATATTGGAAAAATGGCGGCTAAAATATTTTTTTTTACTTGACAAAAATTTTTTTAATAAAAAATAAAAGACACTTAACATTTAACTTTTTGTGATATCTCTTATAGTTTTCGAATAAAACGGCTGGCACACTTATATCAATCACCCTGTATACCTTTTTGGATATCAATTGATAGTTTATTAGATCCCTAAAATGTTACACTAGACACCAATATTTACACTCTGGCGACAATGACCAACGTAAACACGGAAATCGAAGTTTGTGTGTTACTCTAATATTTACCTCAGTTTGGAGTGGGTCCAAATTTGGCGGGAATGTGTGAGTCATCGCGGGAACGCAACAATCTTGTTCTCATCTGAGAGGGTATCCCTCGTATTGCTCGTCGACGAAGGTCATTACTCATGCTATGTAGTGGAATAATTATACCCAGACTCCCAACTGATACTGTGTGTTCGACTTTTATGTGGCAACTCCCAAGTAGATTAATGAACTTATCACAACTCTACTTTAGGCGCACACTGAGCGTCCAACTTTCGGGTGAAAGCCAATCTCCCAAATTGATTTACTAAATATATTATAGCATTCAAACTTGTTTCGAGATCAATACTGTGCGTTTGACTATAGATAGTGGATAAAATACCAAAAAGTTATATATTTTTTTATACTAAATAACTGTTTTATTGATTTACAGTATTTACATTACAGTACAATGTATTTATACCATGACTTAAAAAATTCTGTGACACAAGAGTTTAAAATTTCAATCGCCCGTACTTTAAATGTAGTAGAAAACAATATTTGATGTAAGTTTTTTTGTCGAAACCTTAATTAATTTTTGAAATGGTCAGAATCAGCTGAAAATTATTTAACTTATTTTTAGTCAAATCTTATACAACTAAAGTAGTGAAACTGGGATACAGATGTCCTTGAAATTTCACCTCTCATAAGCTATACTGACGTTATAGTCAGGGGGTGGGTAAAATTTTGCCCGCCAACTTTTGAATTGTATAACATGAGTTGAACAAATTAACTGTTGAATTAAACGTCTTTTTCCACGGTTTTGAATTCAATCAAAACAAATAATTGTACAAATGAAAACAAATAAAACCCAAAAGTCGGAGTTTACCCATCAAACGCACGACCCGTAATTTCACCTCCACTAGCATACAAAGCCAATTAGGATTACTCGTTTGTTGTTTAAAATAGTTACACGTCTGCCATTGATTTTAGAAATACAATCTTACTGAACCAATTTGTTTTGAAAAAAGTATATTTCTTTATTTTCAGGCAAGTGGTCAAAACCATCACGTAACCTATTACGAAATATAAGAGAGCGCTCAGGTTACACGTCATGGTGACGTCAGTTTTGCTCAAGGGGTAAAATTACAGGGGGGTATAATTCCGGTGACTGTTAAAACTAAATGTATTCGTTCACTATAGTAAACTTATTTTAATTCAAATATATGTCATGGATGGAAAGTGTAATGTAATATTAGGTCGGGACTGCTAACGGATCCCCCATGGCGCATGAAGTGTTTTACCTTGTTCTGCTGTGGTCGAGAGGCTGCTGAGTGCACTCCATGCTGCGGCCAGCCGTCCTCCAAATTAACAACAGCGTTCAATAACATTCAGGCTTAATATTTGGGAAATTCTTAGTTATTGTAAAGAATGCAATATCTTGTTTGTATTATTTTTATAGCTTTTACCTTTGTGATACTATTATTATGCAACACTACCCTGCATTTGCCTGTTTAGTAAATACTGTACGATCAAATAGATTCTTGATCGGGCCTGATGATGACCGGCGTGATATACAGGGTGAATAAAAAGTCAAGACCCCCCCTCTAATATTTTTCCAAGTAAATATACAGAGATATCCTTTTGGTGGTCGAGCAATCTTAGCAGGAAGTTTCATTTTTTGATTTTGAAATTTTTGAGTGTCCCCCCAAAAGGGGGAATTTGGGGGGCAACTAAAATATTTTAAACGTAAACCCCCTTCAAGTGACACCTCATTTTGAAGTGTTTACAAAAACTTAAAGAATGGTGAAAACTAGAGGTCGCTATCTCTTCTCTATCCAAAATGGTAGCCCGTCAAATGTTGTGGAAAATCAATGGTAAAATTGTTAATATTGGCTGCCATTTTGGATAGAGAAGAGATAGCGAGCTCTGGTTTTCACCATTCTTTAAGTTTTTTTAAACACTTCAAAATGAGGTGTCACTTGAAGGGGGTTTACATTTAAAAATTTTGAGTGTCCCCCCGGGGAAAAGAGGGGATTCAGGGGACAACTAAAAATGTTTCAATAGAAACCCCCATCAAATGACACCTCATTTTGAAGTGTTAAAAAAAAAAACTTAAAGAATGGTGAAAACCAGAGCTCGCTATCTCTTAATATTACATTTAATGATACAACAGTACAACAGCTGACCAGCTGATTTACAGCCAGTGCTGCCAACGTATTTCGCGCGCATACGACCTTGTCTGCATGTTACGCGCTCACTATTTCGTGCCTTCACGTTGCAAATCTGGAGTGAGTGAATTGGCCACTTTGCTTTCTCAAATCAGTGAGAGAACATGTACATTGTTAGGTAACTGTAGGAAAACAAATTTGTTAATCGATGTTTTATTTCCAAAGCGCCATGATTCGAAACTATTACAAATTTTGGAAATAAGATAACATAATAAATTATAATTTTATTGAACTCCACTTACAATTAGTAGTGTTAAATGTTGAATGATTGTGGGAGGGGTTTACAAATACGAGCTTTAAGGATATGTACAATTATAAACGAGAAACAACTAGTGTGTTTTCATCATCACTCCTAGAGGCGTCAAATGGAATGTTCGTCACGTTAAACTCTTAAATGCCGGAAAAACAATACGTCACACATTTGGCTGAAAGAGAAAACAAAGTTAGGCCTAGCTGTTGTTTAAGTACCGATTCCACTAGTAGTTAATCACGGATTTACAGAAATAGGATTCTGTTTTGGAGATTGAGAAATCGGCCTTCTCGCAACTGTTACTTAAAACTGTTGTTAAAAAACATAACCAAGATATATTTAAACTTGAGTAAAACTGTTTAAGATGTATTCAATGTAATAAGTATCTCAACATTACATTATATTTATTAAATTATTCATGGCGTGATTCACATTTCATACTAAGCGTGTTGTAGCAAATAACACATTAATCGGCTTGGTACAAAAGTTTAAAATAAATGTAATTATTCTAATTAAAATTTAATTTAATACTCTATTCTTAAATATACAAAACATAAATAAAAATACAACCTGCAGACAATGCAAATTTCAAATGCTTTGGTATTTTTTAAATAAAATATTTCCATAAAAGAGCCATATTTATTCCCTATTTAAATGACATTAGATTTGAAGAGTACTTATGTTTGCTGCTACTAAGGGAAAGAGGTCAAATGTTGATATTATTTTTAAAATGCCAAATTCCATAAAACGTTATACGCAAACAAGCAAACTACTGCATTTTTCTTTGTCTTAAAACATTTTTGAAAAATTTCAAAACCCCACAACACTTTGTTCCCATTCCTTTGCTGGTCTGTGAACTCAAAAGGATATCTCTGTATATTTACTTGGAAAAATATTAGAGGGGGGGGTCTTGACTTTTTATTCACCCTGTATATAACGTCTCGTAAAGGTTTCAGTAGTGTTGGAGGACGCATACTGTTATAATTGTACAATACGACTCACAATGAAGAAATATAATTTCACTTACTCACATTCAATATACATATAACATTCTCTAACTACTCATGCAAGTGATCAAAATGAACTTGTCGTATTCTATATATATACGTATGTTTATCGTGTAAGAAGTAGACGTGTCAAAAATTAAAATACACGTACCCAACCAAGTTCTAGTTTAACGTATAACTAATTTCGTCGATAACTAGTCGATTTGATGAAGTCCTACATTTATTTAATTTACAATTGTATGATCGCCCCTTGGTAAACATTTCAAAACGCTGCTAGTGATTTATCATAGGGCCATTTGTTTAAAGACCTAATCACCAGAACTGAATCCTACCAAAGATGTCACATGACTCGAGTTAACCTAAAACCTTAAATATTACACAACCCCTGCATTAACTTCAAACTCCAACTAGCGATAATGTTAGGAACCGTTAGTGTACACTTTCTAATATCTTGATCCAGGCGTTACGCTTCAGGTGTGTTCGACTGTGGTTTGTATGTTTTTGAACAGTTCTTAAATATGTGCCCTTACTAATTATTTTGTCGTCACTAACACGACAACCCGTGCAATTTTTGTCCAATTTCCATGAAATTTGGCTTGAATGTGTAGAATCGAAACAACTTGAGTTCACAGACCAGCAAAGGAATGGGAACAAAGTGTTGTGGGGTTTTGAAATTTTTCAAAAATGTTTTAAGACAAAGAAAAATGCAGTAGTTTGCTTGTTTGCGTATAACGTTTTATGGAATTTGGCATTTTAAAAATAATATCAACATTTGACCTCTTTCCCTTAGTAGCAGCAAACATAAGTACTCTTCAAATCTAATGTCATTTAAATAGGGAATAAATATGGCTCTTTTATGGAAATATTTTATTTAAAAAATACCAAAGCATTTGAAATTTGCATTGTCTGCAGGTTGTATTTTTATTTATGTTTTGTATATTTAAGAATAGAGTATTAAATTAAATTTTAATTAGAATAATTACATTTATTTTAAACTTTTGTACCAAGCCGATTAATGTGTTATTTGCTACAACACGCTTAGTATGAAATGTGAATCACGCCATGAATAATTTAATAAATATAATGTAATGTTGAGATACTTATTACATTGAATACATCTTAAACAGTTTTACTCAAGTTTAAATATATCTTGGTTATGTTTTTTAACAACAGTTTTAAGTAACAGTTGCGAGAAGGCCGATTTCTCAATCTCCAAAACAGAATCCTATTTCTGTAAATCCGTGATTAACTACTAGTGGAATCGGTACTTAAACAACAGCTAGGCCTAACTTTGTTTTCTCTTTCAGCCAAATGTGTGACGTATTGTTTTTCCGGCATTTAAGAGTTTAACGTGACGAACATTCCATTTGACGCCTCTAGGAGTGATGATGAAAACACACTAGTTGTTTCTCGTTTATAATTGTACATATCCTTAAAGCTCGTATTTGTAAACCCCTCCCACAATCATTCAACATTTAACACTACTAATTGTAAGTGGAGTTCAATAAAATTATAATTTATTATGTTATCTTATTTCCAAAATTTGTAATAGTTTCGAATCATGGCGCTTTGGAAATAAAACATCGATTAACAAATTTGTTTTCCTACAGTTACCTAACAATGTACATGTTCTCTCACTGATTTGAGAAAGCAAAGTGGCCAATTCACTCACTCCAGATTTGCAACGTGAAGGCACGAAATAGTGAGCGCGTAACATGCAGACAAGGTCGTATGCGCGCGAAATACGTTGGCAGCACTGGCTGTAAATCAGCTGGTCAGCTGTTGTACTGTTGTATCATTAAATGTAATATTAAAAGTTCATTTCTGTGTAAAAATATGTCACGTTTATTCACCAATTTATTTGTTTTTTAGTAACTGTAAGAAAAATATAATGTGCAACTCGAGTGCAAAGTGCAATTGACTCACTCGAGAAACCATTCCTCACGAGCCGTCAATTGCTCCCTTTGCTCACTAGTTGCACAAATAACTATTATCCCTACATCCTGGATATTTTCAATATTTACTTATAGTACTGTATACTGTTTCACCAGTATCTTTATTGTTATAAGACCGCACTGTCTTAACTGTAGTAGGAGGTTCTTGGCTCGGCAAACCTGGCACAAGAAACATAAACAGTTTAAACAAAAACATTTTTCACCTCGTGCGGTTGAGAGCTTCTCATTACATTAATTTGTTAGAGGTTTTGAGTTTTAAGCTTGTAACAAACTTGGTTTTACACAGTCTGAATTGCATTCCTGATTTCCCTTCACAAGTTAACCGAAGAAGGGGTTCTATCAATTAATATATAAAACATTTTGTAATGCATGAAAATAAGGTTAAGCGTATGGTGACCATTGAACCGTTGAAATATATCTTTGACCACGAGGCTTGTGTCGATTGTTTAAAATCAAGTAAAATAATATTGTGGAACCATGGGCTATTTATTTACAAAACAAAATCTAGCTAACTAACTCAAGCTATCACTGGTTTACTCGGCATGAAGACGCCCTGGGGGTAATCACCCTCTTTGACAAGTTAAAAGCTATTTCGTACGTGTAATTTCTACCTATACAGGGTGGTAAAAAAGTCCCAGGACAGTTAAATATTTTAAATAAATAATGCAGATAGAGCAACAATACTTGGTAAAAAGTTACAGGGCATAAAACTGTATTTCAACACATATTCAGTGATCCAATAACTCTTCGGGGGACGGCCCACAAGGAGTCGGAAGATAATCTCAAATGGAAGTATAGGTCACTATGTACATCAAATAAAAGGTCTTTTTTATTAGAATACAATGCCGCAAACCGCACTTCAAAAGGTTGATCCTGCGAAAAATGAGAGTTGTTCAAAGATTCATTTAATTTACATTGCTATTATACGCTTTCTCCTCAGGGGGCACAGCCCTAGGAATCGGAAGAAATTTGCTAACGTAAGCATAGGTCGATATGCACATCAAATTAAAGGTCTTCACTAGTAGATTACGATGCCGTAAATTCGAGCTCAAAAGAACGCCTGAGTAAAACATGGCAGTCGTTCAAAGATTCAAAATGGCGGATTCAAGAAATCTTTGAACATCTGCCATTTTGCGCAAGATCGACTTTTTGAAGTGCGGTTTGCGGCATTGTATTCTACTAAAAAAGACCTTTAATTTGACGTGCATATTGACCTATGCTTCCTTTTAAGATTTTCTTCCGACTCCTTGTGGGCCGTCCCCCTGAAGAGTTATTGGAGTTAGTTTTATGTCCTGAACTTTGTATCAAGTATTGTAGCTCTATCTACATTATTTAACTGTCCTGGGACTTTTTTACCACCCTGTATAGTACTGTGCTCATTCACTCCACAAGCTCTAGACTAAATATCAACCGGTCAGTTAAATGAACTGGTACTCGGTCTACAACTCCTCAAACTTACACAAAATGTCTCGACTCAACGTCCAGTTCTGAAGAAACGTTAAAGTCTTAACAAACATGCGTCCTTCTCGAATTCCCAAACATATTTATAAGATGGTTTTTCAAACAAACAACCAAACTATGCTATAAAGTCTATACATACAAATGTATCCTTTTGTGACGCATTAAAAGTGGGATAGTTCATTCAATTATGCTGTTACTTACGCTAAAAAATGAACTGGACAAATTTTAGTACCAAACGTAAATCTAAAAATAGATTTATCTTGATGTCGCTTACAATAATTAAAACATCCGCGGTGTTTTCAATATTTGATCATTTTCACTAATCATTGATGAGAAAATGTCTCTCAGCATATAACCAAAAATTAACTTATGACAATGTAATGATATAAATTCAAAGTCTTGTATCCATCCAATAGAAATCGAATTTACTATGTTTTACTGTACTGTATTTGAGAGGGTATAAATTATGAGTGTAATTATTGGTTATGTTGACGTTCATGTACAACCCGCCTTTACATCTTACATTTACTAAATGTACAATACGCTTTGGATATTTGTAAAACGAAAGTTTTTCATTTAAGAACATTCCATAAAATGAACACTACGTACTGTAGGCATACAACCGATGATTTTGACACTTTCAAGGAACTGTCGTTCGCGTCGTCGGCGTCGTCATCATGTATTTGGAGGTGAGCAAGAGCAGTCAGGGCCAGACGATGAATATGTGATTGTGACTAAGGCAACGCTCCTTATGATGCCATATCTAGGCATAGTCTACGTCAACTGTCGGCTAAATGTACACTTTTACCATGTTATCCTGCGACTTAGTGGTTCGGAATCCAGTTAACTGTTTGTATTTTCAGAAAATATCCATAGAGATGTCATCAACTAAAACTGTATGTACGATGATAAACAAGACATTTGGATATTGTAAAATACTTCTTTAACGCTATTAGTTATATTAACACTTATACACTTTTGTACTAAAATTTTTGTAAGACGGTAAATATATATAATAGGTATTATTGTGATTAGGGCTACTACTATATAAACAGTTGAAAACATAAGAACATTAGTACCCTTTAAACTCATTTTAATCATCAAACGACTAGTTTCAACACTTAGTTCTTGGTCATGTTGACATTTTATACAGATACAATAACAAATAATGAAATTATTATAATGTTTTCAATCGTTTGTATATATATATGTGTTACAATTGCGAACAATGTAATATAATTTCGTAACATAAGTTCATAATATCCAACAATGATGATAATTTCCAAAAATGATAATTTAAAAAGTTATTTAGAAAAGAGCTCTCTTTCAAGTGAAGTGTCTGAACAAGAGGATTTTCATGGATATAGGCTCAGAACACCCGGATCACAATGTTATCTTCATAAACAATTTTGGTGATTCGCGGGTGACGAACCTCGTCATCCAAGACAGAAATCTCATCACACAGTGGCAATACATTATATAGCATATTCGTATAAGAATCAGATAATTCACACACACGTTCACCCCTTTGTTTTTACAAATGCGAGAGTTTGTCCAACGATATTTGATAAAATGGCGAACTAAAAACAACAATTTGTTTACATGTGATTAATAAGTTGTGTATCTACATCGGACACTCATAAAAAGAGAGGAAACTTTTATCAAGGTCGCGGTTAACCAATCATTTCTTCGTCGTTGACAAACGAATAATTGTATTAATCGGTTTTGCGTCCATCGTACTCTTTGAAATATACATGCTAAAGTTGAGGTATAATTGGAATCTTAATGGAGTTTAACTAAAAAAAATTAAACGCAGGACATTTAGGACATTTCCAACTAAACTACAACTTATACCTAGTATTTTTCTTGTCAAACGTATAATTTTTTTATACAGCATTGGAGTTCTGTAGCTTCTCTTGATAGTCATTGTTAATTTAAATTAGTATATTTAAATACTAGTTAATAAACAGCCGTTGCTATACGCAACGTCCTGTTTTTAAAATGTATACATTAACCACGTAAAACACGTTTGAATATGCCAAACATAAGTTTTACGATCTTTATGCTAATATTAGTATCTTTATCTTAGTATTTTATGGAAAAGACATGGAATTTCGTCCGTAAAAAAATTGTTGAACGTGAAATATTTTATAGTTTACTTTACATACATACATATAGGTCAAAAGTACAACACCTTCCCCTACAATAAACACTGTGTAGTGAAAATATTATTTTCCTTTTATTTTGCGTGAATCAAAATCATTCTCATAGTTTCAACACCATTTTCCGTAAAGATGATGTTTCTGATCAGCACACTAGCACAGATCAATTATTTTCCAATTTCGTAATATTATTGCTTTATAATTTATTTAGGGCATAACCACACTAGTCTGTTACTCTATGGGCTGTGGCATGACTAATTACAATAAACCCGTCACAAAAAGTTTGTAACAAATCATTCTAGTTCCATTTAATTGCACATTTACACCTTACAACACAAACAATGTTAATGGCCAAGGTTACACAACTGCCGAGTCACTGTCAAGTGCGTAGGCAAGCCATTGGCTATTGATAGTGGGAAGTTCTTGTTTCCAAGACTTCCCCATTTGGAACTTGTTTGTTGTAAAATAACTATCAACATGTCATTAGACTTTAAAAGCCACAAGGGTAAGAATATAGTGTGAGAGCTTGGGATGTATTTTAGAGAAGAAGCGTGCTGCCATGTCATTGTGTAGATTAATTTATTTAACTCTTGACCATTTCAGTTCAAAAGTTACTTAAAAAATTAATATTTTTTTCATCACTTCTTGCTGAAAGTAGCTCTTTTACATAACAGCTGATATCAAAGAAATTAATTGTTTCCCAACTTCTAATTTAGACCAAGAGAAAACGATAAGCTGATTCCCTCTTTATCTAAATTTACTTTCCCTTCCTCTCAAACAGTTCTTCATCTGCCCCTAATACGCACTAGCTTTTGCTTACAACTTATTTCTACTGATATGTTGTTTTTACTACTACTTCTGTTTAACAATACAAATGTGAACAGAAATATGCATAAGCTACTAGTAATTTTGATGCATTATACCTTGCAGGGCATGTTAACTGCACAATATGCTCATATGTTCACCCTTGAACTTGAACTTCAAATTTGCACGTTTTTATGTATTTTGTCTTTTTGTGTCCGACTTCTCACACATGAAACTCGAGCGCGCACCGGAAAATGCCACTTTCGTCACTAGTGATGAAATATCCTATAACGTTGTTCATATTAAAGTAACTTGACAATAGTTTGTAATCGTAAATGTCAAACAATTCTAAATGTTTATATTTGGTGTATTGAATGGTGCGTAGACATTTGATTATGATAGTAAAAAATGTTACGTTCATCAATTAAACTAAAACTTCTTCTTATAGATAGATTGTTGGACTATGACGCCTTTTAAAGCTCAGCAGATTATATTATTTAGATTGGTTTTATAAGTTCGTTCAATTCTAATACCGATATGCTATATGCATAAATAGTTTGATATTTGTTCTTTTTTTATGAACAAGACTCATTTAAAATTGCAAGGAATTTAAAGAACCGTAAGATACACTAATACCCTTTTATTTTACTTAGAGCAACATTGTCCCCTAATAGGTTATTTAGAGGCAGCTCCAAAGCTTCAAATGGTACTTCTTTATGTGACAACTAATTTCATAGGTTTACAAAAAAGGATTCCAGTAAAAATTATAGATGTTTATCTTAACCCAGTAAACAATGACAGCAATTTCAAAATTAAATCAATTATGACTAAAAATCCTTTAAATACATTAATTTTGTTTTATGGTCGCCAATGGGTTTTAAAATTCAAAT
Source organism: Macrosteles quadrilineatus (assembly GCF_028750875.1). NCBI lineage: Eukaryota > Metazoa > Arthropoda > Insecta > Hemiptera > Cicadellidae > Macrosteles > Macrosteles quadrilineatus. The sequence continues at coordinate 71,067,368 of NW_026542600.1, read as the reverse complement.
TTTGTCCATACTAATGTAGAGAAATAACCCATCAAATGTTAACTAGGCCTATTACAAATTAAACGATATTTAAAAATACAATTACGTAATATTCGCGAGTTAAGGAATGAGCACTTTTTCAAGAAAGGGTTGTGATCAAATTTAACAGTAACATTGAAAAACAATTAAGAGAGGTAAAGTTTGAGACTTAACATCCTCAATTAGATTCCGTGTCAAAAAGTCCCTTTGCCTTTCCTTTTGACTCGACAGATCTTTGTAAATATGAAGTAGAGATTTGAATTAATCTTGCAGGTCTAAGACGTGTATCATAGTAACTAAATTTTAATCCGGTGACATCTATAATTATGAGATAAACTTATGAAAAGGTTTGTTATATAATAACTATAAGATTGTTTCTCAACCTAAACAAATACATCTCACGCATATTGTACATATACACGAATTGTGTCATTAATGTGTTTACTAACTCAAAAATAAAGAAAATAAAAACGCACAACTTTTTTTTAGAAGGCTATAATAACTTTGTGGTTATTGCAATGAATAGTACAGTATTACCATGAAACAATCAGTTTACGCGTTTAGGTCTGAAATTGCTATGGAGACACTATCGTGGTGGAACTAGAAAATAAATCTGGAACAGATTGAGTTTTTAAACTTTATTTAAATAATGAAATCAATCTGCCGTTTGTTTAGTAAGAATTTTGTGTTATCTATTTTACTTGATTAGACTAAACAAACTCGGATCCTTGTTAGCCTTGTCCTCTTACAGAGTGCTGCAGGTTAGATTGTTTAGCACTATAAAATATTCTACACTGTCATTCTATATTATCATTTTCAGAACACACCATGTGTAATGTGTGTGATGAAAGTTTCTACCTTTGGTGTTTTTATTCTAAAAAATAATTCCAATAATTTCTAGTCGAATATAATTTTACTGAAAGACGTGCGAAAGTAATGTGCAAAACAATCAAATCGAATTAGTAGTAAAATTAGTTATAGTTGTGCATTTGTTTGGCATTTTACGCAAATAGTTTGATAAATATGACTAATTGATTAAAATTTGTTGCCCTAAAATATAGGTTTAAAAACGCGCTTTTAAAGAATTAAATGGAATATATGAATAACGAAACAAAACATCATTAAAGCAAATAGAGTTTTTACAGTGTATTTATTTTAAATTACGCCAAAATGAGCTTTAAAAATGATTTAATATATACTAAAAAAAGTGAAATTGATATATTTCATAATTATTTTTAGACCAAAATATTTAAAAAAGTTAAGGAAATACACACCAAGAGCTACAGTAATTTATTAGTTCATGTGAATATTTTAAATTAAAAAATATTATAAATATTCATTTAATATATATATTTATTATCTTACCACATTTTTTACTAAATCAAACAAATGTTAAAATTTACTCGCTATATCAGTTTATTAGCTTCGTGTATACATTGTAAATCCAAAATAAAAACTATTCATAATTTGTTGTTTAATAACTCACCGTTCGCGAGGGCTATAACAGAAGCCAAGTATATGAGGACATGCCTCATGCTCGGGGTCTAGCGGCCTACTGGCCTACTGCTGTTGTTTTACCACCACTCCACTACCGACTACCACTACCACTACCACTACACACTACCGCCACCGCGATGTTGAGGGGGAGAGGTGTCAAATTGGGTCAATTCCTCGCTCCACCTGCTCCAGTGCATCGACCGGCCTTGCCACTTTTGACTACCAGACTGATAAGGAACCTGTTTTGGCTTTGGTTATAGCACTGGCCAGTTAAATTTTATTAATAGAACAATAATTTTAGTTTTTTTGTTTAGCGTGTTGCTTGGCTAGTGGTTAGTCTCTGACCTTGGTACAAGAGGGATGAGTTCAATCCACAGATCCACAAAAATTGTAGGAATTTAGGGATCACTTTCCCTTAAAAATGGATTAAAATTGAAAACTTTAGGGGAGGACAACGATCCAGATCTTTGTTTGGGTGAATCCCCTGATTTATGGCTTGAGGGTAGTGGTCATTGAGGAGGGGTGAGGAAGTTAACTTTTTGTCAAATATTTCATTCTTTTTTTCACTATCAACAAGTTTGGTTTGTTTGGTTAGATTATGACAGTTTTGATTTTTCATTATCAGTAAGTTTGGTTAGGTTATGACAGTTAAATTAAATTAAATTTAAATTGAACCTACAAACAATAACGTTTTAACAGCCACACTGATAGAGATAACAATTTGCCACGAACAGTTTGGCTATGCACGGTATGATGCGGAAGCGTTCGGTACGGCGCGGTGGTGGGGGGTGTTCCGATCGAGAAGGTCTCTTCTCGATTTCTCGTCCGTTCTTGAGCCAACCTAGAACTGACAGGTCAACCGACCGTGATTAAGATGATTACAGCCTGGATCATGTACCTTCACCCAAAAATGTTACTGGCATAAAAGTCACTAGTGAAAAAAATATTGTTATGTTTAACAAAATAGTATTTATCAATACTACGCTAAAAAGTTACGAAAAAATACGGAAAATACCGATAATCCCTAACTTTTACAAAACATTCCTGTATCAGGAACTTATAAAATAATACCACCATAATTTATAACACTCATTATAAATTATTAAGTAAGAAACTCGTTTTGGTTTACATTTTCTGCAATTCTCTTTTAATAATGCTAATGTTAAAACTTAAAACATACAATTGAAATCACCCATGAAAATTAAAACAAAAAACAAATGGTAAAGAGACCCTGGCTGGATATATCTGGATAAATTGTTGTATACTTATGTCTTAATTTTGATTAACACTGGTCAAATGGTGTTACTTTTTTCATACATTAATACAGTTGGGTCCCGCAAACTTGGCGTTATGTGGACTGGAAGGGTGCCGAGTTTGTGAAATGCCGGGCTATCGTGAACTAGGGTTAAAAATAAGAACAATACAATTTTTAAACTTTTTTATTTATATTTATATTACAAGTCAGTATTAAGTCATCAGATATAGTACCACAAATCATTGGCACGAGTTGGAATGATTTGACTTGAGACTTAATCAACATATAGCTTGAGTCCATGTTGAACTCGGACTCAAAAAATCACTAGTTTTCTGAGCCAGGTGATGGCTGAGTTATCCAGACTGCTGGGTTATCGAATGCAGAGTTTGCAGGACTCTACTATATACAGGAAAATAAAATAAACAGTGATAATTTGACACATGTACGGTTCTGACTCCTTTCTTCTTTATCTCTGATCTGGACTAATAATATTACATGTGACTCAGTATTATAATGAACTCATAACCTGTTTCAAATATTACTCATTTTATATTTGTTGGAAACAACTCATTGGTGTAATTATCTGGAAATTTTTGTCATGGTAATTGAACACTATTGATTTCTTACCTTTCTAATTTAAAATGTTCAGATGGGATTATAAATTTTAATATTCACTTTTCAACAATTTGGTTTATATTTAAAAGTTAATAATCATACTACTTAAAATGTAGGAAGAACATTTTCTACTATAACAAATATGAACAACAAAGTGGTTTAGATTTTTTTTAAATTTAAGATTAATTATATTACTATTTAAAATAAAATAAGCCATTACCATCGAACAACCAAAAACTGATACTTCACTTGACTACTATCCTTATAAACCAATATTTTTGATTGAAAACTGCTCAAAGGTTACATATGCCCTTAAAAAATTAGTTGATGAAATTTGTACAACACTTTTACAATAAAGGACTTTAAATTATTACGAAATAGTTGAAAAATATACAAGTGAATTTCCAACTGCACGCCTTTCCATAAGACTTGCAATCAAATCTGTTAGTTCTATTAAGAGGGATCAATTACTTGTATGTATTCCATACAAGAAATATTGAATTACTGATTAGTTTCACTGCAACAATGCAGTAATAGTATTAGTTTTATTAAAAATGTTCAATGAATGTATAAAAATAAAACAAAATTAATTACTCTAACCAAGTATTGTTTAACAACAGTTGATTAAATCATTTGTGCTTTGAGCTGTAACTAGTTATGATTTGATCCCACCTATACCCAATCACAGTTTTCAATTTGATTTTGCTCCACTTATTTTCATAAGTTTCACCATTTATAAGTATATTTTATTCTTGTACTGCATTAGCTCACTTGCTTTGGTTGATATTTTCCTTGCAAAGAAACTCATATAAGTCTTAGAAGCCCATGTGAGCAGGCAAACAAAAGGTTAAAAGAGACCACCAATCTCTAAAAAAAAACAAAAAAACTATAGCCTAGAATCCTGCGTTATAAATCATTATCAACCCTTTAGGGTAAAAATCAAAGTTTCGTAACCCTCCAGGGGACGCACGGTGGAGCAAACTGAAACACACTATTTTGTTATTAACGGGCAGTAAAAAGCATTCCGAGGTTCCCCTTGTAGATGCTCCTCAGGGAGGGGTAGACCACTTAATCGGAGTCACGGAGTTCACTACAAACTACACTAATAAAAATATTCCAAGATCAGTAATTTCCACTGAAGAGTCCAAACACTTTTAGGCCTACTCTTTCCCTATCCTATCCTAAACGTGCTATCCATGGACATACAATAAGAATGAAAATTATTCGATGTAGGGGGATATTAAATCAGGAAGGTTAAAATATATCTATATTTTATTTTAACGTTCAACAGTAACATTTATACCAGTTTCTTTTTATCAAGTTACTCAATATAGTTTTGTAATTAAAAAATATAAAATAATGTTTTTACATCAGTAAAAAAAAATGTAGACGTCATATCATGTATTTATTTTCCTTTATTTCCATAAATTATGGGTTAATTTCTAAGAAAAAAATTAGTTTGCGCAAAAATACCAGATTTAGTGTCTTTAAGACCAAGCGCCCCCTTGAGGAGGGATAAACATATGTATTGACAGTTTGTCTAAGTAAGAGTATCCATACAGTATAAAGTATAGTATCATGATAACATTTCTCGTTTACTTTGTGTGCAGTTATCCGTGACTCTCAACAGTGTGGATGGTAAAGGAGAGCTCCCCCTAGACCTTGCCCTACAACAACGACAGACCTCCATCGCTACAACCCTGCTGGAGAATGGAGCCGACCCAGACTGTCGCAACTCTCAGGGCTGGACTCTTCTGCATCGTGCAGTGGACAGAGGTTAGGAAATTAATACTACCATCCTGATTAATGAATGACGTCCTAGACCTAGATTTTAATAATATTTACACTTTTTACTCTTAAATATAAATTAATCTGGTATGACACTATAAGATAAATATGACACTAATAAGAAAAGACAAATCAGTGGCAGACTGTGTATCCATGGCAAATATGTAGTGTGTTTGTTTTGTGGTGCCTGCCACTAATTTTTATCAGTACCATTCACTTTTTTACTGTACTGGCTGAGTTCTTCGGGCTCGTCCTACCTGTTGTGTTCGACTGACATTTTGTGAGGCATATCCTCGACTTTGGAAGTAGCCTCCTGGGAGGTGAAATACCTAGCCCCCAAAGGGGAGGTAAATGCTCGGTGTTGGTATCGGCATTTTCAAGTAGGCCACAGACATGGACGACTGGGCATTGGGTCCCAGTGACATTCCTTTATCCAGGATGGAGGGGTGTTTAGCTCTAGGAGAGATGGAAGTGCATCATATTCTCTAACCTACCTGTGTCTGTGGTTCTTTGGGCTTCGGCCTGCTTGTTGTGTGCGACCAGCATTCAGTGTGGCAAATCCTCGACTTTGGAAGTAACCTTTCCTGGAGGTGAAAACGGGCAAGTACCCGTAGCTCACGGGGACACTCAAGGGCAACGTAACTTTCCGCAGTGTGAGGGCAACGGTTTGTAGGCACTTATGCAAACCAATCCCTGTCTCTGAGCACGGACGGTATGGTTATCTTGAGTGTGGGGGGTTCTTCCCGGAACCTCAATTGAGTCAAGGGTGTCGCCACCTCTGGTGGATAGGTTCATCCGGGTGGGTCCCACTTCTATACCTGCCTCCTTTTGGGAAACCCTGATGGCCTGGCAGTGATGTTGGGTCTGACGGGCAAACGAAGTAGATCGGGTGCTGGGTCCGAGCCCGCCAGGGGTATCTGGGGATCTATCGCTCTGGTTATCTCTGGTTTCCCAGCAACTGGGTAAGGCCTCGATCGGGTAGTGGTGTAAATGGGAGGTTGGGGTTCCCCCCGTCAGCGTGCTGACGGTCCCCTTCCTTCTGGCTATTGATGGCGGGTTTGCCTGTCAGGGATTAGATAGGTCCCGAGTGTTACTTGCACTAAATGCGTCGGGGCGCTCTACCATGGTCCTCTAGGTCCCGACCTAGTGGAACCCAGGTGGAGTGACGCTTAAACAAGTAGCCGGAAACCCTGGTTAGAATTGAGGGGCAACCCTCTTTCCGAAGGGTCTGCTTCGGCAGCCGGTGAGCCTGATGACCTTAAGTCATCCGCCCATGACGTGCAAAAGGTTGATGCGTAAGCTTCGGCCTACATCATGGGGCCCGGGTAAGTCTCACGACAGGTACCGGGTATGTAGTCAGGGGGCTTCGGCTCTCATGACAAATAATGAAATGAATGTACTGGCTCACCCCTTGCATTGCTGGATATGTTCCTTGTACAGACCCGATGCCTATTTGGACAGGCAAGAGCAAGGTTAAAAAAGGCCACTAGCCTTAACAAATTTAAAACTCCTTCCCGTAGCCGAGCCATAATTTTCCAAATGTCGTTTCCAAAGCTGCAGACTCTTAAATGCCCTAGTACAGCTACTTGTTTACTGGAAGTTTAAAAAATTAACCTAATCGAGAGAGATTGTATTAAAATTTTTAAACTCGAAACAACACTCTACGTACGCTGCAGTATACAGCATAGATGGGGAGTGTTGCTAGCTTAGTGGTTACCTTCTCAAACTTTGGTGGGAAGGTCAGATTCGATCTCCAGCATATATTCAGTAAAACTTTGGGGTTTTGGACTGCTTTCCCTACAACATTGTTCTCAATACGGAAAGTAAATAAAAGAAACGTCTTATAACACTTAAAACATATATTTACGCTTATACTGTCACTCACAAGACGGTAAATATAAATAAAAGATGGTAAGTGGTAATCGATTTCGATTGGACACTCCAATCATCACCTGAAAGGCAGGTCTGATGATAATGGGAGTGTCCAATCGAAATCGATCACCTTTTACCATCTTTTATTTATATTTACTGTCTTGTGAGTAACAGTATAAGCGTAAATATATGTTTTAAGTGTTATAAGACGTTTCTTATATTTACTTTCCATAAATTTAATAACACATACAATGCTGATCTAGAAGTTATTTATGTTCTCAATGACAAAACACCATTGGTGTTCAAAACTACAAACTTAATCAATGTATTTAAAATCCTTTTACTAAATAGTTTGAAAATCTAATTATTAACTACTCAAATACTGAGCAATTAAAAAATAACAGTAAAAACTCTATTAAAAGAGTTTTCTTGTAGTAGTATCTCTCTATAAAATCCTCACTCAGTGAGGTTGCTACCAAGAATTGAGTGAATAACTTTTTGGATCCGAGTCCACATGTCAGCAATTAGCGTCATCTGTCTATCAACAGATCAACAGTGATCAGTCAGTCAACATTGTGAATCAGTCTACTATTCAAGCTGGCTTCAATACAGTAGTTTACTAAAACACCTGAGTTTGATTTAATTTTTTTCATGATAGCTGCCTATGTCAATAATATAGCCTAATGCAGTTCTTTTTATTTAGTGAAGCAATAAAATGGAAAATCATGGGTCTTTTTATATGTTCGTTGAAGCATGCTGTGCTGATAATGTTCACTTCTCCTTTTCTTATTTAAGGGTTTTACAGCTTAGGAGAGTTTATATTTCCTTTATTGGTGTTTTGTTAACTATAAGACTTGTTATCAGGCCTCTGAATTGTAAACATCTTTCATAAGAACAATGAAACACCGAAAACTAAATTCAAACAACTCAAAAACATACATTTCTGTGTATTATATGTTTAATTTCTTTTTGCACTTGAGTTCTTCTAAATTGCTAATGATTCACATTCAAGTTTAAATTTTTGTTGGTAGTGGAACCTTGATAAGAAGGCCCTCAATAACAAGTTGCCCTTTTATAACAAGTGTCATTTCCAAATCCCGTTAAAATTATTTTACCCCTAATCACATGTTATTTCAAACCTCGATAAGAAGTCAACCTTGATAACAAGTTTTATTTTACAATCCCCATGAGAGTCTTGTTATCAAGGTTCTACTGTAAATATTAACCAAAAAACTGAAAACCTATTCATGTAAGAATAAACAGTGGCTTAGTCACAGAACCTTCAAATGTGGCAAACTACTTAAATGTTTTTTTCTCAAGTTGTAAAATCAGATGTGACTTCTTTGAGAAATATTCAGCGCAGTGATAGGTGATAGTCTCATTATGTCTATAGGACTTTTCCCCGTAACAGAGGAGGAAGCTGCAACTGTCATAAATCAACTTCCGTCGAAGAGAGAAACGAATGTTGATGGCATGTCTGTGTGGCTTCTCAAGCAACTGTCTGATCATATATTACGTCCATTAACAGAAGCAGTCAATGCTTCTTTTAAGAGTGGGTGTTTCCCTGAAGACCTGAAAAGGGCAAAAGTCATTCCAATCTTTAAAAAAAGGGGACCTGCTCGATGCCAGCAACTACCTTCCCATTTCTCTCTTGCCTGTTTTTAGCAAAATCTTTGAAAAGCTGTTCTTGAATCAGTTGTTAGCATTCCTCAATCATCACAAAATTTTTTTCATTTGATCAATTTGGGTTTAGAAGGTGGAAATGTTCAGTGGATGCAGTGTATAGCCTTGCCAGTAAGGTATTTGAGAATCTGGACAAGCATCACCCAACACTCAGTGTCTTTTTAGATCTTACCAAGGCTTTTGACAGTGTCGACCACAGTATCCTCTTGTCAAAATTAGAACACTAAGGTGTCGAAGGTGTTTCTTTGCATTGGATAAAACCTTACCTGTCAAACAGAACACAAAAGGTGCATGTCTCAAATCATCTGTCAAAACCAACTCTTCTATTGTAGGTGTTAGCCTCCGGATTGCCAAATAATATTAGAAAAGGTGCAAATGCCTGCTATTAAGCAATCCAACGTTGTTGTTAACACAACTAGTTTCAGTGCCTGTGTGGCACCATCATCAGGCTGTACAAGGACAGTTTTCTTTCTTCATATAGTTCACACGAAAATAATTAATAAACATTTAAACACGCCCCAAACACGAATACGAGACATTTATGGTAACTGATCAGTTAAGAAAACAGACGACGCTAACCCGGCTGAGTTTGAGTCCAGACTGCAACTCTGCAGACTGGAGTTGCAGTCTAGACTCAAACTCCGCCGGGTTCTGGCTCGGATAATCGGAGTGTACTGTAGAAAAAACTATAATTCAGGATTTGAAGCATACTCTTGCAACATTAAACTAGACTATTTTCTTTTCAAATACAAATTGGCTACATCTGGACCACATGGATGGGATGTCTTATGCCTTATGTTAACTTCAGTATCAACAAGCAATGATAATTCTCTCCACATAATAGCAGCATGTTCTCCTGATACCAATGTTGTTGATGTTTGCAGGTGATGACTATGCAGCCAGGTTTCTTTTGGAACAGAGTGCCTCTGTGTCACTCACCACTCCTGATAATGGTGACACTGCTCTCCACATGATAGCAGCATGTTCTCCTGATACCAATGTTGTTGATGTTTGCAGGTGATGACTATGCAGCCAGGTTTCTTTTGGAACAGAGTGCCTCTGTGTCACTCACCACTCCTGATAATGGTGACACTGCTCTCCACATGATAGCAGCATGTTCTCCTGATACCAATGTTGTTGATGTTTGCAGGTGATGACTATGCAGCCAGGTTTCTTTTGGAACAGGGTGCCTCTGTGTCACTCACCACTCCTGATAATGGTGACACTGCTCTCCACATGATAGCAGCATGTTCTCCTGATACCAATGTTGTTGATGTTTGCAGGTGATGACTATGCAGCCAGGTTTCTTTTGGAACAGGGTGCCTCTGTGTCACTCACCACTCCTGATAATGGTGACACTGCTCTCCACATGATAGCAGCATGTTCTCCTGATACTACTATGGAGGAGACCCTAACTGCGATGGTTGACATTGCCAAACTCCTGTTAGACCGTGGCCTGGATCCTAATCTGCAAAATAAAAAGGGATTGTAAGTCTGGTGTTCAGTTTGATTAACTTATCATGCAAATGAAAGTGGTCAATTTAGTTTGCTTTAATTTAGCCTTTCCTCACCAGAATTGTGAGACTATGCAATCTAATATTACTATTTCATAACCCTCCAGCGTGTCTATAATAGTCGCGGTAGGTTGTTTCTGTAGTGGAAGCAACAATAATAGTTGTGTTTTGCAAGGTTTTGGCCAACTCCAAATTAATGGTTAAAAACGATTGTAAAATGGAATGATTTTTATACCGTTAGAAGGATAAGATTCTGAACTTCCACTTTGTTACATAGATGAACTTTATCTTACAAAGGGATCACTGTAGTTGAGCACTAAAGTGAACAAAAATTTCGAGCATAGACAGTTGCACCATGTACGCGTCACAAAACTGCCAAACACAGTATGTTTCAAAAAATCATAACAAGGGATATTTTTTGTCTACAAAGAAACAGGTGGTACCACTGCAATAAGGAGGAAATTTCCTATATTACGGTAGAAACACTATTTTGATATAGGATAAAAAAAATTAAATACGTAATTTACTGAAAATTATATACAGTCTCACAAGAACAAAATCAAATCAATCAATTTTTACGTGTTGGTGAAGTAGCAGAGCGACTATTATAGTCGCAGTAGTAAAACATTTTAAAATTTTTTTTTTATTTGTACATATTTAGTTCCTTAACTGTTTTTTGAGCATAGTCTTACTAAATTTGAGGTTTGGGGTATTACATTTAGCCTGTTTTTGAAACATTCCGTCATAATGAAGAAACAATTTGATCGCCCCTTGAAATAGGTGCAGCAGCATTTTATATAAAACACTATAAAATATTTATTTATTTATATTTGCTTTAATTATATTATATATTCATGTAGGGGAATGAATTTACTTTCATTTTCCATAGTTGGCATTTAGGTTTTATGTATTTGAAAAATTATATACCTACATGTTTGAATAACAAAATATTTTTTTCAAAAAAATTTAAAGATTTTAAAACGTCATAAAGATTTATAGTAATGATCATTTTCATTAACAATTCTTGCTTAATTTAGTTTCTAATGTCATTTCCTTTACAAAAATGTGTACTTTTACTACATTTCTTGTGAAAAAATTTATTTGGTTTTGTTTGAAATTTTTAGCGCAAAATCGTGGATATTACCATTATTTTTTTCAGGTCATAACATTTTCAAACAAAATGGTATAAAATCGAAACATTTTGTATATCTTGAATTTAAAATAAAGAATTTTTGTTTGATGCAGGAAAGTTTTACTTTCAAAATTACAAAATCCAAAAACCTTTTTTTTATATTTTTTACCTAATGCCAATACAGTAGACCCCCTCTTAACCGACCTTGCTTTGAGAGCAGTCCGGTTTAACCGCCACTTTCTAGGAATCTCGGTATTTCCGCTCCCACTCTGGGCAATGAGAACTGAACCATACGCTTATCTCCACAGGATATATGACTAAGAATAAGTTATTTTGTATTGATCACAAAAAATATAGCATAACCTATTGTCAGTTTATTATCATCGTTCGTAGCTCGAGCACATCTGATCTGATTTGTTATCTGTGCGGCAAAATTATAACATCATAAAGTGTGACGATTTTGAGAACTGATTATCTTATCGCTGGAGTAAACAAACAATTCAACTTGTAGGGAGGGCAGGGAAGGGGGGTTAATAACTCCAAGGTCTAGATAGTTTTTGTGACTCGAGCCTCCAGTTAGAGGCTATAAATAAACATATAAACATCCTGTCTTGTAACAAAATGGTTGCTTGTATCTTTAATTTCAACAAAAGGTTCTAAACTGTATTACGATGGATTTGGAAAGTATCATTAATACATTACAGTACTAAAGTTATTAAAATAGGAATTTTTATTGACTCTTGCCTAGTATTATAATATATTCCACTGAAAGTAGGCCTATTTGACTTAACCATGTTTTGTGTTTATTTGTGACCTTTCTATCAATACGAAAAAGGAGATAAGAGTAGTTTATTTTATAAATAATGCAAGTATGACTTCAAAATAATGATTATATAATTCCAAATGAATAGCACTTAATTATGTTATGATTTTAGGGATTGCCTGTTTTAACCGACCTTTTGAGTTACCCGACCTAGGTCCGGTCCCATTAGGGTTGGTTAAGAGGGGGGTCTACTGTACATACTGTTTTAAATATTTATTCTTTTGCCATTTTCAAATTCTTAATTTCATTACGAACAATTTAAGTAAAGGTTCAATAGGTTTGCTCTCTTGGTTAAGTTTAATATGAATTTTCAAAAATATTACTGCAAAATCGCCAAAAATGCCTTGCCACTACAGAGTTTGCCCATTGCCAGTTGGAGGGTTAATTTTACTTTCTAATTAGAAAAAATCCGAAAAAACAATAATGTGCATTACACATTTTCAATTGATATATTGTCAAAGTTGAATAACCCCTTCCTGATCAATCCTCGTTTTCAGGAGTGTTTGGTTTGAATTTCTTATTTTCAATGTATATTTTGCCCCGTACTGATCCAAAGTATAATTATTTTTAACTCTGATTTTTATCTTCTTCAGCACGGCTCTTCACCTAGCAGTAATGGCTCACAATGAGGAGCTGTTCTCTCTGTTGCTCCTGCGTGCCTCTACGCAGCCAGTGGACCTAAACCTGCGCACCGCAGACGGACACACACCGCTATGGTTTGCTCTCATACGAACGACTAATCATTTCTACAACTGCAACAGCTTTGCTGCAAGGCTAGTTGAGAAGGGAGCAATCCCTAATCCAGTAAGTTGTTACCAGTTATAAAACGTGGTAGTTTTTTATAACTTAAGTTTTAGCGTGTGAAACTAGGTATTCTTCTCGATGTTTTCCAGTGAAAACAAGACCAAGCCTGCTATGAATAAAATTAAGTTTCCCAACTTTGTTCAGCCATTTCTCTCTATTAGCTTCTTAAGGAAACCTTAACAGCACTATGTCCACTATGTCTCTGTTTTTCGGAATCAGCAAACTTTTTTTGGAGATTTACACGCTGGGCTTCACCCTGGAGAAACCCTTTGGGATGCCAGTTTTTTACTATGGACGATTCCAATTTTGCAAAACTATCGTGTTTTCTTTCCCAAATAAGATTTTACTATGACAATTGCACTTTGACCAGCTAAGACTTTAAGTTTTTAAGTGGCATAAATATATTATTTTTAATATAATCTAAATTTCTCAAGGTTAAGCTATAGGTTTATATGATGAAGAATGTGCAATTTCAATTTTATTTTTATTCTGTTTTGCAATGATTTTATTAAAGTATTTCTTCTTTGCAGATCTATCCTCAAAATGGCAACAGTCTACTTCACTTGGTCGCTTCTGAAGGATTGGAAGATGCTGGACTCTTCCTTAGTAGTCACATCAATAACATTGATCACATCAACAGACAGGTAAACTAAACATTCAAAGGTAGTGATAGAAAATAGTATAGTATAAATGTATTTTTCAATTGCTTGTTTCTTTCAGGGAGAGACAGCCCTTCACATGGCTTGTAAGAAGGACTTGAGCAGATTGGTGACCAAGTTGCTGGAGTGCGGTGCCAACCCTAACATCCAGACTTTGCCCCCTGAGTCAGTAGGACTAGATGCAGAGGGGCCAGACACCCCCGTATACAGACAATCCCCGCTGCATGTAGCCATCTTTCACAGCAATGTCAACGCTGTCAAAGCCTTCTTGGAGTACAAAGGTATAATCTGTTGTGATGTTCGATCATATTTTGGTTAGTGTCTTCGTCAGTGGCATTTTGAAGAAATGTTTTACAAAATCCTTAAAGGAAAAGCGGTCCAATTCCATAAATTTGATGTGGATATGCCAGGGATCGAACCCATCTGTCACATTGAAGTGTGAGATGCTAACCACTTACTGAGAGACCTAGGGCTAGTCTGAGTGTGTAGCTAGCCTATACCTTCCGCAAAGATTCGTGGCGGCTGAGGGATTAGGACGGTCGGGTGGTGTCCCAGCCCCTAAATTAGCCCTCACTCGGCTGCTCTGAGGTTTGACAACGAGTCACCCACTGGGCTCAATGCGTAGTTAGTAAAATATTTGTACATCACCATAATGTGTATTAAATAACGTCATTTTTGTAACCTGCATCAAATATCAAGAACATTGAGCCCAAACACGAAATAATTGCGATGATATTAAGCATTCCACGACACGAAAACTGTCTATTATTTTAAAACCAAATGCATACTTAATATCGTCGCAATTATTTCGTGTTTGGGCTCAATGTTCTTGTTATTTGACGCAGGTTACTAAACTGGCGCAATTTAATACACTTTATGGTGGTATCTAAAAATTCTTTCAACTATGCATTGAGCCTAGTGGGTGACTCATGGTCAAAACCCAGAGCAGTCGAGCGAGGCCTAATTTAGGGGCTGGAACACCACCCGACCGTCCTAATCCCTCAGCCACCACGAATCTTTGCGGAAGGTATAGGCTAGCTACACACTCAGACTAGCCTTAGGTCTCTCAGTAAGTAGGGTCTTGTAGGTGCCCTTATAGGTGGATAAGTATGTAATTTATTTGACCCCAATACTTGGAATTAGTTTGAAGAATTTCTATGGGTCTCCGGAAATTCAGTACTTTTCAATACTCCAGTATGTGACACAGGTGTAAAAGTGTATAATATTAAATGTTTTTCCAATACAACTATAGCAACTATTGAGCATTTTTCAAAAACATATTTATTTATTGCGTAAAGTTTTTTAACCCAAGTGCAGTAAAACGAAACAGTAATAAAAAACTAATGTTGAATTAAATCAAATTAATAAAAATCCTTTATTTCAACAGTCTAAGTTAGGTTCTCCATGGCCCTTTCTGACACTTAACCTTCCTTCATACAATTATACATTAGAAAGCAGTATTTAATAAAACAGTATTTACAAAAACAACATTTAAGTAACAAAATTAACTACAAAAACGACTCTTAAACTTACATGGAACAATACTCAAGATCCAATTTCATTGTATAGAGGTAAATGGTATTCCTTAGCAGAATGGCGAACAAGTCATTGAAGTAGTGGAAAAAAGTTAGTAGTAGTAGTTAGTATCGGCATCGGCTTTTGACGATTAATTCTCGATACCGATACCAAATGTCCATGTATCGATGCTATCGAGAATCAACACATCCCTAATTTTTAAGAACAACCTCATTTTTACCCTCAATATTTTTTCCAGCTACAATTGAAGACTCAAAAGACGCAGTGGTGGCTAACCTTAATCTAAGAGACTCTGCCGGGAATACACCTCTGTCCCTGGCCCTAGCTTGTGGAATGCAAGCCACAGTGCCTCACCTCATTCAAGGTAAATTGAGATTGTGGAAATCATACAGTATCTTACCTTTAGATTTTGGCATTGCCAACAGCTCTCCACCATTCGTCTTGGTCTTGCATCCATTTCGGCTTAACATTCCAAATTCACTTGTTTTTCAGTAAAAATAAAAGACTTGAACACTTCATTATAGTCTAGGATGCCTCAGTTGTCAGTCTTCTACCTTAAAGATTATTGTCTGCCAAAATCTTTACTGTAGAGCCTTTTTCTGGTTGTATGGCCAACGCATCTGTGGATTTTATTTTTGATTTGGACAATGATGTCAGGGCTTTGATAAAAGGCTCATAAGTCCTATTATTATGTATTCTTCCAATTCCTTGGCTGAAACTTGGATGAAAAATTGGTATTTTGTTTCTAAACACTTTGAGTAAATTTTCTGTTGTCTTACTAAGAGGCGATTCACGAGTCACGGTTTATCCTAAGTCCGAGCGCAAAATCCAGTTATAACCATTTTGTTTTTTGCGCCGCGGCCTAGAAAACGGGTTCACGAGTACAAGGTTATCCACGCTCTGGCGCAAACAGATAAACTTCACCCAATTTATGACAGGGATAAGCCCAAGCGCAAAAAGTCGGCTTCACGAGTCCAATTAGAGAAAACCCCGGGCCAAACAAATAAACTTGTCTGGTTCACGAGTCATGGTCTAGCACAAATAGGATAATCTCGGGCGAAAATAACAATGGTTTTGGACTTGCACTTTACCTGCTGGGGGGCAGGGTTAAGTTGACATCATGTCGGGATTATCTCATTTGCTCGTTTATTGTTTTTTTGTTAGCAAAAAGAATGTTATATTCAAATTCACCATTAAATTCCAAACAATTTCATTACCCTCAACATAGTATTTATTTTTTTACTACTGATTGGCAAAAACATGCAAAACATAGTAAAAAGTTGCTGTTGACACATTTTAATTAATTACTAATTAAAAATATATTTAATAGCTTAACATATTTATATACATTTATAAAATTGGCCGAGATCAACAATAACTGCAGGCCGCCAAACCCTGTACTTGTGAACCGCCTCTAAGTGTTTATCCCCGTTAATCCCTGCTGTTGAGCAACGGTCAATGTTGGTCTCTGTATTTGTCAATTGGAAATTATTTTACAATAGTTGATTTAAAAAATGAAAACAAATTCAAACATTGTAATGTATTGAATTGTAAGCATTAATTTTAAAATTTAATTCTAATCGCAATTAACTTATAGTTCATCAACAATCATAAACTCTTTCTATCTTGTGAACCCTTAGCTGATTGGAAAAATAAATTTTGATTCCAATTTTTTGTTTAGCTTGAGTCATTCTTCAGTGATTCCCTGCCATTATGATGACTGTGGGAGAAGGGCTGCTGTTAAATATAATCTGTGAGCCTTATGCCACTTTTACCTCACTCATTATATTACATTTGGAATACAATTAAATTCAATCACTCTCTCTGCTGAGTATTAATATGTGCACTTCACATGTATTATTCCGATCTGTATAATCGTTAGGAGGAGCTGACGTCAACATGCGCAATGGTGCTGGTCTCTCACTTCTGCACCAAGCCATCATTAAACAAGATGCTGATACAGCCATATTCCTTCTCAACCAGGGTGCCAACATCGATGCCAAGTAAGTTAATTTTGGTCTTTTGGCGGTCATTGCAGACATTTTCCAACACAATTAGTAAAAAAACAAGTTTTCAGGTTTTATTAATTGTGATAGAAAATGTCCGCAATAATCCCTCAAACACCATACATTCACTATCACCAAAGAACTTCAAACAAAGAAGTAAATATTATACCAGTAAGTTTAAAAAATGGGTTTAACGGTTTATAATAGTTTATAAGTTAATAGTCGATAAGAATCGATAAGTTTTGGTATCCACACATCACTATAGTTTTGAGCAATAACTCTTACCGCCGATCCTGTCATGTATCTTCATTGAATATGTAGACGAGATTTTACAGTGAGATTTCTGTAGATGTAGAAATTAACTCTTTTTTTTGCAAGAAAACTACATTTAACTGTTCATAATTTCAATGTTTACATGTTTATTGTTGAGTTTGCACTATCAGGTCTAGATCTTAAACAGTAATGGTTAATAATAATGTCTCCCAGTTCATTTATTTGCCAGAAAATGCATCCACAAAAAGTCCCAGAGAGGTAATCATGCTCAGCTAACCTTATTGCAAGGTGAATAAACTCAAACTTCAAACTAATGTACTCAATATTGTAACAGTACAGTAAAAGGCTTTTGATAATCTGGCATATTAAATAATCTGTCATTAATCCAAACAATGTGTATAAACTCAATAAATCTTCTGAATATGTTCAGCAGAGTAGTGAGGAAATAACCTGAGGTCAGGGAATTTGAATTAATAAACTTGTACTTAAGTAATACCCTTTTTAATCCTCTATTTTGGCAGCGTTGTTACAATCCCTGCAAAAACAAATATTTTTGGACAATGCTTAGTAATTTCATGTTGATTCTAGTCTCAGAATTACTGTTTTTAGATTATAAAAGGTATAATGTTACCTGGATCTGCCAGAGTAATCCAAATGCTGTCTAACGACTACGCGTTTCGAAGCAGTATAAGCTTCATCTTCAGGTCCTCAAGAACACGTTTCACTCATCAGAGGTCGTCAAATAAATATAATTTTTACACACATACATGGACGGAGAATAGTTACTGACCTCTGATGAGTGAAACGTGTTCTTGAGGACCTGAAGATGAAGCTTATACTGCTTCGAAACGCGTAGTCGTTAGACAGCATTTGGATTACTCTGGCAGATCCAGGTAACATTATACCTTTTATAATCTTAGTAATTTGCGATATTCAGTAATCTGTTTTTACCACATTTTTGAACACACATCATTAGTAAGTTAAGTGTTTACTATATTTACATAAAAATAAAACTATTAAAAATTACATACTATATTGTTTTCAGGACGGTTAACAACGAAACCCCACTGCAGCTTGCTATCACTTACCACTTACCTGCCGTCGTAGAGGCACTGTGTCGCAGAGGCATTGATATGTCTATAGTAGACAGCAACAACAACTGTCCATTGTGGGCTGCTTTAGAGGCTGAGCAAGAGGACATAGCCTCTATACTAGTCAGGTAACCAGCAGTTATCCTACGATAACGCCTCTAGCTAGTACTTCCAAAAAACATTGTCATCTGGTAAAAAAGTCCTTAACATTTCTAAAATTATTAATATTATTATTATTTCTAAAACAAGCAACATGTCAATGCTATCCCCCACAACCGTACACAGTTTTTTTTATAAAAAAAAAATGCTATCTCATTTGTACAGTAGGACCTCGATATCTTGAAGCTGAAGGGGTAATGGTAAAAATGAAAGTTGTTGAGTTTTTCGAGTATGCGAGGTTTGTTAAAAAGGTTTAAATACCTTTTATTAAGCAATTCATTCAATTGCAGTCACAACTAGTTTCAGATCCTATGTGGAACCATCATCAGGCAACAAGGGTGTATTCTTTCTTCATACAAAGAGCGTCATATTTAGCACATAAAAATAAATAAACATTCAAACACGATTGACATTTATGTATTTTGGGACCAAGTTGTTTTGTAGGCATGTTTTATCATCAGACGAGTAAGCAAAAATAGCCTAGTATGAGGACATTAAACTAAAACTCCTTAAAACTATTGTAAACAAAAAGTTTAATGAAACATGTCATCAAAACAACTTGGTCACAAGTTTGAGTGAGTTTGGAATGTGAAGGATAAACTTTGAGATATAGATGTTAGATATTACAGATCACAAAACGTCAACATTCGACTTATAAAGATATTTTTAATATTGTGATTTACCGGGAATTCAAGGGAATTAGAAAAAATATGAGATATCAAGGAATTTGAGTAGTTGTGTAATAAACGGGATAGCAGGTAGCTTATCTTAAAAGGAGCACAGGTAGTACATAAAACACACAGAATACACACAAAATACATAATATTTTGTCCTCAGGAACGAAATATTTAGTGTTTTATGTGTCTTTTGTGGCCTACTTGTACTACCCCTAAGGTTTCAGTTGGTTAGAGTTATTAAAAATCAGTTTAGTGAATTACTGTACCGTATGGTGATAATTGTACCATAATATTACCATACTTCGACATTTCTACCATAATGTTATTATTTACAAAAACATTCAATTACCATCAGACTTTTTAGAAACCTTTCATTGTTACTTTCATCCTGAATAAACCTTCTTGCATTTTGTTTAAACGTTATATAAAATATGTAACATTAAACCATATTTATCATTGTATCATACATGTTTCCAAACTTTTAAAACTCACTATAAACTATAGTATCTACTATAATTGTGGAACTTATTATAGCCGTTTATAAAATGGTATTGATTTGTAAATTATGTCTGCAGTCCAAAATAAACTTTCAAAATTCTGAAAATGTACAGTTGTTTAAAGAATCACAGTTAATCTCTCACAGTTAATTCACAGTTAATCACTCTATCACAGTTTATAACATTTCTTAAATTAAACAAATTATTCGACAAAGATCACTTTGGTTTTAGAAGAAATAGGAGTACCTCAGATGTAGTAGTTGAGCTTCAAGGGTCTAAGGTTGGACCTCTTCTTCTTATTCTCTATATAAATGATTTAGCGGTCACATTAAATTCCAGAATCATAGAATTTGCCGATGACACCACGGTGTTAGATAAAGACTTCTATTGCTGTGGCAACTATCAAAGCATCTGAAAATTGGAATAAAATGGACCCTTCTTTCTTCTTTATTTTTCATTATTAACTTCTGACCTTATTTTTTATTTAATTACTAATTACAAATAAATAAAATTTATAATATAATGTATTTTAGTTGAAAAAAAGGAAAAAAACAACTGACGTGTCATTTGTTTACTGGTGATGTATCACAATTATGTAAATTCTGTGTGACCAATAAACATTTCATTTCATTTCAATGAAATGTATTTTAAATGTCAGGCATGGAGTGGACACGGACTGCTGGAGTGAAGGGCCAGAAGGCTGCTACCAAACACTTCTACACAGAGCTATTGACGAAAACAATGAACAAGTTGCTAAGTTTCTTATCCAAAGGTTAGTGAAGAGTTTTACCAATCTTGCATACCTACCATAAATTTGTTAATTATTTTTATATGAGTACTTAGGAGGGCTATTCAGAAAGTAAGGAACGTTTCACTCTGACTCCGCTAGGCCCGCGTACATCTTGGTGTGTGCTCACTCGGCAGCTCAGTCGGCGTCCAGACGTGACAATGGGACCATTCTGCACTGCCTGTTTTTTTTGCAATTTCAATATAAGATGTGCGCTGCGATTTAAAATCCCGCCAGTTGTGAGGTGCGGTCAGTGATACGGTTTTGTTTGCAAATAACTCAAAACCGATAACAATTTATCACCAAGTGTGTGAAGTTTACAAAAAAAAACATAATGTATGAAAGTTCTGTGCGAAAATGGTGCATTCAGCTCAAAAATGGCCGAACTGACGTTCATGACGAAGCAAAGAGCGGACGCCCAAGCATTCTATGGATCTTTTTTTACATTTTGAAAATGGTTTCGGCATTTGATCAGCTGCCCCACAATTGTATTCCATACAACATGTTTGACACAAACAAAGCATAATAAACAATCATCCTTGTCCTGAGGTCAGTAACATGCTGCAGGACAGACATCTGGAAACAGACTGTATTTAGTTTATTAGCCAGAATTGATGTATATTTATCCCAATTTAAAGTGTTTTGTACCTGAATACCTAAACATTTTGTACACAATGTTTCATTAATAATTTCACCCTGAATATTAATATTTAATCTAATGTTTTCTCTGTCACGAGTAGTTTTGAACCTAATAATTGAGTTTTAGAAGAATTAAGACTCAGCCCATTTGCTGTGAACCATTTGTTTAGATCTTCAAAAGTATGGTTTATCAAATTTTTTAAATTTTTAGGTCTGTTTTTGTTAGGTTGTTATCTGATGATTTTATATCCCTTGTATCATCTGCAAATAGAACAAGCTTTAAGTTTAAGTTAAAAGGCAGGTCGTTAATATAGTTTAAAAACAACAAAGGTCCCAATATAGAGCCCTGAGGTACACCACAATAGCTCATTTTCCATATTGAAAAGTTATAGACATTATCTTTAGCTTTTTAAAGGGAAAAAAGCAACTTGGCTTTGGAATGATTATTGACGAAGAAAAGAAGGATACACAACTAACTCACCTGAACGAAGAGTCCATTACAGTGCCATTACACAAAATAGCTCCAGAGCTGGCATTTTTCTGACATACACCACACGGATATTTAATAGGTTTGTAAGGTACCAAATTTTAAGGGGGGTAAAAACGTACTATGAATAAATAAATACCAGAACTTACCCGATTATAAACCACAATAGCCTACTCCGAGGCCTATGAGTTGGCCATAGCTTGGGCTATGGGCCAAAGAACGTAGGCCTATTTTTATTCACAGTGAAGTACACAAACACATCCACAACTACATATTTATTCATAATAGCACTTCGTGTCACATAATAAAGTTAAACCGGCCGATTTTACAGATATTTAAAGCCGCCGACGACATAACCCCAAACTGGTGTTTATTTGTTGAGAGACGACAGACGAAACTAGACCAGCTCAAGAAGTGAATTTGCGATCAGCTGTTGTCTAGTAGTACTTGAGTTCGCCGCTTGAGCGCGTAAGCCTCGAGCGGGCAGGAACGAAGGATTTTACTACAAGACACTCAAGACAGGATTATTCGTTCGTACGCCGTCTTCGAAGTAACTTCGTCGTTACAAGACTACTTACGCATTCCCGCCGATCGCCGATATTACGAAGGTTAGCTATTCTAATAGTTAGACCATTTCTACGTTTAACGCACGCATTCTCGTTTTACGACTATTTTCGTTCCAAAATTCGATATTAAATAACTAAATTTTAATAACTTAGTTTCCGCTAACTCGAGTCTCGACCCGCCAGTTCCTGCTTGCCAGTGACTAGCGGTGATTATCGTTTGGTTTGATTTAAACCAATTAGTTTCAAAATTACGATTTCTACGAATGATTATTACGTACGTTTATTCTAATTAGTTCGCCGTTTTAATGCCCCGAGACTTGTCGTCTGCGTTCTAAACCCCGTCTTTGGCGGGCGAGAGAACCTAGTCTTGGGAGTAGGCTGATTTGAACAATCAAACAGTCACGAATATTAATATTAAATCTATTTTAAATCATCCCACGATAAATTCTCCATTCGATTATATTAATTAGGCCCGACGACTCTGTAGGAATTGCTTTTTACCTTTTATTCGATATTATATTATTTACCAACGTCCTTAGCCAGATAGTTTACAGTTTAATACGAGTATTTATATCACATTGGCTTAAGATTGAATACTCGTCGGCCCTACAGAGTCATTCCAAAGGTTAGGCAAAATTTAACAAAACTATTTAACGAAGGTAAGGATGATATATAGCTCCAACTGAGCGTCTGCAGGATTTCCTGAACGTTTCCTTAGCTCTGAGCCTTCGATTAAATTTTAAATAAATTGATCAGTCAAAGCCGTGACAACTTCGTATCGACCCCTGGATTTTTCTCGGCTCCTTCTGAGCACTCCGGGGAAGAAATTTGAGTGTGGCCGGTTCTAGGGGTAGGCCTAGCCTGACTTGGTGAATACTAGTTTATTCCCCCCTTAGAATTTTGCGTCACAGGTTTTAAATTACTTTTACTCATTTTAATTTTACTAAAGAATAATACAATTTTTCACAGTTTGTATAATGATGAAAAACACTTTTTTAGATTTAAAGTAAATATGTGTCATGTAAACAAAAGGAAAGTGATTGTTCTATTTATAGCCCAATGTAAACAACAAGGGTTTATGTAGGTCTGCTGATAATTGATATTGTAGATAGTCAATAGGTAATTAATTGTCTTTAAGGTAAATGATATGAGGATAAAGTTACAACTCAAAGCTAGTACTATTTCATAATTTAGGATAAGTTTGAAAATGAATCAACTGATAACAGATAACGAACCAGTTTGTCCTAGGCCAAGGCGCTCATAGTCACATTGATTATCTTAATTTCAGTTGCTGAATAATCTTCTCTCACAGGAAAATATTTGTTCTAGTTCCATTATTATTAGTAGCTAATTTATGTGCATTGTGTTTAATCTTGCTTCAAAGTTAGTGTAAACGCAGGTAATATTTACAATAAATCTTGCCTTGCAGGTATAATTAAAATATAGAGAATATTTTAGTAAAATTATTGATAAAAACTAGAACTTATTTAATAACTTGAAAAAGAAACACTAAGATTTTTATTCATACATAACTTTGCACTAAAAAAACACTAATTTTGTTTAAAAGCTACTTTAAATGAGGACTAGAAAAACTCAGTGGTAGATCAACTTAACCTCCAAACACTTATGTCCAAACCATAAGTTCACATCGTAACTGGTGATGAGACGTGGGTTAAACAGGTTGATTGCAAAGTGAATTTACAGTCCATGGAGTGGGAGCACACAAGCTCCCCGAAAAAACCATGAAAATGTTTGCAAACATTGTCAGCAAGGAAGATTATGGCGACAGTTTTTTGGGACAGGCAAGGTGTGCTTATTATTGACTTTCTTGAACGTGGTGCAACAATAAACTGAGTGGTACTGTGAAACTTTGCGAGTACCAACCCCTAAACATACATATGGGTAAGGTTGCATGAAACAACCTTAGGAGAGCAGTTCAACACAAGCGCCGAGGGAAATTGACGTTGAAATTTTTGTTTATGCTTGACAACACCCGACCTCACATAGCAAACCGCACCAAAGAACTCCTTGACTCTTTCAAATGGGAGGTTTTTCCTCATCCACCCTATAGTCCTGACCTTGCACCAAGTGGTTTTCACTTGTTACCAAGAATGAAGACCTGGCTAGCAACACAGCGCTTCGACAACGACACGGAGCTCAAGGTGCGCGTCACTAAGTGGCTGAGATCCCAGGCGGCAGACTTCTATGATGAAGGAATTTCAAAGCTTGTACACCGGTACGATAAGTGTCTCAATTTGTTTGGCGACTTTGTAGAAAAGTAGTATTTTAGTTGCCCTTTTAGATGTATATAATATAAAAAAAGGATTGTACTTATTTTTTATTTTCTTTTTAAATGTTTCTTACTTTCTGAATAGCCCGTACTTACTCTTCCCCTCATGTTTATGCATATCTAATTATAGCTGTTCGTAACTGTTGTAGTTTTCTTTTTTTATGTGTATACTTAAAATCAAATATGGCAAAATTATTTATTTCATACTGTACTATTAACATTTTACAAAAGCAAAACTGAAGTATTCATTAAACTAAATCTTACTTAAAGAAGGAAATAAATCGTAAGAAAATAAATATTGAGTAAAAATCCAATTCTACAAATAGAAATTGATTTATTCTGCAGGTTTAACGTGAGTTTATGTATTTATTTATTTATGTTGTTTGATGTTGCAGTGGCTGTGACCTGAACAGTCCACGGAGAGCTGGTCCGGGGGGTAGAGGGGGGGAGGAGGCCCACGACCAACAAACTCCCCTCCACCTGTGCTGTCAGTGGGGGTTGGAGTCCGTCGTTCAAACTCTAGTAGAGCATGGGGCTGATATCAATGTTAAGGTATACTTAACAACATTAATGTTGTACCAAACTTTGACATCAGACTACTAAACTTGTTCAAGAACTTACTTATATGTGTTACAATGCTAATAAGAATATTTAGTTTGAAGATACAATATTTTTAGAAAATTTCTCATATAGGGATGAAGTTATTACCGTAGTTCTCATAGATTTGCTTTTCCGTTTTTAGGTCGCCAGAGACCAAAACACCATCTGTTCAAAATCATAGCACGATAACTTGAGATTTTTATCATCTGTAAAACATGTAAAACTACATTTATTCCGGACAAATTTGCCAACCAGCATGATTGCCAATTGGACTATGGAAACAGGGTTTTATGGAGTAAAAACTGGGTTTTCAGGCTTACAGAGAGATAAATTTAAAAAATAAGTTACATTATAGAAGAAAATAAATAGAAAGGCTGAAGACGAACGTACACGAATACATTCAAACGCCTTCAACCTGAGAGACGCAATAATTCCTACTTTTGGATATTGTGATCTTTGGAACTACTGATTCATATATTTTGAAACTTTGGATTCTCCTATGTCCAAAGTCCAAGCACAGTCTGTTTTATAAGTTCACTTCACATTGTAAAATTGTACTTCTGGTAATGACTGTACTTTTAGATCTTATGATCTTTGGTTCTAATTATATATTTTTTTTTATTGTGATCTGAAATATAAACTTTGGATTGGATCTTCTGATTTTGGATCTTGCGAAGATGATCCGTTGCCATTTCTTTTCAAACTATTTTGTAGAGCTAAACAAACCAAATAATTTAGCATGTCAAAGCGTTATTGTACTCCCTAATTGTTGTGGAGAAAATAAAAATAACAAATTAAAAATCCCTATGTTATTCTTATGAAGAATAAATAAAATGTTGTGGTTAGCTTGTTTGATCCTGTCCGTAAGAAACTCCCTAAACCATGACAAGATTAATACCCAAGCCCAGGTAAAGCTGAAAAATCACAAAGGTAATTTTAATTTTTAACCTGAGGACAAGATAAAATTCCAGATCTCGAAGCATAATGAAAAATTATTTTTACGAATCGTGACAGAAAATTTCCACAATAATCTCTTAACGTAAACCAAAAATGAAGTTTAAACAAAAGACAAATACATTAATTACTATTATTTAACCTTTCACTGAGGGACACAATTTTTTTAGGATGCAGAAGGCAAGACTCCTCTTCACGCAGCCATTCAGAACCAACACCCTTCCATTATCAGTTTGCTGTTGTGCCATCCGTTCCTAGACCTGACTGTACCTGACAAGAATGGGCTGACTCCGTTTGCCACAGCTCTTGTTTGTCGCAACAACAAAGCAGCTCAAGCCATGCGTGACAAGCTACCCACTGCGGCCGAACAGGTAATGTCAGCAGGATATACAACAGGTCACTGTTGTTAGTAGTTTTATCAGTATGGTAATATTATGCCATTTTTTTAAAGGACTAGTGTTATAACCTTATGAGAAAAGGCTTTGCAGGATCATGAAATGATTTTTTCCTACAGTCACCCGACAAAGTTGGCTTCCCTGTACTGTTTATAGTACAGAAAGCTGCTAATTGCTGCATATTTATACTTTGCCGCACGGTTTATACTTTGCCGCACATCAGGATTCCAACCAAACAACACAAAACAGCGTGGTTTTATTATGCACGTAATCCGTCTACGCTTGGAAATAGGTTGGCAACACTTAAAGATAATAATACTATGAACAGCTGATTGACTATTATAACTACGATTTAACCTGTCATTTCGTGTTTATAGTTTTGGTATTTCTGAACTTTCTGGACTTTTCTTTTAAACGTTTTTAAAACATTCCTACGGTCTTAATAAACAAGAAAATACTTTTAAAGCATTTTTTTTAGGCGTGGAAACCACTTCAAATTACAAAAACATACGGAACTATATTCTCAAAAGACGGAGCACATTTCTTGCCGAGGAAAAATAGCGGAGTGATACGGACCACGGGTACTACTTTCTCCAGGGCACCATTTGTGTAATTGTGTTGCTAGCTGAACCTAAAAACGTGTTGTATAGTGTTTGAAAGACTAATTATTTATGTTTTATAGTGACTGTAGGAAAAATATAATGTGTAACACAAGTGAAAAAGGCCTTTGCTGCACTCGAGATCATTCCGCACTTGCCTGCGGCTCGTGCGTAAACATTGCTCTCGTGTGCAGCAAAGTGCCACTTTCACCACTAGTTACACAAATAACTATTGTCCTAGTGACAAGCCATTATTTACATGCTTAAGAACAATAAACCAGTAAACCGTCATTAATCTGGATTAATTAAGAATCCAAGTTGGTTAGTTAATGAAAGTCCAGATAAAGTTAAATAAACCTTATATGGGGAAAACCGTGGTATCCTAGGGTTATTTGGTTACACCTTGCATACAATGAAATACTTTTTTATCGACAAGTTTTACAATCTTGACAACGGTTTTAAAAAACAGCTGTCCAGATTAAGCAAATGCTATATTTATTTATTTATTTATTTATTTATTCATTCCAACGGGAAACCCATTAAGCTGGGTTTTCCTAGGCGTGGAATTGGCGAGCGGAGAGAGAAAAGCGGAGAGCGGACTCCACTTGTCTTAGGCAATTTAATGTTACTGTTTTCCTAGAAGCGGAGCGGAATGCCATGTTAATTTCAATTCCGCTCTCCGCGTTCCTCTCTCCGCTCTCCGCTTCCGCGTCTAGGAAAACCCAGCTTTACATTGATGCATTACAAAAAAAAAAAAAAAAAAAAAACAATAATAATGAAGGCATGATGTGATACTACAAATATTCAACAACAACAGCAACAACGTATTATGCAATAATAACAACAAATAAATATTTCAAAATGACAACAATATAAATAATTTATTTTTGTACAACTAATGAATACTGAATTGCCAACTAAAAGATAATCTATACAATACTAAATTAACAACAAATAAATATAAAAGAGGCTATATAAAAGGGTCTAGATTAATAAGGGTTATATATATAATAAATTATGATCCAGCTTGAAAACCACAAACTAATTACAGTAGTTGATAGTTTGTGTCAGTCTTATCAATGATGATCAAATGTGATCAACCCAAAGCAGTGGTTTTCCATTGGCAAGTGTTGCTCAATGATCTACGTACTAAAATCTGTCAAAAGTCTTAAAAATCCTTCCAAAATATTTAATTCTGGACGACAACCACCAATTTTATCAGCAACCTTTTCTTAAAATTTTTCAGTTTAAAAAGTAGTGATCAAGACCACCACAATTTGTTTCTCTGAATTTTTTGTGCGTTTACAAATGAATTATCCTTTCTTGGGTTTCAGTTTGATACTAAAGGACGGAATTTTCTTCACATGGCAATCCAGAAGAATGACCTGGAGAGTGTGTTGTTCCTATTGAGCATTCAAGTTGACGTCAATTCCAGAGTGAGGGATGCCAGTCAGAGCTCACCACTACACTTGGCGGCTGAGGTGGGAAATGAGATAATGGTGCGCAGTCTGCTACTGGCCGGGGCCAGGGTGAGTGATGCAACTTTCATTCTGAGGTGTTGTCCTAACTCCATCTTTCTATAATTTTTTGTCCAAAGTGGCACAAGAAACAGGGAGTCTAGTAGTCGGGACAAACGGGAAAGTCGGGAATGAGTATTGAATTTTAAATTAGTCTTGAAAAGGCGGGATTTGGTCTTTATTTTGATATCAAAGTCAGGAATTTTCATGATTTTACCGCGATCGCGAAGACGACGATCACGTTTCCGTGACCACGAGAGGCGATGATGATATCTACACGGCCGCTGGAGATGTTCATGATTAAGCCGCAATCGTGCTAGACATTAATCACGTTTTTGTGACCGCAGGAAATGATCATGATTTTTCCGCAATCGCGCAAGATGCTGATGATGTGTACATGGGCACGGGAGATGTTGATTATTTTGTCGTGATCGTGCTAGACGACGATTACGTTTTTGTGACCACGGAGACAATGATGCTGTCTAGACAGCCATGGGAGTTCATAATATTGCTGCGATCGTTGACGACGGCGATGAGGTTTC
This sequence comes from Macrosteles quadrilineatus, assembly GCF_028750875.1. Lineage (NCBI taxonomy): Eukaryota > Metazoa > Arthropoda > Insecta > Hemiptera > Cicadellidae > Macrosteles > Macrosteles quadrilineatus. Next base: position 71,038,093 of record NW_026542600.1, on the reverse strand, counting down.
CAAGACCACGGGAGACAACGCTGACGTTTCCGTGACCATGCATAAGAACAAAACAAAAAATAACACACAGTCATATCTCAAAGATACAACAAAAATATACAGTGAAATAACAATAAATTATTTCAAATCAATGCTGTTATTGTGTCCTCATCAAACATCCTAAAAATCAGACTTTTTTTTATCTATGTTACATACTTAACCTCTTTCTTTTTTTATGTTGGTTTCACTAATGTATTCACCAACAGTGGCGTCTATAGGAGCTCATGAGCACGTGAACCTCCAATGAAAAAGAGCACAAACAACAATGATAACACCTGTGTATAGTCAGTATATCATGGTCTATTAATTAGTAAGTTTTAACAAGAAACGCCAAACCTAGATAGATCGGCGTAACTGTAGCGCCTACAATATGAGTGCGGCAGTAAGCATAAACACTTGGAGCTGAGCTGCCGACTGCGCAGCTCCTGCCTTGCCATACAAATGGACGGGTCAATTTTGTGCCGGTGGAGGGGAGGTCGCTTCAATCTCTGCAAAGCTTATGGGGATCTCCTTGGAAGCAGCCCCGAGCACTCTCATTGGCTGATAGATGCACACGTGACATGTATTAGTCAATTGTAAACACTTCATTAGTTCACTGTGTCACTCAATACACTACCTCTGTTTCGAATACAGTTTCAGGGCTACAAAATGCTGAAATGTAACCAGAAGTGTTCACATTTTAGAATAATTATTATGATGTTCAGTTATATTAAATTTTAGGGTTTACAAAAGTATACTATAATCATGATTAAAAAATATTGCTTGCAAATTTATCATTGGATGAAAAAATTTTTTATCAAAGAGAGTAGTGTAGGCCAACTTCGAAACAATATTACACTGTGTAACTAAATGGTCACCATCCGCCACTGATCTCAGTAAGTCATCAATGATCTCACATAAAAACTAATTAATACCCTCTTCTGCTTGTTCTTTGAAATTGTTAGCGATATAATTGTTTGCGATAAATATAAGTCTAGTCCTACCATATAATCTTACCCTTACTTTTCCTTTATCGACCAAATCACTAGTAACTAAATTTATTGATAAAGATTATTAAAAAATCACCGGTCTGTGAATATTTCCTATGATTTGAAATTTTGGCTTTGTTGGGCTAACTAAAAGTGAAGTAGAAAATGTAATCAGTGTTGGAAATACAGAGCCATGTGGCTGTAGTTTGGTCCCTTATTAATTATACTAATTACTCTGTTTAGAATTTTTTTCTTGTTATTTCAGTAATTTAAAACCTCATTTAACCAAATAAAACGATATAATCATAAAATAAACAATAACTGGTCTCCTAGTTATATAACCAAATAGTAAAGCACAAATCAAATAACCCTAAAATAATAGAATCAAAATGTCGTCCACCCCAGCGATCAGTGTGGACGTACATGAACTAGACACGAAAAACAAGCTTAAAAATTTACAATGGGATGAGGAATCTACTTGTGTTGCTTAGTCTATGGTATAGAGGAGAAGGACACAGATATTCTTTTCAGCTTTTACTTACACAATATATGATTTAAGACGAAAGGACATTACCTAAATAATATTTTTATTATTATTATAAAAAATTGAAAATCTGGCTTCAATGGGTTGGGGATTATAAATGCTACATATAATACTTTCCTTTGAAAATGTATTCCATTTATTTTACTGAAACTCGGTAATCCTGAATGGTCCTGCCTACATTATCCGGTTAAGAGGATCTTACTGTAGGCCTACTTAATTGAGAAATAACTGTGTTTAAAATGCTATTGTTCCTTACGAAGACGAAGACTATTAAGTGGATTTTAATTGCAGCCAGATGATAGAGATGGACATCGCAGGACAGCTCTTCACGTAGCTGCTGAGGCAGGACATGCTTCTGTGGTGTCAGCACTTCTACAGAACGGAGCCGACTATGACGCCACGGACAGTGAGGGTAAGTATGCGTTTGGTGATGTGTGGTTACTTAGTTAATCAGGATGAGAGTGAAATTAACTCGTACCTGGTGAGAAAAGTATTAGCATTGACTTTCAGATACTGAAGTATTCAACTTTTTTGCGACAGAGAGAGGGTTAAAAAGGTTGTAGTGGATGAACAACTCACAGTGTGCAGTCTCAATGGTAGGCTTCATTTTATTGTTAGTACCGAAAGTCTTCTGATGTACCCATTTTTTTATGTGTGAGGAGAAGCCAAACACAGGAACACCAAATTTCAGGTACAAGCCGAGCATATGAGAGTTATTGTCACGTATGAGGTGAAGCCTAAGGTTGGGAATAATTTGAGCAAGTGCCAAAAAATCACTTTTAGTACAAGTTATGAACGATACTTTTCATCACAACACAAAAATACTCAAATACAAAATAACAGATCTCAGTATAATTAAAACTATTAAATTTCCTAACACTATTCTAATATATAATTCAATTCAATTCAAATATCTTTATTCATTTTTATGTACATTGTACAATAAATAGTGTCAAAATAATTACAATAAAAATAGTGTCAAAATAGTTCAACAGGATAAAAAACAGCAAAACATGAGGAATGGTTATAAAAACAACAAATACATTTTACAAATCTAGTAAGATAATTTATCATAGCGACTGAGGGAAGTGAAAAAAATCGTCAAATGAATAAATTGCTAAATTTATAAACCAAAGAAAAAAGGTTATAGCAAACCTACATAACTTAGAAGTTCAAGATTATGTGCATTGTGCACTAAACCACTAAACATGCACTACAAGCTACAACACAACAAAACTAGCCAATGCATATTTCAGTTCATATTTGTATTGTTAAATAGTAAAACATCTGATTTTAACAATTAAAACAAATACTGAGCCTACGCATGTAGTGGGCAAATGAAGAACTGATTGAGAGGAAGGGAAAGTAAATTTAAAGCAAGGGAAAAATTATCAGTTCATTTTTCAATTGATTTTATTTGAATATAATCAAAAAATAAAAAATTACAAAATTATTACATGCTATGCTGCAAAATCCAAAATCTATGATTAATATACCATATTGTGTGTGGAACAGGGGACAATGCATTGCATGTAGCAGTGAGAGAAGGCCACCTAGCTGTTGTTAGAGCTCTCCTGACAGAGTCCCGTCTGGACGCTGAAGCTGTGAATCTGAAGGGTCGTAACCCACTACACACTCTGGCACGGTTCGCCAAGGACAATGCAGCAACTATCTGCGAACTCTTCCTCGAGTGCATGCCAGAATATCCCCTGGATAAACCAGATCTGGAGGGAAATACAGGTAATGTCTAACATTTTATTATGTAAGAGCGTTTCGCAGGTAGAATTTGTCTACCTGCTACGACAAATGTATTTAAATAACCAATATAAATTTTTTTTTACAGAATAGTCTATACTGTATATGGCTCCAGTCCCATAAGTTTGCCTGTTCCTTTTATATTTACAAGCTTATCTAATTTTTTAGAGGTTATAAAAGCTACTATTTTGGCATGTTTTTCATTTTAGCGAATATCCCATATAGGGAATAATCTATTACCGTAGCACTCATAGTAAGACCTGGACTCAGGACTTTTTACTTTTTCCTTTTGAAGTCTCTAGAGGCCAAAAACACCATCCGTTCAAATTCATATATATCTGTGACGTGTGTCCATTAGCACGATAACTCAAGCAAAAATGATCAGATTTTTATGAAGTTTGGTATAAACGTATAAACCTACGTTTAGTCGAATGAGTTTGCGAACCAGCATGATCGGAATATGGGAACATGGGTTTATGGGAAGTTTTACGCGGTAAAAATAGGGTTTTCCCATTTTTGACCCTAAAAACCATTTTCATGAATAGTCAATCACATAAACTCTTATGATGTTTCAAGCCATTAATTAATTGCGACTGGCCGAATTTGGTGAGATATATTTGAAAATGAATCTTATACACAACTTGTCAGATGCAGAGAATTTAATCAAACATTAGACTTGTACATGAGTCATTCTTAAACACCAGATGAATGATACATAGGATGTGCTAAATGATGTTCTTGTCCACAGTTAGATTCATCAATAATAATCTTTCTGTTTGATTCAGCTCTCATCCTTGCGTACACCAAAGGCAATGGTAACCTCTGTAGGACCTTGGTAAAGGCAGGGGCCTGTGTTGGGGCGATGAACAAGGATGGAATTACTATCTTCAACTACCAAGTGGCTTCCAACTCAAAGACTTTACTCAAAAGGTAATTATAGTTTGATTGTGTCTGACTATCAAAACCGATTTAAATGCAATGCTATTGGAGGTAATTGTGTTCCAAAATATTTGATAGCAGGGGTGTATGATTGTATAATAATGAGTTTAACGGCTGTACCATGATGTTTTATATTCATGTCCTAATTTGGAAATTGTTATACTATGATGGAAATGTCACATGACTCGATATTTTAGTGCTGCTGCCTGTCAAAGTTTTGCAAATTGCCGCTTCATGGCTGCATCACCCATGTTAATGTACTGTGCTGCTGGATATATTGAGTTATGATGGGTTTTTTAGTGCTATAGTCAGAATTGTTATTTAGGAAGACTTACATTCATCGATGTATTTCAACCTTTAAAATATGGTTCAGTAAATATTTACCAACCCAGTTTAAAGTAATGTTGAAATACGCAATATCATCTATTTAAATGAAGTATATTGTTTGTTATTTATTTCTTTAAAAAAATTACTTAGCTGAAGATTTCTGTGGCTCCAAAACCCACCTCTCTCAGGCCAAGTATATTCCTGGCACTATATTTGTATATTTATTTATGTCTTTTGACTAAGATTTTATTTTTTATCCAGACTACTAGACAATCTATCACAAGAACCTCCGTGGGTAGAAGGCGACATTTGTCTGGAATGCGGAACCAAGTTCGGACTTACCATGAGGAAACACCATTGGTATGACTGTTTAACAATTATTAACAAAAATTAAATCGGAAGGAACGTAGTGATTATTAATTGTTTAAAAAGTTAAGATAAACATAATTAGTCATAGTTATAACACTCGTTTTCAAACTCAAATTGATAGACACAATCTAGAATTTTATAAAAAGAAAACAAAATTATCATTAGGTAATGATAGGTAGCTTCAATACAAAACTCATGATACAAAACATCTGATATCTGTTGACCGTTATTGCGTTAGTCACTGGGATCGCGGAACGACACAACTATAATTACATTACGGGATGGTGTAATAACGCATCAATTCGTGCGGCGCATCTTCAAAAACTATAAAACGTCCTTAGCCTTTTTTCTGGGGTAGCAGATTTTTATCCCCCTGGAATTTTACCCCCTGGGCAAACGTGACGTCACAAACCAGGGGGTAAAATTCCGGCCGCGAACTTTTGAGTTTCGCGACATCAGCTCGATGGATTAAACGCGGAATTAAATATATATTTTCACGGTTGTGAATTTAATCAGAACACATCAAATTATAAAAACCTAGAGTGTACGGCCCGGATTTTTACCCCTTTGGATTTTTACCCCCGGAATTTTACCCCCCGGATTTTTACCCCCGGAATTTTACCCCCCGGATTTTTACCCCGGAATTTTACCCCCTGGCCAGATATATAACTTAGTGAGAATGATTAATTAGCTTCTTTCTGTTTTAATTTAATAGTAAACATTTTATTATTAAGTAGCCTATCTTAATTTATTTGTAACATCAACTAATTGAACAGGTTTTTGATTTTAATTTTGAGATTCGAGTATCAGGATTCGATCTTTAAAGCCAACTGTTGATTAATATGACGTATAAACAAACATCAGAATAGTAATTGATTCGAAGATTTCTTTAACCATTTATTATACAACCGTGGTAAAACAATGTTTTTGGTTTGTATTGTAACAATAACAAAATATGCTACGAAGAAATGTTCACCCAATTATCATTTAAATGAGCTACTCAGTTTATTTTACATACTTATTAACGAACAGTTGGCCCCAAACGCAAATCCCGAACATAAAAATTTAACAGCGAATTCTGTTCACTTAGTTGAGATTACAAAATAAATGAATAAAGATATAGGCTACTAAATAATGAAATGTTTACAATTAATTAAAAACAGAAATAAGAAAACCAATAATTCAATTTCTGAAATCGGCCAGGGGGTAAAATTCCGGGGGGTAAAAATCCGGGGGTAAAAATCCGGGGGTAAAAATCCGGCCCGTACATCTTCACTTGTCTAAATGCTAGTTATATGGACAGGGGGTAAAATTCCGGTTTTTATCGCTAATCTAATTAATCACGCTCTGGCTATTTTCATTAGACTTCCAAATCCGCGGGGGTAAAATTCCGGCCACGATCAAACTTTTGGCCACTCAGGTTACTACGTCATAGTGACGTCAGCTTTGCCCAGGGGGTAAAATTCCAGGGGGATAAAATTCCGGCGACCCTTTTTTTCTTTAGACTTTTAGTTCAATATCAGTGTATAATGTGTTGCTGTTAAATACTTAATGATTTGAACAGTCGTAATTATCCCTTTAGTTAGTAATACATCATACGATCCAAATGTATTATATAAACAAAATAAGTTTTGAATTTTTTAATGAAAAATGAATTTTCCTAGAACAGAGCCTGGCATGGATATTGTTTTTGCCTAAAACTAAGACATTTCTATTTCTAACAATTTGGAGGAAATTGTAGGAGGCGTTTTTTAAATCATTGTGTGCAAACTTTACTCATATTATAGTATAGATTAGTTACCAAGATGTTTCATTATTTCATTACAGTACATACGAAATCCTTTACAAAAACTGCCCAACAAACATCTGACTCGTACAAAAACTAACTTTATTTTCTATCAGTTAGTTTTTCAACTAACTAATAACTTTTATCAGTTACTTTTTACGGGACTAACTAATAACTTCCAACTAGTTAGAATTTTTGACTAACTTTCCCAACTATGGTACAGTACCTGTAATTTTACAATTTATGTTGTTCAAAGGTTTAAACAAAGAATTTACAATTTATATTCTCTATTTTACTTATAATGTTATCAATAGCACTCTGTGAATTTAAATCTATCCTTGTTGGATGAGTAAATAAATATAAGTTAAAATAAAAAGTAATCAAATATATGTTTCAGTCGACACTGTGGCAGACTTCTCTGTAGCAAGTGTTCTTCCCAAGAAGTTGCAATCATGAAGTTCAACCTTCATAAAGCTGTAAGAGTCTGCACTGTCTGTTTTGACCTCTTGAACGTCGGAGTTTCGTAGTACCTACAAAACCTCCAAACATACCAAATGACTGTGCATTTTAATCTATATTCCTTATTTGAATGAATTCATATTTTTCATATTTATATAATCGTTACAATATTTTTTGTACTGCACGAAACAGCACGCTGTGTTTCGGTGTGAAGTGATACATTATTATGTAAAATACCTAGAGTAAGAATTAATTTTTCTAAATATTCCTGATTGTTTTTATATTTTGTTTTTAATATAGTTCTGTAAGCTTGCCCTTTGCGGATCAAAGACAGGGGATGTGGCTCTAAGACACTGACCTGTGTTTGCTAATTGTGCTTTAAAGAGATGCTAGAATGTGTATGAATGCTTCTGATGAGTTTCTATAACCAAAGTTTCCATAAATGTATGGTTTATTGCATGTGGAATCGTACATAAAATAGCTTTATTAAAAATTGGGTTTACTTATTCCTTGTAACCTCAGCCCTTAGGTGCTGTACACGGAGAGTTGAGCTCCCGCAAAGGGTTAAAGTATTGTTCATTTATTTGTTAACTGCATTTCATGAGCTATTTTGTATTTAGTTTAAAATAATGTTTAGCAATGATATAATTAATTCCTATGTATGTTTTGTTAAATTCAATAAAATATGTTATAGTTACCTATGAGTTTTTATTATATTGCTTATCTGCGTACCATTTAGTTATCTATGAAAAAAAACTATTTCTCTTCTCAGCATTAAAACTTGCCAAATCTAGGAACCGACTGTAAATGTTTGAGTGAAACATGCACTGTACAAATTGCTTCATTTTAGGCTGCGGCCACACGGGCGTTTTTTTTTTCACGCACAAACGCAGCGTGAAAACACGCGAAAAATTAGAGTAGCATTGAAACAAATAGGCGCCCGCTACTGCGGGAAAACACACTGTGTGTGGCATACCACATTACATTTAATGCTGCTCATATTTCTTGCGTTTTTTCACGCTGCGTTCTTGCGTGAAAAAACGCCCGTGTGGCCGTAGCCTTAATGTTTAAAAATCTGATGTTACACACCCAGGGACATCTTCCATTTCATTTCATCCTGTAATTGATATGGCAGCAGGAGACATGAGTTGTATCTTTTCTACATAATATACCTTAATAAATTAGCATAAAACCATGGTTTTCCATGTGTAGTTACTTTTTATCAGACCTTGTTTTTGAAAGCTTTTTTAAATCATTAACGATCAAAACGAGCTTAAGACATTACTTTAATGCTTGGAACATTTCATTACGCTGATGAATATATTGGGCTCAATTGGCACTCTCATTAATGGATCAGGATTATTTGAAATTCTTGAGGAAATCTATAGATCGAATACTGTGGTACATGTGATGACTGGAAAAGCTATTTCTAAGGCGATGAGAGGACATAGGATTGTAGATGCACCCCTCAGTACCTTAATAGTATCAGAGGACAATCATACCCCTTCAACCCCCCCCCCCCCACAATAAAAACTCCCTTAATCTAGTTTTCTATGGAATTCCTGGTATTTTGAAGTGTTTTTTTTCTTTTAATTAATTTATGGAGTTTTAATTCTCTTGATTTTGAAGGAAAATCTTGACCGAGGTAATAACCCTCCCCCCTCAACGAATAATTGGAACCCCCGGCAGTTCTTGAACCACTGTCTTTCATCGTTGTAAGTACTTGAAATCTTTCACAGTTACGAGTCTTTGTTTTATGAGATTTTGATGGTCAGGATGTAAATCTAAATCATTCTACAAAACCTTCTAGAGTGTTTTCCAAAAATTGCACCTCTTCCTGTAATATAACTACTATAATACTGTAACTATAATCTACCATTGACGACTAACAGCTAGGGGGCCTGGGGCAGAGATTGACATAATTCCGGTTCAAAAAGGACCGCAAGAGTTCAAATTCAAGTTCAATTCCAACTCTTTATTATTTGTTTTCTCCCTAGGGTCAGGGCCACTGTTTAATGGTGAAAATAATGGCTCTGAATGTTAAAGCAACTGTTGATCACAACAAAAGTATATTTTATAAAATTAATAAACTGCGGAATACTTGATAATTTGTAAATGTCACTTAATATTTTCTTGTTTTCCCAGAAGTGTATTCTTAGTAGAATAACAACTAATTTGTGGCGTCTTGTGGACTTATGATGGCAACAATACTGTTAAAAATGGCAAATACAGATTGAACTGTGATTTTTACTAATCTTGCTGAATATTGGTATGACGTATTGGTTATGCTCCATATGCTACTGCTGTGACACAGTTAGATTTCAGTATTTAATTTGATAATGAAAAGCACAGCTTTTAGATTTAATATATGCATTCCTGAATTGTTGATTAACACCAGGTTCAAATGTCACTCTGACACTAAAAGGACATTGAATAACATTAAGGAAAAGGTGGGGCAAGTAGAAATTTACAAACACAAAAATGTCAACTGTCGTTTAGTTCTTTTAATAGGCAGGTATAAATAACTGAATAAACAACTATTCAAAACTATTCATTTAAATACAATGTGTCATTGAAATCTATATTTATATTTTAGATATAGAATAAATTACACTTTACATTTACATATCATTTTGAAAATACAAAACATCAGATATGTTACAATAAAACCAAGTGAAAATACACACAGCTTTTTTATACAAAAAATAAATCTCAACAACGACTTAGGTGAAGTGTAAGAGATGAAATGACCGTATTGAACAAACCAGGTGTAAGCAGCACACACTATTAACCGATGTTATGTGAATTAAAGTTGAATTTTGAACAAAAGATTGGAATGGAAAAAAATTGTCCAACCACTGCAGACTTTATTTACTGAAATCCATTCCAATTTATATAAGAATGATAAATTATCTATGACATTTTGTGAGTGAACTATTTTTTTTTAGGAGAATAAAAAAAACTTGTAACCAAAGCCATATTAAATTAATACTAATGCAATACATATAGTATATACAGTTGAAGTTTGATTCTCTCCTCAAACAAATTTAAATCAACCCAAGATAAACTTACAAAACAATTAATTTTATGTGCATATCATAGCTAGTAAATGTTAAAAATACCCCCGCCGCAGCAAACCTGCAGACTAAGCGAATTTCCATTTGCCTGATTTAATGTTTAGTTAATTCTATTTCAATAACATTAGGTTTAACGAGTACCTAGGTTTGCTGCTATAGGGAAGGTAGTACAGTGTGTTTGTTAAGTAAAACATTAATAGCTTAGTAAAAAATAAATATATTTGGGAAGTTTGATAAAAATATATCCATTATGCAAACTACAACAGTTAACTTAATAACATGGGAATTTTAAATTTTCAATTTTTTGAGATTTCTAGTTTCCAATAACAGTACAAAAACACTTTAATGTACTAAATTATTTGTTTTTTAAGCTCTTCAAAATGGTCTAGAGAGGAATTGATAAATTTTATGTTTTGAGGGTAAAAAACAAGAAAAACCAATTTTAATACATATATATACATATATATTATATATATACAATTTGTTATATATACATGTATAAAAATTTGAACAAATCGTGTTTTTTGCCTCTAGAGACATCAAAATGAAAAAGTATATGGATGCCGGTCTCACTGTGCCACCTACGGTAATAGCTATACTTCCCTATAGGGAAATTTGCTAAAATGGGGGTGTTCAAATAATTTACAGGCCATGATATTTTTTTATCTTTAAAGTATTATTTTAACTATCTAAGATAATATAATTGCAGCTCCCTTCTCATAAAGGAGATGTTTGAAGAAACCCTTCCACAATACACTTTTAAACTTGTATTTTAAAACTAAAATGTTAAAGATTTTGTCGGTTCAAAACATCACAATCAAAATCATTTCATCTCAATCACATTCACAAGATGTATTTTGTTTTTAAAGCCGATTTCATACTACATTTTTTTTTCCAATTAGTGTAGAGAGAATTAAGTGTCGGTAATCAATAGATTCAATACCCCGTTGTGAAATGAATCGGTGGACAGTAGAAATGAAATTATGTATATCATGGTATAAAATAAAATACTACAATAACGACATAATGCTATAAATACCAGTCTATGAAAAAAATAATTTATTATGCTAATAATAACAAAAAAGAACACTGGAACACAACAAAACTTGTAACATAAAGTAACATAAAATTTATCAAGTAAGCTTCTGAGAAAAAACTAAAGCTTGAGGAGTGAAAACTGACTTCAGTCCAAATTAAAAACTTCTGTTCAGAGGTCACACATTTGCAAGGTTGTAGAGCTTCTCCCATCACAATCATTGCAGTAAACATAAAAAACTGTAATAATACAATCAAGTGAAAACTCTTGAAACAGCCAAATTTTACAATTACTTGCCATTGATACATTATGATAATTAATTGCATATAGTCTAACCAAATATACAAAATATTTTATCAGTAATATCCAAATACAATTGTTTAATCAGTGTAATTGAAGTAAGCTGACATTAATAATACTTTATCACAAAAACAAAACCAACACCCAATTAGTATCATTTCATGACTGATGCAAAACTGGATAGCTTTAAGCATAACTTAATTTAATAAAACCTTCAATCTCAGTTTTAACAATTGTACAGATAATCGTAAGTACATTTAAAAAAAACATAACCCTAAACATAGAATAAAATATGAACTCAGCAACAACATTTTATCAACTCAAATAACATTGATTATTGTTAAAACCTGAAAAGTAATAAACAAATAAAAAAATATATAAAAAATAAATTAAGTGTTTTCCAGCCTAGGTTTTGGTAGTCCTTCTTATGGCACATTCTTATGGAATTTATGTTAATATTATGTATATTATTATGATACTTCTTTATTATTTATTTCATTATGATACCGGTAGGGGTCTGCACAAAAAATGTCGGTACGGTACGGTTCTAGCATGATAACCGCTATCCCGCAGAGCATTTTACCCGGTAGGATTTTGGTTTGGTACATCCTATAAAAATAATTATCAATTACTTTCAATTCATTAACGTAGTCAAAAAGTATTTTTCCTCAAGTCAAATAGTAAATCTAACGAAACATGCCAGATTGCACAATAGATTTTTGTAGCAGAGCGATGAAAGCAAGAGTTTTTTGAATGGATTATCTAAGGAATATTAAATATAAATACATTCACAGTATTATTATGTGTGTCGTTTCATTATATTACCTTGTTCCCTTTTTGTTATTTTAGCTTATATTTTATGTGAATTAAATCATCGTCACACATTATTAGACAACCCATAAATGTAATATGAAACAGGGGCACGACCAATTTGTTAATTGCAAAACATGCAGTACCCTAGCAGCCGACAAAGTCAGCTATGAGGTTAGAATTGCACTTCACAGTCTTTAGCATGGATTAAACATACTCCTCAGGAAGGAGAGTCCCATTTGTCATAATCCCATCTGTTATAATTCTTTTTACATGGCATAACAGCATATTAAGTTCATATGTAAACTCATTTGCGAGAATACTACTTTTAATAACTTACTATAAGTTAGTAACCGGAACACATTGTAGAAATTGTGGAACATTTTCAATTGATATTATTTAATATTTTTAGACATTTAAATTAATCACCCAGTTATTGTACTGGTTGGAAAAAAGTTACAAGTTGTGTAAAATTAAATTGATTCTTTAAACATGTGTATTCCTAAAAATTCTGAAACCAATATTAAAACCACTTTATCATGGCTATGACTTATCTTAGTAGTAAAATGGGCAGTAGTAAAGTAAAGCCTTTATCTTAACTGTGTTTTTTTCTTGCCACAATCCTGTTATGAGTCAAGGGTTTAAATAATTACCTTGTACTGTAATTGTTAGGAAACCATATTGTAAGATACTATCCATTTTCATTGTAATGTGAATGTATTAAAGTTCAAAATGGTTTAAATACAATCCTGAAAAGAAAACGGCAAAAATACTCGTAGCCGCATACCGTTTTTGTAGCGAGAACCAAGATACAAAATAAAAAATACCGTACCGACCTTAAATTTTCTGTACCATAGACCCCTAGATACCAGCTCACGAATTTGATTACAATCTATTATTATGTATTTCATTATGATACGTTCTTTCGAATTTCATTACAATCCGTTATTATGTATTTCATTACAATCTGTTATTATGTATTTCATTACAATCTGTTATTATGTATTTCATGACAATCTGTTATTATGTATTTCATTACAACCCATTATTATGTATTTCATTACAACCCATTATTATGTGTTTCATTATGATACGTTCTTACAAATTTCATTACAATCGGTTATTATGTATTTCATTATGATAGGAATTTCATTACAACCCATTATTATGTGTTTCATTATGATACGTTCTTACATATTTCATTACAATCTATTATTATGTATTTCTTTATTATAATATGTTATTCTTTTCTTTGCTTTATCTGCCTACTGATAAAACTCTAGTTGTACCTTTATGTAGTGGCTTGAGAGAGCAATATACTTGAGTAAAATAATCACAAATTTTATTTTTAAAACCCCATTCCCTTTATTTATACAATTCCTCATATTTTCTGAACAGAACACATGGAAACATTTTGCACCATACCCTATTCCTAAGATGACTAAAAATTTGAAATTCAAACATTTCTTTTATCCAGAAAGAGTGCTCAAATTAATATGAATCATTCTACTGTAACAGTTCATTCAGCCCATTAAATTTCCACTCATCAAGCCACCACTGTAGAACCAAAACTTTCAAACCAGTAAAAATAGTAAAAGGTATACATATTAACTTACGTGATTCCAGTAGTTAAATTTTTCGATCCAAGTCTTTTTCTGTCCATTGGGAAATTAAGCAGAGATAACATAAAAAAACAAACAAAAGTAAATATTGGCCTTGTGAAACTGATCCTCCCAGTTTGCTTTCCACTTAACACTTTGAGATTGTTTTCATTTTAACTTACAAACAACTTTAACAAGAGATTTATACAGCATATTATGATCCAAGAATTCTGACACCAACTAAACTACCTTTCCAACAGTGTACCAGCATATGCAGCAAGTCCATCGATCATTAAAACTAAACCACTTCCTGTGTAACAACTTTGAACTAACTGTTTTGTACAAAATGTTCAACCTGAAACAAAACCTTTTTTGACAAATACATTGATTATAAAGGGAATAAAAGAATGAAGTTTTACACTGAGATAAGATTATGTTCTTCAGACTGTCAGATTATTTTACATGATGCAAAATTAATTTCTTTATTATATACATAGTTTTTTTTATTTAGCAAGAATAAGTGATTACAAAATAACTTTCAACAACGGAACAAAACAACAGAATTTCAGTAAGGCAATCTCAATCTCTACCCAGTTCAGTTAACATGACAATGATTTAGGGCAAAAGTTCACCAACATTACAAATAGTATTTACCAAGAGTCAAAACAATTGGTTTATTATCATCCATAACGAGTTGCTTAGTTTGTTAATGAATACACTTAAGTAAGTTTGCACTAAGCCAATTTATTGTTCAACAATACAACTCACTGAAAATCTGTAATTTCTGTGTGTAGCAGTGAATTTCAATAGGAATATGCTTATAATCAGGCCTTTGGTGAAATTATGCCATGAATTTAAACAAAATCAAGAATAATATCTTAATATTGGAATATAATCATTATCTCAGTGAAACTCTAATGTATAATATTCATTATGTTTAACAAATTATTCGTTTATAGTTGTTGCTTTCTCAAGTTGCTTGATTGCCTCTATTATGTGTTGTATAAAAAATTTTTAACTTTTTAAATTATAATTATTTATTATTATATTATAATAAATAATCTTTTATATAAAACAAAAGTGATCGAATGTGCAAAACGTACATTGTTGAAACTTGAGTGAGTATTGATTTTTAGAGGTGTGCGAACATCCAAAAAATTGGGTTGGATCCGGTTCAAATTTGGTAACCGACACCATCCATTAGATATTCAACTTTTTCAAATAGACTATGTATTTTGATATTTTGTACAGAAAAAAATCTTCTTAACCCACATTAATTTAATTACCCAGGACAAAATTACAGCATAACGTTTCCAACAACCTAACAGCGGTCGACGAGTTGTCTATCTAAACAAGTATCAAAACATTCATATGCACTGTGAAAAATAATTGAATAAAAAATAAAACTGTATTAACAATTGATATACTAATGTAACATGCAGTACTGCAATCTGATGAATCAAAAACAAGACGGTTACTTTAAATACACCATCGACACATTAGACACATGACAAAGGGCAGTGAAGTTAAATATTAACATTCAAAGTAACACCAAACATTAAATTTAACCTTGTATTTAATATTTCTTTTTTGAGTTTTACTTTTGCCAAGCCTAAAATATTCGGGAGCTCAAAGAAGAAGCTGTATGATGCAATACTGATATCTCATGTAGTTTTTTTATCAGCTGTTTACGATTCGATTGATCTGGATCAAACAGAAATAAAGCAGAAAATAACTACCCCAGGTCAAATAAAAGTCAATTGAATTAAACCGAAATTTCACTATCCGCACACCTCTATTCATTTTTATTTTAAAATAATATAATTATAAAATATAAATCAATGTTTTAAACGAACTAAAGGCCAGTTAGAACGCAAAGGCAAATATAAATTCATAATTTACAATTCGTACTACGAGGTTGACTATGTACTGAAAATTGCGATCCGAGACTTTCCAGTACTCGACGTATAAATAAATAATGTACAGTCGATTAATTACTATTAACATTATCGATAATAAAGATATATATACCGTATATATATATATCCAAAATATACCAATTTATAATGAACCCTCACAGTTACAATCGGTAATAAAAATTTCTTTGGAGACCCGAAATACGAAAATACTTAACTTTCTACAAGACATGAGTGTTGGTGTCTGGCATCGCACTCTAAGCAACACTGAAATAGTTTGTGTTTATGTTTGTGCACTGTACCGATGCCACCTGCACTGGAATGTGTTCCTACACTAGAAAGTCAGGGTCACTGTAATCATTGTCACTTTCGTCTTCCGAACTTCTCAGCTTGGACTTCTTCCTCTTGTGGTGGTGTTTTTTGTGTCGTTCAGTCTTGCGGGTCTTGTGGGAACGATGATGGTGAACGTGTTTTCCATCCGGTGGTTTTGGCGGGACAATTGTCAGCTTGGGGACTCTCGGGGGCGGGGTGGCTTCCTGTGACAAAACCAACAGTAAAGTAATAGAAATATGCAAAGAGATATACTAATTAGACATGTGCGATGCATCAAAAATGAATTGTGATTCTGATTTGGTTGGTAATCAAAAACACAATTGGATTCATGGGGGAAGAGGCCGATTATAAGGCATACACTGAGATATTGCATAGCTATGCTATATCAGTTATTTATATCAAAGTACATTAAATAATTAATTAGATTCTGAGATATGATTAGTCATATTAACATCTGGGGATAAATTATCAATGTATTTGTTCTTTACCCCAAAGAAACAAGTTAGTACATGGGAAATGCCTCCTCTTATTCCTTTGTCGATAAGCATAAATTCCTCATAATAATTCTTTGAATCCAATTGTTGCATCAAATAAAAAAATGTTTGCTGCTTCGCATACCCCTAATACATGTCAATGAGACATACGTGTTAAAACAACAATGGTATAAGGACACTCGAACAGCAAAAAAATCATAGCCTTACTGGTAAAAAATGGTTGTGTTAAAAACTTTGGAATTTTCATCCTAGAACAATATCTTCAAATGACAATGTCTTTTAACGTTATGAAATAACATCCATACAATGCACATAGATGTTTCACAATCAAAATACTCATCTTTTGATAAATTATAACATAAACTACATCAAATAAAAATACACAAACTACTAAGATGAAGTAACTTACCGCTGGTGGCGGGTGAGGAGTTTGTTCTGAGACCCGGTCATCAGTAGCAGAAGTCCGGGTGTCGTGGGTGTGTCCCGGCGTCCCGTGGTCCGATACCTGCGATGTCCGCGTCGTGTGTCCTCCCTTGGCCGGAGTTTGAGGAGTTCCTCCTTCCTCCTCATCATCCTCATCAGGATCAAGATTCATGATGAGTTGCTTGAACTAGAACAAACACACAACCTCTTGAAAATGGAAACTGTTATAAGTTTAATTGATTAATTCTAAATGTACACGACTATGCAGTTTCAGGGTGTCCACAGAAATTTTGTCATCAATTTCCCTGACTTTCCATGACTATCCATGACCATTAACCATTGATTTCCATGACTCACGAACTTAACTAAAAAATTATAATATACCGTACACACACGAATAATACTGCCTATACAAGTTAATTTACAGAAAATATTGAAATATGTATTAACAGATAACAATGGAGTACAATAGGTACAACAATGAACTAATACAAACTCAAAACCCATAAACTAAGACAACTGTATAAATTGAAATTGTCGTACATTTGTGAAAAATTCTGAAAAATGCTACAATAGTCACGGTTACGGCCGACTAGAGCATTGAAAGGTCCCCTGAAATCCATCCATCATTGGGGATTTCCATGACTTTCCATGACTTTTTGCCTATTTCCATGACTTTCAATGACCATAATTTTTTTCCATGACTTTCCATGACTATCCCTGACTTTCCAGAATGTGGACACCCTGAGTTTTCATTTTATACTAAGCTATGGAAATGTAATATAGATTGTACTGTTGCATCTAATCTGTGAACTATTTGTCAATTTATCTAAATCAGGCTTAAAAATGTTTATAAGTAATGCCTCGTTTGTTAAATGTTAATGTTTTTGCTTTAAAAAAAAATGGTGTGTCACTATATTTATGAAGAGGCCTTTGGTCACCTACGTTCTTTTGTTGTTCAAATCAGATGCCTCTCATGCAGCTGAAAAAGAAGTTGATTTTGCTGCATCCAGTATTATATTTCATTGCTGCTACATTAAATTTGTATTTAAAGTAATAGTTCTATATTTTAATGATACTATCATAATTATTTTACACTCTTTGTGATCAAGAACTGTAATGTGATTGTGTATACAAAATAAATAAACAAAATATATTATACAATTCTAATTCTAATCCTTAAGTTTGCTATTATGTAAATAAATTTGGAAAAAATAACAAATTAATTGTCAAAGCTAAGTTCAGTTTATGAGTTTGACTTATATTGAGAGTATTGAGAAAATGTTCATTCTATTTACCTCTCATCTGTCAGTAAGGTAATGATTAGTTGTACATTTTTTGTTCACACAAACTCAAGTTTGCGTTATCTGAAAATGTTTTGCATAGTTTTACTTGTGAGTGGAGCACAATGTGGCTAGTTTTATAATATCTCTTTCTCCAAATTTACCTCCAAATACTCCTGAATCAAAGCCCTCTTTGCAGGTTCGTCGAGGTTAGATGACGGAACTCCTTGTTTTATTTTCTGAAGAGTTGCTTTAGGGTTGAATTTAGAGTTGCTCTTCCGGTTAACAGCTTTCTCGTAGACTTTGGCAGTTTCTGATGGTGAGTACTGTGTTATTTTGCTGTAAAAGAATGTTGAATTATAACTTGGGAATTTCAAGCATTGAAACAGGTCATTAGAGCCATTGAGTCATTATTGTAAGATACAACACCTAAATTTTTTCTGAGACAAATTTTATTGACACGATAATAGATGGGATGGAGGGTTTTGATCCGAAAAATCTATTTGAAGCAAAATTAGGCCTATGAGTCTGCAGGCCAGATTTGTTTATATTCAAGTAGGATCAACTAAGAAAACCTTTGGGTTTGGGACAAATAAATCAGGTTGCTTTGGAAACAATTGATTATTAAAAATATTAATTGCTATAGGCCAACTACAATCGGTTTATACAATATTGTACACCATCTCCTAACGTATTCCATCACCTGTGTCTTCTACTGTCACGGAGAAAGTGTCTGCTTACGAATCAGAGATCCAAGACTTCGTTTAGATGTTGAATGAAAAAAATTTGTTTAGTTTCTCAACAACTTTACAACGGCGATGAAACAAGATTAAATTGGCAGCAGCTTCTGACACAAACCTTTATTAGTGAAGAAGAAAAAAGTTTCTGGTAGGAAATTACAAAAGATTGAATCACTCTCATGGTGTGTGCTAATGCTTTAAGTGTTAAAACTACTCGTAGGCAGTTAAAAAATGTGCATTTAAGAATGTTAAGATTTAATCCCTGCCAGTAAAATACAAGTCACAAAACCGTGCATGGGTCACAAAAGAAATTTTTTATGACTGGTACCTAAGAGCTTTGTTCCAAAAGTTAAGGCTGAACTTAAGAAGAAAAAATTACCCGCAAAAGCTCTTCTTATACTAGACAATGCACCAGGACATCCTGATATGAATGAATTGATAGTTGAAACTGGTGATGAAACTGGTAAACTACGAATAATCCGGACAATCGAGAATCGAGCAAATACAGTACTGTATATAGCATTTTTTTCAATTTTATCCCAGGTCCACAATATTGATAGCCGGGCAAATGCAGTTCCACCGGTAATAATTTTCACCGACGTATTATCCGAGGTAGTCTCGGTCCCGTTTAGCTCGGATAATCAAACTTCTACTGTACTGTGCCGCTAAAAAAAATCACGATTGCTGATCCTGACTAGCGGGAGTCCGGACAAGGCCGATCCGGATGAGCGAGAGTCTACTGTAATATATCAAACAGCTCTAGTGGCCAATGACAATGAATTCTAACTGATGTGATATCTATCACAATAAAAAATCACATTAGCAAACACTGAAGGATTGCTTAACCTTATAGATTCCTACACATGTGGAGGTTTGTTACCTGTCATTGAATCCGTAGAGTGTCTTGAGGTGTTGTTTGAGGACAAGAAGCAAATGGCAGCCCTGAGACGCAGTGATACACTCCTGCAGTGTGCCAGCGTCGTCAGGCACTCGACTGAGGAGGACGTCTTCATCATCTTCATCCTCCTCATCATCTAACAGCCTGAAGACAGCCCCCGTTGCAGGGTCTATCTGAGGCGTACCAGAGTTGGGGCTTGGAAGCAAAGCCTACAAAGTGAGGTGTTTCACAAATGAAAGTGTATATTACTGTAATATTATTGTATATCTAATGGTCTGGTTACCTGTACACTATAATCAATATATTTTACTCATGTGGATTCTCATTTTTCTTATAGCAATCTGTGGAAGAACGTCTACCTTCTACAATCAATATACTTACTTGATATATACTTACAATAATATAATATAACTTAATATACTTACAATCAATATACAATATACTTACAATGGCTGTAATCTATTACAGGAACCATTTTTGGCCATAGAAAATGGAACCGACACATCACTAAAAAAGACCCTAGTATCTTTCAATTTACATAAACTATTCATGAAAGTCAAAAACTGTTTCCCTTACATTATTGAAAGCTATTCAAACTTAGTTGTTTTTACTCATAACCATGTCAGAATTACAATATCAATACTTACCTCTCTGAAGGACTGGAGAAGGTTTGTGCCTGTGACAGAGATCATGATGTCTATGTGGTGAATGATGAATAAAGGCTCATCTTGAACTTGGTAAGGGAAGTAGGCCATGTTGTCAGCTAGGAACAGCATTTGCGACAAACTTGTTTTCTGCAAAGCCAAATGAAAAACCAAATTCAATGCTTGTTTTAGTGAGTAAAAATAATTACAGTAAGGAATATTTTGCAGATGATAATGAATGTCAGATAAATCTTAATGATCATGAGTGAACAATGGTCTAACCCAGTGGTGGCTGGTCGATAAGGACTCTGGGACGGAGTCCCTTTTTTAAGACAATAGTAAAATAATAATAACTTACATTAATATGATTGTTATTTCAGCATTTGAATGTACATAAACGTTAGTAGGGACAATGTTTTTAGGACGGGTGATAATGGACGCAACATGGTAGAACATGGGGACTCAGTAGATATGAGTTCAAATTCTCATAAACTGCATGGAAAATTTTAACCAATCATAGCGCTCCAATGCAATAGATATAGGGCGTTTGGTACTCTGTACAAACTGTAGTTTTAACTCTGCCACAAAGAGCGCTGAGCACTGGGATCTGTTGACTGTCAACACAATATTACCAGTTAAATAAGTGAATGCAGTATTTAGTGATTATTAGAGGTTATGTTCACCGTGCCCCTGTTATTTGAAATGTTAATTAATATAATATTGTTTAAACTTAAAAATATATTCAACATTTAAATAAATCCATTTTTTCAACTTTTAACCTTAACATGGTATCAGTAACCTCCCAAAAAAATGCATGTGCCCTCCCACTACTTTAACCTACCCACCGCCACTTGTCTAACTGTAAAGCACATTCTCAAATGTAGGTAATATTGACTGATATTCTTGAGTAGCTGTTAACCTCCAGAATTTTATCAAAACCAATGATCATTGAATACAAAATTATTACAGTTTTGAAAGATTTGGTCATGTGCAAAAGAAAAAATAAATGGTTTGAACAAAGTCACGATACAAACTTACCAATTCCTTGTATAACTATTAAATGAACAATGCAAAGACAGAATCTTACCACTTGTTCGTCAAACTGCTTGAGGATTGACAGTGTGAGGGCGCGGCGTTGTTGTTTTGTGCGCAAGATGGAATAAAGGAAACCATTGAGAGCTGCAGGCATCTCCCCCTCCTTCAGCCGAAATCCCCGTACTGCTTCGTTCTTGGCTTGTAAGATCTGCTGCAGCTTGTATGACAGCCTGATGCCCATCTGTGCCTTCATATGGATGAACCCTGGGTACTTTTTCTCAATCTCCTGCAGCTGTTTATCAGCACTTCCACTTACAAGACGCTCCTCATCAGTGCTCATACAGATCAAGTATGGTACAATCTGAAACAACACCATTCAGTGAATAAAACACATCCAACTTGCTTGTCTAATGGAATGAATAATACAAACGCAGACTGTTCGTCCTGTGAAATATCAATTCTGAACAGTTTTATTTATATATAAATATTGATACAATATATCTGTAAGTCCTGTGAAAAGGTGTAACAGCATTTAAATAAAAAATAAATCTGACAATTTTAAGGGAATATTTTAGTAGAAATCCGGCCCAGTAAATGGAAATTGGCTTAGTCTGCAGGTTTGCTGCAGCGGGGGTATTTAATCTAATAGGGGTGGGCGAGTAGTGATTTTTCAATTCGAGTCGAGTCGAGTCGAGTATTTGAGTAAAAACTCGAGTATCGAGTCGAGTCGAGTAGTTGCGCGTTAAGTAGGCCTAGGCCTAAGCCCTGGGTTTAAGCTGCGGTAGTATTTTTAGCTATTCACAACTTAAAAATGCTAAGTTTGGCATTGTTTTGCAGGCTAGGCCTATGGCAAATTTTCTACAAATAAAATTGAAAGATGTAATGTTCAAACAAATGTAATATTAGCCTACTGGAATTTTTTGTTTTAAATGCTTAAGTTATTGAAGAATATTTTTTCTACAGTTAACTTAGTTTTTGTCTTTGCAGAGAGTTTGCAGGATTTTGCTGAAACAAATTTCATCCTAGCCTAAACCCTGCCTAGGCCTAAATAGGTAGTTTAAGTACTTAGGCTATACCAAATTTTCTAAGTTATATGGTTACTAATTATTAGTACCTCCTACCTTAGGCCTAATAACAAATTTGGCCTAGACTACTTGTTGGCTGCAGCATTAAATTATTTAGGCCTACACATCACTTGTTATTGTGTTTTATTTTTTCTTGCCTTTAATTCCTCCTCACTAACATGATAATCAACCTAACTAACTAACTTAATAAGGTAACTTTAAGAATGATTTCAATTCAAATAAGAAACAGAATTTATAAAAATAAATTATTTATTTATAAATCAGAAAACTAATATCAAACTACATATTGTATCACAAGTTAAAAACATCAATATGCAATTAGGTATTTTAAAATAATCACTTAGATAAGCACTTCATCTGTCTTAAGTTTGAAGGTTATGGGTACTAGGGCTATCCTCCTCACCCATTACATTTATAAGAATGATCAAGTCAGTCGTCTCTGACAGACTGAAAATATCAAACAAAAACATAGTAGGCCTATTATCTCGAAATAAAATCCCACATCAAACACTTAATTTAAAATAAAACACATTTCACTGTAGCCCGGTATAGCCTATTTGGCCTTTATTTATAAACTCACATTTTCTAGGTTAAGTTACATTTCAAACAGTAGTTGTCATGTTTCTGCCACCAGATTGAAAATTGCACAATCAAAATCACAAACAGAATATGTTTATTTTAATTTCTATTAAACTTCCACTAACAAAATCAATTTTATTTTTAGTTACAAATTCACTTCAAAATAAAAACATTCAAAACTGACATTGATATAACTTCAATCACTCCAATCCATCGTTTTGTTGTTACGCCAGCTGTCATCATATCTGCTCTCTCTCTCTCTCTCTCTAGTCAGTCTGCTCATTCTGCTTTCTGCTTCTGCTTTGTTTTCCCATCAAACAGCTGTTTTGCAGGGCTGACGTTGCCATATTTTTATCATTACACCATAATGTCGGTAAAATTATCATAAAATTGCTATAGCTTTTATTTCGTAAAAAAAATTAATAGTTTGACTAATTTTAATCATGTTTATGTAAACTGATTAGAAAATAAATTATACTTATAGTTTGTTTACGCCAATACCACAGTTGTAAAAGTACAACAATTATCGTCCATCTGGCAACACTGAGTTTAAAGTTCAAATCAAATCAAATCAAATCAAATATCACTTTATTCACATATATAAATACAGGAATACATTATCAGGGTAAGAATAGTATTCCCCCGAATGGACTGCAAGTCCGTGCTCGAGGGAAGAGCTCTTACCAGCAGGAAATAAGTTTTGGTTATTGTCCATAGGTCAAAAAAATGTGCACACTGTTTATAAATAATGTGTACATCTGTACTTAATACGTATCAGGAGCTTTTAATAAATGTATATATATGCTATATAAATATATTGTATACTAGAATTAATTAACAATAAACAGCCTTAAGCAACAATAAAAATATTAATCTATGAAGAAAAATTTATTTTGATAGCTATTATGGCGGCGTTTGATGTCAGAGATTAATTTAAATGTAAGGCGAGCGAATTAAAGCCTCTGCAGCCTCTCTTCCCACAGTCATCAGCCACTCACAGACCTTGCTTTTATACACAGCGACACTGCCTGATTCAGCATCAGTTATGTTGGGCGGCAAGTTGCGATAAAGGATGTGAGCTATGTAAAACACGTTATTTTTCAAGGAACTATATGCTAGTTGTGGAGTGCGGTACCCAAAGTTATGCCTGTGCCTAGTGTGATAACTGTGTTGTAAGTTAGAAAAAATAATTTCCTTGTTGTTCTTAATGAAAAGTAATAGTGTTTTGATAAACAATTGTCTAATATTTAAAACTGGGAATTCGGAAAAAAGTAAACTTGTTGAATAATGTTTTGGCCTTTTAAGAATAATTTTGATTAAGGTTTTCTGGGTTACGTGAAGAGGAGCCAATGTGGCAGCAGATACACCGCCCCACGCCAGTATGCCATACTGCAGCACAGACTGCACGTATGCATAGTAAACGTATCTGCAGTGATCAACCGTTAACACACGGCTTAGTTGATAAAAGGCGTAGACCAGTTTCCTCAATCTTTGCTTTACATAGATAATATGAGGAGACCATGTCATCCTTTGATCAATGATCACCCCAAGGTACTTGTATTGGTCCACACGATCGACTGTGTCACATCCGCAGGTATTAGACCACAGATCGCCACATGAATGAAGATAGAGTTTTCTAGGGCCAGGGTCACGAGTTCGAGATAAGAAAACTGGCATGCACTTGGTTTTTGATACATTCAATGTCAATGTGTTATGATCCAGCCATTTTTTTATTTTAAGTAAGTCAGATGCAGCTTGATGGTAGACATCATCCCACGTATTACCCGAGGACACTACCGCTGTGTCGTCAGCAAAAAGAAACAATTTACCATTGACTCTTAATTTAGTAATGTTATTGATATATATTAAAAAGAGAAGAGGGCCTAGGTTACTTCCTTGGACGACACCATAGTCAATGTTAGTGATATCACTATTTTCGCCATTGATAGTAACGAACTGTGATCGACCAGTCAAATAGCTGCGGAACCAGTCAAGTGATGGGTTGTCAACGCCTATCAACTGCAGTTTTGTGATTAATTTATGCCTATCAATAGAATCGAATGCTTTTGCCAAGTCTAAAAAGGTTACAAGCACACGTTTTTTATCATCAATTTTTTCATAAATATGTTTTGAGATATTAAATAAGGCATGGGTAGTGCTTACGTTAGCTCTGAACCCAAACTGTGCGTTGTCAATGATATTATTTTCCTCGAGGTATCTATACAACTGTTGCTTGACACATTTTTCAATTATCTTGGATACCGCACTAAGTAAAGAAATAGGTCTGAAATTTGATATCACATTCTTTGGGCCTGATTTATAGATCGGGATTACTTTGGCGATTTTGTAAGGATTTGGAAAAGTATTAGTTGATATACTTAAATTTACAATGTGAAATAAGGGTTGGTGTAAGACGTCTAGATTATGCTTTATCAGTTTAGAGGAAATGTCATCATACCCAGGTGCCGAGTTTCCTCTGATTTTGGTGACCACGTCTAGTAAATCTTGATGGGTAATTGGTTGCAGTGAGAACTGGGAGTTCACAGCAAAATCAGCATCCTCTATTTCGACATGACCAACAGGCTGCAAAGCCCCGGCTAGCTGGGATCCGACGGAAGCAAAGTATTTGTTAAATTTATCACAGATGGAGGGGACAGTGTCGCTGTGTGCGCCAAATGCGCCGACTGGAAATTTGCATTTGGGATCTGCGCGGCCCGCTACTTCGTTCACTATATTCCAAAATTTCTTTGGATCTCCTTGAGCGTCATTGATTTTATTTTTGTAAAAATCGTATTTTGCCTTTTTTAGTGTAGATTTTAATATGTTTCTGTGGAACTGATCTTTTCTTTCTGCCAAGACCCAATGAGATTGCGTCATTCAGATGCATCGATGTTCCTTGCAGTAACTTATCGGTTTGTAAAACTAAACACCAATACCGATTTATGTGAAAAAATATGCTACAACAGGTTATTTTATTTGTTGTATTTCTATATTTTGGTATAAAATATTTTGTTATTTCTATATTTTGGTATAAAATATTTTTATGGCAATTCAAACTAAATCTGATACTGTACTTTATATTTTATAATGTCTTCAAGAATCGTCTGCCATTGTTATACTAGTCACGAGACTCCCTTGTTGACTATCGATTGCAATTCGATAGATTCATTCAATGCTTTATTTCAACTTACTGTATCGTTATCGAGACGTATTGTTGACTGTTGTAGGAAAGTGAAAGTCTGTTAGTAGTCCTCTTGCTAGCTCTGCCGAATGACGATGGGTGTTTGTTGAACATTTGGTTTACGCTGGTCTAACCTATATGAGGTTTAGTTGTTTTTTGTAGGAATGGGGATTAAATAAGGCATCAACACAAAACAAAATATAATTTATTAAATATGGGTGTAGAAAATCGTGAAGTGGGACTATTTATAACTACTCGACTCGAGTTTTCGAGTAGTAATTACTACTCGACTCGAGGTCGAGTATTTGAAAAAACTCGAGTAATTACTCGAAAGTCGAGTACTCGCCCACCCCTATAATCTAATATGATGATTTGGTTGGGGAAAACTGCAAAATACTAACTGTTCATCACATTGCTACAATACCAGGAACAGAACTGAGGTGATTCCAGCTCAAACTTATACTTTTTGGAAGAAAAAGCTTCATAAATGGGACAAAAACTATTCACATTTTTTATCAGAACAAATTAAAAAGGAAATGGACTGAAGTAAATAAAAGAAAAACACAATTTTTGTTTCATGGATAAATGTTCTACATCTATTAGCAACCAAACAGATTTTTGTTTTATTTCCATTAATTGGGTCGTATATGTTCATGGTCAAACCTTTGTATTCTCTAGATGAATTTGTTGGTTGAATGTTGTAAATTTGTAGATAAATTGTTTTATATTTTTATTTAGCTTTCTTTAGATATAGACCTAGTTAGTTTTAAGTTTGAACCATTTCATTTAATTTTATAACCAGTTTTAATTCCTGTACAACATATGTTTATGAGTTGTCAGAGATTTTGTATCGGCAATTAGATAGATATAGAATGTTGCCACCATTTGTTGTACCATAATGTTGTACTAGTAGGAACAATTATGGATTGAGATTAAATTGAATTGAATTAGTGAATACAAAAACAAAATACGAATGGTCCATATTCATTTGATCAATACTTTATTAAGATTGTGAGTAGTACCTGGACAGGATGGACTAAGCCTTGGGATAAGATCAGCTGTATGACCTTTAGTGCTGCTTGCCTTACTCCTACATTCGGATGCAAGAAAGCCTCTAAAATCTCCTTCAGGTACAGTTGTATCACAGTACTGGCCATGCCAGATGAGATGTCACCCATCTCCTTCAGGTTCTCTTGTTTTGACAGCTTTGCCCCTGAAATAGTAGTCAATTTATTATTCATCACAACGTACAAAATTTGCTGCTTTCGATAACAGCTGATATCAAAGAAAATAACTTTCTCCTAAGCTCTAACTTAGAACAAGGGAAAAGGATCGGCTAATTGTCCTTTGCTTTAAATTTACTTTTCCTTGCTCTCAAACAGTTCTCCATTTGCCAATTACACGCAATATGTTTTTTTTCTATAACAAATTATTTTGAAGACAAATTTCCGATAAAGTGTTTGAAATAGGCTACATTTTTTAAGTTTAAGCAGTGACTTCCAGTATTTAAAGTACTACTTAGTTTCTAAATAAATTGGGAGCAAATTTTGAAACTTGACAATTTTGAGGCAAAAGCAAAAAGGAAAGATTATCACCAAAGTTGAAAAAGGATAACAGTCAGGTCTCAGGTCGTCCATACATGAAAACTACTCTCTCAAGCTCAGTTTGATGATTATGAATTTTGCATTGGGAATATTAGTTAAGAAGAATAATTATAGTAGGCTACTATATTTAAATAAACAATAAATAGAAAAAAAAAGAATCCAAGATTTTCATTTGTTTAACAACATTCTAAGACCTGAAAGAAATGATTTTATGTCAAATCAATTGGTTGAGTAGGCCATAATGTATTTCTAAGCGAAAAAATAAAGCTTACATTCTTGATCTTGTTTGATCATCCGTCTCTCTTCTTCTTGCAAGTATTGTTCGATATTGCTCAAAACCTGCAAATACAACAAATAAGTTAGTAATGACTATGAAACAAACTAGATAATTGATTGAGATTAAAAAACCAAAACTATATCCCACCGACAAATTGTTTCAAGAATCTGGTTTGTTATAAATTAGACAACTGTACATCAAAAACTTATTAACATTCACTTTACTAATTTCAGATTTAATAATTACACCAACCACACATGAATATGACCTGTAGAGCAGTAGAGACAGGCCTGTGAGTACCTATTGTTATTGTATAAATCAATTAATTGTACAAGCTCGTTCTATATGGCTAACTTTGACCTACGCAAATTACCACCCCAGATAAGAGACATGCATGTCCCTATATTTTTAAAAGGACCTTGACTACTTGGCTGTTGGAGATGGGCCCAGATAATGCTGAGTCGCTTATCAGCCCGGAAAACACACTGTGAAGTTTACAACACAAAATTGACTTTCTTTAATGACAATCCATTCCGTTTTCATTTCTCACACAAATTCACCTAAATTAAATCTCAATTCAATTACATTTTAAATTGCATATTTTCCCCATTCACCTTATCAGTCCACTTTTACCAGTCAGTTTTAATTGCAGTAGTTTACAGTTTATTTTCTATTTCGCATAGTGTGTAAAACATGTACAAATTTAAAGATAATCTGACAAGAAACTGGTTCTAATTGATTACTGACCAAACCCATAGTCCCAAGATCTATTCTCTTACCTTGCCTAAACCGTTTGTATGGTTGTAGAGTGTAAACAAGTTTGTAGGAATACCTCTACTTCTAAATGAATATTTTAATTTCATTGGGTAACCATTTGTAGTTAAAACTATTTTTTTTTAATTTAACAGTTATTATTATAGAAAACCAAAAATTGAAGTGAAATAAAAAGTATCTAGCAATACACTGTAAGCACTACAGTAGACTCCCTCTTATCCGGACTCCTCGGGACCGAGGCCAGTCCGGATAACGGTTTTTCCGGTTAAACCGACGTCACTAAAAACTCGTTAAAACGGACCATTTACTGTGATATTCGACTTAAATTTAGGAGAGCATTGTAATTAGACACGTGATCACTGGTCTCAAATCTTTCACACGAGAACAGTCGTTTCAGTACAGCCCACTTCCTGCCGATCTAGTCCAGTTAAACCAATGTGTTGATAAAAATTTTCCGGTTAAAGAGATGTCATTTCCGCCGAGTGTAGTCCGGATAAAAGGTGTCCGGATAAGAGGGAGTCTACTGTATTGATGTCAAATTGCCTAGTGTACATTAATTTCTAAATTTCACCACTGAATGTTTCCTTTAACTCAGAAAATTCCCAACATTACATTTTGAATTAATTATCTTCCTTTTTACGTTATGTTTTTTTTTTTTATTGATTTATATTTACTTACTAGCTCAGTTAGAAAATTAACAATTAAATTGAAGGGAAATTGAAATTAAAAGGAAATTGATTGATTGTTTGAATTAGATTACTTAACTGGTTATTTACTCCATAGAGATATTGACTATTGAGATAAGGTGATTTAACTACAGTCACACTTTACCTGAACTTTAAGATCTCGAGGAGAATCAGCATCTCGGAGGATCTCGTGGTAGAGAGTTTTGAGATCAGGGCCCAACATGAGCTCATAGTGGCGAATACAAACAAAACCAATGGCCTTGAGAGTGAAACCTTTCAGATCCCTCTGATGCAAGTAGAAGAGAAGTGTTTCAAAAACTTGGTCTCTGGTTTTCTCCTGGATAAGAAATTCCTTAATGTAGTTATTTACTGAACAATAGTATACGGTATACTTAAACATTGAAAGTCAAGTGGTTAAGCAGTTTATAATACAAAACGTTTGCCTGTGCCACGTCGTGCGTGGAACTAGTTCCCGAATTTATGTTAGCCGTCTGTCAGTATGTTTTGTGTTTTATTTATTATTTAAATGTGATGTCTTTGTGTGTTCATATTGGACATCGTGAAACAGCTCAAGATTATATTTTGGACGTCGTGACACTGACTTGTATCATTGGACGTCGTGAATCACTCCCTAGTAAAAAATGTAATAAAAACTTACAGGGAAACCATCCAAAACTTCTTTATCAGTGAAGTCAAAGAATCTCAGAAGTAGCCCAACTATGTACAGTGACCTTTTGATTAGTGGTTGTTTTTTTACTACTTCATCTTCATGTCCATCCATTGCCCGTTTCTTGTAGAAGAACAGGTATCCTGAAAAAACAATGTTCACTGGTTAAGCTGAATTCACGATTCTTACGTTTACAGTATTGATCTTTGACACAACACAGCTTTGTCAAAGAGGAAAAAAATCAGAGAAAGCTTTGTAAAGTGTTTCCAATGTTTCTTAGCAATCCAAGAATGTGAAGCATTCAAATTACATCATCCATTTCCAATCAACACCAAAAAATTACGACGATGTCAGTGTTACAGCAAATTAAGGCCTCTTTTATACTCTGCGGTGCCACACGGCGCTGCGTACAACGGCAGGCGCCGCATGTTTGTTTGATGGCCATGGCATTGGTGGAGGTGTCAGGGCAGGCAACTTAGAAATTTATATTTACCACTAGTGTTTAGAAGTGTAGATTTTATTTTGTCGATAAACTGTTCAATAATGACATCAGTCGTAGTTGATTTTGTCAATGTACATAATCAAAAGTTGCAAACTGATGCTCAGGAAAGATAAAAACAAAAGCACCTACCACACTGGCAACAAAAAGTGAAATGGGAAGACTTTGTTGGGCTGAGTTTGTTTTCATCAGTTGGCAGCACTAGACAGCGTCGGCGCATCGGTGCGGCGTGTCGCAGAGTATAAAAGCTCATATATAACGCAATGAACCTCGAGGCCGCATGTTTCTTCGGCGCGTCATCATGCATCTAGCTAGTCGCAGCGGCGTGCGGCGTCTGTCGCAGGTTATAAAAGGTTATTTAAAACAATGCTCTTACAGGGCTGCAGGGGCGTGTGGCGCGTCTCAGAGTGGAAAAGGGGCTTAAGTCAAATTAGGAAAGTTTACAACAAAATGAGCCATATTCTAAATTTGAAATAGTCTTAACAATTCTACAGGAACATATAGGTATAGAGTAGGGGTGTGCGAATAGTGATTTTCAACCTCGAGCCGAGCCGAGCCGAGCTTTTTAAAAAATGTTCGAGCTCGAGCTTTTTCGAGCCGAGCTTTTCCTAGCGTAACCTTATCTTAATTATTAAACTTTTTTTCTTAAAAACGTGCATAATAATAATAATGTTCAGTCAATTTTTAAATAAACACAATGTTATTTTAATATGTTTAAAAACATTGAGAATTGTCAAGACATCAAATAGTAGATAATCACGATAAGAACTGAACTGAACTAAATGAAGATGCAAGAAATAAAAGGATATCGATTGAAGGCCTGAAGAGATATGCAGTGCAGACTGAGACAATCAGATTGTCTTTCATAACAGAACAGCAACGCGACCTTGAATGACGACAAAACAACTAGCAAGTCGATTACATATGTATATTCATATTGTAACTACTATGAATATTTAATTCTATTTTGTATAAATAAATACAAAATAAATTTAAAAACACATGATTATTCTTGTTGTTTTCCATGCACAAAATATTTTTGTTTTATGAATCCTATTAATCAAAAAAGAACATGGTTGGTTTGGATCCAAAAAGGTGGAGAGACAAGTTTTACTTATATATTAAAAAATATATAATTGACATATAGAGGAAATAGACCAAAGCACTAGAATTAATAGAATAACACACAAAGTAAACAAGAAATGAAATGCAGAACACGATGATTTAACACTGTCACTCAATTTTGTTATCTAGAAGGGTCGGCGAACTAATCAATAAATAGCCAAAACCAGTTTCCTCCCCTTCACACAGTCTCACCGCCCCCCCTTCCCCCCCAATCCGGGTGGCCCAACACTTTGTCCTTGAAACACCCTTGCGTCTGAAACAATAAACCCTTACACCCTCGTTGCTGTTTTGACAACAGGTTTATGAATGCGATCACTATTTTTCATTTCCAGAATTAACTATCAATTATTATTATTTGCAAGATACAAATAGGAAACTACACACATTATGGTATTCAATGACCCATGTACTATCAAAAATTAATAACTCATTACTTATTTTGATAATAAAAAGCACTCATTACAGCACGCGCCACTTATTGATATATATATATATAATAATCCTCAAAGTAACTGTTACTTTATACAAAATAAAATAGGTACAAAATTGTGTGGCCAGTCAAACTTTATAAACAAACATTTTATTCTATAAAATACAGATGGTAAATAGGGGTTGGTTTAAAGGAAATAAAATACAAAACATATTAATTAATTATTTTGATAAACATTAGAAAGGTTATGGGATTGATTGAACTAAAATAACCACAGGGAAACTTATAAGTAGAAAAGTCGTCAACCACTATCTGTTTAATCAGTACATTGTTAGAGAGAGAGAGAGAAAGAGAGATAGCAGATAGGGACGTTTGATAATAAGGAATCTGAAAAAGTAAACAAACAAGGAACAACGACACAACGATACTCGTTTACAGCTTATTGTCTCGCCCACTACATTTGCACACGTGACCACTTTTTGTTTCTTCCTTATCTTTCATCCGTCCCAAAATAGAATTCCTGAAATAGTTTGTTGGTATAATCTCCCCTCCCACACAAGGCGCAGTGCTCAGTGCGCACTGTAGGGTGTGTCGTCATAGCTACTTAGCCAATCACGCACTCGCACTGCGTTGTATATTACGATACGAATAGGTTGTGTTAGAAAGACAACGCGATAGGTGGTAGTTTCCTCAAAATTACGATCGATAATCATTGCGTCTTGACTGAGAGCTGAGGTTCTGCTTATCAAGACACAATTATGAAACGGAGGAGAGTAAATTTAAATGAAAGTTAGTTCCTTATTTATTAATTTAATTTTTATTTGCTAGTTCAATAAGTATTCGGCTCGAACATTTCGAGCTTTTTGAAAATCACGAGCCGGACGCTATTCGGCTCGAAAAAGCTCGATGTTCGAATACTCGCACACCCCTAGTATAGAGTACATTTAAGTCATGTGTAAGAGCCACTGGAAAAATTTCTGTTTGCACATTTTCAGAGTATTTTATTATGACAAGTCATGTTTCACTATTCACTGTATTATTTCACAGTGTATTGTTTTTCTTCAAATATAATACTAAATGACTTAAAGACATTTTGTCAACCTGTTCAAGTATTTTTGTTGCACTGTGCTTGTTTTGAGTGTTGAAGAAAATAAATGTGTGTTAGGGATGTGATTTAGTATTCCAAATGTACAAGTAGCTTGTGGTAATCATCATAGTTGGGAAAGTTAGTCAAATATTCTAACTACAGTAGTTAGAAGTTATTAGTTAGTCCCGTGAAAAGTAACTGATAGAAGTTATTTGTTAGTTAATCGTTAGAATTTCTATTTGTTATTTTCAAGTATGCATTTGAATCATATTGATTTAAACTACGTTCAAGCTTCTGTTTGAGAACGTAGATATTTTAGTGATTCTGCTACGTTTAAATAATGAAAACATACGAGTCGAGTCCATATTCAATTTTAAGCTGGTAGTGCACAAAGTAAGCCACTTTGGTATAATCAAGGTCGTGACAAGAGAAAAGGTCCCTAAAAGGTACTAATACTCACTACTTAAGGTAATTATTCAGGGTGTATACTATTTTATTAAAGTGAAATTCCAGGTTTTTTCCAGGTTTTTTCCTGGTTTTTTAAAGTTTTTCCAGGTTCCCGCGTATCTGTTTGGTTCCACTTAAACTATAATCAAATTAAGACTTGCAGCTTAAAGTATACAATACACATCAAATTTGTTTCAAAGTCCAGTGAGCTAGTGTTGAAAAAATAATAATCCTTATTATAGTAATAATTTTTATTATCAGCATTACTTAAGGCTACCGGAAACATCGTCTCTCTCGATAGCAGCAAAATCCTGAATATTTTCCTGCGGTCATGTGGTCGCTTCCCACAGTGACGTAAACGTCATCACAGTCTTACGTTATCATAGAAAAATCCTGGACATCTCCCGCGGTATGTATACATTATCGCCGTCTCTCGCGATCACGGAAACGTAATCATCGTCATCCGCGATCGCGGCAAAATCACGAAAATCTTCCGCGGCCGTGTGGACATCATCATTGACTCCCGCGGTCACGTAAAAGTCATTATCATCGTCCGCGATCACGGCAGAATAAGGAAAATGTTCCGAGGACGTGTAGACACCGTCATTGACTCCCGCGGTCACGGGAACGTCATCGTTGTCGTCTGCGATCTCGGCAAAATCATGAATATTTCCCGCGGCAGTGCAAACATCATCGTTGATCCCGTGGTCACGTAAAAGTCATTATCATCGTCCGCGATCACGGCAGAATAAGGAAAATGTTCCGAGGACGTGTAGACACCGTCATTGACTCCCGCGGTCACGGGAACGTCATGGTTGTCGTCTGCGATCTCGGCAAAATCATGAATATTTCCCGCGGCAGTGCAAACATCATCGTTGATCCCGTGGTCACGTAAACGTCATCGTCGTCGTCCGCGATCGCGGTAAAATCATGAACATCTGTGGCCGTGTAGACATAACCATATCGTCGTCTTTCGCGGTCACGGCAAATCACGAATATCTTCCGCGGCCGTGTAGAGACATCATCATTGCCTCCCGCAGTCACGGAAACGTCATCATCGTCGTCGTCCGCGATCTCGGTAAAATCATGAATATTTCCTGCGGCCGTATAGACATCATCATTGCTTCCCGCAGTCACGGAAACGTCATCGTTGTTGTCCGCGATCTCGGCAAAATCATGAATATTTCCCGCGGCAGTGTAAACATTATCGTTAATCCCGTGGTCACGTAAACGTCATCGTCGTCGTCCGCGATCGCGGCAAAATCATGAACATCTGTGGCCGTGTAGACATAATCATCGTCGTCTTTCGCGGTCACGGCAAATCATGAATATTTCGTGCGGCTGTGTAGACATCATCATTGCTTCCCACAGTCACGGAAACGTCATCGTCGTCGTCCGCGATCTCGGTAAAATAATGAATATTTCCTGCGGCCGTGTCTACATCATCGTCGTCTCCCGCGGTCACGGAAACGTCATCGTTGTCGTCCGCGATCTCGGCAAAATCATGAATATTTCCCGCGGCAGTGTAAACATCATCGTTTCCCACGGTCACTGAAACGTAATCGTCGTCGGCCGCAATCACGGCAAAATCACGAGCATATCACGCGGCCGTGTAGAAATCATCATCGTCGTCTTTCGCGGTCACGGCAAATGACGAAAATCTTCCGCGGCCGTGTAGACATCATCATTGCCTCTCGCAGTTATCGAGAAACGTCATCGTCGTCGCCCGCGATGTCGGTAAAATCATGAATATTTCCCGCGGCCGTGTCAACGTCATCGTCGTCTCCCGCGGTCACGGAAACGTCATCGTCGTCGCCCGCAATCGCGGCAAGACGCATTTTACGACTACAATCTTCTACTGGGGCAAAAATAAAAATCCCGGAATCGGTCCAAAAATCCCGGCTTTTCCCCGGTTTTTTCCAGGTCCCTTTAAATTCAAGGTTATTTCCCGGTTCTCCCGGTTGGTATACACCCTGTTATTATAGTTGGCGGCCTCTTATAACCTTGCATTTGCCCGTCCACATAGACTAACCGCCCGTGCGTGGGTCATTTACAGCAAAGCAAGGAGTGAGCCGGTACAGTACAAAGGTGAACTGTACTCATAAAATGATTTCGGCAGTGACTAGGATCCGAACCCACAACATCGCTGCTGAGTTAGTATTATAATAAAAGGGACTTGATTTGAGTTGATCATCTGTATAAAGGATACCTATGATTTTACTATTATACTTAACTTATACTTATACTTGACTCACCATGATATTGTAAGAGACAGTCGCGTATCAGCTTGTAGTTGCGAGTAACATTGTTCACCACAGAACCGAGGCAAGACACACAGCTCATTATGACAGATTGGTCTTGCCTCATGATCAGTTTGACCGAGTCTTCCTCGAGCCTCGCCAAGAACGATTCACTCGGATGTTCAATCAGAGGAACAATGATTTCCAACGTTCGAGCCACTGAACTGATGATTTGGTAGTCTCCTTGAGTCTGCAACACAAACACTCTTCTGATTAACAATTTACAGCAATCTTTCGTTTTTATTTGGACACAATCCCCTTGGTAGGAGACTGGTTACAAAATAACCTTACAATTGTGGTTTGAAAGTAGCATACATTTTAACAAAACAGAAAAGTCCAACTTAGTAACAAGGATTTACTATAAAAAAATAAATAAAAGTCTCATTCTCATAATTTACAGAAATCTCATGTCCCTCACAAGAGTAGGTATTTGACAATTTACTTACTTATTCATATGTTTATTAACATTTTTGGTTCTGGAATTTGTTGATGATTTGTTCAAACGTTAATGTTATACTAAACCATTGAATTAATATGGTGAACAAGATATAATGACCTCATCAGTTATACAAACAGGCTCCAACAACAGCTTTTTAGATCTTTAAAAAAATCTTTGGAGTTTCTCTGATCATAACTCACAGCATAATGGAGGATGTACAAATTAGAGGTCTGCGTGACAACAATTTTTATGTCGATATGGGGCAGGACAGTTAAGTTTTTAACTACTTAGGAATATATCTTTAATGCACACATATTGTACCTCGGTTCTCGGTACAAAATCGGTACGGTACGGGGCTACTAGTATTTTTGAAATTTTCTTCTCAGGATTGTGTTCAAACCATTTAAAAAAATTTTAATACATTGATATTACTATGAAAATGCATAGTATATCCTACATTATTCATGGTTTTATTACAACAATTACAGTGTACCACATATGAGCTTAACTACTCTATACTGAAGTACTAGGAACTACTCGACATGACCTTGAGTACAAGGAAAAACTCAACAAAACTATTGCACATAATAACCCAGCCGACCCATGCCTAGTTTTATTTCACAGGTAGTGAAAACTTATTTTTTGTGTACCTTTTTAAGAAACAAACAATATTTTTGTAAAACACCCTGTCATGGCCAACTTGTATTCCACACAATATAGGCTACTGACCTGGCATTTAAGACTGAGGTAGGGCTGCAAAGTGATTGCATGTTCTACTAGCAACTGAGGTTTGATCTTAGCAAACAGATGGAGAGTTCGCAGACAAGCAATCAGCCTCTGAGACGACCCACCTCCGCGACCGTCCAGGTTCAACACATGATCTATCAGACAGTCCACGATCTGCTTGCAAGCCAACATCAGGGCTTTGCTGTGTTCATGAGACACTTTTGTGGAGTCTTCCTTGTCCTCTTTAGGTTTGAACAGCTGTAATTTCAATTAGAAGGTTAGTTTATATAAAACAATAGGCAAAACAATAAGTCATAAAAAATAATAAAAATAAAATAAAATAAATAAAAATAATAATTAATAAGTCTAGACATAACCCCCGCCTGATCACGTTGTTTCCCGTTACCGTTCTAGTATTACCCTTTGTTTTTAACCCTAAATGTTTGTTTTTATGTTCGTGTACGTTTTAAATGTATTTATTTACTACAAAATGACGACCTTCGAATGAAGCAAGAAGACATCTGTAATGGCCGGACAATGACTCCTTTGTGAGTCGAAACTGGTTGCAAATTGATCACATAAATGCAGGTATTTACACCAATTATTTAGTATTTAAATGCGGTCAGGAGGCTAAAATTCAATTTAATGAAAAATAATTGCTATCTTCTAAACCAAGATAAAAGAGTAATAAAATTTAAAACAACGGCACGTTAAAGAGAGTGGATTACTTGGACTGATTGCGACTAGAGGTGGTAGGAATAGTAATTTAGTTGTTTGTATAACACTTATTTTGATTTAGATGTAAGCATTTGTGTAAGATACTGGAACAATTTAGAACAATAGCCAGATATTATTTCCCTGTTAGGTAAAAAGTCACAAACCAATAATAAAATTCAGCCACAGTAAGATTTATTCATTGCAAAGAATTTAAAAGTATAAGATAATGAGTGGTAACTCACTTAAAACATAAGACTCTTTTTTTTTAGATAAAAAAGTGGTGAGTTTTTTTATGTTATTTTTGTAATGATCGGATGGTGTAGAGCTGAATGGATTTACAAAATTATGATGATACTCACACTGACGAGCAGTTGTTCGAACCACTCCAGACCCATGTCCTCCGATGCTGCTACGACGTCCGTAATGTTCATGACCTTCCGAATCATCACATCCTTGTCTACGTTGGGCTTTTGCTTCACCGGCGTAAACCACATATTTTGGAAAACTTCCATTACCAGCTTACGGATACCT
The DNA here is from genome assembly GCF_028750875.1 of Macrosteles quadrilineatus. Lineage (NCBI taxonomy): Eukaryota > Metazoa > Arthropoda > Insecta > Hemiptera > Cicadellidae > Macrosteles > Macrosteles quadrilineatus. The sequence continues at coordinate 70,999,163 of NW_026542600.1, read as the reverse complement.
GCAACCAAATAATAATCATTTAAAATTTCAAAATAATACTTCAGACAATTATATATTTTTTGGACTATCACAGAGTCTATAGGCCTACTGTTGAATCTTTTCAGATGAATGTGCCTGTATATTTGACAATCATTAGGGGATTAATTAAAAAAAATATTCATTTTTGAAATTAAATAAAATTAAAATCCTTCTTTATTGAGACGAACTTAGGACCTCATGGTCTTTTCTTGCAGTTAACTTCTTATAAATTGGAAGCAATGGATGTTTACTATAAGATTGATAAATAGTTATATCAATGCAAAGAAGAATAGAATTTACATAACAGATCCTTTGAACAATTTGGAATATTAGTACTCACCATCTTCATCATTGACTCTACGAATCATTTTCACACAAATCTCAGGAATCTTTGGAAACTCTGGATACTCAATGCAAATGTCCTTCAAAATTTTAATCACCCTCTTTCTCACACTAACACCAGTATCCTAAAAATAAAAACACATATTAACATGTTTTACACCAAAGGTACAAGATGGATTGGCTTCACACAGCTAACACTTTTTAAATTTTAATTACAATGTATACATATATAATTTGTATATGAATTAAAGAATGGTTAGCTTTAAATTTGAGTTCATATCATTATTTCTAATCTTAATCCTGGCTCATTTAATGAGCAGATCATTTTGATCATGCCTGAGCCCTTGGTGCAGATGTAGTGATTGTGTGGCCCAAACTCAAATGCTGAGTCGATCAAAAAAATCAAGGTCATTTAGGTTACAACTCTTTCTAACCAACTGTAATCTAGGAAATATTCAACATCCAGAGAATTTTGTTTTCTGCTAAAAAATCATTAACTTAGTCTTGGTGGGATTCATCGTCATGTCATTGGCAAACCTCAACTGAGAACATCATTAAGAGATTAAGAGCCTCCCACAAGGACTCCAAGTTTTGGAGGGTTGGAACTTCCACAAAAAGTTTGATATCGTCAGCGAAAAAAAGAAAAGGGATCTTAATAACTCCCTTGATATCATTAATGAATATGGAGAACAGAAAAGATCTGTACTTTTTTGGATGTTTTGTTTTCATGGTTAAATATGCAAGAAATCCATATTTACATGGACTAACCAAGACAGTTAGTAAAACTCAACCTGAAGAGGGAGTGTTTACTGTATTAAACCAAATTTAATTGTTAGCAGAGCTATATCCTTAGTCGCATTAGAACTATACATAGGAATCTGTATTGGCACTTTTCTTTGTAACCCTTCATGAAACAATAAAAGATGTTGTATAATATTTGTTTGTTTTTAAACGGTTTCAGTTAGTATGTGGAATTTGGTGGTTTTCAGAGTCAAGTATGCAAAAAAAAACTCATATTTATCAATTTAGCCCATACAACTGTCTATGAAAGCCTGTTCTCATGGTCTGGCCAGGATGCCAAGTGAAACTCTTAACTCATCTTGCTGGATATGTGTTCACCCTCTTACACCCAATCATCTCAAAAGTGGAGTTTCATCAACAGTAACCGGTTTAAATTTCATGGGACAATATTTTTACCTATACCTCTGTAACCCTTCATAAGGAAATAAAAGACACGATATACGACTTTGTTTTTGAGCTCTTTTTAACACATCCACTAAACCCATGGAATTTTGAGGTTTCCAGAGAAGAAAATGACAAAAACTCATATTCAGATTCACCCACATACAACACTGTGAAAGCCTGTGTTCATAGTACAACAAGGATGCTTTGTGAAACTCATCATGTTTGTGTGTTTGTTTACCCTCATATACACAATTTCATCAAACGTAGAGCATCAACCATTGTTGCATTAAAATTAGACAATACCTAATTGACATGATGTGCTAATTTGTATTATTTTAAGTTCTTTTAACACATCTACCAAACCTATGGAATTTGAAGGTTTTCACAGTCAAAAGTGCCAAAAAATGATTGTAAATTTTTTAATTGAATACAAAATATATTGAGAGAAATCAAACTAACCAATATTCTGGCTGAAAGCATGTCGTAATACTTGTCAATGAGTTCAGGTCGACTCAGGACAAACTTGCCGACCAGGTCGACAGCAGCTTCTCGCACTGAAGTTGAGTGGTCAAGAAAGGAAAAGTTGACTCCGTCCTGCATTGCCTTGAGTCCAAGAACTGCCGGGTCAACTTCTACAATGGAAGTGAGGCACTTCATGGCCTTTGTACGGATCAGAACTGATGACTCGGATAGCACTGTCAGTATCTGGTATAAAACCAAAACAAAATAATGAGAATCTTCATTTAAATGTATTTATGTGTAACTAATGCAATATCAAGCAACGATTAAGTGACATGCACATGGGAGTGATGTGTAAACATTTAAGTTGTGAAGTTACAGTTGCTTTAGTGCGGAAAAATTGATATTAGTAAACATAAAAGAAAGACAAATTTTTAAATGTTTTGTTGTTTTAAAGGCTGAAAATACAATGTCGTTTTTATAAGAATGTACCTATAGTGCATTTAGTAAATCTAGGGTTAAAAAAAATGTTAAGAAATTGTCTTTTTCTATATGAATATTATTATTTCACTCGTAACAAGATCAAACTTCTGCTGCTGCCATTTTCATGCATTTATAAATTTCAGCATTTCAGATAAGTTTGGATAAGTAGAGATGCCGAGGAACAAGTGATGATCACTTCTTAGAGAGGAATTGTAGGAAAGGTAACATGTACAAGGCAAATACAAGGAAACCAACACAGCTAAAATGTTACAACTACAAATAATAAGAGAAACCATTGACTGTTGGATACTGAAGTACCATCCCATCTATATGGACCAGCTGTCGCCCATTTTTATTAAAAAAGAACGTAATTGTGTGAGCCAGTCACAGAATGCGCTAGTGTCGAAAACTCTAATTCATACCTTAAGTTTTGTTGCTGACCAAGTTGATAGGTCATAACAGTTGCTATAGCTCACCATAAGTCATTCCCTAAATTTTTTTTACTAGGGGGAAATTTAACTTAAAATAGTACTTACATGTTTTAAGTAGGTAGAGAAGCTTTGAGAAAACGGCCTCTTAGACGCTAGGTAGCGGGAAACCAGCTCAGCACTGTCATAATCAATATAAGTCTGAAGGACCTGATTCTTCATGCCTTCTTTGCAAACGGAATCTTCAAAGGGGCGGATTTTACTCAGGAGAAACTTTTTCCTCGCTTCTGTTAACCGGTAAGTTTCCAACGGATCTACAGTCTCACCATCACCTCTCTTCCTTTCCTCATCATCCTCATCATTCTCACTAGACTCTTCTTCATAGGTATCTAGAAATTAAAATTAGACATCAAGCACAGAGACGTCTTGGTACAGAAATCTTGTAAAGATAAATAATTTAAAGTTTTACATGCGTACATTAATATTTTTGCTTACGGTGACAGCTATCACTACTATTCACAACGGAAGCGATGATGAATTCACTTAAGCTGTGGGGGTTACCGTTTCAAGATTAACTTAGTGGACAAAACCAATAGCACAGTAATACTCAATAACAACACCTCCATCCCAGTAAAAGTACATACCGTACTCATCAGAATTTTAAAGACAAGTTAGATGGTATATTTTTTGTGTGAATGTAAGTACAAAAACAAGCATTAACACAACCCTCAAATTAGGGGGCTGATAATATTAAGTGTAATTCCATACCTCTTTGGGGCAGATGCCAAAGCTGTTTTGTTTTGTACCCTTTGTCAAAAAAACAGTTTTGGCCTTTTATGAATGTTTGGTTCCCGACCAAATCGGGCTGTCCTTCGATTTAATTACCTATTTGCATAGTTTCATCCTTACTACCAAATTTTTATCCCCCACAGCGATAATCGTGTCTTAGCGATCACGGGAGCGCAGATAACCATGATGATGATTGATGTTTGATGAAGTTATATGACATATTTTGTTAAGGAACTTATACTGCTGTGATATCATTTACCAAGCTTAAGAAATGAATGATTTGCTTACAATGAATAGTTTGATGTTTGGAGCATAACACTTTTTTTTAGGTTAAAATGATGTGATAAATGGGCAAACTACCTGTTTATGTTTAGCTAAAGGCGTTTTCATAATATGACGGAGTTTTTACACTTAAATTGAACCAAATATGTAATTCTTTTTGTTAAACTGTTTTTAAAATTATGTATTTTTACCCACAATTCAGTCAGTTTTTATGGAACAGTGCAGTAAAGCCTGCAAATTTATTTAGTTTGTCATTGTTGCCATTTATAAAAATTTTTACTCAAAATTAAAAAGCAAACTAAATCTTCCCTGTTGAAAGAAAAATCTTGTCCAATTTACATCCTGAAAAACAAAAGGGAAACAAAAATCCTGCTCATCCAGAACAGGAAATACAATCTTGTCCGTCCCTGATTGAGGTATGACTTACCAGGTTGTTTTCTATTCCTGGAGTTTCCTCGCTTGGCATCATCATTCTTGGGTTTGATCTTAGGCGATGTGTTAATATTTTTGATGTTATCCTGGTACCATTGTGCCAAGTAGAAGTGTCTGGCGTAGGTATGCGCAGGGTCGCCTTGCCCCCTCACTGCAAGGTAGTCCAATAGAACCTTTTGCAGGAACTGTGTTCTTTCTTCGTCGTCTTGCACCGGTGTTACATCAGTCTGTGAAACAAGGCTTACATTTTACAAACCTTCAGCTATGCATCTTAAGACAATGTGAGATTTAACTCCACAAATACTGTAGGCCTAAAACCTCGATAACAAATCTCTCATGAGTATCATTAAATGAGACTTGTTATCAAGGTAGACTTCTTATCGAGATATGCAATAATATGCTATTAAAGGTAATATAAAGGGTAAGTCTAATTTGAATGGACAATTGTTAAGAAAAGTGACTTGTTATTGAGGCAATTGTTAACGAAGTTGCACTATAGGACTATTATCTGACTTGACTTAACATTTTATGAGGAAAGATCCTGGCGTATTTGGAGGACACAGCTAATAGTGCAATATATTTACATAATTTAAATTCATAGTCAATTATTTAATGATGAAATAGGTATAGAAAGAAAATATCTCACATTTATGGAGCAAATACAAAAATAGAAACTTCTATTTCCTATTTAACATTATCAGTACTATTAACTGGTCCTAGAAGTCCTCATTACTCAAAACTAGAAATAGGTAATCCAAAGAAAGTCAAAATGTTACTATTTATCAGAAACAACGTTTTATCACACAAATTTTTCACAACATGTTCCCGTAGCCTGAATACAACTCATTTTACAGTAGCCCTCTGAGTAGGCCTGACCAACTGGTGTTCTCTGAAACTCAATATGTTTATGTTTCCCAATCGAAGCAAAAGCATATTCATGGGAACGGGTGAGTGTGGGTTGTAAACGTAGTTCAGTTTAGATAAACATACCAGCTTTCATTACTGGCTGATCACTACCAGTTAAAATGTAGTGGACCAGTTAGTTCTCAAGTAATAAAAGTGGACACTTAAAAGGATATCAATCCTATAACAACAAACGGTTAAATTAATGTTGAAAGGTAGCCAGATAAGAGGAAGCCTACTACTCTGTAAATAAATTTTTACCAAAATGGATATTTTTTTTTTTAAGACTAATTGGCCTTAAGAAAACTCACTCTTCCTTAGTTAAAAGCAAAAACGCTGTCAGTTACAGTAAAATATTCTAATGTTTTGTGTATATACTATATAGTGTAAAGTTATGTATTATTTGTTCCAGATTACTCTTTTTAATTTTGGTAAGGCTGCTATCCTAACAATAAAAAATATTTAAAGGAAACCCATCCATTCTGCTCCATGTTACATCCTTAACAGTTTTGACCCTGGATAATCAGCCTAGACCACTCTACTGGATTGAACTGCATTGATATCAATAAAATCTTGAGACTTCAAGCACATTCAGGCAAATGTTCAATCTAAAGTATCAGTAGGAAACTTCAAGTGAGTTTACATACCTTCAAATTTCCATCATCGTCTTTTTGCTCCTCAGATCTAATTTCATTAATGATTTGATCTATCATAGTCAGTTTGAGGTTAGACTGGACAGCGTCTTTGCGTAACCTTGCAGCCACGACACCCAGATAGTCCAGAGAAACAACCCTCAGTGGCATCTCTAGGCTCTTGTTGACAAAACTGGTCACCTGTAAGTAAACAAACAAAGCTTTCTCACTTGAATACCTTTCTTGTAACTGTGTTCTCAAGATGTCTTAGTGGTTACAGCTTGCTATCGCTTCGCTTGTGATTTTGAGTTGGAGGTGTGCAATTCACTGTCAAGAATTTCTTGGTGAATATCGATCAATCAAGAATAATTAAAGGGGGTATAGATTTAATATTAGCATGCTTTTTTTGTAGGATTTCAAAAGTTGGAGTCGGTACTATTGCATTTGCAGTCAATAGATGATAAATTCAGCTTTATGTTTCACAAAGATGAATATAGGCTATATGTATTATGTATACATGATGTAATGTATATTCTATAGCTTTCATAGCATAGGTGGCAATTACTGCAAAATAACAAACCTGATCTGGAAAACACAAAACTGTATATAAATAAATAACCACTCACATTAATTATACGATAAAGAAGCCTAAGTAAACTAACTGCACTAGAAGTTAATATACAACTGAATAAATGAATAGATTTTGAACAATCTGTCAGTAATATATTTTTTCACTCAGCCCCACAAGATAAATGTAAATTTTCAATTGTCGTATATTGATAAATGTATGAAACAAACTTACATGAATCTTAAGTTGTACAATAAAATAACTATCATTCTCTATTAGACAGCTAAATTAATAAATTGACTAAACATACCAGAAGATTTCCAAGCACACTGAGCATGAGTTCAGCGGCTGGCCACTCTGGTTTGTTGACCGTTGTCAGAAGATCCTGAACAAAGTTCTCAAACAGTGGTCGATAGTCAATCTCCTCACTCTTGCTGCTACACTTAGCAAGGAACACATACAAGAAGTTGGAGGCTATCGTACGCGCCATTACGAACTTGTTGGATATCACCGAGTCTGGATCCAGCTAAAACACACAAAAACTGATCAATAGCCTATGGATATTTTAAAATCCATTCTACAGATTGTGTAAGTAAGGTAGATAAGTAATCACCTATAAACTCAAGTTGTCCGAGCACACCATACTGACATAGGGCCCTACAGACAAGCAGAGCAATACATACTTCCATCAGTTAGTTTGGCCTTGCCACTCACGTTATAAGGATGAGATTTGCTTGCATGTAAATGTTAGACATGGTTAAAGTGTAGGGCTTGCTTCGCCCTAGCATTTTACCTGTATTTGGCAGTAATGAGGGAGGGTCTGTTTTTTGTAGAATTACATTCATTAACACTAGAACGCAGTACATGCTATACTCTAGCTCATCTAATGGATAAAACTGAATCCAAACAATTTTACGCATTCATCCACACAGAGCATTGGGTGTTCCTACTCCTGGGCTCAGCCGGCCATTACGCTACAGCAGCGAATGTGTTCATTTCTGCAGTACCTAACCCCACCTATATGACCAATTTATTGAAATATTTAATAATTCAACTACAACTATTTTGTTTGTAAGCCATACTTTTTTCTTGAATCTACTTATTACAAAAACATCTCATCGCGTAATTTGTTCATACGTTTTTATAAATTGACATAACTAAGTGTGTAATGGAATGGAGTTTACCTGTTTGTCTTGGCCAAGGTTGACAGGTAGCACCACCATACATTGGATCAGCTGCAATACCAGAGCTGTCAACATTTGAATCTGCTCTTCAGAGTTGAGTCGGTAGGAACGCAGACTGCGTTTGGAGCTGGGTAGTCGAGCCATAGATGCCAGAATGTCGTCAAGTAGAAGCTTCCGATGTTTCTCATACTTGGTGAAGATCTACAAAGACATTATTAAGACATAAAGAAATACATGGATATTTTAGGTTAACTATTTTGATAAAATGTTTATTTAACCACTAAATGTAAGCCAAAAGACAAGAGGGTACAGCACACTTTGTGTGTTATGTTAGGACCATTTTAATAAACGTGTGTGATATGTTAGATCAAACCGACCCAAATTGGCTGAAATTATGGTCCAAATTGAAACTTTCATGAAAATAAATAACACACTTAAGTTGGAGTGTGCAAAAGGTTTGATTTTCGAGCCTGACCTATAAACTCAAGAGATGGAGCACAAAGTTGAAAAATCGAGTCTGTAACGGGTCAAATGTGTAGGGGGTAAAATAACGGCTAAACCACGAACTTTAAACAGCTAAACATAAGCTGTTGAGTAAGCCTAGTCGCGACACTAAACTGACGTCGTACCTAACCTCAAATTCCAAGACCGCAGACGACGTTGGTGTCAGTTTGGTTGTTTGACTGTTCGACTGCGTCTGAGGCCGGGCTACGGGAGAGAAGATGAGCAGCGGGGTCACCTTTTTGAGCGGTACGCGGCTGAAAGCCTGTTAAAGCTGCCATGCGCCTGCCTTCGCTGCCAGTTTTTTTTTTCGGTTTCTGTAACTCGTTGACCAATCAGGAAACGTTTTAACTTTCGTCTCGATTCGGAGATGAAGGTGAAGGAAGAAGAAGATTTGAGAAGATTGTCATTCGTATTCCCGGCTTTTGTTGAGGCATTCGCTAATTATTCGTCCTTTCGTCTTCGATTTGCAGAGTTTCCGTGCTACTACTTCGTCGTAAAAGTCACAATAAGTTCTGTGGTGCATCGAGTGCGCGAAAAATCGTTTTTTTACAGCATTATTACTTCGTTTGGTAAGTTGTATAATAAAACTGAGACAACTTAGGTTTTTCTTTCGGCAGAACTTGGTCGAAGTTCATAGGCTAGGCCTGATTCGCAGTCCTCGTCGTACGCTTTAACCAACTCATTTAATTAAAGTATCGGAGTTGGTGACAGATCATTTCGATTAACGTTTCGTAATCCATATCTGGGACTTTCTTTTTAAATTCTTAAACCCCTTTGTAAAGTTCCCGAACGCCCCGAAGTTGGCCCCAGCAGACAGGTTTCTGCTTGATAATTATTGCAGAAGTTTGCTTAAGTTGAACACGTGGGGAAGTTGAAGTTTTAGTTTTTCTTTTTTCGTATCAGCTCCTGAAGCAGTTTTATTTTTAGTTTCAGTTTTTCTCTCGTTTCGTGTCTCACTTGGACAACTTAAGCCAACTCGTTTTCTTGTTTAGTAAATTCAGACTCTGTGGGAGTTAGGCTAGGTTAGGCCTATCTTGTACTAACCTTGTTTGTTTCAGGTTGACGACGTAACTCCGTAGGTAAGCGGAGTGACTACTTAGCTTACTTGTTGATTTGTTAAGTTAGCTAGTAGTGTGTCATTTAGATATTTGCCCACAGAGTCAAGTCAAAATTATTTATTTCCCCACAAGCCCTAGGCTAGAGTGGTGATTTCGAGTAGGGTGTTTAGTAACCCGCAACGTTCGTCTCGAGCTCTGACAACCAGGGCTATCAAACTTAGGCTATCCGAATCACTATCGACTCCTGGGAAACTCCCCGCGACCAGACTAGGGCGAATCCTGGGATCCTCGTTTTGTTACCGGTGGCGTAATTTCCCACTTGTCGTCCGCCAGGAAAATTACGTCACAAGTCTTTGAAAATCAAACCCGAGCATTTGCGATAGCGATCATAAAACACGTCTACATAGTTTACAAGATCGAAAATTTTTTTTAAAATTCGCTCACGTTTTTGCCGCGAAAGCGAATGATGTTGATAGCGTTTCCGAAATCGTGGAAAATAATGACATTTATGTGTACAAGTCCATGGGAGTTGTCAAGGATTTTGCCACGATCACAGAAGACTACGACGACGATCGCCGAATATATTGTTAACATTTTTGTGACCACGGGAGACAACAATAATGTCTACAAACCGCAGGAGATATTCAGAATTTCGCCGTGATCGTGAATGACGATCATGACGTTTTCGAGACTGCAGGAGATGTTCAGGATTATGCAGAAATTGCGGATAACAATAACTTTTCCATGATCGCTGAAGATGATGATAATGACCACGTGACTACTACGGGTGATATTCAGGATTTTGTTGTGATCGCGAATGGCGCTGATAACATTTCCGTGACCGAGAAGTCGATGATGATGATGACCACATATTTGTGAAAGATATTCAGCATTTTACCGCGATCGTAGATGACACTTATAATGTTTCTATGACCGCAGAAGACGATGATGATGACCACAGCCGCTGGAGATATTAAGGAGTTTGGTGCGATCGCGGATGACAATGATAACGTTTCCGTGACTACGGGAGATGTTCAAGATTATGTTGGCAATGGTAATGTCTCCATGAACGATGGAGATATTCATTTTGTCGCTATTGCAGGAGACGATGATGACGTTTCTGTTACCGCAGGAGATACTGCCTCAGGTGATGATGATAATGAAAATGATCACGATATTAAGGGATTATAGTAAGCACAACATTGTGATGAATGCAAATTACAGCAGATTTATGATTTATGATAGGTACTAAATTGAATACTGCTTGTTACTGGTGACCAAATTCAAAATGCTAATTCCATAGTTAAGTTCACATCAAATATTTAAAAAAATCAATAAGTTGTTTAACTTATTGTTAGAATAGTTATTATTTTGATCCATTGATAACACTTGTATTCTGTGTCTATGACTAAGTCCATTTAAAAAAAAATTGCATTTTGAAGAAACTAAAATGGGGAGAAATTGATCACAAACTTAGTTCCTCATTTCATCCTTTTATCCACAAAAGAAAAATTAAATTTGACCTAATATCTTAACCTTAACAAAAAAGCATTAGTAGCATCAACAAAAAGTTGTTTGACTAGGCCTGATTTTTAGACATAAACTCACCATCACAAAAAATGAACTGCGAACAAAGAATTCATATCTTTCATAATGAAATTAAGTGTAATAAAGAGAAGGCCTGGTAATACTAACATTAGTCACGAGTTTGAGGGCAGACAGCTGAAGTTCGCTGACGCCTTCAACAAAGAACGGTGACACACCCATGGAAGATATGTGGAGAACTGCTGTATCTGTGAGAGTCTGGATACTCAACAGTTCTGCTAGTAGAGACACCACCTCGGCTAGCTTGTTGTAGAGAGATAACACGCTCTTCTCTCTCACCTCCTTTGTGTGTGCTCTCTTCTTCCGCATATTTGCTACGAACCCATCTACAAACAGGGCTCGGGATAAGTACCGGGCTAAGATACAGGCTACTGAAATATTATATTATGCTACAAGTCTGGGAAGTAGGAGTTTCAGGTACAAGCATAACAGTTCTTGAGAGAGGCTTGCCGAGCACAGGTTTTCATACGAGTGCTGTAAGCACCTTTCCGGATGAGTGGCAATGTTACTGGCAAAATGTTACTTTTCACACACATCCACAGACAAAAACACAGGTTAAGTAACACATAGCCCATACGATCACAATACTGTTAAATATACAGTGCACTATTTCAAGATAATTTAACAGAATTGTAAACTTTTTAAACCTTTTTTAATATTTATTTGTGAAAGTGCAATGGGTCTGGCCTAACCTGTGTAATGTTCTTTGTACAGCTAATACCATTGAGAGCTTACCAAAGAAACTGATATTGTGTCTTATTGAAAAATTGTCATGTGCATGTGAGAGTGATTGGTAAATTTACTGTACTGCAACTAACTTTACTGGTCCCTTTCTGTAAACAATTACTTTTTTGTCTACAACACAAATATACAACTGTACAGAAACATTTTGTTTACGGTGTAGTGTGGTAAAAAAATATTAGTATGGTAGTATGGTAAAAATATTAGTGTGGTTATATATGATTAGTATTATCAAAATGTTAAGATTTTAGGGAATTTGTATCACAAAAAAAAGTATTTTACAAAAAGACTGAAGGTTTTTTTAGAAAAAAGAAAACCTTTTTCAAAAATGTGTCCTAGAAGTGTTGAAGGATCGATAGACATTAGAAAACGTACCTTTATCTTTGATATCTCTGTAGACCGGATCAAAAGATGGATAAATGGTGTTCAGTAGTTGATATTTGGTGAATATGACCACCCTATCTATCACATCTTCCAGGTAAACCCTCTTGTGCATGTTGGGGGATGTTAGGATGTAGAGGGTTGTTAGAGAAGCATCCACAGCTCTCATCACCCTCTCCATGGCCAGTTCCATCCATAGCTTGCGCTCATCTTCATCATCATTCTGGAAATTTAATATCAGTTATTAATGTTCAAGAAGTAACATTCTTGACTGTTAATATACAGATTTCTGTAACACATCATTACTAATACATATTTGTTAATACATTAAAGCTACTGTTAAATTTTTCTGTTGTTTCCTTTTAGAAGTAAGCATTTTAATTGGATCATACATATTTTTAAAGTGACAGTAAACATTTGTACTTAGTTTGAAATCGTGAAATCTATGAAGAATCTTTGCGGAACTACCCCAAAAATAGACTATTACATACAAAATAACTGTAAACGCTTTCTTCACCAATAGTTTGTCTTCCCCCATCCACCCAGATCTTGTAAAATGATTATACTCACCGGGTCTGCCAAAGGGGAGACTTTAGTGCCGTCCCTGATGTTCTTCTCAAGGATACTCAGCAACCTCGTGATCCGTTCTGAGGGGATGGACTCCATGGCTCCGAGGGTCTTCAGTTTAGCTGCTTCTCCACACAGGTCTTGCAGTTGGTACTTGGGAATCATAGCTTCTGATGGCACCTCCTCTTCATCGCCTGAGAAGAAGGTATCAAATTATAATAGCACTATGGATGTATTGATTTTTGATAGTGATGGGCGGATCCAAGAAAATGTCAGTACCGGATCCGGATCTTGAAAAATCCAGATACACAATGTCATAAGGGTGGGTTAAAAAAACTTAATATTAACAGAATGCCAATTTAAATCATACTGTTTAAAATTAAATTGGTAATGTTTAAAGATTAATATATCTTATATATAGAATAATCTCCAGTTGACCCCACAATCCCTCATTTTTGGGGGACACAAAAGATTTTCAAGATCATAAAATGAAACATTGTGCTAAGTTTGCACAATCACCAAATGGGTATCTGTGTATATTTTACCAACCTTCGATCTTGAGTATGCTAAATCGTGGTTTTTGCATGCAGCATCTAATTTTTGTATGCCTGGATCACCTCTTGCTAATCTCTTCCTTAAATTCGTTCCAGGTCCACAGTACTGATAGCCGGATATGTGAAGTTCTACAGGTAAAATACCCTGCGTCTGTGTACAAGAAGACTATCTGTGTCCTAACTGTGTTCTAACTTAGAAAAATATTAGATGGGGTGTCTTGACTTTTTATTCACCCTGTATGGACACAGATAATCTTCTTGTACACGGACACAGGGTATTTTACCTGTAGAACTCACGATTAATAGAAACCACGATATAGCATACTCAAGATTGAAGTATAGTAAAATTAGATCAGTGGCTGACAGCTTATTAGCTTGGGAAAGGGTAAAAGCTTCAGACTCTAGTATTGGTGAGAGAGCTGCCGCCTGGGCAGTTACTAACACAATGAAAACTAAAGCAAACTTTGGTTGGGGAAAAGGGCAGACTTCAACAATTAAAATACCCCCGCCACAGCAAACCTGCAGACTAAGCGAATTTCAACTTGTCTGATTAAATTTTTACTAAAATATTACTATAAATAAGACATACCTATTTATTCCCAATTTAAATAACATTAGATTTAACCAGTGCTTAGGTTTGCTGCTACAGGGAAGGTAACAAGTTTTTTTTTACCATACATATAAGATGAAATAAATAAATTTGCCAAATTTTATTAAGTTTAACATATAACAAATGTTAGAGCAATAACTTTTACATTACGTACTAGGACGGAATTCGCTAACCTGGCTGTAGAGTGGGTTATCGGGTTCCGGAGTTAGCCAATTCCTAAACCGAACAAGTTAGCGAGTTCCTCTCATTGACCAAATTTGAAGGTAGGGTGTTTAACATAGGGTTAGCGAGTTCCGGAGTTAGCCAATTCCGCGGACCCACATTCTCACTTCAACTTTAAGGGCAATTTTTTCCACTTAACAATATTATGGACAAATTTTCAGTTTAAAAAGGCAATCTAACAAAATCTGCTATAGTTACAGACAAGCTTATATAACAGCATAAAAACGGAGTGAAACAGTTAATCCCATCGAATTTTTCTTCAGTTAGTAAACTAACAGCTTTTTCAAAATAAACATATTATGTTTACCTGGATCCATGGTGAGATCAATGTCGTCTGTGTTGTTGAATATTTTCTCAATAGAGCGATTGAACCTCTGGTATGTATTCGTCTCCATTAGTTCTTCTACACTTAGTTTCTCAAGGACAGGTACCAGCTTCCGTTCGACTTTCCGAAGTTTGGTCTTTGGCGTGTGAGAGGAGGAGTCTAAGGAAGAAGCATTGGTATTACTACTTTAATCGTTGATATATTTTAAGATAATTAATCAAGGTAATTAATAAAGAAACATTCATAAGTTTATTTTTATTCCAACAGTTTGCTAACATTAAAAGAGCTTCAACACACAAAATTAAACTTATATTTTTCTGCTGCTACTGAAAATTAAGAAAAGAGAATTTTCTTTTGCTTTCATATTCTGTAACTACTATAACAATTGTCAATATATTTCCAAAACACGTAAGTTGAAAAAGGTGAATTTACACCTTCTTCTCAGGAATGGGATCATGTCTTTTATTGTCTGTGAATAACTACACCACACTACCACAGTTTTGCTGATCCAAACATACATCAAACCCGAATAACCTCTTGGGGAAATATGTTATTGTAGTTTTAAAAACCGCTAAGAGTTCTGAAGTCACTAACTGGGGTGTCCAGCAATTGGGAATTATAAATGAACTTTGATTACGGGAAAAAGTCTGAAATTGATACTTAAATTTAGTATAGAACCAGGACATTTGGAATAATTGCCAATAGCCTAAGGATGAGCATACATTTATCCGTTGGTTCTATTTTAAGATCGTGCAGGTTGTGTAGTAAAAACAAATCATGATTGCAGTAGATAATAACAGGTTATTTCACGAGCGTGGAGGACAATAAGAAGGGAACATGAATTAATTGCAAACCTAGCAACCACAACATCCTGCCTAATAATTGTCGTAGTTAATAAATGAATTAAAGAATTAAAAATTAGTAGCCTTTTTTTATTTATTTATTTATTTATTACATACACGGCAAACGCCATTTTAAAAGAGAGTTGAGTTGAGATTAATAAAAATTTGTTGTGACTTGAAGCCTTGATAGCCTTGAAGTTAATATTTTGTTGAAATACTATTTATATTGGACACAGCTTAAACCCTGGTCGAGAGTAAAATGATTGTTTAGCAAAAAAATTAGCATTGAAAAACCAATGTTTAGGCCTACCGTTTGAATTATCATCTTCAACTTCTGGTTCAGGTTTTCTTGAGGTTCGTCTCCTTTTTGACCAATGTTTAGCACCATCAATGTAATCTTCGTCGTTTTCAGTTTTCTTACTCAGGTCTTTCTCTGTAATTGAAAAAAAGTTTTGTTAAGTTTCAATGACTGAAAACTTTTGAGAGAAAATATAGAAAATAATCATTCTAGGATCTAGGATAGGGCATTTGCCAGGAATCATAAAGGACATTTGCAGGCTAGCAGGCTTACCTTTAAATAAATCCATAGAGACACATAAAATATACAACACAAAAGTAGAAATTTTCTTCAACCACTGGAGAAATGGCAATGGCAAGTGCAATTTGAATCTATTTCACCTTGTCAGGGTTGCCAACACAGCTGAAGAGACTAAAAATTGTTTTTGTTTTTGCTGTTGCATTTGTTTGAATATGTTCACTCATTATGAATAATCCGCTACATTTACACATGTAAACACACACAAAAAAATATATATACAGTAGACTCCCTCTTATCTGGACTCCTCGGGACCGAGGCAAGTCCGGATAACGGTATTTCCGGTTAAATCGACGTCTCCAAAAACTTGTTAAAACTGACCGTTTATTTGTAAACTGTATACAGTATTTCACTTAAATTTAGGAGAGCATTGTATTTAGACACGTGATCACTGGTTTCAAATCTTTCCCACGAGAACAGTTTTTTCAGTACCGCACACTTCCTGCCGATCTAGTCCGGTTAAACCAATGTGCTGATAAAAATTGTTTGGTTGAAGAGATTTCATTTCCGCAGTGTAGTCCGGTTAAACCGATGTCCGGTTAAAAGGTGTCCGGATAAGAGGGATTCTACTGTATACAATACACTAATGATGGGTCGGTACCACTTTTTCAATGTTGGTTCCGGTAACATCAGTACCTTATTTTTAAATTAGGCTACTTCATTGTTTTATTTTAAAAACAAAATATCTCTATTAACATTTTTAAAACTGATTACTTTTTATTGGTGTAGGTTGTTTATATTCAGGGGTTAAGAAAATTAATCTTAGGCCTATTTTTACAAACACTTTGACAACCAAACACATTCAAATCAAAATAATATATACCATAGCCTATCAGAAGTGTTAAATACAGGCCTATTTGTTGAAATGATACACCTTAGGTTACCAATTTCAATAAATGTGTATTTCAATAAATGTAACATAGGCTACCTTAGAAAGAAAAGGGGCTCTGGAAATGTGTTTTTAACTGCCTGTTAAGTTCTAGCTAAATATTTAGAAGGAAGTATCTTTTTTTAGTTATTTTGTACCTATAGCCTGCAGGAAGTTAATTTTAGACTTCATTATTAAGAAACGGAAATTTAGAACAAAAATATTTATGGAAAGGACGTTTTAAATAAAACTTTTTAGAAAATAGGCCTAAGTACATATTCATTTGAGGTTACAGTTTAAGTTGCAGGATTGTTGAAAAAAGATTTAACAAAGGCTTTGTTTTGTAACTGTGATGGTTTTTTTGTAGGCCTAGTGTCTGTAACGGTATTGTGGGGTTTTATTTCGCAAATATGTTGTTTGCTTCATCAGTTTTAAAATACTTCCAAACTCAGGAAGCCATCATCAAGAATTTTATCGCAAATTAGTATATAAAAACAACTTAAGGTAGGTAGGCCTACTTCTACAGTCTTGTAAAAAAATAATCCACTTTCAATTATTATTTACACACAAAAGAAGTTTAATTATTCACATCAAAAAAAGAAATCCGACAAAAAAGGCCCATTCTTCAATTTTGAAGAAACTAGACAGACAATGGACAACACTAAACTACATTTAAAAACTTTCTCACCTCGTTCGTGAAAGAGAAAGGCAAAAACAAAATTAAGTACGAACCACCAAACATACAAACAATATCAAATAAAATCTTTTTTTTGGTTTGCCGAATGAAGGCTTGGCTGTTTGTCATGTAGCCATGTAGTCTCATCCATCAATAAATTAATGTTGCCCGTTAACTTGAAATTTGAAATAGTAGTCTTGCGCAATGCGCAGTGTTGATATATTTGTCACGGTGGTTACAGATTGAATGCGATTTGTCGAAATCATGAGTACCCCAACATTTAACCATTGGACAAATATTAATTCTGACTGGACTGGACTAGCCACTGACTGAACTGGACTGAGTTAAACAGTTAGAGTGACTTGACGTACAAACGTCAGTTTGAGGTTCGAGACGTACGTGTACCATCTTAGTCATTCTTAGTCCTGTTTATGTTGCCTATTGCCTCTGTATTTCCATAGTTCAAACAAAACAAAGTCAAATAAAGAAATCTATGAATGAAATAATATGATCTTGTGAAACTATTATTAATATTACTAATAATCAACATCTTGAAAACCTTATTTGTGGCGTTGCTAGGAAAACTTGTGGTGGGGGGGGGGGGGGGGTTGATGGGACACGTTTTGCATAAGTAAATATAGTGGTAAATAAACAATTAAACAAATAACTGTAAAAAAAAGTAAATATAACTTTCAGTGTAAATATAGTGGATTATTCATAATGAGTGAACATATTCAAACATATGCAACAGTAAAAATAATTTTTAGTTTCTTCAGCTGTGTTGGCAATCCTGACAAGGTGGAATAGATTCAAATTGCAACTGCCATTGTCATTTCTCCAGTGGTTGGCCACAAAAATTTCTACGGCTCCATTTGATCCTGTGGTCCGCTACCTAGTCCTGCGAATCCAGTCAAGCCTAGTCAGCTAGACGTGTTGATCGTGTGAGCCGTGAGTAAGGTGTCTGTTGTAGGTTAGGTAACATCAGCAAAGCTGGCACAGCAATTCTATCATTTTTTTAAATATAACAAAGCCACCACCACCTTGTTTTTTGGTGGTGGAAGGTGGTACTGATGCTAGTTTAGGTATCAAAAACCCATCTTATGTCAGTACAGTAGACTATCACTAATCTGGCTCTATACGGAAATAGATAGCACCGGATTAGCGAGATCACCCAATTTATGGAGGGTCATGTATGAATAATAAATTTGCATGAAGTGTTGGTTGGAAAAAAGTTACCAGTTGTGTTAAATTATCTTGTCAAAATGTTGCTACAAAACAAACATGTTTATTCCAAAAAATTCTTAAACTAATTTTAAACTACTTTTATTATGGCTATGACTTATCATAGTAGTAGGGGTCTGTGGTGCACCGAAAAAGTCAGTTACCGGTACAAGCTTAATTACCGGTTCGCGGTACAAATGGTACAAATTCGGTTCGGTACAGCCTATTATAATAATAAATTACTTATCATTTACTATCGTAGTCAAGGGCAGTTGGTTCTGAGCACATAATGGTATATTACGTTACTAGTCCTGAAAATAAGTGTTTACCGGACGAGTGTGGTCGTTCCCGTGCGAGACGAAGTCGAGTACGGGATTACCATAAGAGTCTGGTACACACATTTTGGACGAGTTACGTACGATAGTTTACGCCATACTAATAAATCCGTACAAATCCTTATATATTTCCACCAACCAAAGGACTAAAAATCACTAATCATAACCTCTAGAGGTTATGCTTTTGTTTATAACCATTCATTGCCACCTAAATACAGTATAATCAGCTGATTGGTGTCCGGTAAAACTAATTACAGTACAGTAGTCAATGAAACCCCATTAGAATAAGCTGGCAGCAAACAGCTGTTTTCTGGACTAAATCCTTGCTGCTGGAAGTTGTCAAAATAATGTAGTGTGGCAAAAGTCTTATGAGATGTTTGTTTACGATCTTCATAATTTATTACTAGGGTGATGATGCAATAAAAAACCCATTTGCAGCCCAAAAACCATTGACATTTTATCACACCAATAATTGTTGTATTCAAGTACTTCCAAGAACTGTTGAGTTTTATCACTTTTTTTCCTTTACGACTTATCACTTTCATTCCTTTACGACTTTCCCCAATTCTATTTTATCATAAAAATAATAGTTTTATGATGACTGTAAATTTTATCTTTAACTCAGTCAGTGTTTTCGTGAATATTCAATTTAAATGCCTACTGCCATAAAACTGTTTATGGCTTCATATTAAACTTGTAACTAATTTACAATCTTATTTTATAAGTTAAGATATTTATTATTTGTTATGGATATTTTATCTTTCTATTGATGAAACCACAATCGTCACAGTAGTTAGTGTTGTTTACATAATTTTTTCTGTTAAGCAAGCCTACTCGGTCTTAAATTATGTCATTGCATATTCTGTATCTTGTCTTATATTGTTGGACGTTAAGGTTTAAATGTTTTTTTGTTTCCTATATTTCTTTATTGTGTTGAAGGTACTTAATGCAATCTAAATCTTATAAACTAGAATTATGATAGTGATTTTGCTACCCTCATTGTAACCTACTCAATTTATATAGGCCATCCTAAATAATTAGGTCTAGGCCTCGGTCTTTGGACTCTTTGGAAGAGCTTTAAAATATACTAAGAAAATTGGATTGTGTCTGACATAAACTAATGATTGATATGTGTGGATGTTAACTTTGTAAATGAATAGACAATAATATTACTCTGTGGTAATCCAAATTGGGTATCCAAATTTTAAATGATCAGACTTCCTTCCAGTCAAATATTATGGGTATTTGATACATATATTGACAAGCTACAAATCAAAGAAGTATCAAATAAGAAGAACAAAACAAACTGAAATACAGGTGGCACTGGAGAGATGAAGATGAAGACAACTCATGATTCAGTCAGTTTTATTTAGTCAGTGACAGTGATAAGAGAGTGCTGGCCAGCCTTTACAGTTTTTTAACCAGTTTTATCACTTTTTATTCAATTTTAATAATTTGATCAACATGACTAGTTTTTACTATTGCGATTCTGACAGTGTTTTAAATAATCTTTTGACATACCACAATGTATTAATACATTGATGATGTGGTTGCATACAATGACCTGACGATATTCTAAGGAACGAAACTAGTTGTCATACTAGCAACTGCGGTTGGATAAGGTAATTCTTCCATTTTATCAATTATATATTCCAACCAAGGGTCACGATGAATAACATAAAAAATAACTAGACATTGTGTTGGTTGGAAATAATTTACCAGTTGTGTGAAATTATCTTGTAAATTAATGCTTCAAACATGTTTATTCCTAAACATTCTTTTTCTGATTTTAAAACCACTTTATAATGGCTATTCAAAGTATCTCAGAGTAAAATAGGTAAAACCTTTAGCTTAACTGTGATTTTTCTTGACACAATCCTCGTAGGAGTAAAAGGTTAATAATGTGTGGTACAGTAATTGTTGTTAGAAAACCATGAATGTTACTATTAATTTTCATAGTAATGTTAATGTATTAAAATTAAAAATAATTGTTTAAATACAGTTCTGAGAAGAAAACCGAAAAAATACGGGTAGCCGCGTACCGTACCGATTTTGTACCGAGAACTGAGGTACAAAATATTGTACCGTACCGAACCGTACCGACCTTAAATTTTCTGTACCGCAGACCCCTACTTAGTAGTAAAATAGATCAGGCATTTATCTTAACTGTGTTTCTTTCTTGACATAATCTGTTAGGAGTTTAAAGGTTTTGATAATGTGTGGTACCGGTAATGTAATTGTTGTTAGAAAACCATGAAAGTAGGAAATAATTAATTTTCATAGTAATGTCAATTAAATAAAATGAGAAAATACTGGAAGCGGTTTTATACCAAGAACAAATAGGTATAGGCAAAAATAGATGATGATTTTAAAATGTTACATTGGTTACATTCAGGATTATTAACCTTAGTAGAGTTCCAAAGCTTTGATTGGGAAACTCTTTGAAGTGTATGATAATAAAATAAATATTCGCTCGGTAATATTCTATATTAGAAAATATTAGGAAGTATTTGACTATTTGATTCCCAACCCCTCCCACCCTTCTGGTGTTTTGCCTTTCTAGTGTTTCTATTCTGACTTTTTCTTTAAACATTAAATTACGCTGGTAATAAATTATGGAAGTATTAAAGGAATAAAAGTGATAAAACTTTAATGAGCTAAACTACTAACTTTAAGGTCAAGTGAGCAAGCAAGGGTGATTTACCTTTCCGCCTCTGGAGTTCCCTTTCTTTGTCTCTGGCTTTGAAATATTTAGTTTTATTCCGAGGTTCCTCATCGCTCTCGTCATCAGATTCGATTCTCAGCCTTTTATGGTTTCTCAGAGTCAACTCTCTTGACGGGGATTTGTCACTATTTTCTTTAATGTTCTTCATTAATGGATCTTCAGGTCTTATCCTATTGAGCATAACTTTGGGCTCCATCAATTTTGGTGTTGAGATCGGCGTTTCTGGTTTAACCACTAAAATTGGTTCTTTGTTCTCCTGTACAGGAGCCATACTTGCCTGTGCTGGCGATGAGTCTGAAAAGAGCAAGCAAACGTTAAGTACACTTGTAACTCCCAGAAATAGAGGAAGGGTCTGCAGAATGAAGTTAGGGGCTAGGTGGAGAAGGGTGATAAATTGAGATAGAGGGTATAGAATTGGGTTTTTTAAAGTACCATACATTTTTTTAAGGGATTTAACATCATACGCATCAAAATCTAAAAGTTTGTTTATTTTGAAAACATCTGTTACTTTTGTAACAAACCTCACACATGGTTGTTACCACCATGATTTACATGTTATTATTCATAACTGACTAGGGTTATTTTGATATCTTAATTCTTAATAACTGCAATATAATCGAAGGGGTTCGTTATTTCAGACTCAAAACGGTGAACATCCATACATGACCTATGGGTCACTGGTCTGGTGGAGCTGCTGACAGACTGGCGAGCACACAGAGGCTTGCCTGTCTATCAGTGACAGGAGCCATGAGAAGCACTTACAGTACCTCTCTGGACTGCTACTTGGATCGTCTGCTACTAGATGTGTTTGTCATTTGAGTAACGAGAAAAAGTTCACACTTCCTCAGATGTGAGGGACTGGGTGTGATCACACACCTATAAGCACACCAGCACCACCTTCAAAGTGAAAGGCGAACCCCTCCTGGACATGAGCTCCGATCAGACAAAGCTTTGCCATTCCTCTTCAAAGCCTTTCATTGTGATAAATCCACAATGTGATTAATGGCTTATTCCCAAAGAACACTACAACAAGTTGAGCTCGAATGGTTTACAGACACATCTAAAACAACCAGTAGAACCAGTGAAGAAATCCAGACCAAGAGGCCTAAAAGAGAGATCAGCATCTCTCTTGGTATCCTTCTGTGTTCCTGTCTGTAAAAATTGCTATCTAGGAATGTGGAAATCATGATACTTGGCTACAGGGACAAGAAAATATGCGTTTCTTAGATAGCCAAGCAGCCCTCAAAGCCAGTTTAGGTCAATGTTAGTTTGGGAATACTTTGAAGCTATCTGCCGGTTAGGGGAGCTCAAAAGTCACACTCTGCCGGGTTCTCAGACATTCTGGGCTTGGTGGTAAAGAAAAGGAAGATCTGCTAGTCAACAAGGGTTCATCTGCAAATTTCACAGGACTCGAAACATACTGTGGCATTCCCAAGAAAACGATAATGCAAGTTATACTCTTGGGCACACCATGAACACGAGAAGAGATATGAGGCTTGCTCAGGTCATAAGATGAGCAAACTCATACTTAGTGTCTTTAGCGGTATCAAGAAGATAGCAGGCTTTATCACAGGACAGGGTCGCCGGATTTCTACCCCCGGATATTTACCCCCATGAAAAAACGCCTACGTCATTTTGACGTCACGAGGGGCGGGGCTTATACACGTTCGAGAAACAGCCCGCGACTGGAAATCTACCCCCGGACATCTACCCCCGGACATCTACCCCCAGACATCTACCCCCGGACATTTACCCCCAGACATCTACCCCCCGTGGTCAGCTCTGCCGCGTATCGGCCAATATTCATTGTTGTAATTGATTTTCGAAATTGCTTTATGTAAATCAACGGCTCTTTGGTTAATCATTACCCTCTAATATATAGTATTAAGCATGTGATATGTCATTGCCTTGTTTAACTTTATCTATCTTCCTAATAAAATAAGCTGTAACAGCCCTTTTTCACCCAAACTACTTCACTGATATTTATGATTGAGGTGTAATTTTAAATCTTATGATCCAGCTCAACGCAAAATGGTATTTAAAACTATATGTTGATAAAGGGCTTCAAAAGTAAGACCCTTAAGGATTTGATTCATTTCCAGACAGTGATTTAAATGGTTGACCAACTTTCACATAGGCTTACAGTAACAGCTAATGGCGCATGCACGAGCGCGGATCGGAAGTGTTTATCAAAAAATATTGACCAATACGATTTTAATACTATTTAAAGGTTCTTCCAAAAGAAGAGACACCAGTTAACATTGTAATAATAACTCTTATGACGTACGGTATGGGAAATATTTTATTCATTGAATGATCAACCATATTTTGTAACTTATGCAATAGTCATTATTGCTTTTACACTTATTACTCATCAAAAAAGCTAAAGAGCTAAATGCTCAAAATTTTTATTACTTCAATCTATTTATCGCAGTTATATGAATTAGCATAAGCCTTGAAAGTAACCGTCAATGTTGACGGGTTTCGCCTAATTCTGTTCTGTATACTACCTTAAAATGCCTCATTTTAACATTTTACTGACAGGAAACCTGCTTATTCACTTCCAGATGGTATTCTTATGAATGAATCTTTTGAACTCTTATAACTTTTTAACTATTACAGCTATATGAATGAAATTTTTACCACACATTGTTTATACTATAAATCAACTTTCTGTGCATGGATATTGTAATTGGGTAAATAAAAGTACATGAAAAAAAATTTATAAAAATGTATAACCTATAAATTTTTTGTAAAACTTATTTTTGAAGCCATAACTTATAAACTAATTGAGAAAGTAACATGAGTATGCACAGAAAGTATGTGCTTTCCTTGCTCTTTAAAATAAGATATCAAACAATAAAATTGGTTCAGTAGTTAAATAGTTATAAGAGATTTTAAAAACCCCATTTTTTCCCACTAAAAAACTTAAAAAACTCCAAAAAGTTTGTAAAAATTTTTTTTTTTCACTTTAACGGCAGTAAATCTTTTTCTAAGACTAAATGAACTTAAAAAAGTATATATGATAATTTTTAAAAGGATTTTAATAAAAATCACTAGTTTCAGTAGCGACTCCCCTTGGCAGGATTTTCCAATAAGACTTTATACATTCTCTGAATATGCGAATGTGCTGCAATGGGGATATTTAGGCGTATATATATGTTAAAAGATATTAGGCTATGCATAAAAAATTGAATGTGGCCATTATTTTGAATTTTAATAATTGTCTTATTTTAGGTCTTTAAGAGAAAATACTTTAAAATCCTTTCTTAGTACGCATCTAAAATCTTAGAAACTATTTTTTTTTTACTACTAGGTGATGTGAAAAATTTACCATTATACACCTGACTTTTATTGATCCTATTTCTCAATTTAACAGTTTACAACTCAATTGTCTATTTTAGGTATTTAAGAGAAAATACTTTAAATCGTTTCTTAGTACGCATCTAAAATCTTAGAAACTAATTTTTTTACTACTAGGTGATATGCAAAACTTACACATTATGTAAGTTTCACCTGACTTTTATTGATCCTTTTTCTCAATTTAACAGTTTACAACTGAGTTTTGGTTTACCAAACAATTATTACTACTAGGCCTACATTGAATAAACTGGAAGTTCACCACAGTTTATTCACTTTATCCTTTAAGAAATGTGTGTAAAAACAATGGTTCAGTACGATGTAACACTTGACCATGTGAAAAGTACGCAATATTATATTATTTTCATAACTTTTTCATCTCATAATTACAGTTGCAGACGATCTATTCATGTTTTCACAACCTGACTTAAAAATTGATGTGATGAGTACTACTCACATTTCACTTTTAAACTGTTACTGTATGTGTAAAAGTTGGTAAACCATTGGAAGCACCTTCTAGGAATAAATCAAAGGCTTTAGGGATCAACCTTTTGAAGCCCTAATCGAAATATCCTTTACCATTTTGTGCTGCGCTAGATCTTAAGCTTTTAAAAGACATCTCAATCGTAAAAATCAGTGAAGTAGGTCGGGTTGAAAAGGACTGTTACAACTTATTGAATTACAAATATGGATAATGTTAAAACTGCATCGACATATCGCATGTTTACTACTGGATATAAGAAGGTAAAGAAATTTATAAAATCAATTACAACAATGAATATTGGCCGATACGCGGAAGAGCTGACCACGGGGGGTAGATGTCTGGGGGTAAATGTCCGGGGGTAGATGTCCGGGGGTAAATGTCTGGGGGTAGATGTCCGGGGGTAGATTTCCAGTCGCGGGCTGTTTCTTGAACGTGTATAAGCCCCGCCCCTCGTGACGTCAAAATGACGTAGGCGTTTTTTCATGGGGGTAAATATCCGGGGGTAGAAATCCGCTACCCCACAGGACACTGCCACCTTAGAAAGCATATGCATAGAATGGGTCTATTTGTGAGCGACCCAGTATGCAGAAAATGGGGTCTCCAGGATGTGATTGCTGAACCTCTGCTCTTTGAAGTAAAGCTAAAGTCGTTTAGGGCTGACTCTTTTGAAAAGATGACTGAGGGAAAAGCAATTATTCTTCCTCAAGCTTGCAGATATTGGGTTTCTAGATGTTTTTCAAGGGAGAGCAAACAACCCAAGCAGCTGACACACATCAGACAGCAAGGTCGCCCCTACTGATGATTTTGATGACAACTCCTCATTTATCTTCAGCAGATAGAGCATCATAATGCCCTCTTTAAAAACTAACACTCCTTTATTGACAACTTGAAAATCATCTGCCAGATGACATCAGAAAACAACAGAACAAATTCTGAAGCAAAAATGCTATCAAAACCATTCTATGTGTGAATTTCATCATTGTATATAAAAGAAAAAAACAAGTAAGAACACACAATCTCTTTCACGAACAACAATCTTTTCCTCAGAACAATATTTTAACAAAACCGTTTCATTTGTTATTTTAAACATGTGACAACAATATCAGTTCATATATAATGTTAAGAGGAAGAATACTTCATCTGCAATATTTTCATGAGTCTAATCCTCAACACGATGACTGCTGAAAACAACGTACAGGCGCTCCCCAGTGGCGGGCAAAGCCCCGGCACGCAACCGAATCAGCGAACGCAATTGGCATTCAAATATTTCAGTCTGACGAATCACAAAATAGCAGTGGTGACTGTGCTGCGTTACCCCGAGAGTGGATGTAGTTCACTGAAACACCCAAAGGTAGCAGCACTGCACGGATCCGTATCCAGTGTCTTTGTAATGTGGGTTGAAGAGAAAAAATCCCCGAAACCGGGACAAAAGCATTGCCAGACAGGATTTTACGGGAAATTTTAGTACCAACCTACACCAAAGTAAAGCTCGCATTCTAAGCTGGCAGGCTGGCAACGATTATAACGTCTCCGTCTGAGGCTAAGCTCACACTGACTCAATATATTTCTGTTGGCCTGGCTGACTTTTGTCGGCGCGCGCCACATTGAAGTGCTAGCTACGCCGACTAGAGTCGGCGTTAGCAGTCAACGTGTTAAAGGTAATTTTCCTCAGAAAACATAGTGTAAAGTTGTCTAACTAAATTAACAAATATAAATAATAAATATTAAATATACAGTCATAAAGGGGAAGAGGGAAAAAACAATTAATTGCTTAACCTAAACTTGTTTGATACAAATTATGAGCAGAAATATTTGGAATAATTGTTTCAGTCGATAAAACATAATAGATTAAGTTATTTACTATTTCTTAGTTACTAAAACAAAGGTATTTCGTAAATACATTTTACTCCTTCCTGCAATTTTTCTTATTCTGTCTTTCTTTCCTCCCTGTCATCATGGCATTGTTATTTGGGGAAATGGAGTAGGAATTACAGATGTTTTGAAAGTACAAAAGAAGGCGATAAGGATTGTGACTGGTAGTAGAAAACGAGACCATTGTAAGCCATTGTTTGTAGAATTAGATATATTAACTGTAATTAGTCTGTACATATATGAAGTGTCTATTTTTGTTAAAAAAAACTACCACAAATATGTAATTAGAGATAGTGTCCATAGTTACCAAACAAGAAATAGAGGTACATTAGATTTAGATAGAGTAAGGCTGTCAAGAACTCAGAATTACCATACCTACTTGGGTCTTAAAATATTTAATATGTTTCCTGTTGATTTCAGCTCTTTGCCTTTGAATGTTTTCTCTGACAAACTGTTAAAGTGGTGTAAAATCAATCCAATGTACAAAATAGATGATTTTTTTGATGTTAAATTCAAAAACAAGGACCTAGATTTTAAATAGTAACCTTTATTTATATATTCTGTTTGACGAAATCTATTGTAATTTTGTAATTACTGAACGATGAATAAATTGTCTATTGTCATAGATCATTCTAAACCTTTGATTAAAGACCAAAGATCTGAAAATTCAAACTGACCATAATCTTCCTTTTTTTGTGATTGACAAAGTGGCCAGTAACCATGAAATACCTACATCAATTTTGTATGTGTTTCCCATTTTACTCTAACCCACTGTACAAGTAAGTTTTTTCCTATCAAACCTACCTGGCCTAGAGCCCTTTTCCAAGAATACCTAAACAATGCTTTAGTTGGTTGCCAATATACAATTATAAAAAGTTTTGATCCTGTTATACAACTAAATATATCAAGATTTAAATGCACCATCTATTAGTTGGTGTTACATGTTTTTGATCGTCATTAAGAAAGTTAGTTAGTTATAGGTTTGAGATTAGTTTGCTGGGACAAGAATCGTTAAATGTGTAGACAACTGCAATGAAATGGTTGCTACTTTTACGAAGCTACAACTCTTTGACAGCATTTAAAATGTTGTGGCCTTAATACCAGTTCTACCAAGGTAGAGTGTTATCACACTCTAATCTTCAATTTACCTGGCAAGCTTGACGAGAGAGGGTTGGCCCGAGGTATGCTGGAAGCTGGAGGAGGGGTAATGTTGTTCTCTCTTCGCGGAGTGACGACGCCATTGGTCGCAACACAGCTACTTGTTTCCGAAGGAGGCACCAGTACAGATTTTTGTGCAGTAGAGGGTGATAGTTCTGGTTTTACTTGGTTCACTTCTTGTACTAAAGACTTAGCACTCGCACTGTTCAGTATTCGCGGCGTAACAGGTTTCCGGGTGTTATCACAGACATTGCTGTTAGCAGGAGGGGTGGGTGTAAGAGCGGGTGTTGACACAAGCGTGGGTGTGGGTGTTGGTGTTGGGGATGGTTGTGGAGTTTGACGAGAAGCAGTTGCTGCATGGTTCACTTCTGTTGAAGGTTGACTGTGGCCTCTTGCAGAATTAACTGCAATAAAAAAACAAGCTAAATTAAATAGTTGAAATGATTTTTATTGTTGAACTATGTGTTGTTGAATATATTACCGAGACAACATCCACATTATTGCATAAATGGTTATAAACTTTATTCAATGAACTGTTCTGGCCAAAATCATGTAGTTAATTGCTACAAATTGCAGTCCATTCAAGTTCAGATGGCTTTCACTGCTGGTCAAAAAACTACTCAGGTTTCCATTTCAGTCAGTTGTTTGAAATAAATATTTTGGAAAGCCTTTGACTTTCTAAACTCAGAAAATAAGACATCAGCTGAAATTGTTGAGGGTAAACTCAGCATTGAACCCATTACAGTAATTGAGTTATTAGATAGCATGCATTCAGTAGAAGCAATCGTTTGAGTGTGGTATCCATATTTAGACTAATGCAAAATATATTGCATATCATTATTGAACTAAATAAAGTAGAGGAAAGGGTAAGAAGACAATCAGTAGCTCAACAAATAGAAGAAAAAAACATTAAGTTTAACTTATGCATCAATAAAATAAGAGTGAAGATTCATCAGAATAACACTGGTTATGACACCCAAACTTTATTGGCACAAAGACTACAGCATATTGCTGCTTAGCAGTAGCAGTAGGAGCAGATTCGAGTCCCCTTCTCCTGGCTCTGACCAACTGACGTCTGCATCCGAGATAAACTCTTGTTAGCAATCTCCCCAGTCCACCAATAGAAAGGCAAGATCCTTCCAGAGCATGAAAAAGTTCGCAGACACAGCTGATGAGCTGCATCAAGTACAAGCTGGTCTCAAATACAACTCCAGCTTGATCCAGCCAGCGCTTCGGTATTGAGTTTGCTAACACACCACCAAGCCTGGTAGGCATAACACTGCAGGGCAACCGATTGACGTGTATTATCAACTTTGAATATGGTGTACTGATGATGCAGGGAAAATTGCAACCGTCACCATCATTGATAGTTCCTAATACCCCAGCCTCATAATAGGAAAAACCCTGCTCTTATGACAAGCTCTAGAATCTTCCTGCCTCTGGTGTCGGTTTCCAGCACGCCTAATTCAACTGCCCTGGGGTTGACATCACCAGTGACAATAAATTTTCCACCAGCTTCTACCAGGAAGTCCTCTAGGAAATCATGGTTTGCCTAAAATTCGCTGATCAGGTCGTTCGGTATGAAGTAGCAGCTCACAACTGTGAAACTAACTCCCATCAACCAAACGAACCCCCAGACACCTTTACTGAGGGTCAGGAATTTTTGTTGATCCAGAATCCAGTTAGCCTAGGTGCCCAAGGTATCCTGGAACCAGCCTGGACTGTTTTGTTCGCAATATTGCTTATTATATAATAAATATATCCATTCCCACTCTCTAACTTGTTGGTCGAGGAGATTGTCCTCAAGGATACTCTTGGGGTGGTAATCATGCAAAAATTTCATTTATTATTTATTCTTTTACCGGGAATCTTCTAAAGCATCTTCGAAGACAAAAATAGGCTTTCTTACCAGGTGCACGCTCCAAAGAGTACGCGCGTCCAAGGGTACGCACTCTGAACAGACAAAATACTTTGTTGGGGCCCAGTGATTTGACTTAACACGTTCGCTACCAATTGCCACATATATGCGACGCTGCGGTCATTGCCATGGACCGTGGAATAAATTTTAATATTACACATGGACTGGGTGTCACTTGGTTAACAGTACGTCACTAATCAGAAATCCACAGACCAAGTGACGCACATATGCGACAGACATCCCTGTAGACCACTGCAGAAAATTCAGGGCCTTCAAATAGACCATTACGAAGATATAAGCTTTTGACACCAATGCAAATATGCGACGTCAGTCTATTTTTAATGTGACCAGTCTATGGGTAGAAACCGTCCATCAAATATGTGTGTCGCTGGTCTATATGAATTAAAAATTTAGTACTATTGTGGTAGTGAACGTGTTAATAACCCCTTTTTGCCACACTTTATACGACGACCAAACATCTTTAGAAGCAGGTGAAAACTGTCATCAGTTGAACTCTATTAAGGACCCAAAACCCCTTAAGGTTTTTGACTCGGAGAAGCTCAGTGGCATCTCACACCCAGAGCTCTAGAATTTGTTAATAATCATTTAAGTGGAGCTGTTCTTAGCAGCCACTGTGACCTTAATTTCCCAAAGCGCTTACTGCCTGACTACCTAGCTAACTTCATCTGCTGATATGTAGCAGTCAAGATCTTGGACTGGGTCACCTGTACCAGAGAGTAGAAACCACCCTCTCATGTTGCACTCCCTGACCAGGGTTCGAAGGAGGTGGCTCTGACGACAAGATAAAGAAACCCATCGGCAGTGTGAGGCCCACATCAGCCCCCGCAACACAACAGGACACTTCCAGGATCCTCCGGTCATCCACTAATGGTCGCCTTATACAACAAGCAGCGAATACTGCTGTCCATTCTAAACCCGGGTACCACACTGGGGCACCTAAGTCTCACCATGAAGTCTATGATAATAGCTACATGTAAAGAAATGTGCTGAAACAATGAAACTCACCTACAGGACCTTTGAACACTTGTGGATTCCTATGTAAAATTGCTTTAAGAAGTTCTGGAGTATTTTGTTCTTCAACTGGAGGTTCTGTCCCTGTGTAATGGTCCTTCAATTCTCTGTAAGAATAAAAAGTCATAAGAATATTAAAATACATGATAAGTAAAAGAATGGACAAATTACATTGAAATGTTTACATCTTTTACATACAGTAGACTCCCTCTTATCTGGACTCCTCGGGACCAAGGCCAGTCCGGATAACGCGTTTTCCGGTTAAACTGATGTCCCCAAAAACTCGTTAAAACGGACCGTTTGAATGCATACTGTATACAGTATTTGACTAAAATTTAGGAGAGCATTGAATTTAAACACGTGATCCCTGGTCTGAAATCTTTTCCATGAGTACAGTCGTTTCAGTAGAGCACACTTCCTACCGATTTAGTCCGGTTAAACCGATGTGCTGATAAAAATTGTTCGGTTAAAGAGATGCCATTTCTGCCGAGTGTAGTCCGGTTAAAAGGTGTCCGGATAAAAGTGAGTCTACTGTAATAGGAAACCAAGCTACTCAAGTGAGTATATTATCTGGAAAATGGAAAATATTTTTAACACCAAACATAATGAAAATTCATGTTATGTGAGTCGGTGGCTCAGTCGGTAGCGTCGCGGACTTCGGGCTCAAGGCAGCGATGTCGTGGGTTCGGATCCTGGTCACTGCCACTAAAATTTATCAGTACAGTTCACCTTTGTACTGTACCGGCTCACTCCTTGCTTTGCTGTAAACGATCCACGCACGGGCGCTTAGTCTATGTGGACGGGCAAATGCAAGGTTAAAAGAGGCTGCCAACCTCTAAAAAAAAAAATAATAATAATAATAATCTGGAAAATTGTTGAAGTTCAACAAGGCTAAATATTTTAAACTTTATTTAGTAAATAAAATAATAAATAAACAAAGTCCTTATTAGTCAGCGTACAGCTATATACATTTATCTAACCACTTAAGTTGTATGCCAAGGACAACATTTAAGGCCCTAGGCCTATACACAATCGGATAATTTATGACATTGATTTTACTTGTCTTTATGTGTTTAATCATTGTACGCTCTCATCTGAGATTTGCTATTCCAAGGATCCAAGTCTGCCTAATTACAAAGTTGTCCTTAAGTTACATCATCTGTCCTAAGGGAAGGCATTCTAATGTATTCAGCACAGACTTAACTAACCTCTACTTTGATTGTTTTTGCTGTAATAGTAATACACAGAGAGTAGAGGGTAGGGTGACTTGTTTAGACTGCATTCATGAATTGCTAATTTTGTAATAACAATGAGCACATTGAAACACAGATTCAACAGCATGAGCCCTATAACAATGAACTGCAGTCTTTCCGAGTTTAAACTTTTTTCCCCTAGGATGCTAGGCACAAGCCCGGGATTGTTTTTCACATTACTTCAGGCTAGACCTAGGGGTTGTTAAATATTAAGTACATAAGTACTCTTTCAAAGGTAAATAAAGATCTTAGAAATCCTGCAAATTCCTTAATCTATTCGGTATCGAGAATAGTGAGTAATATTTCAGAACTGGTATCGAATTGAGAAATTCTGTTATCGGCCTATTCCTATTAAAATACGTCAATTAATATTTGACTAAAATACGTAATTCAAGCCATGGCCTTTTAAGTTTTGAGACCGAGTTTGGCTTTGTTCCAGCTATGCGTAGATTGACACTGCTATTCGCTACTGCTGTGCTGCTACACTATTATAGATAGAACTTGCGGGTGGCGGCGAGTCTGCGTATTCTGTCAACGATTCTCGAATCTCGAATCCGAATCTTTTCTTAGGATTCGGTGGATTCGAGATTCGGATTAGACCCATCTGAGCTGCCTCGCCCGTGTCGTTTCAGTTGTTTATATTATATTCTGCCGATCTTACGTATTCTTGACAGTAAACTCGTAGTTGGACTTTATTTTTTATTTAATATACTTTAACTATGAAACAATATAAATAATCATTTAATTTGAAATAATAATTCTACTTCTAAATGGTAGGCCGATCATTTAAATATTCGATTCAAACCTATTTAAAAATTTTGAATTGAATCGAATATCTCAAATCGATATTCGATTAGAAAAAGTTCAAAGTTTGAATATTCGCACACCCCTATTTTTTACTGATGTTTGACAATATTTGCTGTCATAGTAAAACAAAACAAGATTATACTTACATGTGATCAGCGGAGGTTTGGGCTAAAGACTGCACCAACTGGGGCACAAGAGCTTCATCTCGCAAACTCAATAAAATGTGCGCCTCCTCGGCAACACGGGGATGAAACAGTAGCGACTTGTTACTCAGGGTCTGGGGGAGTGGGGAGGGAAGTGGCATTTCCGGCAGCACTGCAATACAAACAGCGTGTCTCATGTATTACAAGTAGGTAGTACGGATCATTTATGGCTAGTTTATGTGCAAATATTAGGTGGTAAAGTAAAACCTTGATTAAACATACTGATCAGGCCTAATCAACTACAAGTAGGTAGTGCAGGATGTCTAATGGTCATCCATGGTTAGTTCATCAGCCAACATATTAATGGTAGTAGAGATAAACTTCAATCAACCACTTATTACTACCCATTGGGAACTTTACCCAATACAAGTGCTGGGCGATTTGAAACAATACTGTGAGATATGGGGAAAAAGTCACATGTCTCTTCACTTATTACGATGAGACAGACAGTTGGAAAGACATAGACTCTACAATGATGAACTGACCACTAGGCTTTGCAGGGCCAAAAGTGATATAAGGATCAGTGGTATAGTGGACTAAGGTGTTGCAAACGCCTGCTGTAAAGAGGCTACGAAGATCTGAGTGGCTTGCCTTGAAACCTCTAGAGCAGCTGTAGACTTTCATATTAATAGAGAAATCTATCTATTATAGCTATGTTGGCTTTCAGCTAAACCTCCCGATTCTTGGGAATTGTTGTAAAAGAGAATGCGAGTTTGGTAGTATATAGGATTAGCTGCAGTGGTAATCCAGATCTTGATAAGACATGCACTGTCAGCATTTAAAACCGGATTATCTGAGAAAGCTCTAGCGGAAAACAATAGGTTCACTCTTAAGTGGGGCTCAGACTTTGTAACAAACGAGCTGATAAGTAAGCAAACCAGGGAGCAGAAACCCTGTTTTGGGCCCAGAACTGACAAGTGGCGTGGCTCACAGCATAGCACACCAGGGGGTCGTTAGTGGATGAATAAAGAATGTTATAAGCACTGGAAGAGTACAGAAGGCAATGTTCAGTCCAAGAGGATGCTTTTAGCTCCAACTGGTGCAGTAGAAATTGAGGGCTTAAATAATAGGAAGTGCCTGAGGAAGGCGGTAGGCATTATTAGCCCTTAGGTCTTTCTTGGCCACCTGAACATGATGGATATTCAAGTTGATAGCCTCTTGAGCAGGAAGTGTGCGAGGAGGATGAAACAGCCTTCCATATATTGTCTCAATGCTCAGCCCTGTTGAGAATACGGATGAGATCCCTCTGGGTGACTTGTAGTGGTCAAGGGAAATTCCAGGGAACAATCTTGAAGAAAATCTTAAGGATCATAATAATTTACTCTTGAGGATTAAGTCCCTGTCCTGATTCCTGAGGGTGGCACAACAAGATGGAAGTTGCTGTGTTGTAATCCCAGGCAGTGAAGAATGTTCCGGCATGGTTTTTTTAAATTGAAATACCTTTTAATCTAACCTAAACTTTCTCCCAAACAAGTGGTTCGGATTAACAGAGTTTAGAGGATTAGAGGGACTCTGTGTAGTGTAGAATTTTTCATAAGTATCAATGGCTAGTCCACGTGCCAATATATTTAAGATTGTACAGTATATCATCACTCCTTTACACATTTATCAAATTTACCAGTCACGGGATATGCCAATAAACTGTCACACTATATTTGGGTTTTGTAAGCCCCAGTGTAAATTATGGATTAGTACAGCTTATTGGATGGCATCACTTTTTTGAAGGTTGACTATAAGTTTCAAATCAGTTGTTCTGAAGGACAAGCTGAAGTTGTATTATTTTAGGCAAGGTAGAAAGCTGATGTAACCGATATGTATTACGATGTTAATTTTAAATTATGGAACCTCTATAGGCCTACAGGCTTCTTCAGAGGTCCTTTATTTCCAGGATGTTTGTAATATAATGTTAATTATACTATTTGTATAAGTTGTATATTTTTATTTTTTGTAAATTCAAAACTATAATTATCTGTAGCACTTTTGGAAATAAAGTCTATTCTATTCTATTCTGTTCAATATTTATTTTGTATTTTAATGGTCAGTATTCACATATATCCTTTTCAATTACTCTGTAATATATTTTAATATGGTAATTTTTTCAAGGCAAAGAATACCTGGAAACAATCTGTACTAAAATAAATAATGTAGTAAACCTATATACTTACAGTCTGTTAGGCTTGCAATGCCTGCCAGTGTTGTTATAGGGACACTTGGAATTTCACCGTTCATCTTAAATTACTGCCTACCATTGTCATGGGGGTTCCTTTCATGATCCCTGTAACATTTGAGATAGTTAAGGATCTAAAACAATATGTATAAGAGAACATTATTAATCAGGTAGACAGTGATACAAACCTTTGATTGTTATAAAATAACCTGATAGTTAATGGAGAAGTAAACTTATTATCAACTTTAAATTATCTTCAGAGTAGTCATGTGAATAGTGTTTGGTTTCAAATGGACATTAATTATAAGTTATTTGTTCTCATTTCAGTTAAAATTTGTATTCAAATCCTCTTAAACAAAAGCATGTCTTATAAACAATCAAACATGCATAACTGACCTAAAACTAATTGAAAGAAGTACAAAAATTTATCGGCTCGCCCAATGAATTCTACAAAGTTGCTTAAGTGATGGCTTTAAATTAATAAAATTGTAGCTGTTGAGTGATAAAGTAACTTCACATTTATTTACGTTTAGTTTTAAAGTATACCAGGAAAAAGCAAATGTAAAAACTATATAATTATGGTATGTTTTTAGATAGTTTTAGGCTTTTGGGGCTTTTCAAAAGAAATAACTAGTAGATTACAATAATAATTTCAATTTAAAAAACATTCTTGAACTTTACATATGTACTAAACATCCAACTAATATGAACTTTACATATCAATTGCTAAAAGTATATGTGATTGTTTGTACAAATAATGGTTTTTGCTTTTAGCCAAGTCTTAATCTCCTTATCTTCAGCTATCCCTCGCTTCGGCTTTTCCCTCCCAAAAGAGTAATTTCGACAATTTTGTGTGTTATTTCCATGTGGTATGACTGTAGTAACGAATATGAGACAACCCCTTTTGAACTCTATATGCATTCATAAAAAAAGCGTCAGGCTCAAGGCACTTACAAGTGACTGAACTTTATTATTGTCTTAGCATGCTACATCCCCTGAGTTTATCTCCTAATTTTTGTATCTCTCTGCTACCCCTCAAGGCAGTATCGCTTTATCCTACATTTTAGTCACAGTAGTGTGAGGAGAGGTCCTGTCAAAGACAACATGAGTCACGCTCGGACATCGATGTGTACGCTAATAAAATTACTTATTATACTAATAAAATCTGACCATTACAATATTACTGATTAAATAATCAGAAAACTAAAAACTTATCCTTAAACCTGAATTTAATAACTTCTTAAAAATGTTGATATGTCGATACAAAAATGTATCAAATCTCCGTACCGGCAACTGAAAGATTCTTAACACTGATAATTTTAATTTGACCAAATTTGCTGTAAGGATTACTACACCAACCCGTCTTCATGTACTTTCACATAGTATGCAATTTTGGAACTGAAAAATCCTGAATATCTCCCACAGTAACGGAAACATCACCACTGTCTTCCGTGGTCGTGAAAAAATCCTGATATTGTTAAGCAGTAACAGAAACATTATAATCGTCTCCCATGATCGCAAAACAGTTATCATCAATTCTTCTAACAAATCACGCGGCTGTCTCGACATCATCATCGTCTCTTGCGGTCACAGAAACGTCATCGTCGTCTCCCGCGGTCACGGAAACGTAATCGTTGTCATGCGCGATCGCGGAAAAACAATAAAAAAATGTCGTGGCCATTTAGAATTTGTACATCATTGTCTCCTGCGCTCACGGAAAAAGTCATCGTCGGCATGAGGGATCCAACAAAATCACTAAAAAATCCCACGTCCGATTGGACATCATCATCGTCAACCGCGGTCACGGAAACGTCATCGTCGTCATGTGCGATCGCAGCAAAATCACTAACAAATCAAGCGGCCGTTTGGACATCATCATCGTCTCCCGCGGTCACGGCAATGTTATCATCGTCTCCCGTGGTCACGGAAACGTTATTATCGTCATGCGTGATCGCGGCAAAATCACTAACAAAATCTCACGTCTGTTTGGACATTATCCCGCAGTCACGAAAACGCCATCGTGATGGAAAAGCTGGTGACAGGGTAGCGCGATGAGTCGCAACACTTGACTGGGAAACGGGGCCTGACGATGGTTTGCGACACCAAGCTTTAACAGCTTTTTTTTGACTGGGACGGGTGGCGTCGTCCTGTAATCCAGCTACTAGGAGGTCACGAATTGTGGATATTTATAGGGATGCACTGTGGATGCGATGCTCACTGGTGTGGATTAACGTCCGCACTAGTGAGTACTACGACTATCCGCAGTACTATCCTGATAATTAGACCAATTCGTAAATTACAAGGAAAAATGTGGTTCGGATTCCACTATAAACTGTAGGTCCCTTAGTTGCCATTAGCTGTATGGGCTATTAATTAACAGCTGTGTCTAAGGAACATGTCGGCCTTAGTCACTAACAAGACTACAAGATCGCGCCACTCATCCTACACTCATCCTTCACTCATATTTGGGTTAAAATACGCACATAGTGGCGTCCCCATCTTAAATAATTGATAATTGATTGATTGATTGAAACACGGCTTGATCGCCATCGCCCTACGCTTGTGTGAACGGCTCCATTTGACCCTGTGGTCCGCTACCCAGTCCTGCTTACCTAGTCAGCTAGATAAGTCGCTCATGTGAACCGGGCCTAAGCAGTACCTGCTGATGGTACCTAGGTTCCATTCACACATTGCTTGTGTAATGCAATTGTAGGGGCAAGCAAAAGAAGTGGTAAAAGTACTCAAACTTCAGAAAATGAAACCGCATACTCATAAGGAGCACCAGCACTTATGGAGAAAACTACCAATCTTCCAGAGAATTGTATAGGAATTCTAACAGTGGAGCCACTACACCTTTGAGTGCCTTCTGTTAAGATTAAAAACAGTGTTCCACATCTAAGCACCTGAAGCCATTGCCATGCTAATAAAACAAGAGCTATGCAGGATCTCAATATCCCCCGGCACCAAGCAGAATACTCAACCCCTTCCCTGCGTCCCCAACAAATTCTTCAACAAGCTACCTCCAGGAATTCGATACCGGTAACTTGAGGATCGGAAGTTGAAAATAGCTTTGAAAGACTTAATGATAATAACAACTTATTAGCCTACGGCACTGCTGGAAAGAGCCTTAACAACGATCTGAAGTGAGTCAATAAACTATTTTTGTACTGCCCGTCCACCTTGTACGCCTTGTACTGTTTGGTTTGTATGATGTCCGTTTTGTTTGTTTGTTTTTTGTGTATTTTTTTTTTAATAAAATTTTACAAAATCTATTACCTCTACCAAAGGATCAATGACAAAGGCTAATGAATATGAATAACATTTGAAATAGCTTATACTAATACCATTACTTTTTTCTGAAATGGCGACCATACGAAGGCAGTTATTTTAAGCCAAGTATGAATGGAGATGAATGGCGCAATCTTACTGACTAAGGCCGCCATGTTCCTCAGACAGGACTGTTAATTAATAGCCGATACAGCCAATGGCAACTAAGGAACCAACAGTTAGGTTGTAGAATCCGAACCACATTTTTGCCTTGTAATTTACGAACTGCTCTATAATTATCAGGATAATACTAAGGACAGTTGTAGTACTCACTAGTGGGGACATTAATCCACACCAGGGAGTATTGAACTTAAAATAAATAACTTGAAGAATAGGCCTATACCTGACATATATGTTGATAACTTAAAATTTAAATCCTTACCATAAATAACAAAACGAAGCATCAGAGAGGCCTACAGTTGAGTAGGTGGGCCTACTTGAACACCCATCATACTTCCATAATGTTCTTGTTTTATGTTCCAACCAATTCAACAGTACCTACAACAAATTTCTCAATGGTTAACTAACTATAGACCAACCTAAATTCATAAAAATAATAAAAGTTGGCCTGAGTATGAAACAATTAGGCTAGCTTACAGTGCCAAGAGATTTGGTCTGTAGGTACGGTACTACAATGACAGTCATATATACACATCAGTTTGAAATTCATTATGGTACTTAAATGGCTATACGAAGGAGCTGATTATAGGCTGAGGCGTTTAGGTTGGGCCTAGGTATGTTTAAGCCACTATTATTGTCATATCTGATTTACACCAATTCAAATCCACAATACGTCTATGAGAAGTTGAAGTGGGCAGCGATAGCTCTAGTGCTAGGTTGGGTTAGGTTGAGTATGTTCAGGTAATTGGGACTTTAACCTAACACAACCTCACACATGCGATGCTCTAGTAAGGCATTCTTCTAGGAGCTGATACATAAACAATCAAACCCTTATCAAATTACCTTAATTCTTGTACTGTTGCACTACATAAATTTATTACTGTATAGTTTAAGATATTTTAATCAAATAAAAACTTAAATAAAGCTTATTTTATGCTCTTTGAGACTTAGTAATTGTTAATTCAATGAAATAGTGGAATCATAAGGTTTTATTTTCTTTAGAATTGTTAATAAAGCTGGGGTTTCCGTTTTCTCTTGTGGAGGTCTACTATAAAGTCCTGAACCGCTTGAGATATTTTAATAAATAAAAAATCAAATGAACGCTAATTTTTCCCTCTACAATCCACTTGCCCCAACATAAGTAATATGCAGTGGAAAGCTACAATACAATAAGGGGGGGGGGGGTGTAGGCTACACTTACCTCAGATCAAGGGGGAAGTGTACACCCAAAACATCATTTTAGGAAAAATATCCTCAAAAACACAAAATTCATATTTTTAACAAAATAAAAAAGAACACCTATACAAAACATTCCAAAGAATAAGCTCAGCAAATTTTTATTTTTATAGCACCTACGGGTATTTTTTAATCTGTGGTCAAAGTTGTACTATATGTGGTTTCGGGCGCACGCTCCTCACTTGATTCAAGTTAAGAGTTTTTTCGTAAACCTTTGCTCGGTAAAGTAACTTAAAACCTTAATATTTTAAATTGTAATTGACTTAGGCCCTATATGTTACTAAATTAAACCTAAAAAATACTATATTTACAAATTTAGTTTTTTCTTGTGATTCAAGCAAGAGATAACAAAGTTTTCTTTATTCTTACATAATTATCAGTGGGGCGTACCTACACTTGTCCCATGGGAAAAAGTACACTTGTTCCTAACGTGTTTTCACACAGGGTACGTGTACCCCCCTCTAACTCCCCAAAATTGACTTTTAGGGCTATAACAATTTTATTTTTGAATTCCCCTTCAAAAAATTATCAAGATCACCAAATTTCAGTTAGTTAGGCCTATCCTTCTATTTCAATTTCTAGTAATTTTTTTAATTTTCCAAGAGGCACTTGTGTTTTGAGCAGAAACCTAAGAGGTTCTTAAACACGTCTAAACTTATAGAAATAATAGCAAGAGAATTTTTTAGTGAATATAATTTAAAAGAGCATAGTTTGAAATAGGTACCACCTTTGGCCAAGTTTTCATATTTTTTGGTTAATTAACAAATTTATTATTAGCTGGAAGTCCACTTGCCCCGGGCGTATACTTACCCCACTTGACCTAATTGCTACGATACACATTACATACAAAAACCTGGGTGTTCTATAAGTTAACCCTCCAAGTGTCCATAGTTTAGGCCTTAATGTCCACCTATTTTTGGCGCATTTGCAAGGTTTTATTAAAACGGATCTGAGAAGCTTAAAACAATGTTAATTCTAATGTTCTATATACCATTTTGTTTGGAACATCATGGGCTTCAATATTATTTATAAAACATAAGGAACATTTTTTCAAAAAAAAAATTTTTAGGTAAAAAAAATATAATTTCGAAAATTTTCAAAAAAAAAAATAAGTTCGCGCTCAATGAAATTGTATAAATTATATGCCTATAAATATTTGAAAATAGCCACTTTGTTCTAAATTTTATGAGGATTACAAATATATAATAATATAAGGAAGTATATTTGCAAATAAATAAGTTATGGGCAAAAAACTGATTTCAGTACATAGCGTTTAGCTAAGAATGCATAGCCTAACCATAGCTAGGAATCTGGCTGATAATTTACATCAATATCACTACCTACTTCTTCAGGATCATCAACCAGCACTTCAAAACCACTTAAATCTTCTTATAATGCACCACGTATATCACTACTTTTGATTTTTAACACTAAAACAATGATAAACGTAATAAAACACATCAGTCATCGGTCCGGGGGAACCTAGCTGTTTACAAATACACGCACGTCAGCTGTCTGCTACAATATTTTCGGAACTAAAATGAATAGCGCTTAGAGACAGACCTCTGGAGAAAGCTTAGAATATTACGGAAAGAACGATACCTAACTCGATCCAGTTCAATCCGATTCAGTCAGTCATAGAGCCTTCGCCGTAAACGATGTCTGCGTGTCGAAAAATCGACAAGTAACACTACACAAAGTGTGCTGCTTGTCGAATTTTCGTCAAGTAACACTGGGAGGGTTAATGGGAGATCTAGACCAGAGGTGATCAAACGTTTGTTAGGGTAAGTTTAGGATTATTATATCACTGTCCAAAACTATGTGAAAGAATGAAGGCAAATTCCACAGCATGATTACCTAGTACAGCTACTATCTTATGCAGACTTTACTTAACTAAAATATGCGTTGTCAAAATAAAACTGGTACTGTACAATAAATTCATATTAATAACTAGGTACTGTTTTAGCTGTTTTATTTAGCACAGCTTTTACTGTAAACTTACAAAACTAATTCAAAAAGGTTGGTTTATCCAGCTAGTAGTCATTAATTCAGAAATCTGGTCCCTGATTTAGGTAGCTGATGTACACATTGCCAACTGTATGAGGTACTATACGAGATATAGTTACTTAAAATAGTAAAAAAGTTGACGTGAATGTGACGTATTACAGTGGATTTATCAATATCATTAGGCCTAAATATTTCTAAGACACTCAACATAAGTAGCCTAGCCTATAATTAAAAAATAAACTGATGGAAATTTGAATTTGGGATGGATAATCAAATCAATGGGCCAATGTATTCATCTGTTTCCACATTAGATCAAAAACACATATGATAATTACGGTATATCTAATGAATTCAGTAAATTAGCAGGCTGTTCTAAATTTATTGTACAACCTGTGACCTACATTACAAAAAACCTAAGATCCGTTTAACATCCTACACTTAACTTAAGTAGCCTATATAGAATATTTCCATGTGTAGGCTATTTATATTTGAATTGAATACTTTTAAGGTATAACTTAAATTTGTATGATATGTAGGCCTATCTCAGAGTGGGCACTTAAATCTTCAAAGCCCCTGCTCGGCTTAAAGTTGGTTTCACCTAATGCAGATAGGTTTTATAACAACCGTCAAAATATTGCAGAAAATTATTGTATACAAACATTTAAGCAATGGAGGGTACACTAATTGTATAGGTCTATGAAGAACTAAGATTGTAACATGCAACATGCCTTCGACGTTGACCATCTCCAGTTGTAATAAAAATTTCATGTTGTTAGCCTCCGGATCACTGGTATAGTATTAAATGATAATCGGTCCCAATGGGAACTTCATCAGGCTGTCAAGGACATAAAATTTCGTTCCAGAGGAAGTCGTTGAAGTTAAAATCCATCGAAGTCACTCATTTAATTACACACAAACAAAAAGGTGATCAATAAATAAACATTACAAAAACGCCAGTACCAGGAAGGCAGTCCAAAAAACAAAAACACAAGGAGGGCAGTCCAGACCTTCCTCTCGAAAGAAATTTAATGTCCTTGACGGCCTGATGGAGTTCCCATCGGGAACAAAACTGCAGTAGCCTATATAGACTACAAAGGATAACTTTTAGCCTATAAGGTATTTAAACCATTATTTAGAAGTAAAAATGTATTGATATACTTTATCAACAAAAAAAAAGACAAGTTTCTAAATTGGCTTTTATCACAAAACTATAACATAACAGTACAAACCATGCTCAAACTCAAATTAGTTTACATCATAACACCAGATTTAGATAGGTAATGGTACCTAAATACCATCAATTGACTAAAAGGAAATGAATCTAGTTAACTGCATGCAATTGTCTAGATTGTGATACCCTATATTTAAAACTAAACTAGCCTTAATAAGTGAGTTTCAAATTTCGGCTCAATTTCATG
Source organism: Macrosteles quadrilineatus (assembly GCF_028750875.1). Lineage (NCBI taxonomy): Eukaryota > Metazoa > Arthropoda > Insecta > Hemiptera > Cicadellidae > Macrosteles > Macrosteles quadrilineatus. The sequence goes on along the minus strand of NW_026542600.1, from coordinate 70,955,267 downwards.
TTTTATAACTTATACCAGTATTATGCCTATTTGATGAAGGCTTTAAAGCCCATTTGGTTACCAATGCTCAAGCATAATAGCACAGCATGAGGCACATTGTGAAATTAAATTGGCAAGTATATCCTGGCCTACATGGTAATAGGGAACAAAACAGTAACCTAAAATAAATTCAAAGAAAAAGCTTATGATGCATTGTAAAAGGGCCTTAGAGGATTTGTGCCTCTAGACTAACTTAACATAAATAAGATTTGTATCACTTTATTAAGCCTAGACTATAGCCTAGCATAGAATATAGGCCTAAGTTAGTTCATAATTGTTCTACAATACTAATTATGTTTCCAGTAAAAAATAAATGTAAGAAACAATGTAACGATATATAAAAATATGTAGCCTGTTTTTGTTCCTATAGGCCTAAACTGAAAAGATGGTTTATGCCTAGTTGTCAAAGGCATTTTGTATTAAGCAAAAAAATATTGAGCTGGAAAAAATTTCCTAACCACCCAATCAAGTGTGAGCAACCCTCTCCTCCTTGAAAAAGACAAATGTGCAGGACATGGCACAAGACCTGAAAGGCACCGATAACTTATATTATACTTGTTCCGACAGAGGTTCAACAACAGAGAGTATAAAAATAGGACTCTATTAAAAACATTGAATAATCATAATAGAAATTTGAATACATAGCTGTTTTGTTTGAAGATGGACGGGAGATCTAGAACAACTCCAGTATTACGGTGCCAAAGCAAAAATATTCGCCGACATCTTAGACACCTTTATAACATTTGGCCTGTAATTTATCTTATTGGAAAAATTATAATATTTGTTGCAAATGGGCTACGTACCAGTACGCCAAAATACTACGTCATTCCTAACAATATTAACCGAAAATAAAAATAAGCAGGATAAAATTGAGCAGTTTTTATCAAGCACTAGGATTAAAATAGCATTGCTTAGAGGTAAATCAGATTTAGCCTACATAGGCTACCTAAGTTATAAACCAACCTAAATAGTAAATAGACGAGGACTAAGTTATATCAGCCTTCAAGGGTTTATGATAGGCCTAAATTCTAAAATTAGATTGATTACCTAGGTTTAAGTGGATCGATAGCTTATTACTAATTACTAAAATGTGCAGAGGTAATTCAGTGTCGCAAGTTTAAAAGTAACATTACTGTAGGCTTCACTAACCCAGCATTTAACTAGGCCCTACTTATTCAACTTTTTTAAACGCCATCGAACGATCTATAACTAGGTATTTTTTAAAGATTAAGTTAGGCCTATTGGTTCTAGGTAATCGGCTAAAGATGCAATTTACCAGTGATAAGGCGGCAATTTAGCTAGCCTATATTATTTTATTAAATCATACAATACACTACGGTACACTACACGGTACACTACAATAAGGTAGGCCTACAAAATTTTAGCATTGAATACTACAGTATGAAACAACATAGAAATTTGGCTGTGTACTCAAAATAGGCATAAGCTGCTGATTTTTGTCAATACTTTGACGACACCTATTTAATTGTGAATAAATTATTAATTCTTGATTGAGGCCTATAACTTATGCGAAGGAAAAAAACATAGTTTACATGATCAAGCTAAGCCAACAGTCGTCAAGACAAGAGTGGCAATATACATATATTGGTCTTTCTTGTTTGCAATATTATTGTATGTTAAAATATAGTTTAAGTTAGGCTATTGGCTATTTGCCGTTGGGAATAAATAAATAGGTAGTGAATACTTATTATATACATCCATACAAAGATGTAGCCTATGTCTAATTGCATGCTTGATTAAATTAAGAAAATGTGCTATGAATAAGCGGCACGTGCTAGGTCTAGGCCTAGCTGGCCTACTATTATGAAAAGCAGCAAAATTAGCCAGCAAACTGGCAGTAACTCTCAGTCCCACACTAACTTATGATATGGTGGTGTTTTATGAAGTTAGGTAGTGACAGATTTAAGTTAAGTTAATGAAGTTACATGCTAGAAACCAAGTTACGTAATCTAACTTATGGCATCCTGAAGTTACAGCATTTTGACAAAACACGTAGTACCATAAAACAGGCAGGTATGTAAGTAAGTTAGAGGGATGAAGACAATAGACTACCGTATTCAAAAATAGGCAGCTTTATCTGCAATTTGGAATTTCAAACATTAACAACAAACCTATGCTACAAACCAGCACCCACCTAAGAAACTGCGACACTAAGTTAAGTTAGCTACAACGCAATGTGGTTTCGATGGCAAATTTCAGGCCTCATTAGTTAAACATAAAATTGTGGATATAGCTTGAAGAATACACAAAAATATTGGCCATGATTTAGGCAATGTAGCAGTGTTACCTAGACTAAGTTAATTAATCCAAAGTACGGTAAGTTAGATATATTGTAAATCTGAAGACGATAATTTAAACAATCTGTTATTCATCATAAATTTTTCCCATTAAATATCTATTTATTGAATTGTATAACATTTTAACTATCGTTAACTTACCAATAATTTTTTGTAATGATCTTTGGCCGTTGGAATGAAATTAAATAATAACAATAAAGTAGGCATAGGCATTTAGCGGAAATACGGCAAAGCTAACCTGCACAAATTAAACTTAGGCCTAAGTTAAGTTAAACTTAAACCTAAAGCTCATATAGGCTCTAGGGTAAGTTAGGTCTACTCTTCACCAATTTTGGCGACTTCATTTTTACAGATTAAACCTGGCTGCACTTTACTTTAGGTCCTACACTCATTCGAATGAAAGTATTGATCGATCTTACCTAACTAACCAAACGATATATGGAATGAAACAATCAAATAATCGATATTTTCATTCGGTTGTTTGTGTCCAAGGACCTAAGTAAAGTGCAGCCATTAACCTAACTATTTCAACGTAACCAGACCTAACTTAAGACTATGTTTCCTGTTGATCCGAAGCAAAAGTTTAACAAATTTCAAACAATCAGCAGACTAACTTGGTACAGTTTCTTAACTGGGCTATGCTATTTATTTATTTATTTTACATACCAATTTATTTTACATACCAACGGACAACTCCATTTTTACATTCATACAAAAAAACAAGATGGAAACAATAATTCATGCTAATATCGATTGAAACTATCGATTCAATTAGTAGGTAAACCTTCATGCGATTTTTTCACCATCAGCAAGTTGGGTTGGTTAGGTTAGGTTACCTATGATAGTTTAATTTGATAATAAGTTTAACTTAAATATATTTAAAAATAGGTATCGATTATTAATCAATATTTTCAATTTGATAGTTTCAATCGATATTAGCATAGCTCAGTTAAGAAACTGTACCCGACTAACTTAACAGCCTAGTTTAGTTAAATTATTCGTAATACTTCATTAAATGTTCGGCCTTCTACTTATTGCAGAGGTTGGGCTGTAGGCCTACATAACTTAGACTGAATTAAGCAATAGATCTAGGCTAGGCCTATTTTATAGGCTAATAAAGAAATACGAGCGATAGCCTAACATAATTTGGCATTCTATTTAAACAAAACCTAAGGAAGTATGCCTTTAAGTGATGGAATTGAAAAAAAAACAGCTACCAATATCCATTTTATTTAGGTTAGACCTAGAAGCCAGCCTATAAGTTATACTTAGACCATATCACTAACTAATGACACACTAAGTAAGGTTTCTAGATTCTATATTTATACGTATTCGTAATGTATGCACATTGCATGTTAAGATGTCAAGAGTTGATTAATTTAAGTTGGAAAACTTACATTAGGCCTACAACTGTTATAGGTATTTTGTTTATGATGATACCAAGACCATTGCTATCAACTGACAACAACCTTCCAGACATTATGGCATATGAAGCTTACAAAATATCCTATGGTTTGTTGTTGGCTAATTTGGATTCTAAATTCATCAACAGAATGTTATATACATTCAATACTGATATCCGGAAACTCAAACAAATCGTAACTCATTCTTCTAACAACGCAGGAAGGGTCTTCTTGTCCTTACAACCTACTTACAGCTGAAAGCTATATTCAGAGCCATGTGTATCACAAAGGATCTACAAAAATTTAAGGATTGTTATTTGTAATACCATCAATATATGGATTGATAGAGAGAACCTCTTAAATTTTACTCAAAGAATGTGAAATTTAGCTTACGTTTATTATTGTTATAAGAATACATCCTTGATGGCTGCTATGCTAGCCTATGATTGCGTTTTGCAATCTGACACTAAACACATGCACAATTCACACACAGAACATCCGGGAAAAGTATATACAAAATTTTTGCTGGCACTTGAAACTGGTTTTAAATTCAACAGGTACTTGGCTTGATTTATAATTTACACTTTCTTCATGTTCTCTGATAATAAACTAAGGCCCAAGGAGACGCGCCAAACTCCTCAATATCTGGCCATTATTATTGGGGAATATTGGATCCAATAAAGTAGTCCCGCAATGAGGCTAGGGGTTATTTAGGTATAAAGCTGATTAATTGTAGATTGTTTGAACAAACAACAATTTATATAATATAATAATGTTATCCAAGTCAAAATTAAGATCCTTATTTGAATATAAATAGGAAATTTTAGATAACGTAGCGGATGAATACATAGTATCATATGAAAATAGTCTCCAAACGACAAACAGGTCTGACAGTGCTGCCATTCGTTCCCATCAAAACTCCAAACAACACAACTTGGTAAATCACAGCTCAGTTCAGTTCGTTCGTTCTTCTATTCGTTTTTCGTTCAGTTCGGTCAGTCGTAGTGATGTGACGAGTCGGGTACTTTCCTGACTCGAGTGACTCGACTCGCCAACTGCCGTGAACTCGAGTTACGAGTCGAGTCAGACTCAACTCGAGACGTTCCGAGTTCGTGTGAGTTCGGCATTCTCCGTACGAGTTCGTTAGTTTTGCGAGTCGGCCGACTCGGTACCGGCCAATAGCGTGTCAGCTTTACGAGTCGACTCGACTCGACTCGAGACGTTCCGAGTTCGTGTGAGTTCGGCATTCTCCGTACGAGTTCGTTAGTTTTGCGAGTCGGCCGACTCGGTACCGGCCAATAGCGTTGAATCTATGCGAGTTGACTCGTAAAGCTGTGACGCTATTGGCCGAAAGCGAGTGCGAGTAAACTCGAGTCAACTCGTTACGTCCCGAGTTCGTTAAGGTTCGGCTTTCTCCGTATGAGTTCGGTTTCTTGACTCGGCTTTTGCGAGTCGGACTCGTAACGTTACGAGTTCGTGTAGCTTCGGCAATCTCCGTACGAGTTCGTAAAAGAACTCGAGTTGGAATTGAGTTGACTCGAGTTGACTCGACTCGGGTCTTGACTCGAGTCAACTCGACTCGCCAACTCAACTCGTCACATCACTAGTCAGTCGATGTTTAGCACTCGTCACGGGCAGTGATCGTTATAGTTTCGCGTTATTTTGTGTTATCAATTCTTTTAGGAAATTTTAAAATGGTTGGAACGCACCCCAAAGTGTATGTTATTGGAGTCGGCATGACTAAAGTAAGTAAAATTTTCCGTAAATATAATTATTTATCAAAGAGAAACTGAGGGTAATTTTTCACACATCCGTTCTTCAATGCCCCACCGATAGACTGATAAAAATCGTAGCCTATGCTTAGTTCCAATAAATGTTAATGAATTAATGCGTCATTAGGCACCTGATGCATAGGTCAATGAAAAAACATATTTATTTGTTTGTTTATGCGCATAATTGAAAAGTAATTTTTAGTTTTACGATTATTGCTAACTGCAGTGCGATTGGCAATAATGGTTAATTTAAGGTTGTTTTAAGAAATCAGGAATCAGCCATAGAGTAAGCTACCCCTAGAACTGTTTATCTAGTATAATACAAATAGGTAATAAAATAGTTAAACCATATGGGGCCCTTTTCATAATAAAGTATAAACTAATATTAGTAAATCAGCTGATCGCCCAATGCAAATCTAATGGAAATTACAAGCTTTGTAGTTCATTATGAAATGGGCCCCTGATTTGACATTACAGTATTAGGTACTGTATTAATACTATTGTACTTGTATTGTAGTAGTAACCACAGTCGAGGATGTTGTTTATTATTGGCGTTGCCTATTGGATGTAGGTAGGTACATCATTCTAGGAGAAAGAGCAGAGGACCCAGAATTGATCCTTGGGGGACCCCATGTTCAACCAAAAGTTCACTAGAGGACCCCTAATCACAACAACCTGCTTCCTACCTCTCAAGTACGACTTGGAGGTTTCCAGTACGACACAAGTTGCTCCATAACATTCAAGCTTTCCTAAAAGGATGTCATGTGAGACAATGTCGAAAGCCTTACTCAGATCTAGGAGTGTCAGACTAATTGACTCTTGATTCTCAAACGCCTCAGATATCCTTTCAGCAACTCGAAGCAAGGCAGTTGAAGTCGAGCGGCCCCTCCTAAAACCGTGCTGAGAATCCGAGAAGAGTTCATTCTGGTCCAGATGTTCAACCAGTTGATCGTACATGACCCTCTCAAAAACCTTAGATATCACAGGAAGAATAGCAATTGGACGATAGCTGGCGATAGAGGCCCTGTCACCTTTCTTATAGACTGGCACGACTCTTGCGGTCTTCAATTCTTCAGGGAAAATCCCATGAGCCAGACAGGTGTTAATAACCAGGGTTAAGGGGTCAGCAATATCATTAATCACACCCTTCAAGATTTGAGAGCTCATTCCATAGATGTCCACACTGGTGGAAGAACGAAGACTGGAAACAATGTGCCTCACCTTTTTTGCCGTCACTGGCCTCCATAAGTTGAGTGGTAGTCCGACAGTTAGACCAGCTATGTTAGTGATTGCGGCTTCCGTTTGTGGCATACTTCTTACTACCTGTGATACAACATCGATGAAATAGTTGTTTATTTCATCAGGACTGTCCTCGCAACAAAAATCAACTGTCTTTTTACGCAGGCCATTTGCAGCCTTCTTGGCATTACCGACCACTTGCCTGTAAATCCTCTTGGCTCTTAGGTACATACCGTAGAAAAATTCCCTTTCACCTACAGTAGCCGCACTCTTATACCTATCATTCAAAGTGATCACAATATTGCGATGATGTTGGAGTGGGGGAGTATACCAGTCCTTTAAAACAGGTCTGCTGGATGGCTTCATAGAACCAGAATTAGGCCTACATTTTATTCCAGAACTTTTCCTTTGTTTTAAAGGAAAAATTTTATCAAAAGCGTTAATAAAAAGATCAAAAAAGGCCTGAAAAACACCACCAGGATCAGTCTGAACCAAAAGATTGTACCAAGAGGCATCCTTGAGCTCGGAACTTAAAATAGAGAAATTACCTACATCTACAGTCCTATAATTAAAGACATAATCCTTATGCCAAGATGGAGAGGTGGGCTTACGTAAGATTTTCATTTTTTTAACTCGCAGACAAATAATTCAGAATCATCAACACAGGACAGGATCAAAGTAGCCTACATAGTCCAATAAGGGGAAAAAAACTATCGTAAACGAAATTCCAACAAACTATATCGCTAATTGATTATTGATTTCTTAAAATAAGGCGTGTTTAGCCTAGTTAAATCAAAGTTAAATGAAATCAAAGAAACATCAAGTTTGTTTGTCTAGGATTCTATGACCTAAACCAATCCTCCATTGTTTTCTGTTATTTTTATTAAAAATTTAATGTAGGACACGAAAATGACGTTATCTAGGCCTACTCAAATTCTATAATAGGTAATTGAGAAATATGTGTATTAAGCTTAAAAACATAGTTATTATTTAAAAACTGAAAATAATTCTTTGGGAAGCCAATTTTGAGACACGGAACCTCTTATAGCCTATGCATCACCACACTTTTTACTTTGTACTTACACCAACACCTTTTATGTGAATTTGAACTGTTGGTGTTTTTGGGCTCTAGGGACCTCAAAACTAAAAAGTAAATCGGTCCCGGGTCCAGGTCTTACCATGAGTACTACGGTAATAGCTTATTCCCTATATGGGAAATTCGCTAAAAATCAGAACTATGGTTTTTGTTAATCACACAAGTCAAAATCTATTTACCAAAACATCTTGCCTGCCTCTGGTATTAACAAATCAATTACGATATCGTAAATATTTGTTTCGGTATTTGTAGCACAAGGATAAGATGCTTTTATCGCCTCCTCAGCCAGAAGCAGGTAGGCAGCATGTGGACACTTTCACTTGCAGAGGCGAATGGCAGTAGAACAGGTTAGGAGAAGGGTCTGCCGGTGCAGGAAGATAATGTTATATAATAGACTCTTGCCATGGTACCTGTCGGCCTCTGATGTGATATTAGGGTGCTTCCTGTAACAAGGGTCGTGTCTGTGAATGGACCGAGGGGAGGAAGAATTATGGCATCTGGGGAGGGAAGAACGATTCCGTCTCCCGAGCGCCAAGCAGACTATCTGGCATAATCTGACAGTTTTGACAGCCGAGGAATTCACAAAAGCAACGAACTGCGGTAAAGGATTGTACCCAATTGGGCATTGTAGACAATCAGCATTGGAATGACGTTAATTTTAAAAACATTTCATTGCAGACATACGTTTTGAATTATATAGTAACATTTAATGAATATTTTTTAATTCAGCTTGCCGACTCTCGTATTGTTGAGATGCTTGCACTTAATCTTGAATGATTAACCTAACCTAACCTTTACTGCTTCACAGATTAAACTCATTGATACCATTTTAAAATAGAAGGTATTAACCCTCGTCACTTCTGCATCACTGAGCAGACTGGTAATTTATGGCTTCGGCGCTGGGGATACTCCTTTGCACTCGACGCTCGGGAGACGCAACGGGAAGAACCATTCTCTCCACTTTAAATTACCTTGAATACATTGCAGTAGTCCTCTCTCTCTCTCTCTCTCTTGGGGGTGCGTATTTCATTTAGGAACGTTATAGAATTTTTCAACCTATTATATACAAATTTCATAGACGTGAAAGCATTTTGTGAATGTTTAAACGTTCGTAGAACAAAATTGTTCCTTTCACCCTATCTTATGTCAAATGTCATTGCCGCTTGGTAAAAAAGGAATATGTCAAGTTTTCACTCTTGTTATTTCTAGCATTATTTTGTGACTTTATTTATTTCTTGCATTTTAAATGTCATATAGCATGTCATCGTTGTAATTTCTTGTACAAATTGTGTATACCGTATTTAAATAAATTCAATAAATTAGTTGTCTTGGCTTTTTGGAGAGGCATTTATGACATGATTTATATTGGCATGCAATTTAAAACCTCTTTAATTTACTCATACAAATCTACGAAAATTGTTAGGCTAGTTGTAGTTTATGAAATGTTGCCTTTTTTATTTCAATTTTGCTCGCCCAAAATAATAATTATTATGGTAAGGGAAGGGTAAGGGAAGGGACATCCCTCCAATACATGTATCCGCCTCGTGTCCGTCGTCGACCATCGATGTATTACCATAGATGAAGTAATATAATTATATAATTTCATCTATGGTAATACTCTCTCGTCGACTTGCTCTATCGACTAGACCCAGCGACCACAGAATTAAAATTCGAATTCTTTGGTCGCTGACCAGACCGCGAGGGTGTGTTTAACATTGATATTTTGGAAATCTATGTAACAAAGACAGCTTTACGAAAATGTAAATATGAATTGTAACATGTGCTTATAAAAAGTTCTGGTGTTCATTTATTCGCAGTACGTGTTTACCCCCCTTAAAATTTGGTACATTACAACACCTCTTACCAACTGCAGCAAAAAAAAAAGAAAAAAGGATATTTAACGTAGGGCTTTGGACGGAGTCGGAATGGTCTCGAAGAAACCCCTTCTTCGAGCGTGCGTCGGAGTTCGTTGCGTTGTTCGATCGGCTCTTCGCTGTAGTTATCGTACAGACGATCATCTCCCTTTTTACATGTAGGCTTAACAACAGAGAGACGGGAAACTGAACAGAAATAAAGGACGAGTTAATGAAACTAATTAAGAAATTATTAAACCGACCGGTTACTTATTGTGGATCTCTAATTAAATGACCTTTCTCAAGGAGGTGGGGTTCCTTAAATTGTTTGTGTGTTCCATTTTTATTTTTAATAATTAATTGTATCCCATATAGCCTTGCTTTTATTTTCTGTCTGGTTTATTTTACATAACAACAAATCAGATTTCTTTTGCCTCACAAGTTTTCTAAAATTGTATTTTATTCTTAAATAATATTGTCTCATGTAATGTTCGGAGGGAAGATTTTTTTCCTACAGTTAACTAACAATGTACATGTTCTCTCACTGATTTGAGAAAGCAAAGTAGCCAATTCGCTCATCAGTGAGACAATGTTAACATTGTCTCACTCTAATTACTTTGTCTCACTCCAGATTTGCAACGTGAAGGCACGAAATAGAGAGCGCGTAACATGCAGGCAACGTCGTATGCACACGAAATACTTTGGCAGCACTGGCTGTAAATCAGCTGGTCAGCTGTTGTACTGTTGTATTTGTCACTTCACATTAAATGTTATATTAAAAGTTCACTTCTGTGTAAAAATAGGGTATGTTTCTTCACAAATTTATTTGTTTTGTGGTAACTGTAGGGAAAGTATAATGTGCAACTCGAGTTCAAAGTACAATTGCCTCACTCGAGAAACCATTCCATATAAAGGATTTCTATGTAAGGATTTCTCTCGAGTGAGTCAATTGCTCACTTTTCTCACTTGTTGCACAAATAACTATTGTTCTTTTGTATAGGTCAATAATTTTTGTCCTTTTTTGTCTCATTTCTCTGTCTAAAACTACACGACCTTTGTTTTCCCTTTCTTTTACTTTCTTTCTTTTCAGTGGAAATGCTGTCTCAAATATGTGGCGTAACTGGCTTTCAATATTAGAAAATTTGTCATTAATTTTTGTTGCGTTGTACACTGATATCCAGTTCTGTTGCTTAAGTAATAGCTTAAAGTGTAGCTTTATATTATTATTGAATTCTCTCGAAAATTTGTATTTTATTAGATTATCCCTGGAATAATTTGGACAAACAAACAAAGAATAATACCTTAGTGGCACCTTAGTTACCTCAGTAGAATAGTACCTTGTAGTCCAACCTTGTAAATTTTGAATGCTGCTGAACATCATTGAACCTTACTCATTTGTTTAGTCGAACAGCTGTCGAGATGATTGAGACTCGTAGTGAGATACAAATTGCTATAAATTTACTTACTGGCTGCCGGATAAAGGCCTGGACCGGATTATCACAAGGCTGGATTATAGAGAACAGTGCCTTGCCTGGTCCGATACGGTCTCAGACTTTGAAATTACATATGTGCGTGACGTATTATTCTAAAACATCCAGATGGCCTTTATGCTGATCATGAAGTCTCGACACTTTCTATGACGCAGCAGTTTCCAAATAACTCTTACTCTAGAGATGGTTGTGACATCTTCCGGTTGCTTACTTTGCACTGACTCTACATTTCTTGCGTTAGTGAGGGAGGTGAGAAATGTCATTACGTTAGCAAAACATTACGTCATAATCTAGCTACAATTCTGTTACAAATATGATCCGAGGTACGTGATTATTTCTACACTAACATGAGTTATTTAGGTAGTTGTAAAAATGTAAATGGCCGATAGTTAGTGAACTATTCGTGACGCCTTCGATAGCCGAAAACCGGCTGAGTGTCTGGGTTGTGATAATTATTTCCTACAATTTTCGAAATATTGACGTTTCAAATATAAGAAACGTCTGCAAGATATCAGAAGTAAAGCTTTGTCATTTGCCTATTTTTTCACCAGTGGCTCCACTCCATTTAATGAATATTGCCACTCGTAATCATGCAATTGACAAATTTAATTTGGCGATTAAATTTAATATCAGAAAAGTGCGAATTAGAATTTCCCATGTAGGGAATAAGGTCAGTATTTTAAAGTATTGCCGTAGATGCCTCATGGTAGGACCTAAAGCCCGGGACCAATTTGAAATTAGATAAAAATTTATTTAGGACTTGCAAGTCCTCTCTACCACTTAAGCTCTAAAACATAAATAAAACTATTCACTTATATCAAAATGAAATAATCAAAAGTATCGTATTATAAACATGATGATGAAATTAAATGTACTAATCCTCAAAAACTACATTCTCGCTGTCGTGGTGCAGTGATTAAGATGATTTTTGTCATTAGTCTTGGTTAGTCAACAATCATTGCTTGAGTTTTGTCAATGTTAAGTTTAAGTCCGTTGTTAGTGGCCTAGTGATTTGTTGATGCAATGTCAATGTTCTGAGTCGCACATCAGTATCCATCTCGTCTACATTGAAGTGGTAGTAAATCTGTTAGTAGTCAGCATACAGATGCTAGTGTGTGACTCAGTCAACTCAATGATATGTTCTGTGATGCCATTAATGAAAATTGAGAACAGTAGTGGGCCAAGAACAGATCCTTTTGGAACTGCTCCCAAGTAGAACATTATAAATTTGTCACCGACTTTAACACACTGCTGACGATCAGATAAAGAGGACTCAATCCAGTCAACACAGTCTCAATCGCATTGAATTGCGTAAAAGAGTATACAGTAATATGTTATACGCAGTCAAACGCCTTTGTAAAGTCAAAGAGGGTTAAATTGTGGCACGTCTATTATCCATTGCAGTGGTTAGAGCGCGGGACTCCGGTTCCGGGTTAAAATCCCGCCAAGTCGCCAATGGATTTTATCGAAGCGATAATGCTGTAACCCCTAGGTCTAGCCTGAAGTAATGTGAAAAACAATTTCGGGCTCGTGCCTTGTGTCCTAGGACAAAAAAAACAATTATCCATTGCACGGAGGATGTCATCTGTAATTATCAACAAAGCAGTGGCTGTGCTATATTTAGCGTGAAAACTAGATTGAAAATCCGATAAAACTTCTTTTTTATATCCTCTGAGGTCAAAAATGTCATCCGTTCAAATTGCACAACTCGAGTAAAAATGGTCCAGCGAATACATTTTGTACAAGAGCTTAAAGCTACGTTTGTTCGAACGAGTTCGCGAACCAGTCTGATTGGACTATGGGAACAGGTTTTTATGGGATTAAAATAGTTTTTCCATTTTGAAATTTCTTCCTAAACCGTTTTGTAGAGATAAAAACACCATGACCACCATATTGACGCGTTGTTGCAGGCCTCATAATGACGGTGGAAATTAAATACCCCCGCCGCAGCAAATCTGCAGACTAAGAGAATTAGCCTGATTGGATATATTATATTAATAATGTTATTATTATATTATTTTAATAACACGATAGCGCTATCATGACACGGCGCGGCAGCGGTTGTAGGTATCTCACTATCAGCAATCCGTGTCATAGCGCTATCGTGTTATTTCGTGTCTAAATGTTCCGTGTCCCGTGTCGTGTGTATGTACTTATATGTGTCAATTATTTTGATGTTTTTGACGTAAAGCTCCGACGATGTTGCATTGCAACGAAACATGTCAGCTTTAAACATTATTTGAAGCTAGCCGCAATTTTGGACTAAAGAAAACAATCGTACTTCCTTCTGCCAACACCATTTAAGTTGATGGAAGTCATTAGCCAAAGTCAATCACCTACATGTAGAAGTGTTTCTCATCAATGTTATGTTAAGTATGAAGAGACATAGAATGACATTTGACTCATACTTGTTTACGTATGATAAAGTGCTAACGATAAGAGATATGTTATCGACTCTGACATGCTGGGAAGTATCATTGACTAAGGAAATAAAAATTTGTTTCCTTTGTCTGGTTGGTAGTATGTAGCAGAATCTTTAACTTCAACAACTAGGCCTAGGACGTTTGTTGAAAACAGTTGGCAACATACTTGCTACGGCACTTTCGAATATCGAGATAATAATTTTGCTAACACGTTAACAGAAAAATATGCATAGCAGTTGTTGTAAACGTTACGAAAACAATTCTTTGCTAAAAGTAGTAAAAGAAATAAATAAAATTGCATACACATAACGTTGAGTTATTAATCGTATTAATTAATTGGAATTATCACACCGTCAGTAGCTCAACATTCAAGTCTTGGATTGTAGAAATTACCATGTAGGGAATAAGCTATCACCGTATGTCTCATGGTAAGACCTGGACTTAGAAAAAAATCCTGTTTTGATTTAACATAGTATGTTATGGTCCTTACAGTTTTGATAGTTTTTCATTTTTTATAAATTTAGATTTTTAATGGGGATCTTCCCATAAAACCCCATAAAGTAACGGAAAATCGGATTTTCACAAAAATGGCCCGAACGATTTTGATGTTATAGTCCTTTAAATTCTGATCAAAATTGTACTAATCCCATTTCCGTATATTTACTCTCACCGCTTACACATAATAAAGGTTGTTGACAAACGTATGGGAGAAAGTATGTGTCAGAATGCTGATACCGTTTTTTTTTTTTATTTTAACGTCCTAAAAGATTAAATCAAATTGTTGTTCAAACTACATGATAACGGTGATTGAATGAAGCCTATTTGAGGTTCCAACTCAAACCGTAAGAGGATAAAAGATAAATTAACATGTTTAAAGTCTAATACTATGTAAGAATGACATTTATTGTTAAGATAAAAGCCATTTTAGAAATTCTTACAACATTTATAGTAAGAGTACTACACAAACATCGGGTGTTGAATGAGATTCTACTTAATTCTCATCGTAAAAGTTGAAATTTTCAACGAAGAAAAGAATTCGGTAAATAACCAAACAAGAATAAAAGAGAGAGCCTTAAGTCTCGGTTGCAGATTTCAACGGAAGGTTGAAAAAACTTCCACATCAAATAAGCTTTAAAATGATAATAACCTTTAATTACTGGCACATTGTAGGCCCAAATGAAATTCATGTTTCTTGTGAAAAAGATAAGCAAGCTAATAAACAGACAATTTGAAGAATTTGAGATTTAACTTACTATTTTAAGTGCAAACTACTGATAATTATGATTTTCTTATATTTGGTACTATGAGCGTCCTGTTACACTCCTTGTTTATAGTGTTATGTTCCTTAATGTAATTTAAACAAGAAAACAATCTGACATACTGAAGCCAATGCAAATGTTCAGATGTGTGTGTGCAAATGTTGTGTGTGTGTGCAAATGTTGTAGCAAAAATTCAATCAAGAATTCATTTAGTCTGCAGGTTTGCTGCGAGAGTATTTTGATATGCATTACATTACAGCCAATTACTTAAATTCTTTTAGTGTGAAATTTAGTTTAATTTTTGAAGGATAAAAGTTAATACTATATTGTACAAAATCTTATATTCCGTTATTGATAACTTACTTTACTGACTTCCCAGGGACGGGTCGCATCTGGCACGACATACTAGACACGAAGATAGAATGATTAGAATATGATCTACGCCCTGCGTGGTTTCGCCCGACACATAACACGATTGCAAACATAACAAAAATAAACGGTATCAGCATTCTGGCACATACTTTCTCCCATAAGTTTGTCAACAACCTTTATCATGGGTAAGCGGTGAGAGTAAATATACGGAAATGGGATTAGTAGGCCTACAATTTTGTTCAGAATTTAAAGGACTACATACTACATTTTTATCAAAATCGTTCGGGTCATTTTTGTGAAAATCCGATTTTCCGTTATTTTATGGTATTTTTATGGGAAAATAACATTATTTACAATAACATTTTAACCGTAATTTTTACAGAAATGGGATTTGTACCATTTTGTTCAGAACTTAAAGGGCTACAACATACTAAATTTTTATCAAAATCGTTCGGGCCATTTTCGAGAAAATCCGATTTTTCCGGTTTTTATGGGGTTTTATGGAAAAATCCCCATAAAAATCATAATTTCAAAAAAATGAAAAAAAAACGCCTGGAGATACCATGGATTGGAACCTACATACCAAATTTCATCGAAATCGGACTACAGGTGTAGGCCTAGTCCCTAGCTCTGTACACATCCAGACACACAAACACACACACACACACACACAGACATCATTTCGAAAACCACTTTTTTGACGAATAGGCCTATATCCACTCAAAACTCAAACTCTAAAATTTTGACGAAAACAATACTTTCTCCATATACTATAGTATAGTAAGCTTATTGTTGACGTTTTCACTAGACTCCAAGAGAGAAGAATACGACAGTAACCTGTGGTTTAGCCAGTAATTGTGATTGCGGCAAGATTTGTACATGTCCTTGAAGCACTGAAGACGCTCTCGAATGTACCGTTGTCGATCTGCTGTACCGTACAACAATACAACTCCGGGGTGTTGTTGACCTTACGAATAAAATGTTATTATTTATAATGATAAATTTAACCATTCCATATTATTTTATACTATCTACGTGCTGTAACGAATCTACGTCATTATTAGTATCTCAGAAACAATGAGTCGGGAATAGTTATAGTTGACTACCCCCTTTTCATGGGCATGTATTACGAATAGACGAATTTCCTTTTTTAGATTTTTTGTAAATGACACTGTTTTTGAAATAAAAATAGTTGCACAATAAAGTTGTTTATCCTGTATATTATTAAAATTAAATCTGCCTTGAAATATTTGAGGAAGTAAATTTCAATATTAACTGATAGCATGGATAAATAACTATACAACATTCTTGTTAACTTTATAAATCTATTAAAATATATAGCGGCGGTGAGGAGAAACTAACGATTGATGTTAATTAAAATACGGATGGGCTAACTTCTACAACTGACAAACTTCACAGAACTTCTAAATGTAGCAGAGGTTTGATATGCCAATTTCGCCAATTTTGCGTAGTATACAATAAAAACCTTAAAACATTTGAAACTAATTGGCTAGTGCAAAATTCCGTGAAAAATTATACCTGTTTTAAGTTGAGCCTCAAAGGTCTTAATGAAACCCCCCGACTGTATATTTTGATAAAAACCTGTTATGTAAATGGTACAAATTCAACATTATCAAAAAGGCATACCACGACAGCTGTGGTAAATCTACAATAAATCGCCAAGGTAATCATAAATAAAATAATTAAATCAATCTAGGATGAACTGAAAACTTATCAACATAATTACAATAGCATTGAGGATTTACCTAATTGGGCCTAATTAGAACAACCAACCAACCGCGTCAACCATGAGGTAGTTATAAAGTTACCAATGTACAGTAGTTTACTCGTGTATCAAATAAAAACATTCTGTATGTATCTAAATCAATATTAACAAAACTGTAAGAGTTTCTTACAAATAACATTGAGTATATAACACTACATTCAATGCCAATACCAAATGAAGTGGTCTTAAAACATAGACTATATTCATCACGTATTCTTTTGTCAACATACGGAACATCGTTAGTAAACATCTCTAGGAATCACATTGATCATGAACTGGCTCCCATATTTCGGCGACTTAGTTTGTCATATATGTGTTTTTCTATTGAACTCATGAGGCCACAAAGAAGTTGTTCGTTTAGACACATAAAAGAAGCGGTAATGACACAGAAATCGACATTATTAATACGTCGTGTGAAAAATGGAAGAAAGTGATACTATATAATTACCCCCGCCGCAGCAAACCTGCAGACTAAGTGAATTTCCATTAGCCTGACTGGATTTACACTAAAATGACTCCTTACAAATATCACATTTATTCCCTATTTAAATAACATTAGTTTAACGAGTATTTAGGTTTGCTGCAACAGGGAGGGTAAGAAGGTGTTTTTTTTTTTGTAAAATGTTAATAGTTTAGTATGAAATGAATGCATTTCCCAAATTTGATCAAAATATGTTCATAAACAAGCAAACTACAACAGTTTACTTATTCTCCATTAGAATGACATGGGAATTTTAAATTTAAAGTTTTTTGGAATTTTCTCTGTAACCATTTGGCGCATAATAACGCTTCAATATACTAAATTATTTGTTTTTCTAAGCTCTACAAAATGGTTTGGAAATAAAATTCTAAATTTTAAGTTTTTAGGGTCAAAAATGGGAAAAACCAATTTTTACCCCATAAAACCGCCTATAAGCCCCTGTTCCCATAGTCCGATCATACTGGTTCGCGAACTCGTTCAAATAAACGTAGGTTTACACGTTTGTACCAAATTTCATCAAAATTGGATGATTTTTGCTCGATTTATCGCGCTAATGGACACATATATAAATATAAATATATATACATATGAATTTGAACGGATAGTGTTTTTGGCCTCTGGGGACCTCAAAACGAAAAAGTAAATCGGTCCCGGGTCCAGATCTTACCATGAGTACTACGGTAATAGCTTATTCCCTATATGGGAAATTCGCTAAAAGATAAAATATAGTTTTAGAAGTCAACTTCAACCCACCTTGGAGGCTAGCTAGTGGCTAGATGTTGTTGACCTTGACGAAAGGAAGTAAAATACCGTGACGAGCAAACGGAGAAGTCGTATCCTACCAGGCCATAACTGCTGTGAAAGATGTGGAAATATGTGTAGCCCTATACGGCTAAAGATGAATATCTATAACCTATAGACTATTCATACAAATTGCTATCGTTGTATTGGTATGTATGGAGATCGATGATTCCACCGAATAGTGCTCGATTGCACCGCTATAGCCTTTTCGAGGGGTACCCGATTGCATGATGGCCAATTCCAGGAGTTAAATGCTTTGGCTTTTCCATTAACTACCATTACTATCACGAACAAATAAAAATAACACGATTCTCATTTATTTATTACTAGTAATCATGTAATAGTTATAATATTGATCTACTGTATTAATGTTATAGTCGTTTGGATTTTATCTAGGCGATCGACGTTTGGTGTGACATTTTAAGACTGTCAAAATGCTGTTAACTATTGAGGAAACCTAGTGTTGTCCGCGACCGCGATGCCCCATAACATTGCTGTTATGTAGTAATGATCCCCAAGTAATTCAACGGACTATTTTGGTGCGTTTACCAAACTTCCATTATTAATATTAGAAAATTGAATTAAAACCTGTTAAGTTCACAAAACTAAATATTGTACTTTTTTATTTGTATCTCATATTTATTGTGATAAAAACTGGCTGGGTAGCTGAGTGGTTATAGTGCTCGCCTACTAATCAAAAGGTCGCCGGTTCGATCCTGAGAAAAGTCAGTAGCTTTTTGATGGTTCGAAACTGGACCCAGCTGTTCCTGATCATTGGGCTTTAAATAAATGATCCTGGCTAATGAAACAGCTGATATTAGTCAGTAACAAAGCTACACAGATCATCTCACACCATTCTACACTCATCCTTCACTCATATTTGGTTTAAAATACGCACCTAAGTGGCGTCCCCATCTTAATGATTGATAATTGATAATTATTGTGATAAAGCATAACATAAAATATTTCCTCCATAAAAATAAGTTGACAACTTTGAAAGCCTGTGGGTCTGTGCAGTGGCCTGTGGTCAAATTTTTTTAACACTGTATACATAAATACTATTTTATGCGTTCGTGTAGTTTCATTAGCGTTTCTTACTTTGTAATTTTAAAATATATTTTACTTAAAGATTTTTACATTTTACTGTTTAGTAAAAGGGTAGGCACGAAACTCTTTAACTTTATAACTTTTAAAATAGAATTTTTAATTGTTACGACATGAAATTTAATTAGTTGAATAATACATAATTTATTATTGTAAGCTTGATTTAAATATACTTACACTATGTTGTGAATATGAATTGATTGTTTGATTAGCAAGGTCTGCAACGGTATGATGCGACATTGTTAACAAAGGTGGTTTTGCATCATTAAACAATCGAGCCTGACCTAGATTCAATATTGAACATACCGAAGTTAAGTATTCATATTGATATACGCTTGCTCCGATAAATAATTCGTAATAGTAATAATGCATACTTAACTAAATATGTTCGTTTTTTATGTACTTGATGTACTCAAAGTAACCTGTTAAATACATGTAAATAATTGAACTATTTACTGCATGGATATATCCAATCCAAAACTAGCAGCGATCGAACGCTTTATGCCAACATTTGTGTTTATAGTCCAAAAGGCTATAAACCTTTTTTTATATGGCACAAGGTTAAGTGTCTCGAGTAAACAAAATAAATATTTAGAAACACTTACCATTTTTTTTTTGCGAAATTATAGGACATAAGGGGAAATAACCAAATGTGTGTCCTAAATTTATGGTTATTTGAACAACTATGATCCAATCTGGCTTTGCCAGTTCCACATACATCTTACCTAGTCCGTAGACATGTCGCTCGTGTGAACCGGTGTGATCCTGAGGTCCGCTACCCAGTCGTGCTTACCTAGTCCAAGCCTAGTCTGCTAGGTATGTCGTTCGTGTGAACCGGGCCTAATAATATAATACTTTATAGCATAAGTGTAATGTGGGACACAGCGTTCTCTCTCCTGTATTCTTCCTTTTAAATTCTCGTTAAATATTAATGAGAATAATAACGATGAATGATTCTCGTTAAATAGGTTTACAACCTACCGTTTCAGGTTGACTATATATAGTAATGTTAAATGTTTGTCAACATGTTTTGCTTTACTGAGGGTACATTTCCATTGAATTGAACTCATCTCTTGTAGGATTATTGCCGATACATGTGTTTTGAGGTTTATAAATGAACTGCCATTTAAAGTGCCGCATGCCTAGGTGCATAGTGCACCTGTGTAAAACAGTCGTGAGTACATCAACAACAAAGTTCGTGGGACTTGTTTACAGGGAAACATTCCAAAGAGAATCCGGTGGGAAGACCTTTGGCAGATTGACATCTGGTTTCTGTGCTCAATAGTGGTTGAAATACTAATCAAACTCTTTTGTTGACAGTTCGAGAAGCCCGGGAGGAGGCAAGATTTCGATTACCCTCAGATGGCTGTGGAAGCCGTCACCAAAGCCCTGAAGGACGCCCATCTAAACATCGACGATGTCCAACAAGCCACTGTTGGATATGTATACGGTAAAGATTAATCGTGCTTTTACATAAATAGCTATTAGCCGTTCTGTATGGTTCGGGAGTTGGTCTAGTGGTTGGCACAAGGCAACGGTAACTGAGGCTGGATGCGTTCAAATTCAGTATACATTAATGGCTTTTAGCAATGTCATAATCCCGCGACTCTCTAGCCTATCCTGAAGTAATGTTTAAAACTTGTTCGTGATAAATGGAACTCTTTTGAGAGCCTAAGGTCATCGGATGTGAAAGTGAGACAAAAGAGTACATTGGCGAACTTTTGAGTTTAACTGGACAGTTGAGGTTTTACAATGAGTCGTCTGTTAGCATTAGTTTCGCAGTTTCCCCCTGGGCAAAGATGACGTCACTATGACGTAGGACCCTAAGCGGGGATGCGGAATACTATCCCCCGGAAAACTACCTCCCAGGTGAAACGTGACGTCACAAAATCTGCTAACTAACCAATATGGAAGCCGTGAGAACTGTTTGACAACTAAATTTGAGTGTCCGTAACTGGAAAACTGCTCTCCGGTCTCTGACGTCAATGTGACGTAGGAACCTGCTTAAGGGGGTAGTTTTCCGGGGGGCAGTCTTCCGGCGACCCACCTAAGCGCTCTCAGGTGTGTTCGCGGGCGGAATTTTACCGCCGCGGATTTTGGAGTCTAATGAAAATAGACAGAGCGTGGTGAACTAAATAAGCTGTAAACCCCGCAATTTTACCCCCTGTACATGTAACTAGCCTTTAGGCAACTGTAGATGTGCGTCCCGAATTTTTACCCCATATGCAAACATATAAATTAATGCGAATAATTAATTTTCTAATTTCAGTTTTGATTGAATAGTAAACATTTTATTTTTAAGTAGCCTATCTTAATTTATTTGCAACCCAAACTAAGTAAACAGGTTTCGCTTTTTAATTTCGAGTAGGCTATAGTAAATAGTTAAAAGAAATATTTGAAACAAAATGATCATTAATCTGGGCCACTCGGTTTATTTACATACATTCACCAACAGTTGGCTCCACAAATCGAATCCCAACACTTGAATCTCAAAATTAAAACGCATACCTGTTTCATTAGTTGAGGTTACAAATAAATCCAGATAGGCTACTTAATAATCAAATGTTTATTATTGAATAACAACTGAAAGAAGAAAATCAATTACTCTCAATAATTTCTATATCTGGCCCAATCTGGCCTGGTAGTAAAATTTCGGGGGTACAAATAGGCCTACGGGCCGTAAATTTTGAGCTGACCTCACGAAGGGAGTAAAATTCCGACCCGTACACTCTAGGTTTTATAATTTGATGTTTTCTAATTAAATTCACAGCCGTGGAAATATACGTTTAATTCCACCTTTAATTTAGAACTGATGTGCAACTCAAAAGTTCGCGGCCGGAATTTTACCCCCTTGATTGTGACGTCAGTTTTGCTCAGGGGGATAAAATTCCGCTATCCTGTTTGACCCTATAGGCTGGCTACCTGCGCGTGTAAACGCATTTGTGTATTCCTTTCTGTAAATAGAGGAAAGGAGAATTCTGTAAGGAGGTAAAGGTGTATAGACTTTATAAGTGATGCAAATTGTGATTTAAAATAAATATTTAATATCCAGCTTTTATGTTTTAGCGAATAACTCTTTGTTTTTCGAAAGTTAATAACATCATTCCTCCTAACTAACTTGGTCCTTCCAAACTGAATCGGGTATTACCTACTACTTTAATATTACATCCAGATGGACCTGTTTAAAATCAGAAAAATAAGTCATTTACTTACAATGTGTCAAAACTACACCGAACATTTATTCAAAATGCAAACAGTTTTCTGTCCATTATTTATTCTAAAATTCGTATGGCCCTTATGTAACTTGATAAATTAAACTGATTCCTAAATAAATATGCTCTAGAATACCATTGAACACTGTCCTTCAAAAACTAAATCAGAAGTATGACGAAGTTGGCAAATGCCTTTGTACTGTTCTCCCCTTTAACGATATTGTAATTAGCAATAATCGTAAATTTCTTTGAACAAATCATTTACACAGATCACAAAAGTCATTATTTTAGTACGTGTACGTTTATGTGAATTTCACGTTATGCAAAATGTTTGGATGAATCAAGCTGGATCATTAATACATCTCGATCATTGAAACTTGCATACCTTTTTGGGATTTTCTTGTGTGATAAATGAATAAAATGAAAGTAGTTTTGTGAGTACCTAAAATAAAAACGGATTGTCATTCTACTCTGCTTCTCGAGCCGTAGACAGTAGACACGCTATCAATAGGGCATTTGAAATTTAAATACATCAGACATTTCAAGGTCTCATGAATATATTTTCGCGGCCACCCTTTTAGTATTTTTACGGTTAATGAAGTGACTAATATTTTCATAGTATAATTTTAGTATTTTTTAAGAATCATTATCGGTAATGTTATACATATGTGAACTTTTCTATGCGTTTTTCTGTTTACTTACTTATAATTTAATGGTATTCTAGCCATATGGAATATTAAATCAAACATATCTTCATATTCAATCCGTGTTTAGCTTTTAAAAGAGGGCTTAAGCTAAGTCTACGAAGTAATACTAACATTTTCATAGTGTATTTAAAATCTGTGCTACACCTATGGAACTTGTAAATCATGCAAATAATTACGATTTACCCTGTAAATTCCAGTCTATTTAGATTTATTGCTTAATCCAATCAAGTGTTACCGGTTTACAGGGAACAAACCATTATTGGACCTTGACAAAACAATGAAATTAGATTAGGAAATGCCCATGCGAGTTCTCTTGCACCACACTAATGAGTAGGGAGCAAGAGACAATGTAGAAAGATGTTCATGAGAAACGGATGATTAAAGGATAGAGAACGCTGTGTCTTACATTACACTCATACTATAAAGTATTAATAAGGAGAGTACCTTCTAAAATGTATGTGGAACTGGCAAAGCCAGATTGGATAATAGTTGTATAGCAAATAACCATAAATTTAGGACACACATTTGGTTATTTCCCCTTATGTCCTATAATTTCGCAAAATATACTGGTAAGTGTTTCTAAATATTTATTTTGTTTACTCGAGACACTTAACCTTGCGCCATATAAAATAAGGTTTATAACCTTTTTGACCATAAACACAAATGTTGGCATAAAGCGTTCGAACGCGGTTTTGGATTGCGTCTAGTGATTTGGAAAACAATCAAAACCTATATAAGTTTAAGCTTGATGCCTATCCGTCACAAACTGCGGATGCAGAAGAGCAGACATATATCAGTACAGTACAGTCAACTGTATGTAGTATTGGAAATTAAGAAGGAGAAATGATACATTTATATAATTTTATTTCATATATTTATATTTTGGCTAAATTATACAGCCAAACGCAATTAGAATGTGATCAAATGAGCTTGTGTTATGGCCCCATATTTTAATAGTTATTATATTGCTAGTACGTAACGCTAAATCTGCAAGTAGGCAGTAAACGTTGGTAGGACTGTATAAACGTTTTACTGAAGTGGAGTTTATTTATTGAAGAATCATATGGTGCGATTCATGAACTCTTTTTTAAGTTGTTTATATTTATAAACGGTATGTCAACCACATAACAGACGGTATTTGGCCGTTGTTTTTTGTGTGTATGTGTAAACACTGTGTCAACATTAGATTGTTTCAAGGCACATCATTCTTCTTCTTGTTCTTCTAGTTTATTTTTTATTTATTGAAATGGCTATCACTAGCGTTTGAATAATGTTTTAAGGTTCCCAAAGCACGAACATAAAAACGTAAAATAAACAGGTGGGCTCCATTTGTTATTTGTGCTTTCAATTTGAATGGTTATTTGCTGGAATAGAACCCCACTGGTGAGGGGTAGAGAAAAGGAATTCCAAAGTGAATACTCGTTTTATATTTAAAATCCCTTCGGAAGGGAAGAACGAGGTGACAATCCCAGTGAGATTATAGGTTTGTGGGTCAGTGATGTAGTCTGACCGTATATCCACCGAGCTGATGCCGAGGTCGGAAAATGAACAAAGGTTTTACACTTTCCGTATAATGGACTATATTTGTCGTCATACCGCACTATTTTGAAGATAAAATCCACAAAACGTAAATTGCGTACATTTTTTACCCTTATAAATTAGCTCCCAAAGTGGGGTACTTCTTATTTTGCTTTTGTACCAGAACAGTGGTTACCGTTATTTGGATTCAATGTTGTATTACTCCAACACTAGAGTAAATTTAATCGTCGAAAATCGCTTACATTTCAATATACAGTATCTAAATATTGATAAAGGGGTAAAATAGACAAAATTACACGATGATAAACCAAAACTACATTAATTATAATTAGGATATTACATTAGTATGTTTGCTGATTGGGGCTGTTTCCTTTGGCAATATCAGCGGACGAATTTTACATATATGCAAATAAATGTAAAATTTGATGTCTTCGACTTTGCTAAATCTTTATTGTCCTTTGGAAAAAAACTCCAGCCAGCCAAGCAACATATTGAATATCCTACTTTGCCGCAATCCGAAGTATGACGAAACATGTTTAAAAATAAAAAGGACCATCAGCGTAGGAATATTTTGATGTTTTACAGAATGAAATGTTATCATTCACAACTAGACCTGAAAACTGATAATCCCTCTAGCCTTCGATGCATCCGACCAGCATCTGGCCTATTTGAAGAAGATACTATTGTTTTCCATCGTGTAGACTACTACAGTATAATTTTGTCCTAGTAAACATCTAGCTTAAGCTGGTATTGTCGATAGTCATATTTATATGTTTAAAAACCATGTTCGCGATCTTACTGTTTAGAAGAGATAACCATACTGTAGAATGTAGGCTATAGTGCATTTTCCAAAGGTAGATTTTTAATTTTCTGTGGTGCACATAGTATCAAAATATTAATTTATATAATTATACAATGTGGTCGTTGACGGTTTAAATGTTTAATTTTTCAAACAGATATGCTAGATTTTGTTTAGGCCTATTTGTAATATTTATCAAATGTTCCATTACAATTGCTTGTCCTGCTGAAACAGCTTGAATTATTTTATTTTCAGAAATTCGTTTTCACTAGCCGTTAAACTTGGTGTAAACAAATAATTTATGAGCCTCAGTAGTAAGATATGGATTTATAATTGCAAAGCTGCAATGACGACTCAACCAATATTACCAAATAATAATACAACCTATATTTCTTTTCACAAAACTATTGAATTTCCAAATAGAAATATAATTATTGCGTTAGATATCCCTTCATTGTGATATTTACTACGCCTAAAGGACAGGTCTATGAACACGGCCAAATCGGCATGAGCAATATTAAGGTAACACATACACTAATGTCCTATTTTGTTAGTTACTGTTGAAATGGGTTGTTTATGGATTGCAGTGTTTATAATGTATGGCAGTAGTCCACATATATTACAAAAAAATGAACCATATATATATTAAAAAGAATAAATAAAAAGTAGAAGAAATAAAGAAAATTAGTAAAAAATTTACTGAACTGGATTAGTAACTAAACTAAGTCAGAACATTGTGCCAATAAACAGCATTCCAGATGTTTGTTGCGAGTGACACCAGCAGACAAACAAAAACCCGGACCCAACATAACACATGGCGTAGCGAGAGAGGGAGGGAGAGAGACAGAGACAACAGCTGATTGTTGATCACCTGTTGCCAGGAATCAGCTGGTTTCTCTTCCCGCCAAATATGAGCGTCCAGCTGACATTGACAGGCATTCGGTTTAATCACTTACAATAGTTTTTCCGAGGCTGTGTCACACTAGGCTACTTTACTAGCCGCTAGCAAAATAGCGGCTACTCATAGCCAATCTGACATAGGCAGTAGCGGCTGGTAGGAGTAGCGCGCTAGTCACATTTCACTAGCGTCGAGAATTGAACATGTCCAATTTTCCGAGCTACTAACTAGCGGCTAGTGAGTCACGTGATTGACTAGCGGCTACCGAGTAGCCGGTGTGACATGTGTACTAGCGTAGTAGCGGCTAGTGGCTGTGCATGTTTGGGTTTGGTTTGTTGTGGAAAAGTTGGTTTCAATTAAAATTTGTGAAAATTTGAGTGAAGTGAAGTGGTCCGGTGTGGACATAATTAACTTTTTAAACATTCATCGGAAATAACAATGCCTTTGGGATATTACGTGCCCTGATTATTTAAAGCGGGAAGTAAAAAGACAGGCATTTGCACAACTGATGCAGGAATTAGAATATTCCGGTTTCTTGTAGAGAGATGTTTTATGCAGTAAAATTTATTTTTGATTTAAAATTTCTTTTTTAAAAGCCTTATTGTTACTCAGTAATATAGATTAATTTGAGAGGGATAAATTACATGTACGAAAGTTAAATGCACCTGTCAACAACCTGTTTCCAATGAATGAGATACCATACACATACCTGTATAAATTGTTCCATGACTTCATAAATAGCTTTAAGCACTTCCGGTAGAAATGTAGATATTGTATTGTGTGGCACTCTGAAAAGATACTGAAGGGATTTTAAGCTGTCACCAGTTGCAAGATATCTTAAAGTTATTTCCAATTTCGTTCGACATGTTATTGCCACCCTCATTTTTGTATCTTGTTTTTGAATTAAAGGAGTTACCAAGGTTAGCAGCTCATCAAACTTTTTTACGGACATTCTCATAATATTGTAGTACGATTTCGGGTCCTCAACAGCTAGTTCTCTAATAAGTGTTCCTGATGCACCCAGCCTGTCTCTTCTCTTAATCCACTCTCTTACCCAGGAGCGTTTCTTCTTGTTGCGGATATTTTCAATTAAATCAATACAAACATCACTAACGCACATCAAAATTAAACGCCGTAATTCAACCCGGCTTATACCAACAGACGACATTTTCACAGGATTGACACTGACTGGCTGAATCGCTGCTACTAGGTAGCCGCTACCGACATTTGTTGTGTGACAGCTTTTACTAGCGGCTACTTCACTAGCCGCTACTAAATAGCAGCTAGTAAGTAGCCTAGTGTGACACAGCCTTAGTAATATTTTAACAAAAACTTTACCCTCCCAAGATTCAAACACTCCTAATTTGTGATTTAGAAAAATTAATTTAGATTTTTTGCCAGAACAGGCCAAACTCAACTCCTTGACGCAGTAGGCCTATTGTAAAAAATAGTCAAATCTTTTACATGAAAATATAGATTTATTTTAAAACAATGTATTTATAAACGTAAATGTTGTTGTTGTTTTTTTTTCGATAAATAAATCCAGTTACTCTTACTGGCTGACATTTTTCCTGTGAAGGAAATGCCAACCAATACTAACTTTAGAAACATGAACTGTTCAAATAACAAAAAAGTTAAATTACAAATTATTAGTATAGCCTAAAGGTTTTACCATAGATTAAACATACTCCCTAAGGTTTTACTTAACTCTGCATTTTAACCTTACTTTTTTAGATACCCCCCAAAAAATAACAACCAAAATGGTTAATGTTTATAAATGTCTAGTTACCAATTTAGTTTCCAATTTACCAGATTATAAATATTTATAATTTCCAATTTTATGTCCTGCTTTAGGGTGCATAGGTCTAGAGGGTAACATTATCATACTGCTAAAAACTAAAAGCAATTGGTGATTGGCGAGGTTTGAACTAAAGATATCAAGATCTGGTGAATTAGTGCAATTTCATACCCAAGCCATACTGTTACGTTCCAACGCACAATGTTTTTTGTGTATTGGCTGAAGTTTTGTTTTACTTTTAATTGCTGACAAGTTTGTTCATTTGATTACATATTGTGACCTAAAATAAAAAAAATGACAAGCAGAAATAAAATGGACGAGGTTGACCAACATACTGGCTTTCTTGTTTTCCCTACATCATCCTGTGATTTATTCCAATAGGGTAAATAAAGAACATTGCCTACTGGACAAACCACTTTTAGTTCAAATTATTTAAACCTTTGTCCAGGATTTTAACTAATTAACTAAATTTTCATGTTAATTCATGTCCAAAATTTCTTCTTTCATATATTTTTGGAATCCTGGAGAAAGGCGTCAATAATTGTCTCACTTAGATCAGAAACTAAGTTGATTTTTCACTTATATATTGAATAATAAACCAACAGACGCATAAACAAAATGCGAAAGGTGTTTGCGAACCTTTTTCATTGTACCTTATGTGCTAGCCATCAATTTTATTTGAAGTCACTATCTGTATCTATAGATGAACAAACTCTGCAACAATTATGGGTAAAATTAAACTTTATCATGTGGCTGATACAACAAACACAGATAGAACATTGTACATTGAAAAGTGACAGTATGGCTTATAAAAATGTACCAAGCTTTTGTAGAATGCATATAGCACAAAATGTATAACCCCTATTTGGCCAATTGTTACAGGGGATTCAACATGTGGCCAGAGAGCACTCTACGAGGTCGGTATGAATGGAATACCTATTTTTAACGTCAACAACAACTGCTCAACGGGTTCCAGCGCGCTCTACCTGGCCAAGCAGATTGTGGAGTCTGGCAACGCAGAGTGTGTCTTAGCGTTGGGATTTGAGAAGATGGAAAGAGGATCCTTGTCTTCAAAGGTAACCTGAGAGGCTGGTCTATATTTTAGAACTGTAGATAAAACATACCTCCGTATCCGTATGGATTTGCCATTCTTTGGACTAGCTGAAGGGATTTATAGGGTCTCTTTATCTCTGGTATATGTGTAAAAGGAAAATGATTGATTTCACTATTCGAGAGTATTAAAACAAAATAAAATTATTCACTTATAAACTTTTGTTTCCTCGGTGTATTAAAAAAAAAATTAAGTGCATACTAAAAAGTTTACTCTTGAATGGAAAGCTTCATTGCGAATGAACAGTTAACACATTAGTAGATTTCATGACTCTCAACGGTTTTATCAGACATGAAACATTCAATTGAAACAAGCTTCAGATTTGCCAATAGGATGATACGTCTACTTGTGGTACTCAAATTCAATGTTAAAACCTAAACTACAGTCATGTATGCTAGGTTTTAAATTGTTTGTTAATTAGTACGTTTTTATTATTTGATCTAATTAAATCAATAGTTATATCCAGTCAGAGGCCAAGTCATGTAAAATTTTGGCTAAGCTTTAACACTAATACCGAAACCCCACCTAGGCTGACGTTAACCGAAACCCCCGGTCTGTGAGACCCCATTTGAAAAATAATGGACCCCGCTTAGAAACACACAAACCGAAACCCTCGGTCTGTGAGACCCCGCTTTAAAATACACTAACGCTGGGCTTCTGAGACGGACATGTTATGAACAGACGACCTGTCAAGGTCACGGCACCCATGCAAAATGAACAAATGATATATCATTAGGTAGGGGAGGAAAAGGGGGGAAGCTATTGGGGGAATGGAATCTACCAAGTAAACAGTGTTGCCAACATGCGTTTTTGAAAATTCCCGTGGGCCTGTCAGACCGGGGTTTCGGTATTAGTGTTAAACAGTGTAAAAATTATCGATAGCCTATTTCCTGTTGTTTATTGTTTACACAGTGTAATCACATTGATTATTCCAAACAGATTCATCCCTTAAACACCATGGTGTATCACAGGCCCGTTGTTTGCATGTGATGTGGTATGGGCTTGAGAGATTATTTCACCCCTCTCCTTGTGGGTTAATTTTCCTCTTCCTTGTGTTCCCCAACAAACCTAAAACCTCTTGCCTCCCTTGGCCCATTTATAAAAGCAGCTCTGGTACTTTTTTATAAAAACCTCCCCTGCATAAGTCTGTCGTTAGACAACTTTATCTTGCTAATCAAACTGACCAGTAGTGATAACTTGTATTATGACACTAGAATATCAT